>NC_044033.1:51240172-51942750 GCF_901765095.1 Microcaecilia unicolor | reverse complement strand
CACCTGGAGTGGACCGCCCCCACCGCCCCGCCCTTCCTACGCCACTGAGCACCTCCCCACCCCTTCAGCCCCTCCCCCAATCTGGCTGAAGTAGCCATCTCTCCTTAGATGGTGTTTAGCCCCACCTGGTGCATCCCAGAATGCAACGGGCAAGGGCTGTGGACCGCCATTTTGAAGGCAGCGTGGCCCGAGGGAGGAGGTGTTGCTCCTGCCATCCTGCCCAACATTTTTAAGGTACCGGGGAGGTGTGGGGATGGGTTCACTAAACTACTAGGGTCAGTTGCCGGGGTGCAGGGCTGGTCCCTGCTTATGCTTCTTTCCTTTCCGACAGCTCTAGAGCAGCCATAAAATTTGCTTGTTTGAGCTAGGCACTCTGGAGCTCTGCATCCCTGGGAATGCTTTTTAGAATACTAATGAGCTCATTATAATGCATTTGCATGGAGTTCTTGGTGGCTGCTAACGGCACACGTTAGAACCATGGGAAACCCTTTTGTGCATTACTGACTAAATAACTTTTGCTTTAGACTAGCTACAACCAGTCTAAGGCAAACATTCCCAGCATGGCATGCCCTAAGAGAGGATGAAAGAGAGTGTGTGGTGTGGGTGGGCTGAAGAGAGGGGAAAGAGGCATGGCAATTAGGGGAATAGTGTACTATAGTATGGGTGGGCTTGGATGGGAGAGGGAAGCAGGTAGGAATGAGCTGAGGATAGTGGAGAAGAAATAGAGGTAAGCATGGAAAGTACAACCAGTATTTAGACTTTAATTTGGTCACAAATCCTCCCTTTTCTGTGTTAGCTGGAAATTTAAATATTGGGTGGCCAGTGATACCTAGGACCAATGTTCCCTATAAGTCCTCCAAATGCATTGCTGCCAGTAGGGGATAGTGCTTCAATATTGTTTTTTCAATCACTAGGGGCAGACAAGTCCTGTGGAGTCCTGCAGAACTTGCCTGTCCCTCACTACTGACAATGTGATATGAAACACCACCCCCCACTGGTAGGAACATAGGTGGAGGACTCCTGTATAGTTTAGAGGAAACATTGCCTAAGACCCATCTTGCTTTCTTTTTCTTTTCTCTTTTCTTAAAAGCTAGGTAGTTTCTGTTGTATACTCCCCCAGTATTTTGAAAAGTTGTTTCCCGTGGGTAAGCAGATGGAGGTTGTGGGGCTCCTTCCTAACACAAAAGGGCTCCTAATCTGACTGCATAAGCTGAAAATGCAAGCCAGAATCAATGAAGCACAGTTTGTTGCCAAATACTGGCTTGTTAATTAAACATTTAATTGACTTCACAGCTGTTATAAATTAATTGGTTGATGTTAATAAATTAAAGAGGCAGCATGGATCAAAATTAGACTTCTACCTTCATATTCTATGTAAATTTGTTACCCAAAAATGACAGTCACAGATCTGTATGGCAGTGATAGAAGAATCAGAGGTAGTGAAGCACAAAGGCATTTCAAAACAAGCAAAATTGTTTTAAAACCTTTAAAAAATGAACTCTTAGAGCAGAATGAGAGATCTTGCAGCTTAAATACAGTACAAGCAGAGAGGGGGCACATTTAAGTGCCAGGCATGCTTTTCTTTAACTCATATAAATGTAATTCTTAGAAGCATAACCCACATGAGAAGTATTTATTAAAGGATGGAAACAGTGCTATTTGATCAGGTTCTAGTTTATCACAGTCATAGAATTTTAGTACAAGAACAGTACTGGGCAAACTTCTACGGTCTGTGCCCTGAGAAAGGCAAGGACAAATCAAACTCGGGTGTACATATAAAGTATCACATACCATGTAAAATGAGTTTATCTTGTTGGGCAGACTGGATGGACCGTACAGGTCTTTATCTGCTGTCATTTACTATGTTACTATGTATGTTACTATGTATTTATGTGGCATGGCATTATAGAAAGAATGTTCAAATGGGAAATCAGACATCCAAGTCGGGATGTAGGCCTTGTTCTAAAATGACCAACAGTTCCTTGTCTGACTCCCCCATGCTTTCTGAGCCCCCTCCAACCCCCCCTCCAACAGTTCTAATCCCCCTTCCAATCCCCCATTGGCTTCCAAACTCCCATTCATCAAACCTTGCAAAGGCAAAAGAGCTGCAGTCCCTCTGAGCATTACCCTCTCCCACCCCTCAACTGGACCTCCCTTGATCATCAGTGTTCCCAGGTGGCAGCAGTCCATCTCCGTTGCTGCCTGGAAGGCCCCAAGATGGACCCTATGCCTAAGGCCCTTTGATGGTTTCTGATCCTCCTCCTGAACCTTCCGTTGACATCCAGTCCCCCATGTACAAAACCCCATTCCAGTCAAAAGAGCTACAAACCCCTTGATCCCTACCCTCTCCCATTACCCAAACCCCTCCGCATCCTACCAGAACCTACTCAGGGTGTAGTTATCGTGGCTATTGGTGTCTGAAGTTAGCTGCAGTCTCCCTCCGCTGCTGCCCCAGGAGGGTACCAGGATCCAAGATGGTGGGAGAGGCTAAGGCTCGAGGGTGGGTGGCTTTTTGGTCTAGGGCAGGGTTTTGTGGGTGAGGGATCTCATGTTAATAGGCAGGAGGGGAAGTCAGGAGGAGGATAGGAAAGCATTTGGGGGTCAGGAGGGGGAATTGTAAACCACGGAACATTTAGAAGAGGGATAAGAATTGTTAGGAGGGTGGTTGAGAGGGGGACCAGGATTGCTGGGATCCTGGTGAGGCCTGTTGCCCAAGAACACTAATGACTCTGGCATCTACATCCTGGGTAGGTTCCGGTGGGTTGGCAGAATTTGGGGAGGTGGGAAAGGGTAGGGCTTGGGGTGCTATGTCTCTTCTGTCTGAGACAGGGTTTTATGAGTGGGGGTTCAGATGTCAATGGGGGCCCAGGAAGGAGGATCAGCATGGTGGGGGAGATCAAGAGGGGGGATCAGAAAGCATGGAGGTTCAGGAGAGGGATCAGAATTGTTAGTGGGGGGATTGGGAGACCTTCTGTAAAATGACCCCTTGGATAACTATTTTATTTGTGGTATATTAAATAAACTTGAAATGTGAAATGAAACATAGGCCTTTTACTAAAACTTAGTGTGCTCTAAATGCTAAGAAGCCCATAAGTATAAGATGGGTTTCTTAGCATTATAGCACATGCTAAGCTTTAGATTAGTATTTTTGAAAGGATGTCCAAGTCAGAATAGGGATGTCCATTTCCCATGTATTTTCAAACAGCCTGTTTGAAAATATGTGAGATAGATGTCCATGCTCAGGAAACATCCAGCAAAAACATCCATTTGACAAATTTTGAATGAGGAAAACAAGGGACATAGACGTCTGTATAGCAGCATTCTTAGAAAGTGGCCACACAGAAGTCCATGCAGAGCAGAGTCAACCTAGTGGTTAGAGCTGTGGCCTATAAACCAAGAGACTCAGGTTCAAATCCCACTTTAACTCTTTTTGTAATTGTGAGCCCTCCAGGAGCAGAAAAATACCTACTGTTCCTGAATGTACTCCACTTCAATAGCTTTCAGGCTTGCAGGTGCCTTGTATATTTAGGTACATTAGATATTTTTCTGTTTTTGGAGGGCTCACAATTTAATAAAGAAAATAACTGAAGTGGGATTTGAACCTGAGTCCCTTGGTTTCTAGCCCACTGCATTAACCACTAGACTACCTCTGAGACCTTGAGTGCCAAAGGATAGGAGACCCACTTCCTGCTCTATTAAGAATGCCCATAATACCTGAAGCTGTTATACAGCCTGGTATCCCCTCTCAGTTTTACTTTCAGGGGAGAGGGAGGGGGACAGCAGCCACTGGGGGATTAAGAAGGTGTCATGCCTTACTTAATCCATCCGGTGGATAGATGCTCATTCAGAGCACCTTTCTATAACCTGGATGTTCCTGAAATAGATCTAAATAAGGACGTCCTTCTTTTTAGAAATGGATGTTTCTTTTGGTAATCGCTGTTGGAAGTTCAGATTTCATACCCTTCCTTGTCCCACCCAGAACATGCCATCTTGCAATTTTTGCCTTTGCAAAATCGGGATTTGGACGTTTCAAGCACATGGATGTTAATTTCATCCTTTTGAGACATTCTTATGCTTCAAAAATGAGTACCTTAATGAAAGGGCCCCATAATCTCATCCAAACTGAATACCTCTCAGTACATTTCCTACTAATTTATGCCGTGCCATTACTGGTTTAAGATTTTGTCAAAATTAAAAAGAAATTCTGTATATAAGAGAAAATCATTACTTACATGCATTTTCCAAACTTCTTTCATTTGTCAAAGGTTTTTACCCTGTAATTGTGGGCCTGTCCTGAATGGTCACATCTGGTAGGGGACCTGCTTTCTCAATGCACATAACTGGCTAATCTCTGTGAAGGAAGTCCTAATGAAATGAGTCACAATGTTGTGGGAAGGCAATTGTGGTTCAAAAGGGCACTTATTTTTTTATTACATTTGTACCCTGTGCTTTCCCACTCATGGCAGGCTCAATGTGGCTTACATGGGGCAATGGAGGGTTAAGTGACTTGCCCAGAGTCACAAGGAGCTGCCTGTGTTTGAAGTGGGAATTGAACTCAATTCCTCAGGACCAAAGTCCACCACCCTAACCACTAGGCCACTCCTCCACTCCGCTTAGGTAGACTGGTTACATACAGCTAACCCTAGCACACCCTGCCAGAAGTAGTCAGCCTTCTGCCAGCGTTGGGGCTTTCTCTTCAGGCACGTCTCACTCCCACCTCTGTGGAAAAGAGGAAGTTGCGTTAGAGTAGGCGGGAGTCTGGGATGTGCCTGAAGAGAAGCCCCGACGCCGGCAGAAGGCTGACTGTGAATCACCGGTGCCGAGGGAGAACGCCGATGCAGACGGGAGACAGCGGGCAGCAGAAGAAACACAGGGAGAAAGATGTAAGACTCCAGGGGGAGAGCTGCCCAAAGAGGTTTAATAGATGAGTGGAAGTGAGCTTCCTAGTCCAGTATGTCTTTTAAGCAAGGAAGCCAATTTGGTTGATCTGCTTCCACTCCCCCGTGCAGCCGTCATTGCCATTGCCTTCACCCCAAACAAAACAAGCAAACTTATGAGCTGCTGCATCCACATTGTCGTTCTTTATTGTTGATCCATCTATAACAAGGCTAAAGCTGTTTCTGTTGTATAGGCAGTGCCTTAAAAGCTGGAGGAGAAAAGAAATAAAACAGCTTCAAAAATGATTGTAGCTGGTAGAAAAAAGCAATTATAAACTCTGTAGTTTGTGCACATTTTTCTTCACTGTTCTTCTATACAATACATATGGCCAAGATTTCAGTGAGGATATCTTGTTTTCTGATGAGTTCATATTAACTGTTGTTCTACTCTGCCTTGGGAAGCTGGTGTTATAAAGCTGATAGAATATATTGAAATTAAATGGAAGTAGAATTAAACTCGCCTTTCATTGGGGCACATGGAATCACATTTTCACGCCATCTCATTTGTAGGAATTTACATTTTAGATGCACAAATGGATTATTCTGTTTTTAGGCATGTTTCAGGGACAAGTGGTTTTATAGGTCAAAATAAAAATAAATATTTTTTTTAATGCAGATCTCTTTTGTTTAAACATAACTAAATAGGCTATAAGCCCCTAATGCAGCCCATTGGCTTTCTTATATTCTGTTTTAGTGGCCTTTACCAGGAGAAAAAAAAAATCTCTGCACGAATATAACACGTGCTAGAGTCCCTCTATAACTAGCCCCTCCAAATGACACACTGATTACAATTTACAACAAATTACTGCTCTATCTATATTCTGTTCCGTTATTATACTTTTTCTGTGTACATCCTTATACTGCACAAATTGGCAAGTTTGAAAATATAAGTGAGATTATTAAATACAAATGCTACCAACAATAAAGAGTGACAACATGGATGCAGCAGCTCATGGCTTTGCTTGCTTTGTTTTGAGAGTATGGTGATGACGGCTTCACTGGGAAGGGAAAACTGAGATTGGATAGGGACTCAGAGGGGCACTACTGGAAAGGGGGGAGGAGATAGGGACACAGAGAGGGCACTATTGGAAAGGGGAGGAGGAGATAGGGACACAGAGAGGGCACTACTGGAAGGGGGAATGGGGATATGGGGACGTCTTCAAATCTAGGCTAAAAGCCCACCTTTTTGATTCTGCTTTTAACTCCTAACCCTTAGTCACTTGTTCAGTACCCTTATTTTATCATCCCCACCTCAGTAATTCCCTTATCTATTATTTGTCCTGTTTGTCTGCCCTAATTAGGTTGTAAGCTCAGTCGAGCAGGGACTGTCTGTTCATGTTCAAGTGTACAACGCTACGTACATCTAGTAGCGCTATAGAAATGATAAGCAGTAGTAGTAGTACAATGGTGAAAAAGGGATGAGAAGGGGACAAAGAGGTAATTTTGGAAAAGGGGGAAGATGGTAACACAGGGGTAATGCTGGAAAAAGGGGGAAGATGGGGACACGGCAATGTTAGAAAAAGGGAGAGATGGGGACACCAGGAGGGCAGATGCTAGAAAAGGGGGAGACGAGGAGACCAGGAAGGCTTGTGCTGAAAAAGGGGGGCGATAGGGAAACAGAAAGAGCAGATGCTGAACTTGGGGGAAGGGTAGGGACAAGGGACACAGAAGGGAGATGCTGGACAGGACAAATAGTGGTGCAGAGGAAAGAAAGATGGTGCACTTGGAGACAGAAGAAATGTCAGATGGTCAGGAAACCCTGTAAAGGCAGAAGAAACAGAGAAAAACAGAAAAGAGACAGTGGGACCAAAGCAATTGAAAAAATAAATTGTTCTAACAGTAGAAAAAGGTATTTGATATTAGGAATATGACAGTATTTGAAAATACACATCTCTGATATCTTCAGATTAGCAACCCTGCAGGGGTCCGAGTGCATTTTCTTAAGTCATTTTGGATGTACTGCAGCACAGATTTTGATGTAATATTTTTTCTGCAATCTACTGTACTGTTCCAAAGCACAATTCTCACTTCTTTGGATGTTCTCTTCAACCAGGTTATGTGGCTAGTAAAAATATTTTATTAATTATTATCAACAAATATGGCAAGATAACAATATATCTTATTATTTCTTTTGGTTGTCCTATAAAACGCAGTCAGTGTGGAATGTTGACATATTTGCTTAGGAAGTGTTTTGACTAATGTTCAAGTGAAATAAACAGTCATTTCTACCTATATTATGAATTCTAGAAGGTACTACAAGGAGGTTATTTCTTCTCTGTACCTATATGTATTTTTAAACCTATGTAGGATGTCTCATTAACAACATTTTGACCAACATATGTAACAGCTATGATTATCCAGCAATATTTCACCAAACCTAAGTGAGACGTCAAAACTCACTGATTCATGCAGTGGCTTATTTGACAATTGCAGACTTTTAACAATTCTAATAATATCACTCTTTCAAGTTTTGATGGCAGATTTCAAGAAATTTAATCACAACTCAGTTTCCAGATAAAACCTAATCCTTCAGTCAAATCCTTTTCTATATTAAATCTTTAATTAGCTCTAGAAATGAAATATACTGTACACCATGGGACTTATTTTTATTAGCAAATACCTATAAACTCTAAGAAAAAGAATGCAGACTTTCAAGAAACTGCAGTCTACAGATCGCACCTTGAATACTGTGTGCAATTCTGGTCACTGCTTCTCAAAAAAGATGTAGTGGAATTAGAAAAGGTACAGAGAAGGGCCATGAAAATGATAAAGGGGATGGGATGACTTCCATATGAGGAAAGGTTAAAGCGGCTAGATCTCTTCAGTTTGGAGAAAAGAAGGGTATGGGTAGATGTGAATCACTTGTTTACTCTTTCCAAAAATACTAGGACTAGGGGACACACAATGAAGCAATGAAGTAGTAAATTTAAAACAAATCTGAGAATATATTTCTTCACTCAACATGCAATTAAACTCTGAAATTCATTGCCAGAGAATGTGGTAAAAGCAGTTAGCTTAGCGGGGTATAAAAAAGGTTTAGATAGCTTCCTAAAAGAAGTCCATAAGCCGTTATTAAAATGGACTTGGGAAAATCCACTTTTTATTTTGAGGATAAGCAGCATAAAATGAACTGTTTTGGGATCTTGCCAGTTACTTGTAACCTGGATTGGCCACTGCTGGAAACAGGATGCTAGGCTTGATGGACCTTTGGGCTGTCCCACTAGGGAGGGTGGGGGCGCGGGGCAGCAAGTGATCACCGGGTGGAGGCACATTGCAGAGAGTTTTGTTTTTGTTACATTTGTACCCCACACTTTCCCACTCATGGCAGGCTCAATGCGGCTTACATGGGGCAATGGAGGGTTAAGTGACTTGCCCAGAGTCACAAGGAGCTGCCTGTGCTGGGAATTGAACTCAGTTCCCCAGGACCAAAGTCCACCACCCTAACCACTAGGCCACTCCTGAAGATGATTTCAGGTGCAGGGAAGAGGGAGATGGGGTTCAGTTTTAGCCAAAAAAACCACACTTTTTGCCAAACCCATACCTGGATTTCGAGTCAATTTTGGTGCAAAACCAAAATTCAGTCGGGCTGTACAACATTTGTCCAGATACTAAATGCTGGAGCCCAGACATGCCCAGCATTGGATATCCAGGCTTAATTCAGCCCATGCCTGTCAGCGGCTTAAAAACCAATGACCACCGCAGGCGGAATATTTATCCTGTATTGTCCTATCTGGATTATGGCAATACTTTTCTTCATGTTTTGACTTCTGTGTCTTTGAATTGTCTTCATTTGATGCAAAACATTGTTTCTTTATGGTGCTTGAAAATTCAATCATGTAACTCCTTTCTAGTGATAATTCACTTGCTTCCTTTAAGATATACTATTACATTTAAAATTCCTATTCTGGTCTGTCAGATGCTTCATTCTGATTCCCCCTCACACTGTCAGCTCAATCTTCTGATGGCTCTTCTTCCTCCTTCTAGCATTTAGAATAAGCACATTATTTCACATTCGGATATATAGCACTGTTTTTGTAGAATTCAATTTCCCATAGCCAAAGAAATGCATGTAATATCATACTTTTAGAAGTAGCCATAAACATGGCTCATCAATCAAGCACTTATCAGTGCTTTTTTCAAGATTTGGATTTTGTATCATTGTTTCCTGATTAGCTATCTGGCATTAACTGATTATATTTTCTTTGATCCCTGATTTGTGGCAATGCTGCCTTCTTTAGATCAGGGGCATAGGAACGGGTAGGACTGGGCCCACCCAGTTTGGGGTCAGGCCCACCCAGCAGCGGGGTTCCTAAAGTAGCTTCCACTGGTCGCAGACTCGCAGCGATTCCCATACACTGTCTGCCGCTCAACAATTCCTTGTAGCCGCTAAGCACTAACCCAGAAGCCTCTCCTCTGCTGCCACTTCCAGTTTCTGAAGATGTGGCAGAGGAGAGGCTTCCGGGTTAGTGCTAGCAGCTGCAACGAGGTCATTGAGTGGCAGGCAGCATGTGGAAATCGCTGCTGCTGCCAGCAACCCATTAAGCCTGAGAAGGAGAGTTGTGGGTGGGATAGGAAAGAGAAGGGAAGGGGGCGAAAGATGCTACACAGGGGTGAGGGAAGTTGGGGGGGAAAGATGCTGCATGGGGGTGAGGGAAGATAGAGGGAAAGATGCTGCATGGGGGAGGGAAGACGGGGACAGAAGCTACATGAGGGAGTATGGGGGAAAGTTGCTGCATGGAGGGAGGGAACTTGGGGGAAAGATGCTACCTGGGGGAGGGAAAATGGGGGAAAGGTGCACGGGGTGAAGGATTATGGGGGAAAGATGCTGTAATGGGGGATGGAAGATGGGGAAAGATGCTGCACAGGGGCGGGAACATGGGGAAATGATGCTGCATGGGGGGAAGGAAAATGGGGATAGATGCTGCACAGGGGGAGGGAAGATGGGGGTAGATGCAGCATGGGGGAGGGAAAATGGAGAAAGATGCTGCACGGTGGAGGGAGGGAAGATGAGAGGGAAGATGCTGCATGGGAGAGAAGATGCTGCACGGGGAAAGAAGGAAGAGATGCACCAAAGGGGTGGAGAGGTGAGATAGGGAGAAATCTTGCATATGAGGTGGAGGGGAGGGAGACATGCTGCATAGAGAGGGGATAGGTGGCGAGAGAGGGAGAAATGTTGAACATAGGGGTAGAGAAGAGGAAGAAATGGTACATGTGGAGGAAGGGAGAAATGGTGGACATAGAGATTTAAAATTTTATTTATTTATTTATTAGGATTTATTTACCGCCTTTTTGAAGGAATTCATTCAAGGCGGTGTACAGTAGCAATAGATCAATTATGAGCAATAGGCAATTACAGCAGTAAAAATATTCAAATAACAATACAAAGTATGGCATGTTATACTACTTACAATGTCAACACAATACGTAATAGAACATTTTAATTCCTACCTGTAACCTCCGCTCACAGGACAAATCCCTCCTCTCATACCCTTCTCCACCACCGCCAACTCCAGGCTCCGCCCTTTCTGCCTCGCCCCACCCTATGCTTGGAATAAACTCCCTGAGCCCATACGCCAAGCCCCCTCCCTGCCCATCTTCAAATCCTTGCTCAAAGCCCACCTCTTCAATGTCGCTTTCGGCACCTAACCATTATACCTCCATTCAGGAAATCTAGACTGCTCCAATTTGATTGACTGCACTTTTTGTCCTTTAGATTGTAAGCTCCTTTGAGCAGGGACTGTCCTTCTTTGTTAAATTGTACAGCGCTGCGTAACCCTGGTAGCGCTTTAGAAATGTTAAGTAGTAGTAGTAAAGCAAAGATGGAACATATAGATAGGTAAGAGAGTAAGAAGAGTTAGAAAGTAAGGTGACTGATTTAAAGAAAGTTGCACATGAGATCAGAGAGATGGTTAAATATTATCTCAGCTAGGGTAAGTTTGATTTGTATCCAAATCAACGGACATCAGATCCCACAATAGACTGAGGATTTTTGACCGGTGCTCACTTTTGCAAGCAATTTGCAGTAATTCTATTGTGAGGTAGGCTATAAGACCTCTTATTGTACTCCCTACATTTTGAGTATTTTTTTGTGTGCAAAGTCTTAGTTATATGTTTCAAGTGTTTAATTCTTAATAATTTTATGCCTTTTATATCATATATGTTTAAATTATCTTATTTTCTTTGGTACCAAATATGATTATAGCAGGTTTATGTTTAAATCTGTTTATTGACTGAAAAGTAAAAGAATACAGACAGAATAACTACCAACTGCCAATCCTTCTGCAATCGTCAAATAGTTTCCTTTTTCCTCCCCAATCTACCCTCCCCCTCCCATCTGCCCTTTATTCTCGCAGTTATATCTCGGTCTTTTAAATTACAGCAGGTTTATATGTATATTATTATTTTAATATTTAAGATGACTCATGTTTACAGTTCATTTAGGCTCCGATATTTAGACCTCGGGAGATAGCAGGACTGTCTTTCCAAGTCCGTGCTGCACCCGGATATTCAACGCCAGGCTTTTTCCGGTGACCGGCATTGAATATTTGGGTTTTTTTCGGACTGCCTGAACATAACCGACTATGTTGGCATTTAGGCATTACTTTTAAACCGACCAAAGATACCAGGGTTTGATGTGGCCAAATTTGGCCACAAAACCCGGTTATAAAATCACGTCATATAACTAGTTATCTGCCAGCTGCTAACCGCAGATATTCAGTGGAGGATAACTGGTTATCCCCAGCTGAATATCGATGGCTAGTCGGTTAAGTGCTATTTAATCAGTCAGCATCCATTCTGACCTGTTAAATAGCACTAAATATCGAGCAGTCAGTATTTTACATATTCATGAGTTTTATAATTTATTGAATTATTTATTAACTTTAAAGCATATAACATAATCATGTATTTTGTATTTCTGTTTTAATATGAATGTTTATAGTTCATTTATTATTTCACATATTCATGAGCTTTATGTTTTTGGTATTTATCTATTGAACTATTTATTGATTTTTTTAAATATATTTAATTATTTTTTTTATTAGTTTTAAGTGTGACAGCCATCCAAATGCATTACAAAGTACAAAGTAATTGCCATTCCATAAGAAGAACCATAAGATATCAAACATATAACTACAATACTGGTAAAGATCATAAAATCAAATTATGTATACAACAGGTATACAACAATGGAAGAGGCATAAAAATAAACGATAATTTGGAGGGAAACAATAAACAAAGGACAGAGGGGAAAATGAAGAAAGGGGAGAAAGGGGAAAAGGGGATCAGATGGTTGTGCTCAGATGACTAACTATTAGTTTTTTAATCCAAATACTGCTGAAGTGTTAACCAAACTTTGTGATTAGACATCTGGAAGTGACCAGTGTAAGCTGTATAAAATTTATGAATTAGTATAACATTATTCCACCAAAAATGAATGTTAAGTTTTGAATTATTCTTCCAATTGGATAAATATATTTGAGAGTTATTGCTACCAATGTGTCAAAAAGTTTAGAATCATACCCATCCCAAAAATGATCCAACGTTATTGAACCAAGTGGCACAGAGGGGCATTTTCGAAAGGAACGTCTATGTTTGGATTTGGATGACTTTGTAAAACATCCAAATCCGGGGGCAGGGAAAACTGTATTTTCGAAACAAGATGGTCGTCCATCTTTCGTTTCGAAAATACCGTCAAAGATGTCCAAATCCAAGGATGTCCTTAAATTTGGACGCCCTTAGATTTGGACGTCTTTGACGTTCAGCTATTTTCTAAACCAAAGACGTCCAAGTTAAAAACATCCAAATGCAAGCCATTTGGACGTGGGAGGAGCCAGCATTTCTAGTGCACTGGTCCCCCTGACATGCCAGGACACCAACCGGGCACCCTAGGGGGCACTGCAGTGGACTTCATAAAATGCACCCAGGAACATGGCTCCCTCACCTTGTGTGCTGAGCCCCCCAAAACCCACTACCCCCAACTGTACACCACTACCATAGCCCTTACGGATGAAGGGGGGGCACCTATATATGGGTACAGTGGGTTTGTGGTGGGTTTTAGAGAGCTCGCTGTTTCCTCCACAAATGTAACATGAAGGGAGGGGGGTATGGGCCTAGGTCTGCCTGTCTGAAGCGCACTACAATACCCACTAAAACTGCTCCTGGGACCTTCATGTGCTGTCATGGACCTGAGTATGACATCTGAGGCTGGAACAAAATGTTTTTAAAGATGTTTTTTGAGGGTGGGAGGGGGTTAATGACCACTGGGGGAGTAACGGGAGGTCATCCCCGATTCCTTCCGGTGGTCATCTGGTCATTTTGGGCACCTTTTTGTGTCTTATTCATAAAAAAAACACATCCGGGTGAAAACGTCCAACTGTTTGTCATGGACATTCTTGGTTTTTTCGATTATGTGTCAAAGACATCCAAGTGTTAAGCACGCCCAAGTCCTGCCTTTGCTACGCCTCCGACACGCCCCCTTGAAGTTTGGACGTTGTTGCAACGGACTGCAGTTAGAGACGTCCAAAATCGGGTTTCGATTATACCGATTTGGACGTCTCTGGGAGATGGATGCCCATCTTCCGATTTATGTCGAAAGATGGACATCCTTCTCTTTCGAAAATGAGCCTGATAGTCATTCATTTTGTATCTCTGGTGTTTATCATGCAATTTATTATTTTATACTGTTTTTGCATGTAATTATTTATTGTTTTTTAATAGTTTTTTTTTGCTCTCATTGAATTCATATGACCGTTGATGCAGGCACTTTCTGTGCAGAAATACAGCTGTGTCAGGTCTTCTTGGAGATGTTATTGACGCTGGCAATAAAGTATTCTCTGGTTCCACCACTGGATTGTGTGCTCCACTTTTGCTTTATCCTTATTGATTCCATCCGTCGAGTGTTTTTCCTTCTTTGATTTCTCACCTTCTGTACTGATTCTACAATTCTACCTGTGATCATGTGTGAAAAAGGCCGGGTATTCTGTTAGCGTCTGTGTAGGATTGATCTGTACTGAAGCAGCTTGTTTTGTTTTCCAATAGGTGTATTAATGTTGTTCTGTCCACTGCAGTGTTCAGGGTGTTTTGGTTTTTTTTTTTCTAGGAAGGACCTTGTATGACCCCCTTCTCCCCGGAAGTTTGTTTGTAAACATACTAGATTCTGTGGTCCAACTTGTTAAGAATACTCTTTACTTTGTAGTAAAAATGGTTTTAAGAGCTGTGATATTCGAATGCCTCGCACAACTCTGCTCAATGTAATCCATAACTTAGTTGTAACAAATGTATTTCTATTATTCAAGTCTTATTGTAAGCCACACTGAGCCCGCAAATAGGTGGGAAAATGTGGGATACAAATGCAACAAATAAATAAATAAATAAAATACTTTATTTCTTTGACTTGATTATTTTTTCTTTGACATTATTTTTCTACTTTTACTTCACTAGTTTTGAGGCCACTAGTACTCTTACTTTTTACTTAAGTACTTGTAAAAACTAACAAACCCATCTTTATTTATATGTTCTCTAGAGCTTCCTTTGGCTGTGAAGTGCTATATAGCTAGTGACAAGCTGTCCAGTGCATCATGCATACACACTGTAATTCCATCCCATCTCCGCCTACTCTTCATCTCTTATATGTGGTGCATATAAAACATACACCATCTTGTCATTGCATACATATAGCCGTGTATAAAACAGTCTTTGCGTGTAGAAAAATCTTTATAATATTACCTTCAATTTGAGCAAGTTAGTGCAAATAGAAATTAATATAATCTAAAACCAGTTTGGTTTTAACAAACTGTCCAGCTAAAAAAAAATACATTGGCATTCAATCTATTGTATGAAAAGCTAAAAATAAAGCATAGTCATATATAGAAATCATTTTAATTTTAAAATAATATCTCTGAACTTGTAAAACTCAAGTACTCTGTACTTATGTTGACCTCATATGCCTTGCTGGAACTGGCATTCAGAAATTACGTAGTCTTGAACAACCTGAAATTACAGCTTGGTGGTGTGTGTCAAGTCCTGATATTCAGAAAAAATAACTTCTAATTAAAATTATGTTTCAACTTGATTGATTTCAGTAGAACTAGTCTCCTTAGGGCAATTCTGTACATTGGTGCCTCAGTCTGGGTACTCCAATGCTCTGCTTAGTGACAAGTGTTAGGCACGCCCAAGTCCCGCCTTTGCTACGCCTCCGACACGCCCCTTGAACTTTGGCCATCCCTGTGACGGAAAGCAGTTTGGGGACGTCCAAAATCGGCTTTCGATTATACCAATTTGTACGACCCTGGGAGAAGGACATTCATCTTCAGATTTATGTCGAAAGATGGGCATCCTTCTCTTTCGAAAATGAGCCCAATAGCCAGTTAAGTGCGATATTCAGCACTTAACTGGTTATGGGTTATCTCATGAAGATAGGACTGACTTTTATGCAGTTAAATAAGTGCTGGATATCTGCACTTAACCAGCCAAGTGCCAACTCTGCCCCCAGAACACCTCCAAAATAGCCGGTTTTCAGTTTGGCATGAACCGGTTATTTTCAGAGGCACTAACTGGTTAAGTGCCACTGAAAATTAGTGGTTAGCTCCAAACAGGTGATTTATCCAGCCAGGAGCCATTTCTAGCCAGTTAAATCACTTTGAATATATATCAATGTGACACCTATTCTATAAAGTAGGCACTTGTTGTCTTTATAGAATACAAGCGTAACCAGGAATATACATGTCTATGTACAGTAATACCTCGGTTTTCTTTGACTTCGGTTATCATTGGTTTCGGTTTTCGTCAATTTTTTCCGTGAAAAATTTGTCTCTGATTTCGTCGGCATGCCCACATGACCTCGCTGCTAATTTTGCGAAAAGAAAGGGCGACCCACGCGTTCTCCTGCTCATTGATTGATATGGAAATAATTGCCTCGGTTTTCGTCAGTTTCGGATTTTGCCAATTGTTTTCGGACGGATTATCGACGAAAACCGAGGTATCACTGTATTTAGGCATGAGTACTTACATCACGTCTGCATGCTGGAGATATGCGAGTGTCTTAGAGTATTATATAAGTTATGTGCACTATACCCAGACTCCACTTATGTGCGCACCTATCTGTAAAATATATGCTAAGTTGGATATGCATATTTTTAAAGATAGTGCTTGACAGAATTTTGGCATTTACGTGCATATGTGCACTAGGAATTCATTGTGTTTCACTTCCTATGTCATTTATGGGAATTTTTGTTTTGATCATTTTTCTTTTCTTTTTTTGTTGCGGGATTCCTTCGGAAAAATTGCTAACTCTTCCAAAAGAGTGCACACATTTTCCCAAAGCGTGTGTACTCTTGTCTGATTATAAGTTCATATGCAATGGAGTATGCATGCACATTCTATCCGGATAGAGTACGCACTCTTCTGAAAGAGTGCACAATTATTTGTAAAAGTGCACATGGTTTGTAAATAGTGCTCACTCTTCCAGAAGAGTGTGCGCTATCAACAGGTTTAAAAAAAGACATGAAATGCTCATCCCTAATACACACACATATGTGCTTATATGCTATTATTCTAAACATTTACATGTGAAATTGGCAAATAAATTAGTACCTACTTTGTATATTTACCCCCTTTATGCATCAGCAACAATGATTATTGTAAGGAAAAGTGTAGATCTGCTTTGTTGTTCTTTTTGCTAACCTCCATAAAAATGTTTTTAACTGAAAAAAAAATGAGGAAGTAAGGCCAAATGACAGCCGACATGGTTAAAAAGTGGTAAAAGAAAATCCTTCAGACATGGAAGAATGATCTGACTGAACATAATAAGAAAAAACATAAGGAATGGCAAGTCAAATGCGAAGCGCTGATAAGGAAATCAAAGAGAGACTTTGAAAAGAAGATTGCATTGGAGGCAAGAACACATGGAGGGGCATAATCGAATGGGGTGCCCAAGTTTTCCTAAGGATGTCCTTGCAGGAAGTCCTGGTGAAGGGGCGGGGAAACCCGTATTATCGAAACAAGATGGGTGTCCGTCTTTCGTTTCGATAATATAGTCGGGGACGCCCAAATCGTGAAATTTAGGTCGACTTTAGAGATCGTCGTCCTTAGAGATGGTTGTCCCCAATTTTCAGCGATAATGGAAACCGAGGACGCTCATCTCAGAAACGACCAAATCCAAGCTATTTGGTCATGGGAGGAGCCAGCATTCGTAGTGCACTGATCCCCCTCACATGCCAGGACACCAACCGGACACCCTAGAGGGCACTGCAGTGGACTTCAGAAATTGCTCCCAGGTGCATAGCTCCCTTACCTTGGGTGCTGAGCCCCCAACCCTCCCCCCCACAAAACCCACTACCCACAATTGTACTACCATAGACCTAAGGGGTGAAGGGGGGCACCTACATGTGGGTACAGTGGGTTTCTGGTGGGTTTTGAAGGGCTCACATTTACCACCACAAGTGTAACAGGTAGGGGGGGGGATGGGCCTGGGTCCCCTGTCTGAAGTGCACTGCACCCACTAAAACTGCTCCAAGGACCTGGATACTGCTATCAGGGAGCTGGGTATGACATTTGGGGCTGGCATAGAGGCCAAAAAAGGTTTTTTTTTAGGGTGGGAGGGGGTTAGTGACCACTGGGGGAGTAGGGGGAGGTCATCCCCAATTCCCACCGGTGGTCATCTGGTCAGTTAGGGCACCTTTTTGAGGCTTGGTCAAAAGAAAAAAAATGGAGCAAGTAAAGTCGCCCAAGTGCTCGTCAGGGACGCCCTTCTTTTTTCCATTATCGGTCGAGGATGCCCATATGTTAGGCACGCCCCAGTCCAACATTCGCTATGCTTCCGACACACCCCCATGAACTTTGGTCATCCCCGCGACGGAAAGCAGTTGAGGACGCCCAAAATTGGCTTTCGATTATGCTGATTTGGGCGACCCTGGGAGAAGGACGCCCATCTCCCGATTTGTGTCGAAAGATGGGCGCCCTTCTCTTTATTTTTTATTTATTGCACTTGTATCCCACATTTTCCCACCTATTTGCGCCCTTCTCTTTATTTTTTATTTATTGCACTTGTATCCCACATTTTCCCACCTATTTGCAGGCTCAATGTGGCTTACAATACCTGTAATGGCAACGCCATTCCAGGTTACAGAAATACATTTGGTGTTAAAAGATGAGAAGAGTAGTAAACTTAACATATCGATCTGATCAGACAGTTGAAGAAAAAAAAAAGACTTTCATAATCAGGGACGCATGGTGGTGTGTTGTAGTTAGTTATGGATTTTCGTGGGAAGCTTTGGTGAAGAGATAGGTTTTCAACGATTTGCGAAAGTTGGTTATTTCATTGATTGTTTTTAGGTGTTTTGGAAGTGCATTCCACAACTGTGTGCTCATGTAGGAAAAGCTGGCATGTATGTCAGTTTGTATTTTAATCCTTTGCAGCTTGGGAAGTGCAGATGAAGATAGGTACGAGCAGATCTTTTAGCATTTCTGGATGGGAGGTCCACTAGGTCAAGCATGTATGAAGGGGCGTCTCCGTAAATGATTTTATGGACTAACATGCAGATTTTGAAAGTTATACGTTCTTTAAGAGGGAGCCAGTGTAATTTCTTTCTTAGGGGTTTTGCACTTTCATATTTTGTTTTTCCAAATATGAGTCTAGCTATGGTGTTTTGGGCTGTTTGAAGCTTCTTGATAAGCTGTTCTTTACATCCAACGTAGAGTGCATTGCAGTAGTCCAAGTGACTTAGTACCATCGATTGTACCAGGTTTTGAAAAATGGCTCTTGAGAAGAAATTTTTTACTCTTTTGAGTTTCCACATGGAGTGGAACATTTTCTTGGTTGTATTCATCATGTGGTTTTCAAGAGTGAGATGTCGATCTATGGTAACTCCTAGAATTTTCAATGAGTTAGAAACTAAGCCTGATAGTAAAAACATTTTTAGTTATATTAGAAGCAAGAAGCAGGTAAAAGAATCAGTTGGACCGCTGGATGACTGAGGTGTAAAAGGGGCACTCAGGGAGGTCAAGTCCATAGCAGAAAGATTAAATGAATTTTTTGCTTTGTTCTTCACCAAGGAAGATGTGGGAAAGATACCAGTGACAGAAACGGTATTCAGTGTTGATGAGTCAGAGAAACTGGGCAGCTTGACAAATTGAAAAGTAGCAAATTGCCTGGACCAGATGGTATACATCCTAAAGTACTGAAGTACCTCATGAAAGACTTCTGAGGAAATTAGAAAGTCATGGGATAGGAGGTAATTTCCCATTGTGGATTAAAACCTAGTTAAAAGAGTAGGGTTAAATGGTCAGTATTCTCAATGGCGAAGGATAGATAGTGGGGTTCCCCAGGGGTCTGTGCTGGGACTGCTGCTTTTAAACATATTTATAAATGATCTAGAGATGGGAATAACAAGTGAGGTATTAATTTGCTCATGACACAGTTATTCATTGATGTTAAATTGCAAGAGGATTGTGAAAAATTGCAAGAGGACCTTACAAGACTGGCAAAATGGGCATCGAAATGGCAGATGACTTTTAATATGAGCAAGTGCAAAGTGATGCATGTGGAAAAGAGGAACCCAAACTATAGCTACATGATGTAAGGTTCTACATTAGGAGCCCCTGCCCAGGAAAAGGATCTAGGTGTCATCGTTGATAATAGTTGAAACCCTCTGCTCAGTGTGCAGCAGCAGCTACAAAACTAAATAGAATGTTAAAAATTATTAGGAAAGGAATGGAAAACAAAAATGAGAATGTTATAATGCCTTTGTATCGCTCTATGGTGCACCTGCACCTCAAATACTGTGTGCAATTCTGGTCATCGTATCTCAGAAAAGATATGGCAAAATTAGAAAAGGTACAGAGAAGGGTGACGAAAATGATAAAGGGGATGTGACAACTTCCTTATGAGGCTAAAACAGATAGGGCTCTTAAGGTTGGAGAACAGATGGCTGAGGGGAGATATGATAGAGGTCTGTAAAATACTGAGTGGAATGGAATGGGTAGATGTGAATTGCTTGTTTACTCTTTCGAAAAATACTAGGACTAGGGGGCACCCAAAGAAGCTACTAAGTAGTAAATTTAAAACAAACTGGAAAAATGGTTAGTGCAGCAGTCTTTGATCCTGGCAACCTAGGTTTGATTCCCACTGAGCTCCTTTGAACCTTTTCTAATTCTGCTATATTTTTTTGGAGATGTGGCAACAGATTTGCATACAATACTCAAGGTGAGGTCGTGCCATGGAGCGATACAGAGGCATTTTAATATACTTTGTCTTATTTTCAATCTGTTTCCTAATAATTCCTAGCATTCTGTTTGCTGGTGTAGCCACCGCTACACACAATATATTGTACAAATGACACCTAGATTTTTTTCTTGGGTGGTGACCTAAAGTGGAATCTAATATTAAGAATTATTCTTCCCAATGTGCATCACTTTGCACTTGTCAACATTGAATTTCATTTGCCGGTTGGTTGCCCAGTCTCCCAATATCCTTCTCACAGTCCACATGCATTTTAACAACTTTAATAGTGTTGTATCATTTGCAAATTTAGTCATTCATCATTTATAAATATGTTAAATAGCACTGATCTCACTACAGATCCCTGCAGCACTCCGCCATTCACCTTTCTCTGTTGAAAGAAATGGCCATTTAACCCTACTCTCTATTTTCTGTCTATTAACCAGTTCCCAATCCACAACAGAATATCATCTCTTATCCCATGGCTTTTTAATTTTCTTCAGAGTCTTTCATGAGGGACTTTTTTTTTTGTTACATTTGTACCCCGCGCTTTCCCACTCATTGTGGCTTACATATTGTATACAGGTACTTATTTGTACCTGGGGCAATGGAGGGTTAAGTGACTTGCCCAGAGTCACAAGGAGCTGCTTGTGCCTGAAGTGGGAATCGAACTCAGTTCCTCAGGACCAAAGTCCACCACCCTAACCACTAGGCCACTCCTCCACTTTTGACTTTGTCAAAAGCTTTCTGAAAATCTAGATACACTGCATCAACTGCCTCACCTTTATCCACATGTTTATTCATGCTGTCAAAGAAATGAAGCAAATTGTGCTGTCTTCATCTAAGTTTTTTTCCAGAGTGTCGGTTTTTATTTATTTAAAATATTTATAGCCCGCCTATTAACTAGGTGGGTCACAAAAAAAAGAAACCCCCAAAAAACCCCAAACACAAACATTCTTTCCTGTCTTCTTTTCTTCTCTATATCTATCTCTGACCCTAACCCTCATTGGCCTTCCATTTAGCCATCTATCCCCCCTTCAATCTGTTCAGAATTCCGTGGCACGTCTCATTTTCCGCCAGAGCCGATATGATCACATCAGCCCTCTCCTGAAGTCACTTCACTGGCTTCCGATCCGTTACCGCATACAATTCAAGCTTCTCCTACTAACCTACAAATGCTGTCACTCTGCTGCCCCTCCTTACCTCTCCATCCTCATCTCCCCCTACATTCCTACCCGGAACCTCCGCTCACTGGATAAACCCCTCCTTTCTGCTCCCTTCTTCACCTCCACTAACTCCAGACTCCGCCCTTTCTGCCTCGTTTCACCCTTTGCCTGGAATAGACTTCCTGAACTGATACGTCAGGCCCCATCCCTACCCATCTTCAAATCCTTGCTCTAAGCCCATCTTTTCGACTCTGCTTTTGGCACTTAACCTAACCATTACTCCTCTATTCAATACCACTACCAATCTGTCTGCATTATGCATTTGCTTACCTTAATTGTCTTTAGCTGTTTAAATCTATTAGTCTGTCCCTATGAACTATTGTGTAATCAGATGTACTATGCTGTCCTAATTTGATTGTCTCTGTTGTTATGTCCTTTAGATTGTAAGATCTTTTGAGCAGGGACTGTCTGTCTTCGTGTTTGACTGTACAGCACTGCGTAAGTCTGGTAGCGCTTTAGAAATGTTAAGTAGTAGTAGTAGTAATTATTTTTCTCTGTTGCTTTCTTCTGTGCATCAGTCTTCAGCAGCTAGGTTTTACCTCTTATCCTCCCCTTTTCTCACTCTCTAGACCTCAGTTTTCCTCTTTTCACGTCTCACCTACCTATCATCTTCCACTATTGCCTCTCCCCAGTCCTCATTTATCTTCTTCCCTCATCAACCCCAGCGCATTACATGTTATTTACCTTCTCCTGACATCCAGCTCCCTTCTTTTTTCACTTAGCTGCTACCCTAAGATCTGTCTCTTTCATCTGTTCCTTTCCAGGGCCTCTCAACCCTTTTCCACCCCCACAAGATCTTTCATCCCTTTCCTATACTCATCCCTCTCCCTCCACACTTCTCCTCTCTTCCTCCATTCTGATCACTTCTCACCACTGCCCTTCCTTTCCTTCCATTCTGATCTCTTCCCTCCAGTCCACGCCCCTCTCTCTCTTCTTCCTCCTTTTCTGCACTCTGCCTTCTCTCAACGCCCATCACCAGTCTCTGCATCAGCACCTGGCACCCTCTCCCAGCCCCAGCATCATATCTATCAAATCCCAAGCCCCTTCTCTCTCCTTCCTCCCTGTCAGCCCAAACTATGTGTCAGTCCCCTGCCCTTCACCCCCTTTTCCCAGGCTCAGCATTTGAACCCTTCTCCTACACACTTCTCTTATCATCTGTCCTTTTTCTCATCCCCAGCTCCTGTATTAGCTCCAAACCCCCTCCCAGTCCTAGCAACAGACCTTTTTCTCAGCCCTAGAACGCCCCACCATCTGCTAGCATCATCCCCTTTCTGCCATTCCTAACCATGTGTCATCCCTCAGACTCCTTCTGCCATCCCCAGCCTGTGTTTCAGCCCTCTTCTTCCTTCTCTCACCCCCAGTCCCATGTCAGCCCCAAGTCCTAGTACCAACTTTAGGGATTGTGGACCCTTGGCATAGAGAGTAACAGGCTTGCAACTCCCTCTCCTTCACTCCATGGTGAAGTATTTCTTCCTCTCCCCCCCCCCCCCCCCCACCGCAGTCCAGCATCTCTTCCTCTCTTCCCTCACCCCCTGCCCACAATCTGGCATATCTCCCTCTCCTCCCCTGCCTACAATCTGGCATTTCTCCATTTTAACCCCCCACTCCACCTCACCCTACCTGCCTACATTTAAACTTAAATTTACTGCTGGCAGCCTTTTCTTGGATGCAGACTGCAACAGATAGAAACATGAAAGATGTGTCAGATGCAGTTGGGCTGCGTAAGAGAGAAGGATCCAGGGTAGGCCAATGATCTCTAGCAGTAAACATAATTTCAAAGGTAGGCAAAGGGAAGGGAGGTTTGAGAGAAAGAGAGATGCTGGATCATGGGTAGGGGGAGGGGAGTAGAAGAGAGATGATACATTGCAGGCAGTGGGGGTAGGGGCGAGTGACCACATTCCTGCTAAATGTGTGTCAACAGGGGTCTAGCAGTAGATGGCCCCCTACCATTTGGTGGCCCTAGGCTTTTATTCTAGGCTTGCTCAATGGTAGCTGTGCCCTTGGCTGGGACCCAGGGCAGAAATTAGGGAGGGGTCCCTCAAAGCTCATTAGCAAGTTGTGCCTTCTTCAGCTTCGGGCAAGCTTTCATTACCCTGAGACATGGGGGTCCAGGAATCTGACCTATTTGCAACCTCCCCCTCCCCCCACCTAGTACTGGTCTGGTATTGTGGGAGCTATTACTGCCAGTGCCCAGCTTTTGGGGAGTTATGTAGAAAATGCAAAATCAGAGGGAAGCAATTTTCTCTTTTTTTTTCTGGTCCACTCTAGTGGCAATTTTTAAACCTCTCTGTAACTTGAAAATGCCCTGTTTGTAGCCAGTTCTGCCTGGGAAATGGGACAGGGAAGCCAAAATCCTCTCTCTTTTGCTTGTTCTGTATTTACTTTTCTTTTGCCCTGCTCTGGTTTATCTTTTCTGGAAGTAAACTCTTGTTACATTCCTCACCTGGTTCCATGCCTGCGCAGCCAATTCGCCGGCGAGGTGCGGTCCGGCTGAGATAGCCAGCTATTTTGGATGTGGTTTCTCCAGGATGGGTCTGTTTCTGTTTCCTGTTTCTGGCAGCCATCATCTTGGTTGGATCAAGGACAGCAGCCATCTTGGCTAGCTCAGGAGGGGGCAGCCATCTTGGGTAACGAGGTCAGGAAGGAAGCCCATATTTGGACGTAGGCACCTCTGCTGATGGGGGCAGCCATCTTGAACCAGCTGCACATGCTTGAGCTTAATTCCTCCACTACTTAAGGCCCTGCCTTCAGTCCTTCGTTGTTTCGGCCTCAATTGTGTTTGAGGTCCACGCTGGTGCTCCTTGCTTTCAGTTCCAGTGTTCCAGACCTCGGCTTGTTTCCCGGACCTTGCTTGTTTTGCTACCTGCCTTGACCTTGGACTGTTTTTGACTACTGTTTGCCCTATGGATTTACCTGGCTTTTGGACTGTGTCTGTTTGCCTGCCTGTCTAGTCAGTGGTCGTGCAACCCCGCCTGTTCCAGTAGTCCTGGTGGCTGCCCAAACCTGGGGGCTCAACTCCCAGGGAACGGCGGTCGCTCCCCAGGTGAAGCTAGGGGTTGTCTGGCTGCCTGACCGAGTGCGGTGTCACTCCATCTTAGCCGTGCTCAGTCGGGGGCACAAGGGCTCACATTTCTCCAGTCATAACAACTCTTTGAAGCTAATTTTATAATAGGTTGCCTAAATGAGGAAGCCACGCAGGTGCTTAATTGAAGCCTATTCAATAAAGACCCAGAACCAACTGTGTGTCTTTATGAAATACCAGCAGAAAACTTGCAGAAATTGTGACTAAAATGAATCCATGTACATGTATACCTGTTTGTGAGAAGGTCTAAATCTCATACTTTGAGTATACACGTACATATATTTTAAGAAAAATCCCCCGGATTCTACATAGGGCGCCTAGAGATCCACGCCAAAATCCAAGTGTATTCTATAACAATGCGCATAATTTAATTGGCTAAACAAGCTAATCAGCATTGATAACAGCTCTTAACAAGCAATAACGAGCACTAATTGGTAATTGTAATTTACGCGCACAACTCGTTAAGCGCATTCTGTAATGCAATGCGCCTAACTTCTAATGTACGCAGGCAAAAAGAGGCATGGTTATGGCTGGGGAAATAGGTGTTTTGTGGGCATTCTGAAATTTACGCACGTAGTTATAGAATATGGCCCAGTGATCCTAAATCTACATGTTGGGATTTACACCATGTTTTCATTGGTGTAAACAGAGGCGTGTAGTTTTAGGCGCTCTGATACCAACTAAGTATATTCTATATACCATGCCTAAATCTAGGTGCTGCTTATAGAATACGCTTAATCGACACTGATTTGTGCGCTGAGTTTTTAGGCACCATTTATGGAATCTCCCCATTATGCGTAATTTGTGATTCTCCCCAGTGTACCCCTAATAATGCCTAATATCCATCATGCAAACGTATGAACCTTCTTGTTATCGCAAGTACTATTATGTTGGAGTAATTTTATAGAGGCATTCTATGTGTATGTACGGACATTTATATGTGAAAAAGCTGTTATAAACTTGTCCCCTTTATGTTTAAAGCTTTCTTTTTGAGGTCCATTCAGTTCAGTGGCTTAAAACACCAAATCATGATGCAGGGTTCTAACACAATGTCCCCAAGGAGCTTTATTTCAACATGTTCCCCAGTAACACAGGCACATTTGTACTAGCAGCAGGGGAATGACCAGCAGAGGGCAGAACTATAAGGGACATCATTCCAGTTTAGAAAAAGAAATCACTCTCCTCAAATGCCACATATATGTAAGACATAAAAGATATTTAAACAAAAGATAAACCTTTCTAGGGGATTCTGAGCAGCTCAGTGTTCCAGTTACAGAAGACTGGTTGCTGCTACCTTTTCAAAGGTCAAAAGCTAAAGACTCTAGAAAGGAGAGGCATCCAAGTTGTGCTACCGGAACCTCTTAAGAGGATTTGCCTAAGAGTCTGTTGAGAGACTGGAATCTTTCATGATATTTCAGGAGTTCAGAAAGAATCTGTTTATTAGTTTTCTCATGCAGATTTACAGTGAACACTAGACAAGAGCCTTCCAGTGGTCCCAATAGATCAATTTTTCTTATTCCAATCCTGGCATACTCTCTAGCTTAGCCTCCATTTGCATTCAAATCTCCTTCATGTAGATTCATCATGGCTACCCTAAAAACCAAGCTGGCTAGGGAAGTACTTCAGGATTGGACTGAGAAACAAAGTAATACATTGAGGCTCATTTTCAAAGCACTTAGATTTATAAAGTTACATGGAGGGGCATAATCGAAAGGAGCACCCATGTTTTCCTGAGGATGTACTCGCAGGACCTTCCCCGCGAAGGGGCGGAGAAACCCGTATTATCGAAATAAGATGGGCGTCCATCTTTTGTTTCGATAATAAGGTCGGGGACGCCCAAATCTCAACATTTAGGTGGCCTTAGAGATGGTCGTCCCCGGTTTTCAGCGATAATGGAAACCGAGGACGCCCATCTCAGAAACGACCAAATCCAAGCTATTTGGTTGTGGGAGGAGCCAGCATTCATAGTGCACTGGTCCCCCTCACATACCAGGACACCAACCGGGCACTTGCAGTGGTCTTCAGAAAAAGCTCCCAGGTGCATAGCTCCCTTACCTTGGGTGCTGAGCCCCCCAACCTCCCCCCAAAACTCACTCCCCACAACTGTACACCACTACCATAGCCCTTAGGGATGAAGGGGGCACCTAGATATGGGTACAGTGGGTTTGTGGTGGGTTTTGGAGGGCTCGCTGTTTCCTCCACAAGTGTAACAGGTAGGGGGGATGGGCCAGGGTCCACCTGCCTGAAGTGTACTGCAATACCCACTAAAACTGCTCCAGGGACCTGCATACTGTTGTCATGGAGCTGGGTATGATATTTGAGGCTGGCAAAAAATATTTTAAAAGTTTTTTTTAGGGTGGGAGGGGGTTAGTGACCACTGGGGGAGTAAGGGGAGGTCATCCCCGATTCCCTCCCGTGTCATCTGAGGCATATTTTCAAAGCACTTAGCCTTCCAAAGTTCCATAGGTTTCTATGGAACTTTGGAAGGCTAAGTGCTTTGAAAATATGTTAGCTGGTCATTTAGGGCACATTTTTGTGGCTTGGTCGTAAAAAAAAAAGGACCAAGTAAAGTCGCCCAAGTGTTTGTCAGGGACGCCCTTCTTTTTTCCATTATTGGTCGAGGACGCCCATGTGTTAAGCACGCCCCAGTCCCGCCTTCGCTATGCTTCCGACACCCCCCCCCCCCCGTGAACTTTGGTATCCCCGTGACGGAAAGCAGTTGAGGACGCCCAAAATCGGCTTTCGATTATGCCGATTCGGGCGACGCCCATCTTCCAATTTGTGTCGAAAGATGGGCGCCCTTCTCTTTTGAAATTAAGCCTGATGGTAACCTATGGACCTTTGTAAGTCTAAGTGCTTTGAAAATACACCTCAAAATCAATCAGAAGAATCTCACCAAATGAGTGAAATGAGTTAAAGATATAGCAGCCTTCTTCTTAAATGGTCCCTGTTACCAAAGGAGTGCCTTGTCACAAGGTGTAATAAGGAACATATCTTGCTCTTTGTTATTGTATAATTCATTCTTTTTTTTTCGCTCTAGTGTTTTCACTCTCCTTACTTCCTGTATCATTCTTTTCATGCTCTTGTAAATCTTTTTTGACAACCCTTAAGTACATATCCTATTGCCACCTGTAAAGGGAATGTGGAAAACCATAGGGACCTGGGAGAAACACAGGGAACCAGATCCTACAACCCCCAAAAAGCCACAGAGGAGATTCTCCCTTACCGGCCGCTTTTCCCCAAGAGACAACTTAGGGGCAAGAACTACAAATCCCAGCCGCCACCTTGGGAAAAAGAGAGACAAACCAGGGTGCATTCACAAGAGTCACCAGAAGGGGGCTGCAGGAGAAGGAGTAATACTAATTCTCCAACCTGGGGGAAAGAGAGGTGGAACAGGTGGGAAAAAGAAGAGAAAAAGCCCGAAAGGGTTAATGAGGAAAATGAGGAGCAGCTGGGAAGAGGGTGGGGCGAGGAGAGTATGGACTGGGCTCCTGAGAAGGAGAAAGAGGAGTTTGGGCCTTGGCCCATGGAGCTGACAGTACCCGAGCAAACCCTGGAGGAGCCCATGGATGTATCAGCTCAGGCCCAGAGAAAGCCACAGAAGTAAGCCAGTCCCTAGCTAAGCAGGCCAGAGAAGAAAGGGGTCAAGCGGGAGGAGGTCAGAAGAGTAAGTAAAAGTCTGACCAAGTGGGTGGGACCCCAGGCTTTGAGCCCGCGCAAAGCCAGAGGAACTGTGGACTTGAAAAGCCAAGGTATAGTGCTGTTTTTGAGCGCTTGGCTACCTGAACTGTGGATTTAAAGAGCCAAGTTATATTGCTGTTTTTGAGAGCTTGGTTACCTGAATTGTGGATTTATAAAGCCAAGGTATAGTGCTGTTTTGAGCGCTTGGCTACCTGAACTGTGGATTTAAAAAAGCCAAGTTATATTGCCATTCTGAGAGAGCTTGGCTACCTGAACGGTGGATTTAAAGAGCCAAGTATAGTGCTGTTTTTGGGAGCTTGGTTACCTGAACTGTGGATTTATAAAAACCAAGGTGTCCTGAGCTGTTTTTGTTTTTGGGTGTTTTCTTTTGAACCCAGGCTGTATGGTGCCTGGGTTATAACAAGCCCGGGTGGGACTGAATTAGAGTTTCTCTCTTTTGGAGCCGCTCCGCCCCAGGAATCCGAAAAGGGGAACCAGCGGCTGAAGCCTGGGCTGAGTTCTCCCAAGCTGAATGAGAGAACAATAAAAGGGAAAAGTTTGTATTTGATCCTGATGTGTTTTTTTTGTTTGTTTCTTTATTGAACAAGACTTGTATGCTAAAGGCTGCTGAGAAGGGCGGATAGCCCTAGAGGCTGAGCAACGCCCAGCAACCTATTACAATTGGTGGCAGTGGTGGGATCAAATTTTTTTTTTGGAACCTGTCGCTCGAGGAGGTCGAGACCAGCCCAGCAGAAAAGCCCGACGGAGGGGCCAACGCTGATAAAGGCGCAGACCCATCTTGGGTTCCGGTAAGCGGGGCCTAGACAGGTGGGGGGCCGGAGGGATCTTAGAAAGACCCAAGGAAGTGGGGGAAATCGCACTTGGAGTGGTCCTCTGTTTTTTTTTCTTCCAGGAGGCGGTTCTGGAGCCAGGGGATGGATCCGAAGGAAATCTTCGCGTGGATGACCATGCAGTTCCAAAAACAGCAGGAACTAACAGCTAAGATGGTGGAGGACTCCTTGACGGCGGCGAGAGACCAACAGCAGCCGGTGCTAAAGATGCTCCAGGAGTTCTTTCAGAGGGGGATCCCAGCTCCAAGGGACATGGACCCAGCAGCCTTAGGACCATGGACTGGAGACAGCGGTGCGGTAGGAACACTATCCATGAACACACTGACCTGGGGAAAGTTAACAGAGCAGGACAATGTGGATGATTTCCTAACAGCCTTTGAAAGGGTGGCCGTGGCTGCTAGTTGGCCACAAGAACAGTGGGCCATGCGTTTAGTCCCTTCCCTGGCAGGGGAGGCCCTGGCCGCCTTTAGAGACCTGTCTCCAGGCGATGCTGCCCACTATGGGAGGCTGAAAGAGGCCATTAAGGACCGTTATGGCCTTAGTACCCAGGCCTATAGGCGGAAGTTTCGCGCCACTAAGTGGGAAAAGGGAGAAACCCCGAAAGCTGTGGCCAATAGGTTGATGGACTTATTAAAAAGATGGTTAGAGCCCGACCACCACACTATCCAGGAAATTCTCCAAGAATTGGTGGTGGAGCAATTCCTCCAAGGCCTACCCGGAGAAATAAGAGCAGAATTGGTAAAAAGAGGCTGTAAGACAGTGGAGGGAGTGACTGCCGGGTTGGAGTGGTATCTGGAAGCCCAACATTGGGGAGGACCCGAGAGGGAGGGGGGAAAGCCCCGACCCCAGGGGGGTGGGTGTACCAAAAGTTGCTCCTCCAAGAATGGGCAAAAGGAAGGGATGCCGGACTCCACTTGGCTGGGGAAAAAGAAAGGAGGGCTCCCATGGGAGGAAAAGAAGGTGGCCTCTTATGGGGTACAGCAGTGTTATAAGTGTGGGAGAACGGGGCATTTCAGGAAGGATTGCCCGGGTCGGGAGGGATGGATCTCCCAGGTTAACGAGGGATTTAAACCCAGGTATACGGCCCCTCTAGAGGTGGAAGGTTTACCGGTAGTGGCCATGTTGGACTCCGGGGCAGACCAGTCCATGATCTCCCGGCGGTTATGGGACCGAATAAGAGGGAGGAGGAATAGGGGACGGGATACCTATGAGGGGGCGGTAGCAATACAGTGTATCCATGGGGCCAGTACACGATACACCCTCCATAGAGTGAACCTAAAAGGGCCCACAGGCGACATAAAAATGGCTATGGCGGTTCTTCCAAGGTTACCCCAGGAGATGATTTTGGGAAGGGATTGGCCCCCCTTTTCCGATTGTATTAGAGAGAGAAGAGTATGGGTAACTACTCGGGCTCAGGCTCTTCGGGACCTGGAGGGGCAAGAAGAGGGAATAGAAGATATCTTTCCTTTCCAGGGCGAGGTCTTAGGGGAGCCGGGAAAAGAGAGAAAAGGGAAGGCCGTGAAAAAAAAGGAGAAGAGGGGTAGACAGGAGGCATTGGAGCAGGTGAGGGCTGAAAGCTATCTACCGGTAGCCCCAAAAGAACTGAGGGAACAGTTTCCTCAATTTCACAGGGAACAGGCAAATGATCCGACATTAGAATATGCCTGGGGGAGGGCCCGACAGGGGGAAGATCAAGAGGCTCCGGGGTTCCGGATAGAAGGGGACATCTTATATCGGCAAGTGCCAAACTGGGAGAGCCCTGAGGGGGGGCGACAGCTGGTAGTTCCCCAGGCTTTCCGTCTCCTGGTCATAAGGCTCGCGCATGATCACCCGTTAGGTGGGCATAAGGGCACCCAAGCCACCTTGACTCAGATTTTGGCTAGATTTTATTGGCCGGGAGTCTATAGGGAGGTGGAAAATTATTGTAAATCCTGCCCCAACTGTCAGAAGGTGTCAGACAGGTTCCCGCCCAAAGCCCCTTTAAATCCTATTCCGAGGGTGGAACAACCGGGGAAAAGGATAGCAATGGATATTATTGGCCCAGTCACGAAATCAAAAAGGGGTTTCTTATATGTGTTGGTGGTAATGGATATGGCCACGAGATATCCATGGGCTGTGCCTTTAAGGAGCATATCCGCTAAAGTTATTGGCCGGGAGCTAATAAAAATATTCTGTGAGGTGGGTTTTCCCCGGGAGGTTCTGACGGATAGGGGATCCAACTTCATGTCCAGGACCCTAAAGCAAGTGTGGGAGGCGTTTGGGATACAACATCTCCGTACAGCGGCCTACCATCCCCAAACCAATGGGATGGTAGAGCGGTTTAATAAAACCTTAAAGGGCATGATAAAAAGAGCTCTAGGGGAAGATAGGACCAGCTGGGACCAACTGCTGCCTTTTGCGTTATACGCTTACCGAGAAAAGGTGCACGACTCTTTAGGAGTGTCCCCTTTTGAACTCCTGTTTGGCAGGAGGCCCCGGGGCATTTTGGACATACTGCAAGAACAGTGGGTAACCCCAGAGGCCACGGATCAGTCAGTAGTCGAGTACCTACAGGATCTGAGGGCAAGATTGGGTAAGATACAAGAATATTCCCAGGAGAGGTTCGAAGAGAACCAAATTCTCCAAAAGAAATATTATGATAGGGGTACTAAAGAAAGGGAGTTTCAACCAGGGGATAGAGTGCTCATATTAATCTCGGAGGACCCGCATAGGTTCGCTTCTAGGTGGAAGGGCCCCTGGGTGGTGAAGAAGCGTCTAGGCCCCCTCACGTATGAGGTAGAAAACAAGAAGGGAAGAGTTCAAACTTTCCATGTAAACCTGATAAAACCCTGGGTAGCCAGGGTAGGCTTACAGGCTAGGGTGGAAGAAAAAGAGGGAGAGGAGTTGGGCCCCCAAATAAGGGATATCTTCCAGCCTGGGGAGCCGGGGGTTAATCCCCATTTGACCCCGGTACAAAAAAAGGAGTTAGGGAGCTTACTAAGAAGGTTTAAGGACGTATTAACACCTTGCCCTGGAAGTACCCAGCTAGTGCAGCATGACATAGTAACGGAGAGGGGAAAGATAGTACGACAAAAACCCTATAGGCTTTCTCCCATGAAAAGGCAAGAGGTAATAAAACAAGTGCAGGAAATGTTAAACTTTGGGGTGATTGAAGAATCCAATAGCCCCTGGTCCAGCCCCGTGGTGCTAGTACCCAAGCCCGAGGGGGAGTGGCGGTTCTGTATCGATTTCCGCCAGCTGAACACCATTTCTCGGGCAGACGCCTATCCTATGCCCTATATTGAGGAGCTGGTGGACCGGTTAGGAACCGCCCAGTATCTCACCACCCTGGACTTAACAAAAGGGTATTGGCAAATCCCACTTACTCCCGGGGCTCAGGCAAAGACAGCTTTTAGCACACCCATGGGCCTGTACCAGTTCAAAAGGTTGCCTTTTGGCCTGAATTCAGCAGCTGCGAGCTGTCAAAGATTGCTAGATCGGGTTCTTAGACCACATCAGGCCTACGCAGCGGCGTACATGGATGATGTGATCATACACAGTGGGGAATGGGATACCCATGTGGTACAGGTAGGGGCGGTGCTGCAGGCTTTCCGAGAGGCAGGACTCACCCTGAACCCAAAGAAATGTCATTTTGCGCAATTTCGGGTGAAGTATTTAGGTTACAATGTGGGCCGAGGGGAGGTGAGGCCCTTGATAAATAAGGTTAAAAGCATACAGGAGTTTCCCCGCCCAAACACCAAAAAGCAATTGAGGCGCTTCCTGGGAATGGTAGGATACTACCGCCGTTTCATCCCTCTGTTTTCAGCTATGGCCACCCCCTTAACGGACATGCTAAGAGGGAAGAACCCTGATCATTTGAGATGGGGGGAGGGGGAACTGACGGCTTTTGAACAGATGCAGAAGGCCCTGTGTCAAGAGCCGGTCTTGAAGGCAGTAGATTTCGAGAGGCCCTTTATCCTGCAAACAGATGCCTCGGGGAGGGGGTTGGGGCGGTACTATCCCAGGAACATAACAGGGAAGAACATCCCGTGTTATATTTGAGCCGAAAATTATTGCCCCATGAAGAGCATTACTCCACAATAGAGAAAGAATGCTTGGCCATACGGTGGGCCGTACAGGAATGTAATGTTTATTTGGAAGGAAAAAAATTCAAACTGGTAACAGACCATGCTCCATTGAAATGGCTGAACATGATGAAAAACAATAATGGACGATTAATGCGATGGTACCTAGCTTTACAGCCATTTCAATATGAGGTGGAGCATCGTCCTGGGAAGTGTTTGGCTCATGTGGACGCCCTATCCCGGGTAGACGAAGAAAAGGGAGCAAATGAAAGAAAAGGGAGAGAGGCGAGTTTAAGGGGGGGGGGGGGGGTATGTAAAGGGAATGTGGAAAACCATAGGGACCTGGGAGAAACACAGGGAACCAGATCCTACAACCCCCAAAAAGCCACAGAGGAGATTCTCCCTTACCGGCCGCTTTTCCCCAAGAGACAACTTAGGGGCAAGAACTACAAATCCCAGCCGCCACCTTGGGAAAAAGAGAGACAAACCAGGGTGCATTCACAAGAGTCACCAGAAGGGGGCTGCAGGAGAAGGAGTAATACTAATTCTCCAACCTGGGGGAAAGAGAGGTGGAACAGGTGGGAAAAAGAAGAGAAAAAGCCCGAAAGGGTTAATGAGGAAAATGAGGAGCAGCTGGGAAGAGGGTGGGGCGAGGAGAGTATGGACTGGGCTCCTGAGAAGGAGAAAGAGGAGTTTGGGCCTTGGCCCATGGAGCTGACAGTACCCGAGCAAACCCTGGAGGAGCCCATGGATGTATCAGCTCAGGCCCAGAGAAAGCCACAGAAGTAAGCCAGTCCCTAGCTAAGCAGGCCAGGGAAGAAAGGGGTCAAGCGGGAGGAGGTCAGAAGAGTAAGTAAAAGTCTGACCAAGTGGGTGGGACCCCAGGCTTTGAGCCCGCGCAAAGCCAGAGGAACTGTGGACTTGAAAAGCCAAGGTATAGTGCTGTTTTTGAGCGCTTGGCTACCTGAACTGTGGATTTAAAGAGCCAAGTTATATTGCTGTTTTTGAGAGCTTGGTTACCTGAATTGTGGATTTATAAAGCCAAGGTATAGTGCTGTTTTGAGCGCTTGGCTACCTGAACTGTGGATTTAAAAAAGCCAAGTTATATTGCCATTCTGAGAGAGCTTGGCTACCTGAACGGTGGATTTAAAGAGCCAAGTATAGTGCTGTTTTTGGGAGCTTGGTTACCTGAACTGTGGATTTATAAAAACCAAGGTGTCCTGAGCTGTTTTTGTTTTTGGGTGTTTTTTTTTGAACCCAGGCTGTATGGTGCCTGGGTTATAACAAGCCCGGGTGGGACTGAATTAGAGTTTCTCTCTTTTGGAGCCGCTCCGCCCCAGGAATCCGAAAAGGGGAACCAGCGGCTGAAGCCTGGGCTGAGTTCTCCCAAGCTGAATGAGAGAACAATAAAAGGGAAAAGTTTGTATTTGATCCTGATGTGTTTTTTTTGTTTGTTTCTTTATTGAACAAGACTTGTATGCTAAAGGCTGCTGAGAAGGGCGGATAGCCCTAGAGGCTGAGCAACGCCCAGCAACCTATTACACACCTCAATATTGTCCTTTGGTCCTTTTAGATCAGTGGTCCTCAACACAGTCTTTCAGGAAAACCCAGCTATTGTGGTTTTTAGGATATCAACAATGACTATTCATGAGATTCATGTGCAGGCCCTGCCTCCCATTGTATGCCAATCTCATGTGTATTGTCAAGAAACTCCTAGCCACCTGCCTGGGGTAACCCCACAGCCACTTAGAGGGTCTATCCCCAGCACAGCTCAGGTCTGCCTAAACCTGCCTCTTGTGCTCTACAATAGCACCCTCCTCCCACCGACTGGGTCACAACTGCCTCTGGGCAAGTCTTCTGCTCTCAAATTATCCCCAGTGATTTCTAGGTTACTGTAGGCCACACTCCCAGTAATCCCACAGTTCTCAGAAAGCACTCGCAGACCCAACACACAAACCACCAGGATTCTTTATCAGTCCAGACAAGCAGAGGCAATACACTGAATAGTGCTTATTGTCTTAAAAGTATTAAACAATGAGCAAATAAAATGCAACTAGCAAACAATAGCAGGTAACTGAAATATGGATCAATATAACATTAACTAAACATTTGTTTACTTTCTACAAAGTACCTGGGAAGACCAGGACATATAGCTGCTCACCAGTTATCAAATGTAACAGTTTTTTACAGGGCTTCAGCAAAGAGCTTTCTCTCTCTTTTCTCCCAGGCTGAAAGTGGGGCAAAAGCCAGTACAATCCAAATGAAATGAACTGTTGGGCCAATCAGAGCCCAGAACAGCAATCTTTGAAAGTATACTGCAGACTGCCTTTCCAAAAGGCTTAAACAAAGAAAACAGCCTTAGTTCTACACCAGCTTCAAAACATAAACATGCACCACTCGCTGGCCAAACTACAGAAATAGTGAACAAATTATTTCTTCTTCAACTAAACTACAATTCAATAGGCCTAAAGTAAACACACATTCCCGGATTTTATATGTGGCACCCAAAATTGGGTATCTATACTTGGGTGCTGATTCAAGATGTACATCCAATAAATTGGCTGTCAATTAGTAACAATAATTGTGTGCTAATTGGTACTAATTGTCACCAATTTGGAATCAGGTGCACATTTTGCCAAATTCTATTCTGGCCCAGTTTAAGGCAGATTCTATTCTTGGATGCTTACAAATAGCAGCTGAGGCTGAAGTAGTGCACAGGACGATATGTTACCCTTCTGTGTATTTCTCCCCCCCCCCCCCCCCCCCTCTCCTTTCCTGTTAATATTGTAGTTCATCCTCTGCTCCTATTGTTACTGGTTTGTTAAGTCCTACCTTCGTTTTTTTCTTTTCTCTCTTCTCAATGTGCTTCACGCACCTCAACCCCAATACAAGCTCAACACCCCCCCCCCCCCCCCCCCCCCGAGGGAACAGGTTAGGAGCCAGAATCACACACAGCTGCACATTATGTCTGGTCACCTGCTAGATAGAGAGAAAACTGAAGTTAGGCTGGCTGCACATGCCCTCTTGTGGTGAACTTCAGTGCTCTCTCTATCTAACCTGCTAGTGGAGGGACATAACCCACAAGTCTCTGGATTGATCTGGGGACGCAATGGAACTTCACTTTTTTTCTTTTCTCTCTTCTCTTTCTTGGTTTTCTTTCTATCTAGATTGTGAGCTGCCCAGACACAGGTTTCATGGGTGGGATAGAAAATCTGTCAATAAACTTGAAATACGTACACCCAAATCCTATAGCATGTAACTGAAAAGGGGGTGTGGCCATGTGAAGTACATGGCCAGGTCAGGAGCATTCCTTAAATTTGTGTCCAGTGTCATAAAATACCAAGGATGTGTGCTCAAATTGAGCGCCAGGGATTATACCTGATTTCAGCAGGCTTAAGTCCTGGCACAAAAATTTGGGCGGCAAAAATCAGTATTACATTACATTCCGCTACCACCTTTTCAGTTCTAAGTGCTTTACAAACCTCCAAAGAGAAAACAAGGATCAGAACATTCCTCTGAGAATTCCAATAATTCCTTTGGAAACAGCAGAATCTAATCATACTACATATTTCTTAAATAGGAAAGTTTCTATCTTCTTTCGAAGCAAAAGATATGACTTTGAAAGGGAAAACATTACAGCAATATCTTTCCAGTCTGGCTGCTTGAGTAGCAAGAGATTTATTAAAAAGGGCTACCCTTGGCAAAGGAAAGTACAAAAAAATAGTAGCTTCATATCTCCTAGTTCTGATAGAGATTGCAAAGCAAAAATGAAATTACAACTAGGGATCTGCCCCTGTAGTGTTTGAAAAAGAAAGCTTGCCAATTAAAAAAACAAAACAAAAAACTCTTGCCTCAATGAGTAGTTAATGGCGTTTAATGTAAAAAGAAGAAATTCTGAATGCTATTCTATAATGGACGTACATCTTTCATCACTGAGTGCTGATTTTTTTTCTGCACTGATTTTTGAGCACCATTTATTGAATCTAGCCCATGGGGGGGAGGCAATTTTATAAAATTATGTCTCCTTTTGGGCATCCTGATGCAGTGCTGGGAACACCAATTCTATAATGGAATCAGCACATTCTGATTCCATTGTAGAAACTAGTACAGACCCACATTGGCACATTGACAGGCCTAAATGTGCCACTCCACGTACACATCTGATAGTATTCTATAAGAAGCTACCATCGATGGTGGACACACTGAATTTTGGGGGGAATTTATCCCTTTCCCCAAATACCAATGGGCCAGCCACCCGTAATTTGTGGAAATAAATCACCCAAGGCTACATGTAGTTGAGAAAGCAATCAAATTCTTTTATTAGTAACTTACCAAATACAGGTACAATTGGTAATTGCTTTGGGGAGAGCATTGCTATACAAAAATATTTGCTACCTAGATCTCCCCAGAAGTAGGAAATACAATCATTTTTGTACCTTCATTATGCCAACAAATTATTCATATGAAATACAACAATAATCACACTTATTGGCTATGATAATACTGTGGTTAACACTTATTGGATATATTATAATAAGTTGGTTAGTACTCAGAAAGGGTAATAATAATCCTTACCTAGAAATGCTAATAATAATGCTGGTTTTTCTAAGAATACAAAGTGACCTTCCTCTGGAGTTATCTGGCTCTGTGACTGCAGAGCATCTGTAACTACCATGTTGCTGCACCATGTTAATCTATCTTTCCACCTATGCCCGTTCCTCATTCTGGCTTGTACTAAGGTGTCTCAACAGATCATGTGCCCTGGTACTGTACTGAAGGTTAAGCCAGTGTCACACTAACCTAGGGCCTGTCATTTTAAAGGGGGATTTGAGCCCTGAACCAAAGTACTGTCAATGGTTCATAATACACACAACACCCATGGGTCCTGTCCTCATGCAGGTGCAGTTGAATGCTAAGGCACTTATGCATAGAGAGGGGTGTAACTAGCAGAAAAAGGAGGTGTTGATGCCCTTGTACAAGTCGTTGGTGAGGCCCCACTTGGTATATTGTGTTCAGTTTTGGAGGCCGTACCTTGCAAGGACGTTAAAAGACTTGAAGCGGTTCAGAGAATAGCGCCAAAATTGGCATGGGTTTTGCATCACAAGACGTATGAGGAGAGACTTGAGGACCTGAACATGTGTACCCTGGAGCAAAGGAGAGACAGAGGTGATATAATACAGATGTTCAAATATTTCAAAGGTATTAATGTACAAACAAATCTTTCCCAGAGATGGAAAGATGGTAGAACTAGAGCACATGAATTGAGGTTGCAGGGGGCCAACTCAGGAGCTGTGGCGTTCCTAGGGGGGGGGGGGGTGCGGTCCGCCCTGGGTGCACACCGCTGGTGGGGTGCCGTGTGTGCCTGTCCGTTCGTTCCATGCTCCCTCTGCCCCGGAACAGGTTACTTCCTGTTCCGGGGCAGAGGGAGCATGGAACGAACGAAGGACAGGCACGCGCGGCACCCCCACCCCCAGCGGCGTGCACCTGGGGGGGTTTCTTTCATGGGGGTGTCCTTTCGCCGGGGGGGGGGGGTCGCGCTGTATCCGGGGGGGGGGGGCGCTGCACCCGGGGGGCGGGGCGCATCGGTGATCTGCCCCAGGTGTCAGCCCCCCTAGGAACGCCACTGCTCAGGAGTAATATCAGGAAGTAATTTTTCACGGAAAGGGTGGTAGATACCTGGAATGCCGGTAATGGGAATTCAAAAATGTATGGGATAAACACAAAGGAATCCTATATAGAAAGCATGGAAACAAACAAGCTTAGTGGTGATTAGATGGCAGCACCAGTTTGTGCCCTGATTGTGGTTGGACAGATTCAGCTTCAGAAGTTTGAGAACAAGGCCAGTGCTAGGCAGACTTCTACAGTCTGTGCCATGAGCAAGGCTGGACAGATTTGGATGAGCTGGAGTGGGACTTTGATGACAACTTTAGAATTTGGAGAACAAGGACAGTGCTGGGCAGACTTCTACAGTCTATTCCCTGAAAATGGAAAGGACAAATTAAGATTAGGTATACATATGAAGTATCACATCATACCTTATACTGAGTTTATCTTGTTGGGCAGACTGGATGGACCGTACAGGTCTTTATCTGCTGTCATTTAATATGTTACTATGTAATAGTGCATGGTGCATTAGCATGCATTACTGCCAATATAGGCTCCCCCTTGTATGTACAAGCTGCTCATTCCTGCTGTGCACCATTTTGAATATTTTGCTGTAAGGATGATGGCTGGCAGTTAGTGGTGATTATATATATTCTGTGCTGCTGATGCTCTCTCTCTCTCTATATATATACACACACACACACACACACACACACAGTGCAATCTGTTTAAGTGCAAGGGTCTGGGACCAAAGATATGCATGCAGTTAACCGTTGTGACCCAAAGAAGCTTGACATCTGATATACATATGTACAGTACTGTTTATTATTATACATACAGTATACAGTCTCCATTAACTGATGTTAGGCTTACTTGAAGTAATCAGTTATAGTCCTCTGTACACTATTGGGTCTGTGAGTTCCATAGACTACGTCTCTCAGACGGTAAAAACTGTCATAGCACTGACATTGGCCTCCAGATAGGCCCGCACGGTGTTGAGACTCTTCAGCGCTCTTGCAAAAGTGACAGGAGGAGGTTGTTGAATTTCATCAGCATGTGCCTCGCTGCTCATTTCATCATCTGTTCCATCATCAGTCGTTGTTGCCTGTGTGTAGGCGCATATCTCAACATCAGTGCTGTCTTCAGCTGTTTGTAGATTGTAATCAACAGGTATGTAGCGATGAAACTCCTCTTCAGTAACACTGGCTGGGCTGTCAATAACCTGTTCATCTGATGCGTTTGCAACAGCTGCATCTGTTTCGTCCCTCTCCACATCCTTGACAAAGCTTGCCCGCTTATAGCAGTTCACAATGGTTGCCTGTGTAACATGATTCCAGGCTTCTTTATGCATATGTAGGGAATCCAACAGTGATAGATTACGAGCCAGTTCAACAGCACGTTTATCCTTGCCAGTCTGGTCATCCATAATGCTCATCAGACGACGTAGCACAAGAGCCCGATAACGTTGTTTGAAATTGGCTATTATGCTCTGATCCATAGGTTGGATCAGAGAAGTAGTGTTTGGTGGCAGGAAGACCACCTTGACAATAGACAGCCTGACATCATCCCTGTGTGCAGCACAATTATCACAAAGCAACAAAATCTGACACTTTTGTGACCGCATTTTAGTGTCTAACTTCTTTAGCCACTGCTTCCAAATTTCCCCAGTCATCCATGAATTTGCGTTAGCCTCGTATGACACAGGAAGTCACTTAACTTTCTTGAAGCAATGGGGCTGTTTGCTCTTTCCAATGACGAGGGGTTCCAACTTCTCACTCCCATCCATATTGCAGCAAAGGAGGATCGTCAGTCGGTCCTTCGACGTTTTACCTCCAGTACTTTCGGCATGTTTGAATGCAAGTGTTCCATCAGGAATAGCTCGCTAGTAGAGACTATTTTCGTCACCATTGAAAATGTCACGAGGTGCAAACTCGTTCAAGATGGTAGGAAGAACTGAAACAACCCAATTTTCAGCACCAAAGTCATCAGCATCTTGCTTCTCACCATGCTGTTTCTTGAATTTTATGTTGTTCCTCTCCTTCCATCTTTCCAACCATCCAACAGTGGCTTTGAATTCAGTTAGTCCAAGACTTTCAGCTAGCTGGTTAGCTTTCTCTATAAGCAGTGGACCACTGTCAGGAAACTGTCTGCTCCTAAGAAGAGCATCTTTTACCTCCTCAGCTTTTCCCGCCCGTTTTCGTCTCCGTTATGGATTTGTATTGTTTTGCCAGTCTTCCAGAAGCTGGTCTTTCTGCTTCAAGACAAGTGAAATTTGACTGGGATTGACACCATATTCTTTAGCAATAGATGCTTGACTTTGTTTGTTTTCCAATTTTTTAAGAACTTCTATTCGTTCAGCCAGTGTTAAAGTCTTACAGTTCTGTCGCGACGACGACCCCAGTGTACACTCTAACAACATTCTTTCGCTTATTCTGCCTGTGGCAGCTAAAGGGGTGGTAAATTTGAAATCTCGTTGGTTGTCACGCGCCAATCAGCTTCCATATTCTGTGTGCGTGCTTATGCGGAGTCTTCCCCGCAGAGGAGCGGTCTTTCACCATGCATGCAAGTGAATCTTGCACTTATCAGTGGTATACTAAACCGAAGTTTGTTCTCATAGAAATTGATGGCACCAAAAATGGGACCGAAGTACGGCATGCAGTTAAACAGAGCATGCGCTTATCCAACATGCACTTAAATGGAGTGCACTGTATGTATATATATATATATATATATATATATATATATATATATATATATATATATATATATATATTTTTTTTTTTTTTTTTTTCTTTTAAATGTTGTTGCCAGTGGTTAAAAAAAAAATACACTTACCACTCCTTTTGAAAATAGACCTGTTGGTTATCAGTGAAAGACAGATTTTCACCTTGCTTAACACTTTCCATTTGAAGCAGTCAAGCCTTAATAAAAATTTAAGGTCTATGAGTATGAGAACAGAGGCTTAAAATATAGCTGTAACTTAGGGAAGATTCTTATCTCTGTGCTATTAAACTGCAAAAAGAAACAGCAGTTTACTCTGAAAAGGTTTAATTTCTACACTCCATTGGCTTGGCTAAGCTATCCTGTAATTTGGAAAAGTGCACCAGTTATAGCCAGTCAACGTAATTACAAATAAAGAAAAGCGCCTGATTGTTTTTCCATGCATGAAACATTAAGAAAATTAAAGCATTCCCCTCCCATCCAAGTACTGGCTGTAATTATAGATGGCGGGTGGTCTTAGCCACTATAAAATATTGAAATACTCTTTGTACTGCTACTGACTAGATTTTTATTTAACATTTCTAGAAAGGCTGCAACTTAATGAAGTGCAGTTTCACAGAACAATGGGAAGGAGCATGTTACTTCATGATATTGGTGTCCTGTAGATCAGTAGCATGAACATACTACTCAGACAGACAGGAAAAGGCAGGGCCGGCCTTAACAATTGCGGGGCCCTGTCAGGGGCATAACCAGACTTCAAGGCGGAAGGGGGCCAGAGCCCAAGGTGGGGGCACATTTTGGTTGCTGCCTTGCTGCTGCCCCCCCCTGTCGCTGTCCTCCTCCGCCACCTCCCCCCTCTGCCACCTCGCGCCCCCCTCCGCTGCCCACTGCTGCCGTTGTACATCTTGGCTGGCCGGGGTCCCTAACCCCTGCCAGCTGAAGTACCTCCACCGCAAATACATTGGCTAATGGGGGTCCTCAACCCCCATCAGCTGAAGACTTTGTCCAGCGCTTGTCTCCGGTGCCATCGCATTGCCAGCCCTACTCTCTCTTCCCCTCACGTCTGGCACGCTCCTTTTAGTGAAACTTTACTGGGTGGTAATGATTGCCGCCTGGATGTCTCACCGCCATCTGAAACTTCTTATCTTTCCCCTTAAACCAACCTCTCCTCTTCCCCCATTCTCTATTTCTATGGATAACATTCTCATCCTCCCTGTGCAATCAGCTCGTAACCTTGGGGTCATCTTCGATTCCTCTCTCTCCTTCTCTGAACATATTCAGCAGACTTCTAAAACCTGTCGTTTCTTTCTCTATAATATCACCAAAATTCATCCTTTCCTTTCTGAGCACGCTACCAGAAACCTTATCCACACTCTTATCACCTCTCGCTTAGACTACTGCAACTTGCTTCTCACAGGTCTCCCACTTACCCATCTGTCTCCTCTTCAATCTGTTCAAAATTCTGCTGCACGACTAATATTCTGCCAGTGTTGTTATGCTCATATTAGCCCTGTCCTAAAGTCACTTCACTGGATCCCTATCCGTTTTCCGCATACAGTTCAAACTCCTCTTATTGACATATAAGTGCATTCACTCTGCAGCTCCTCAGTACCTCTCCACTCTCATCTCTCCCTACACTCCTCCCCGGGAACTCCATTCACTGGGTAAATCTCTCTTAACTGCACCCTTCTCCTCCACCGCTAACTCTAGACTCCGTTCCTTTTATCTTGCTGCACCATATGCCTGGAATAAACTTCCTGAGCCGGTCCGTCAAGCTCCATCTCTGGCCATCTTCAAATCTAGGCTAAAAGCCCACCTTTTTGATGCTGCTTTTAATTCCTAACCCTTACTCACTTGTTCAGTACCCTTATTTTATCATCCCCACCTTAGTAATTCCATGTTCCTCTTATTTGTCCTGTTTGTCTGTCCTAATTAGATTGTAAGCTCTGTCGAGCAGGGACTCTCTCTTCATGTTCAAGTGTACAGCGCTGCGTACATCTAGTAGCGCTATAGAAATGATAAGTTGTAGTAGTAGTAGGCGCACAAAATACCACTTGCCACGCATCCGTTACGCACACCTGAAAATAAAAAATATTTTTCAGACACGTGTATCAGATGTGCGCCAAAAATGAAATTACTGCAAGAGCCACATGGTAGTCGGGTGGTAACTCCATTTTGGCGTGCATTGGGCGCACGTAGACGCTTACGCTTACGCAGCTTAGTAAAAGGGCCCCTAGGAGGGGAGAACTGTTAGCTGGAGTTACATATTCTTGTAATGGATTACGTATAAGCATCTTTGAAAAGAAATGTCTTTAGCTCTGTTTTAAAGTGAGAAATGGAGGAAGATGTATTGGCAAAGCATTCCATAGCTTTGGCTCTTAATAAGAGAACATTGTATGTCTACTGTGTTCGTGTATGATTGTGCGGTGTGTTGAGATTACTAGAAGATTTTGTTGTGACGATCTCAGTTGGTGAGATTATGTATAAATAAATAAAAATAAAGGGTAAGGTAGCGTAAGAGATAAGAAGGTTCGGAGACCGTGTTTTATAAACTAGAAGAAGAATCTTATAGGTGATACGGTGAGATACAGGAAGCCAATGACAAGATTTGAGGTAGGCAGTGGTATGATCAAATTTTTTAAGATGAAAGAGGAATCTGAAGAGCCCTAGTGGTCTAGTTGTGGTCTAGTGGCCTCTGCAGGGGCAGAAAATAATCTCACTCTTTCCTGCCCACTGCCACTACTCTGCCTGATGGCGCCACCGTGTTTTAAAAATGGCTGCAGAGACTTCCTGCAGTAGTCTCTTGAGACTGCTGAGACCGGCGAGACTAGCTCTGTAAGTCTCTCGAGCCATTTTGAAAACACAGCTGCACCAGGCACAGAAGCGATAGCGGGCAGGAAAGAGTGTGGTTCTTTCCTGCCCCCCAAGAAGCCACTAGACCAACAGATCCCTTCAGGGTAGGACCAGGGAGGGCCCACTTTGGCTCAGAATGTGTGGCAAGGGAGCGGCAACTGCGGCGGTGGAAGGGGGACTGTAGTGATCTTTACTGCTTGGGGGGCCCCGACCACTGTCAGTCTGCCCCTGGTTTAGGGTGAATTACATTCAGGTATAGTAGCTGTCCCTGGAGCAGCAGGCTAAGAACCAGGGAAACCTGGTTCCAATCTCATCTTGTGACCTTGGATAAATCATTTTTTTTAATCATTTATTTATAATTTTTTTCATTTTACAAGGATCACTTGCAAAACAGTAAAACAGAGATGATTGTACATTAAAACAATATTAGAAGAAAACAATCTCAACAAGATAAATGGATTTTATACAATCTTTCTCTTTCTTAGACCACAAAATAAATAGGGAGAGTGAAACAAGACAAGGAGATCAATTTAAGCAACAGCAAACAAAGAAAACGTGGTATTTACCCAATTATCCCCAGTTATTATTTATCTAAATCATTATTCCACATTGATCATCTGGTTGGTTTCTTCAAGACCATAACGGTGCATATTCCATCAATTTCATTGGAAACATACTTATAGTCCAATATTAGTGAAAGTAATACACCTGATTTCATTTTTTTCCCTTTTAAAACCAGAAATTGTTTAACAATACAAACCCTTGAATCTCCAATCCAATTCCCGCTGATTAAAGTAATCCCAGTTTCACAGGCTTCACTCCTTTTTTGGATAAATCATTTTATCAACTAATCTCCATAGTCTTTTCCACTTTCCAACTTATTCTCAGAAACCTTCATGCAATACAATAATTTATTTTTCTTTAGTACGTATGAATGTACATGGTGTGTGTGTGTGTATATATATATGTGGAACAGATCATGGTATATATACCATGATCTGTTCCATATATGCCATATTCCATATATGTTACCCAGTGGCGTAGCTAGGGTACTTGACACCCGGGGCCAGTCATTTTTTAACACCCCCCAAATCCAGTACTAGGCATACCGAGAATACAAAACGCTCAGGACCTATAGAGCAATTCTACCATAGCATAAGCAGTAATTTGTACGAGTCACACAAGGAAAAGGAAAACATCTTAAACACTACAGTGAGCACTAGAACATCAATTCACCTATTGTAAAACAAAATCAGACAGAATAGTACAGATCGTCGATCCTGCACGGTGAATGCCAACTGAGGGCCATGTCTTTTTCACGGACGCGGAGGCACCCTGGTCCACTGTAGAATGGGTAGTTGTGGACTTTCTACTTAGACAAAAATTAAACTGAAAAAATACTTCCTGACATTTTTCAAGAAAAATGTCAGGAAGTGTTTTTTCACGGAGAGAGTAGTGGATGCTTGGAATGCCCTCCCGCGGGAGGTGGTGGAAATGAAAACGGTAACGGAATTCAAACATGCGTGGGATAAGCATAAAGGAATCCGGTGCCGAAGGAATGGATCCTCAGGAGCTTAGTCAAGATCGGGAGGCGGGGCTGGTGGTAGGGAGGCGGGGATAGTGCTGGGAAGACTTGTACGGTCTGTGCCAGAGCCGGTGGTGGGAAGCGGGACTGGTGGTTGGGAGGCGGGGATAGTGCTGGGTAGACTTGTACGGTCTGTGCCAGAGCCGGTGGTTGGGAGGCGGGGCTGGTGGTTGGGAGGCGAAGATAGAGCTGGGCAGACTTATACGGTCTGTGCCAGAGCCAGTGGTTGGGAGGCGGGGCTGGTGGTTGGGAGGCGGGGATAGTGCTGGGCAGACTTATACGGTCTGTGCCTGAAGAGCACAGGTACAAATCAAAGTAGGGTATACACAAAAAGTAGCACATATGAGTTATCTTGTTGGGCAGACTGGATGGATCTTGCAGGTCTTTTTTTGCCGTCATCTACTATGTTATGTTACTATGTAGTTTTAAAAACTTTGTACCACAGCATTAACTGATAGAATCTAGCAGGCACTGCAGGATCCAGTTTAGTATTAAGGGTGAATAAAGAGAGAGAGAGAGAGAGAGAGAGAGAGAGAAGCAAGCAGGACCTTGTTTAGTATTAAGGGGGGAATAAAAAGAGAGAGAGAGAGAAAAACAAGCATCGTTAACTAGTTGCCGTGGTGTACAAACCCTTTTCCCATAGTTTTAAACTGAAACCTTTTCTAGAGGTAGAAACTAAACAGCCAAAAACTCTTGTTCTAAAACTCTTGTTCTTCTGTTCCTTGGCTGCTGGAGAGGTAGCTCATCTAGCGACCTCAATTAAGTGTTAATTAAGGTCTGGGGAAGTAGAATACTTGCATAGGTTGCTGAGCCAGCTTCAAAGAGCCTGTTTAAAAAAGGCCCCTTAGATTCAAAACTATATAAAGAGGAAAGGTCCCACTGAACTTTCTTTCTGAGAAGTTCCGAGAGAAAAGGACATTTCTCTGGTAAGTGAACGCTATTTTGCTTTGTGCTTTGGGAACTTAAAGATTGGGGTTTAAAAGAGGAATTGTAGGTTAGTGTTAGGCAAAATAAAAATATAAAAAGCAAATTTTATCAACTAATCTCCATAGTCTTTTCCACTTAGTTTTAAAAACTTTGTACCACAGCATCAACAGATAGAATCTAGCAGGCACTGCAGGATCCAGTTTAGTCTTCCCACCCCTAGGACAACTCTTCATTTATAGTCAGTTATTGTAATTAGGGTAATAAGCAAGGAGTGCTCTTACAGAGTTCTAAATACATTTCATTACCATCTAAGAAGGAAACACTAAATAAATCATACAATATACTATAAACCTAAAAGACACTTTTATATTAGGCTAATATCCTTAATACTGTAGCAAGTTTTAAATTATTGAAAAACTCACACTAAGATGGAGTCTGCAGCCTTACAGCTTGTTCCATAAAGAGAAGACAGCTTTAACCCGAGTCCCTGAGGAAAGAAATGTGAAACCCGCGGTGTCGTGCACTTCCAGGGGAAGGCAGTCGGAAATCAACAGTTGTTCTTGCTCTTTGAGTCAGTGGAGCAAGGACTTAGTGAGAACGCTGACACTTGATAAAGATAGGTTCAAGTTTATGATCGATTGATGGATTATGTTAGTTCAAAATATTGGTGAATGACCACAGCAATTGTACCACTACAAGTTACAAATAGCACACACATAAAAGAGAAAAAAAAAGAGCAGCCCGATGAAAGAAGTGCTATGCCATGGGGCATCAGTAAATCTGGTTGCCTATAAATAGTGGAATTTACTGAGGGAACTCTTATACAAAATTTATTTGAATAAAGAAAAAAAATATTTCAGCATGTTCTAGCAGTGTATGTTTCAGAATTTGCGTGCTATTTGTTTAGGTAGCGATAGACTTGGTTCTAGTGTAGCAGATTCGACTGTTTACGAAAGATTGGGGGATTTTTGTTTGTATATCCGGAGGTGCATTATATAATAGGACTTAGTTCAATACCAGGTAGCAACAAGTTTTAGTCTGAATAGAATTTTTTCCTGTGCTCTTTTTTTCTGGCTTCTATTAAGATCAGTGATAGTACCAGACTCCTGTGGGGATTGTGACTGTATGCCTTTGAGCATCCCGTGAGCTTTTGAGGTCTTTTTAGAAAGTTGGAGCATCTCATTGTTGCATGGTGCAGCACTCTCCTTAAGCAAAAAAATGTCTTTTTATTATTAGATTTTTGCTTTTCCCCCTTTTTTGACCTGTTCATGCATTAATGTTACCATTTCACAACCATTGCCAAAAATTAGTGTATGAGCCCTTACCACTACCTATTTTGTAGGCAGTAAGCAGGGCCGCCAAGAGACTGGGCTGGACCTGGGGCAAGGCCGCCCCCAGGGCCCCGCCCCGCTACCCCCCTCCACCCACCCTCGCGCAAGTTACGTCAGACGAGGGTGGGACACAGGGAGGGAAGGCCCGAAGGGAGGCGATCTGCAGACTGCCACTGCTGCGCTTCTTTCACATGGAGCAAGGTCGAGGTGAGGCGCTATGATTTGAATTCAGGGGGGCCCGGCCTGGGGAATTTTGTCCCCCCTGCCCCCCCCTCTCGGCGGCCCTGGCAGTAAGGGCTCATGTGCTAATCTCATGCTAATCAGCACGTGGCAATGTAGATGTGCTAACTGATTAGCACAGAAACACCCACTCTACGCTCCTAGACATGCCCCTCAGTCAAAAACAAAATTTTAGTGTGTGGGTGGTGTGTGCGCACATTTGGAACTTACTGCAGGATGCCTGAGCGTGCCTCTGTAAGCTGCAGTAAGCACGTGCTAATGCTTACTGCAGCTTATCAAAAGGACCCCTAACTGTAATGGTTAGATGGCCACTTAGGCCGCACAAATAGCAGGTATAACTTGAAATATCTATCTTAGGGGCCCTTCTACGAAGCTGCGGTAAAAAGTGGCCTGCACTAGTGTGGCCGCGTGAAATTTGCACGTGCTGGGCCATTTTTTTTAATGTGACGGTTAAAAAGGGGCAATAAATGACCATGCACTAATATTAAAAGTAGCGCATGGCTATTCACTGCCTGAGCCCTTACCGCCACTTATTTACTTGGCGGTAATGGCTCACACGCTACTGGTGTGGTAATCAGGTAGCACATGGCAATGTGGCCATGTGGCGGATTACCGCTGGGAATGCCCCGGTAGAAAATAGAAAATTATTTTTTACCATGGGAAACAGCGCGGGCCAACTTCGGAATTATTGCCAGGCGCTCTCTCTACCCTCCCAGTGTTAGTGTCAATTTGGCACAGGCTACCCACACGTTAGCCCTACCATGGCTTAATAAAAGGGCCCCTTAGACACTTCAGGGCCCTTTTACTAAGCTGCGGAAAGCACTACTCTGCTTACCACAGCAAAAAAAAGGGCTTTCCATGGGACACACCGGGACCTCTTGCAGTGATTTTGCCATATGAATGCTTTACCCACATGTTAAAAAATAAAATTTATTGTTTGGTGCAGGGGGTTTGTCTGGGGGGGGGGGGGGGGGGTGAAAGTGGGTGTGTCTATGCAAATCGGTTAGCATGTTAGCATTGTGCACACTAACAAATTAGTGCAGGTTTACTAGTACTACTACTACTACTACTTATTTCTATAGCGCTACTAGACATATGCAGCACTGTACACTGGACATAAAGAGAGAGTCCCTGCTCGACAGAGCTTTCAATCTACTTAGGACAGACAAACAGGACAAATAAGAGAGAAGGGAATTACTAAGGTAGGAATGATAAAACATGGGTACTGAACAAGTGAGTGAGGGTTAGGAGTTAAAAGCATGCTCAGGAAGTCTATACCAGGCATATGGTGCAGCGAGATAAAAGGAACAGAGTCTGGAGTTAGCAGTGGAGGAGAAGGGTGCAGATAAGAGAGATTTACCCAGTGAACGGAGTTCCCAGGGAGAAGTGTAGGGAGAGATACTGAGGCGCTGCAGAGTGAATGCACTTGTAAGTCAACAAGAGGAGTTTGAACTGTATGCAGAAATGGATAGGGAGCCAATGAAGTGACTTGAGGAAAGGGCTAATATGAGCATAGCGAGACTGACGGAATATAAGTTGTGCAGCAGAATTTTGAACAGGTTTAGTGCCTGAGTCCCTACTGTCTACAAAATAGGTGGCAGTAGAGACTAACATGCTAATAGCCACATGCTAATGGGAAAATTAGTGCATGGACATTAATGGAAAAATCTGAAAATCGGCCATTTTACCCCTGTGGAAAAAGGGCCTTAGCGCTCAGGAAAGACCCACATAAGAGCTTGCTAAGCACACTTTTGCTGTAGCTTTGTAAAAGGGCCCCTTGAAGATTTATGAGTATATTCAGAGGCGCCTTTTGGTCCTCGAAGACCACAACCCAGTTGGGTTTTCAGAATTTTCCCAATGAATATGCATGAGATCTATTTGCATGCACTGCCTTCATTGTTTGCAAATAGATCTTGTGTATATTCATTGGGGAAATCATGAAAACCCAACTAAGTTGCCCATCCCTGACCTAGAGAATAATTGTGTGACCTATGTGTATCACTTAAACATTTTAATGTGATTTCTCATATGTATTGTGTATTTTCCAAGAATACATTTGGAACAAACCAAAGTGCAACAATTTAAAATAAAATGCAACAAACAAATACAAGATGAAAAAAAGCTACAAAAATAAACAAAAACTAATGTGTACATAAAAATTCATAAAAACACATTTAGTGTTACGTGGAGGGGCATAATCGAACAGGGCCGGCCATCTATAAGGGTGGCCATCTCTAATGACGGCCCGTTAAGTGGCGTACCCGACTGTATTAATGAAACAAGATGGCCGGCCATCTTTCGTTTCGATAATATGGTTGGGGCCAGCCAAATCTCAACATTTGGGCCGGCCTTAGAGATCGCCGGTGTTAGAGATGGCTACCATTGTTTTTTTGCCAATAATGGAAACTAATGGCGGTCATCTCAAACCCAGCCAAATCCAAGTCATTTGGTCGTGGGAGGAGCCAGCATTCGTAGTGCACTGGTCCCCCTCACATGCCAGGACACCAACTGGGCACCCTAGGGGGCACTGCAGTGGACTTCACAAAATGATCCCAGGTGCATATCTCCCTTACCTTTGGTGTTGAGCCCCCCGAAACCCATTCCCCACAACTCTACACCACTACCATAGCTCTTAGGGATGAAGGGGGGCACCTACATGTGGGTACAGTGGGTTTCGGGTGAGTTTTGGAGGGCTCACATTTACCACCACAAGTGTAACAGGTAGGGGGGGATGGGCCTGGGTCTGCCTGCTTGAAGTGCACTGCACCCACTAAAAACTGCTCCAGGGACCTGCATACAGCCAGAATTCCCAATATTTCTCCAAAGTATCTTTTCAAGATTTCTATAGCAGGAATACCATACAATGTAAGCTGCACTGAACCTGTTATCGAGCGGGAAAGAGCGGGGTATAAATGCTACAAATAATAATAATAATAATAAATGGCAATTTAGGAAAGTTTAAAAATCTCAGGTTATTCCTCCTCCCATGATTATTTAAATATTCTAGCTTCCTAGCTAGAATATCTCTCTCCTTAATGACTGATGTTGCAAAGCTCTGTAGTTTTTTTAAGTTCTCCTAGTAATTCAGTTTTTTCCTCTTGTAGATTTATTTTCCAAGTCAAAATTTGATGTGATTGTTTTAAGTCAGAAACATCTCCCCTAAAGGAGTTAGTTACCTGTAGAAGGGAAGAGTTCAATCCCTGTATAGCATCCCACAGGGCTTCCATAGTCACCACAGCTGGTTTTCTATATCCCCCAACACCAATGGAGGCAGCTCCCAGATCAAAAGAGAAAGAAGGCTTACTTGCCCGCATATCTCTAGTTGTTAAAACTTCTGGGGTCGAGGTAGTGGTGGGTCCTCCTTCAGCGGCTTGGGAGATCAGCTCCTCACAACGCTGTTCCTCAGCCGACACCAAACTGCTTCTGGGTCATGGGGGAGCTGTGTTAGAGGGAGGGCTTAACGAGGCTCTCTCTATGCTGTGATCCGCCGACAGCATCGCGGATCCAACTGAGGTGGGTGCCGGCATTTCCGACGTATGAACGACGAACCTCTCCAGAGTCGTCTGTCGCAGGGTAAGGTTTTCACCAGGGTTGGAGGAGGGCTGACCCTGGTGTTCCCTTTTCTTTTCCCCATGTATAACATGGGGAAAGGCTCCTATACGGCAGGCAAAATTGTGGAGGGTCAGGAGCTCAGAAACGCGTGACCGCTCAAGACACCATCTTGCCGGGTGTCGTGGAGGGGCATAATCGAACGGCGCTGGCCATCTATATTTAAAAAAATCAACAAGTGCAAAGTATACACATTAAAACCTGCAATGCACTTTATATCTGCTATCTCTGTAGGAGAAAGGCATGCATACATTTAACAATGAAATGCAGGTGCACTGTTTTTTTTTCCCCACCTTAAAGAAATCCGCAAAAACAAATTTTAATGTGGTTAAAAATACGCGAGCTATGGAATCCACATCTATTTTTAACCACTTATGAGGATGATGATTTCTAGTCAGGCGACTTTACTCTAGTAAATATCCATTTAGGGGTCCTTTTACAAAGGTGTGCTAGCATTTTAAGCGCACGCTAAAAATAAGCACACAGTAAATGCTAGAGACACCCATAAGAATATATGGGTGTCTCTAGCATTTAGCGTGCACTAAAAACTCTAGCATGCCTTTGTAAAAGACACCCTTAATTAGGTAAATGACTTTGAAAATTTCCCTTAATGTTAGAGCTTTGATGCTTTGTGACTATTTTCCAGCTTCCAGCATGTGTGAATGTATGTTAAGGAAAACAAAATTATCATATTTTTGTTAAATGATACGATTATTCACCTGAAAATTATAATTTCATGGTTTTCTAGGTGGTAAATGCTTATGTTTATGAAAAAATTAGGAAAGTGGCCAAACAACAGATGTGAAAATAGGAGAACATTCATGAATACTGACAGTCAAAAATTACTAAGCCTTTCATATCCACACCTGAAGCTAAATTACTCACAGGATAATTTGCCTGTTGCTAGTGATACCCTGATATTCAGGCGCTTTCAACTCTAGCCTCGCACATAATTAGCAATAAACATGCCAGCACTTTCAACTGAATCTCATCTACCAGAACTGATCTCTGATAAACTGGTCTTTTCAGCTTTACATCAAAATCTCGCTGCTGCTCCATGTGATCTTAGGCAAGTCACTTAACCCTCCATTGCCTCAGGTACAAACTTAGATTGTGAGCCCTCCTGGGACAGAGAAATAACCAGAGAACCTGAATGTAACTCACCTTGAGCTACTACTGAAGAAGGTGTGAGCAAAATCTAAATAAATAAAATAAATCCTTGATAAATAAGAATCTAAATTAGATCTTGAATTACTTGTGTAAACATCATGGTGCTCTTTAACAAATATGCGGGACGACTAACATGCGGGTAGCATGCGCCAAATCAGCTCTACCGCTGGGCTAGCGCATACGCCTGGCGGTAATTCTGAGTTTGGCGTGTGCTGAATCCCACAATAGAAAATGATGTTCCTGGTGGTAATCAGCAGTTGGTGCACACTGCACGGTTACCATGTGGGTAGTGCGTGAACCCTTACCACTAGGTTAATGTGTGACATTAAGGGCTCAGGCTATAAATAGGCATGTGATCATTTTAATTTTGACGCACGCCCATTTCCCGGCCCATTAAAATACCTTTTTTTTTCAGATGAGGTAAAGAAATGGCCCAGCACGCATCCAAAACATGCGCCCACACTACCACAGGCCACTTTTTACCATGCCTTTGTAAAAGGACCCCTATGAGAATTCAGCAGGTTATTATGTTCAGATATTTCTGGAGGCAGTTCTTTTTATGCGAAAACTGAGCACCAGTTTCCTTATACTACAGTATAAAAAAAGCAGTTTCATTATTTATAATTTACAAGTCTGGTTTTTGAGCTAATTGAAATCTATTTATTTAGCAGTTAAAACAATGTGATGTAGTGATTAAACATATCTGACTCTTTGTGGCAAATCCTTTTCATACATCTAGCCCATGGATCCTCAACTCAGTCTGTGGGACATACCTAGCCAGTCTGGTTTTTAGAATATCTATCTATCAATCAATCAATCAATCAATCAATCAATCAATCAATCAATCAATCTTTTCAAAATAATCAAAAACAATTTTAGAAATGTGATAGATAGATAGATAGATAGATAGATAGAGGAAATGGATCAATGAAAAAGTGGGTGTTATGCAGTGTGTTATTCTAGAAAAAAAGGTGCCGGTACTCAAATGCAAGGCCACTGTTCAGGGGTGGGTTGATCACTGAGAGGGACTCATCCCACAATAGCCATCCCCCTGCAACCAGTCACAGAATCTATGACAAAGCAGAATTGGTGTCTAGAGCATAAGCTCTTTCATTAAAACTTGGAGTCCAAGGGTCAATTTTAGCACACAATGGAAAAGGTGCCGGTACTCAGTACCCCCAGGTACCCCCTCAAAAAAAGCACTGGTGATATGCCAGTAAATGATTGGTTTTACTGAGCTCACTATTTGAAAAATAGCACATTAGCCTTTTTCTACTAATGGACTTCAGTCAGCACATGCATTCTGCACTACCCCCGGATTCTATATAGCGCACCTAGAGATCCGCACCGAAATCCAGGCGTATTCTATAACAATGCGTGTAACTTATGTGGCTTAACAAGCTAATCAGCATTGATAACAGCACTTAACAAGCAATAATGAGCACTAATTGGCAATAATTAGAATTTACGCATACAACTTGCTAAGCGTATTCTGTAATGCAGTGCGCCTAACTTCTAACGCACACAGACAAAAGGGGGCATGGTTATGGGCAAGGAAATGGGCATTTTGTGGGAGTTCTAAAATTTACGCGCATTGTTATAGAATACGGCCCTCTGCGCCTAAATCTACGTGCCAGAATTTACACCAAGTTTTCATTGGTGTAAATGCAGATGCGTAGTTTTAGACGCTGGGATATCAACTAAGCATATTCTATATACCGTGCCTAAATCTAGGTGCTACTTATAGAATACGCTTAGGCGGAAATATTTTCCAAGTGGATTTTTTAGGTGCCATATATAGAATCTGGTCTTGTGTGGCTCCTCAAGCATTTTAAAATGCCTCCAAATCTCTGATGTTTTGTCCAACCTCCTTTCTGCTTTCTTGGAAGGGGGGGGGGGGGGGGGGCTACTGGTGCTGTTCCTGCAACTGCTGTTACTGAAGATGAGGATGTTCTTCAGGCTCTGTACCATCTTTTCTACCTCTGGGGTGCTCTCGACCCTGGTAATATCATTTCTTATTTCCTCACCACTTAGTACCCTAACAACAAGGAGGTTAATAATCAACAATTGTTGAGTTCCTAAAGTTATGAACCTAAGTTAGAGGCTAAAATGTGTCCTTCATTGTCAGCAAAACTTAAGGGTTCCCAAACCTGGTCCTGGAGGCACCCCAGCCAGTCAGGTTTCAGGAAATCCACAATGAATATTCATGAGAGAGATTTGCATGCACTGCCGCTACTGCATGCAATCTTTCTCATGAATATTCATTGTAGATATTCTGAAAACCTGACTGGCTGGGGTGCCTCCAGGACCAGGTTTGGGAACCACTGGTTTAAATTATGCTTGTAAATTTAGGCCTGCCTAATTTAAGAGCCAAGTGCCAAGAATCAGTACTAACTAAGCTGTGAACATTTTTCCCCCACCTTAAATCCACTCCTGTTGTCACTCACTTTTTATGCCGCTAGATTTAAAGGCCTAGTGAATCTAGGAGCATAAAGTTAGGCAACTCAGCCCTAATAAATGTTCAAAGAAGTCAATATAGAAGCCTAATTCTCAAAGGGATCTTTTTACTAAGCCGTGGTAAAAAAATGGCCTGCAGTAATGTGGGTGCGTGTGCTGGGCCATTTTTTACCGTGGCTGGGAAAAAAGGCTTTTCTAAATGGGGGCAATAAATGGCCGTGCGCTAGAATTAAAGGTAGCCTGTGGCTATTTACTGCCTGAGCCATTACCGCCACCCATTGACCTAGCGGTAAGGGCTTACACGCTACAAATGCGGTACTCATGTAGCGTGCACCAATGTGGCCACACTGCTGATTACCGCCGGGAACACCCCCCCCCCCCCACGAAAGAAAATATAAAAATATTTTCTACCACAGGAAACAGCTCATACCAACTTCGACATTACCGCTGGGTGGGCGCGCTACCAGGCAGTACTGTCAATTTGGCACGCGCTACACGCATGGTAGCCCTACCACTGCTTTGTAAAAGGGCCCCAAAGTTAGGAGAATAAAACCTTTAAATATTAGCCTCTAGATTTTGCAAGACCCTTCTCAGCTATGATTCTGATGGAAATCTCTCACATGAAGATTCATCGGATTCTGTCTCTGCCAAAGCTGCTCAGTTCACTTATCAGCAGACAACAGGGTCCTGTAGGTTTCTTTTCTCCTATCCTTGCTGTGTCTGCCTTTGTTTCCCTATGGAGGTGGAAACAGATAACTGGTTTTTCACAGTTGCACTGGAATCTGCAACTGTTGATACCTTCCTCTTGAATTAACCTGTCTTAAGTACATAAGTATTGCCATACTGGGACAGACCAAAGGTCCATCAAGCCCAGCATCCTGTTTCCAACAGTGGCCAATCCAGTGGCCATAAATACCTGGCAATATCCCAAGAAGTACAAAACATTTATGCTGCTTATCCCAGAAATAAGCAGTGGAGTTCCCCCAAGTCCATTTTAATAATGGTCTATGAACTTTTCCTTTAGGAAGTCATCCAAACCTTTTTTAAACCCCGCTAAGCTAACCACCTTTACAAAATACTCTGGCAACGAATTCCAGAGTTTAGTTACACATTTTAAATTTACTACTTTGTAACTTCATCGCATGCCCCCTAGTCCTAGCATTTTTGGAAAGAATAAACAGACGCTTCACGTCTACCCTTTCCACACCACTCATTATTTTATAGACCTCTATCATATCTCCCCTCAGCCGTCTTTTCTCCAAGCTGAAGAGCCCTAGCCGCTTTAGCCTTTCTCATAGGGAAGTCGCCCATCCCCTTTATCATTTTCGTCGCCCTTCTCTGCACCTTTTCTAATTTCACTATATCCTTCAGCTTGGCTTATGGACTTTTGTATATTGGAGACTATTCTCTTTGTTCCTTTTCACTAGTGTTGCTTCCAATTCTATATCTCTCAGAAGTATCATCTGATTTCCCTCCATTTCTTTTATCAGTATTTCCACACCTACACCTCTAATTATTGGTGATTTGATCTGACTAGATTCTAAGTCCCCAATAGTCAAAACTCCAGCGCTGTTCTGAATAGCACTGTAAAAATACTGCCAGAACAGTACAGAACAATGCCCTAATGCTCAACGCTAATGAGATGCAAATATAGGTTTGCTCATAGCGTTAAGCATTAGGGAGTTTGGCGGGAGGATTGTGCTTTGGGAGTGGGTGGATTGTGCTGGTGCTTGCACAGAAGAGTTCCATGGTAAGCTTAGCTCCTGTGCACATGCGGCTGGTAAAACCAGAACGTGAAGCATACATTGGCGTCTGTTTTCTGTGGCTTAAATATGAGTGTTTAAAATTTTTTTTTTTTTTTTTTTTAGCTTGGACACTTATATTTAGATGCAGGAAAGAGATGCCAATGTGTGCTTTCTCTTGGGTCTGCTGTTTCTCACAACCAGTGATTAAGGGCTTGCATGGGTTTCCTTCTGCTTCCAAAAGCAATCAAAACTGGCAGATTTTGCAGAAAGAAGCATGAGAATCATAAAAAAATTCTCTCTTCCAACACCTGCTCCGACTTGGCGTTATGTTTTGCAGCGGTAAGGCAGTTTGTTTTGGGTGCTCTTTTTTGAGAATTGGGGAGGAATACAAAGTGACCTCATTTACATGAGCTTGACTACATTTGCATGCTATCTGCACTAGTGCCTGACATGCTCGTTTGCTGCGCTAGACCCCTCTGAACATTCCGTGCTGGTATATTTGGGCACTAGTATGGTGCCACTGGCCTCCAGCACCCACATTTACTTTTGAGCATCAAGACCTAAGATCTGTGGAGCAGCCACTGTCTCTCTTATATATGTGTCTGTATGACACTGTGAGCCCCTGAGGGTATTTAAAATGTCATAAGTCATAAAAGATGACAGACAGAGGCTTCCAGAGAAACTGACTTGCCTGCACTCTGAGCTCTTTTTCTCTCTGAATTTAATTATCCTGGCTGTGTGGACCCAAGGAGCCTGAGAGTTTTAAAACTCACAGGTCAATGCTCAAAGTGATTTAACCCGGGTAGCAGAGCCTCCTGTCCAGTTAAATCACTTGTGCTTGCCTAACCATTGATATTCAATAGCACTTATTTATTTATTTTTATATATGTTAATTTATATACCGTATCTTATTGCGACTGCAAAACAGAACGGTTTACATATGTATAAAAATAACTAGTGTATACCACTGAATATCAACACTAACTACCCTTGCACTGTCCGGTTACTGTTGGGGCAGTCCGAGGGTGGTGCTTGGGCGGAGTCAGTACTTAACCAGTTAGCGGCAATATTATGACCACTAAACAGTTAACTAAACAACTAAAGATAGGACAGTAAAAAGGCTGTCCTAACATTAGCTACTAAGCTAACCAGGCACAGGTCTGAATATTGACTGGTGATGGCGGCTTGAAGAGAGCATAGAGAAGTCGCTTCTGCCATCTTGGAGAATTAAAGCTTTTTCCTTATTCCTAATGCCTAAGAGGAGAGGCAGACTATGCGCTAGCTCCGCAGCGCTAGCCTCGCCAGTGGTGGGGACGTTGGACCGCTTCTTCGTTCCAGGGGCAGTTTCAGGATCACCATAGCTGCTGGAAAGTGTAGGGAGAGGTCTGCTACGCTCCCAGCCAAAAGCAGAAACATCATTAAGCCCTGAACAACGGAATCCTCCTCCTATGCCGGCGGATACTCCGAGAAGGGACCAAGAAACCCCGGGTTCTTAAGAAGCGATGGAGTCTCTGGGTGCTGACGCCAACTCGAGTGTTGTAACGCCAGATATCCCCACATTGGCAACGGTGGGTGAAAGAGGAGAGAGTGTTCTTGATGAGAACAGCGTGACATTGGGGAGACAGCCGTCGAGGGATTCTATGCCTGAGCTTGGCTTACTAAGTAAGTCTTTTTTGCCAAAAAACAAACAAACAAACCCTGATACAATAACTTTAGAGACTATTTGGTAGGCTTTAGTGGGCCTGGAAACTTCCTTATCACAAAAGTTTATTTTCTTAAGTCAACAATCTAATACTTTATCAGAAAAAATACCTGAAACTGAAAAAAAGATTTATTTATTGCATTTGTATGGGAAAGAAAGCCAGCAGATCAATGTCACAACAAAAAGATTTTTTCCAGCTTCAATAATGGTGTGTCCATTTGTGTATGCTAGAGACCACAGGATTCCCGTTTTAGCTGTTTTTTTCTTGACTTTTATGCACCATATTTGCCCCTTTACGAAGGTTTCAAATTAGCCCCCGACGCAGCCCTAGGTGGGCGAAACACGGCCTGTGTCGGGCGATTTGTTCATACACGGTATCTTCAATAAAATCTTTTTGCTGTGACATTGATCTGCTGGCTTTCTTTCCCATATTGGATTTTGCAAATCATTTGCCTTGTTGTTTTTTGGGACCTTTATTGCATTTGTATCCCACATTTTCCCACCTCTTTGCAGGCTCAATGTGGCTTACAATACATCATGAGTGGTGGAAATATATAAGAATATAGACATTTGGTATTACAGAAGGATCTTGGGTAACATGATAATGATAAAACATGATAGTAGTGTAACAAGCATATATTGTAAGACAGTTCTGGATATGTGTGTAGGAGTTCACATTTGTTGGTCTTTGTGGTATGCCTTGTTAAAGAGATGGGTTTTCAGTAGTTTGCGGAAGTTAGATTAACACTTTGGACAAAGAGACTGGAAATAATTCTAAAATAATGCAAAATTGTCAACAAATTCAAGTTAATTTGATAAAAGAGAATATATATCTTTAGAATAGGATTGAAATCCTGGAAAACCATCAACGCTCAAATACATTGAGATTAATACATTTTCCCAAGCAGGTTTCAATCTCGCCTCTAACAACCTTTAAAAAGTATCTAACTGAAATTTTGAAAATTCCAGAACAGGCACATCCTCCTATATCAAAAATGTACTATTTACTACCCTTTGTTAAAAAAAGATTTAGCGCAAGAAGTAGGATTGGAAGTTCCAACAGAGACTGTGGATATAAATTTAACTCAAATACTTGAAGACGATAGAGTGGGTTTGACAACAGCAACAGTGATAGTGACTTTTATTCTACAGCCCGATAGAGATTGGATTTTGAAGCAATTCTTTCTTCACAGAGAACAAACCTTCTTGAACTGTAAAGTTAGAATGTTCCCAGATGTCTCTAAGGCAACCCAAAGGAAACGACAAGAGTTTCTTAAACTGCGCCCTAAAGTCTTGCTGGGCGCTTTATTTTGGTTAAACTTTCCCCGCAAATGTGTGTTAAAGTTAAATCCAATTAAGTACGTATTTTTTTGATTCTAAACAATTAAGCTCTTTTTTATAATCTACAATAGCTGAATCACCTATGTCACAACCAAGAATTGTAAACACTTCTACTCCGTAATTAGCATTATTAACCTTGGAATCTGTCTTCTAGCCTTCCAATGCTGGTTGGTAGAGTTTTTTTTCTTTACTATTTCCTTAATATTGTGAATTGCCTCCTTAATTGTGGACTATAGATGAGCAAATTGATCATGTAACTGAATAAGTATGGTAGATTTAACTATTTGAGTTAGAATTTATGATGATAAATAGTCATCTTTTCTGTTTTCAAGGTATGTACTTGAATTAAATTGTAAATGAAATAAAAATAAAATAAAATAAAATGAATATTGGCTGGTGGCTGGTTAACTTCCAGGTAGCAACTGAGGAGTTTTTAGTGCCCCCTCCTTCCCCCTCGGGCAGACTGACAATGATCTGGGTCCTCAGGCAATAAGAGTCATGGGCCCTAACCACCTATCAAACGTGATTAATGAACCTAAGTTAGAAGCAAAAATGTGTCCTTTTCTTATCAGCAAAACTTAATAGTTTAAATTATGCTTTTAAATTTAGGTCTGCCATTCATTTGCCTAGGTTTAGGAGCCTAATTTAGGAGCCAAGTGTCAAGATTCAGTGCTAAGCTCTGAACTTTTTTTCCCCCACCTTATATCCACTCCTGTTGTCCCTCACTTTTTATGCCCCTAGATTTAAAGGCCTAGACAATCTAGGAGAATAACTTTAGGCAACTCAGCCCTAATAAATGTTCAAAGAAGTCAATTCTCAAAAAGGTCCATTTAGTAAGCTGTGGTAAAAAGTGGGTCCCCTACTGCTGTGGGCACTTGGGCACTACCCTATTGTTCCAAAGGTCAATTCACACCTGCTTCTACCCCTGATGACATGAATACACAGACCGAGCCTCCCCCCCCCCCTCCCCAGGTCTACCTTGTATATCACTGGTGGTGTAGGGGGTCCTATGGACAGCAGTAATGCACACTCGAGTACAGCAAGAAGACATGGGCATTTCTCCTGCCCGTAAGACCCCCTAGACCACCAGGGATATACAAGGTAGGCTCAGGGGAAGGCTTATGGGGGTAGGGAAGGAGCTTAGTTAGGGCCTTCAAGCTATCGTTGGTGGGGGAGGGGGGAATTAGGATCTTGGAGAAGGGAGGTCAGGAATCTTAATAAACATAATCAGAGATGGTGAGGGCACTTGCCTCAACTTATCATCCCTCTCCTCAAGTCACTTCACTGGCTTCCAATCAGATACCGCATACAGTTCAAACTTCTCCTACTAACCTACAAATGCACTCAATCTGCAGCCCCTCCTTACCTCTCTACCCTCATCTCCCCTTACGTCCCTACCCATAACCTCCGCTCTCAAGACAAATCCCTCCTTTCAGTACCCTTCTCCACCACCGCCAACTCTAGGCTCCGCCCTTTCTGCCTCGCCTCACCCCATGCTTGGCACAAACTCCCTGAGCCCATACGCCAGTCCCCCTCCCTACCCATCTTCAAATCATTGCTCAAAGCCCACCTCTTCAATGTTGCTTTCGGCACCTAATCACAACACCTCCACTCAGGAAATCTAGACTACCCCAACTTGACATTTCGTCCTTTAGATTGTAAGCTCTTCTGAGCAGGCACCGTCCTTAATTATTAATTTGTACAGCGCTGCATAACCCTAGTAGCGCTCTAGAAATGTTAAGTAGTAGTAGTATAAACTTATGTGGGTCCTGGCTGGTATTGAGCTCTGATGCCCAGCACATGCTGAATTAGCCCTGGATATTCAATGCTTCTGCCCAGACAAGGTGCAGCATTGAACATCTGGGGCTAATTTTGCCTGCAGTTGTCAGAGTTTTGAAAAACTCTGACTGCCGTGGACTGAATATTGACCAGTCAGTTTTTTTTGTGACAACGATAGAGAATCAGACTGCCTCTGCTAGTTGCCCTGTCCTTTGTGGGTTATTTTTTTTCTCCCACCATCACTTTGCTCGGTATGCGGTTCTAGACCAGGGGTGTCCATCCTCGAAGGCCGCAGTACAGTTGGGTTTTCAGAATTCCCCCAATAAATATGCTTGATATCTATTTGCATGCACTGCTTCCATTGTATGCAAATAGACCTCATGCATATTCATTGTGGAAATCCTGAAAACCTAACCTGGAAAGGGTCAAGGTTGGACACCCCGTGCTCTACACCTAGGAAGTCAGAGAGATTTTTAAAACAAGAGTTAGTTTGCTGTGACACTGATAAAGAAGAAAGCTGCCTCTGACTCTTTTTTTTTTTTCCTGTCCTGTGTTTATTTTTATTTTCTCCCACTCCTCACTCTTCTCAGTATGTGGCTGAGAGAGAGAGAGAGAGAGAGAGAGAGAGAGAGAGAGAGAGAGACATGACTGCAGTCAAAGAAGACAAACAAGGAGCAGAAGCAACAACCACGTAGATCAACAGGGCATAAACTACTATGAACACAAGCATAATAATCATGCTTTCAGAGATGTCAGGTTACCCAGCTCCAGGCTGGAGACTGGGAAAGTCCTGATTTTGAACATACATCCCAAAGCAGTGTGGGTTTTGCACTACATGATCCTGCCCATTGAAATCAGAGCTGCAAGTCCCATAACGCAACATAAGAACATAAGAGTAGCCATACTGGGTCAGACCAATGGTCCATCTGGCCTAGTATCCTGTTTTCCAAACAGTGGCCAAGACAGGTCACAAGTACCTGGCAGAAACCCAATTGGCTGTTAATAAGATCGGTAGCATGGAATGTTATCCCGGGGCAAGCAGTTGCTTCCCTCTGTCTGTCTCAATAGCAGACTATGGACTTTTCCTCCAGGAATTTGTCCAAACCTTTTTTTAAACCCAGATACGCTAAACAGGATGGGTTGGTCAGAAATCAAGGACTGTTTCAAAATCTCCAGCCTGGAACTGGGTAACTTGACATCTCTGTGCGTTGTAGACAGTTAAGAAACTATATTTATTTATTTATTTGTTACATTTGTATCTAGCAAAGCTATGGGCAGCGGGTCTTTGGCTTTGTTGTATTGACAAATTATAGCGGAGTGTTCCCTTTCGTTGCATTTGATACTTTGGTATTACATTTGTATCCCACATTTTCCCACCTATTTGTAGGCTCAATGTGGCTTACATAGTTCCAGAGAAGCGCTTGCGGACTCCAGCGTAAACAAATACCAAGTGATGATGTGGTTAAATATTAAAACTATATAATGACTCAACATAGTCATGTTTTCACAAATATTGTCTGTATCAGGGGTAGTGGAGGAGTGGCCTAGTGGTTAGGGTGGTGGACTTTGGTCCTGAGGAACTGAGTTCAATTCCCACCTCAGGCACAGGCAGCTCCTTGTAACTCTGGGCAAGTCACTTAACCCTCCATTGCCCCATGTAAGCCGCATTGAGCCTGGCATGAGTGGGAAAGCGCAGGGTACAAATGTAACAAAAATAAAATAGATACTATTGGAGATTCTACATGGAATGTTGCTACTATTGGAGATTCTACATGGAATGTTGCTATTCCACTAGCAACATTCCATGTAGAAGGCTGCACAGGCTTCTGTTTCTGTGCAGGACGTCAGACTCACAGAAGCAGAAGCCTGCGCGACCACATTGGTGATCTGCAAGGGTCGACTTCCACATGGAATGTTGCTAGTGGAATCTCAAATAGTAGCAACAGTGGAGGAGTGGCCTAGTGGTTAGGGTGGTGGACTTTGGTCCTGAGGAACTGAGTTCAATTCCCACTTCAGGCACAGGCAGCTCCTTGTGACTCTGGGCAAGTCACTTAACCCTCCATTGCCCCATGTAAGCCGTATTGAGCCTGCCATGAGTGGGAAAGCGCGGGGTACAAATGTAACAAAAATAAAATACACACTATAAATAGATGCTTCTAAACAGATAATGGAGAAAAACACCTGAAAAAGAATAATGGCAGCTTCACTGAGAGATAGAATTCCCATCAAGATTCTCATCGGCTGCCTCATAGATTGTTCACAATAAGCAAGCTGCACAATAACTACTTCTATTTGCTGTGACACTGACAGAAAACCAATCTAGCTCTGCCTTGCTTTACCCTGTCCTGTGTTTTTCCTCCCAGATTCATTCTGCTCAGTACGTAGTTATACGCCCACACTCAGATGGCTTGAGAGAGTTTTTCTACAAGAGTCACTTTACTGTGTCACTAAGAGAAAAACAGTACTGCTACGCTCCTCTCTCTATCAATTGCAGCTTTTGCTGCTCTAATGATTTAATTTTAAGTTTTTAACTTCAGTAAACTTTTTTTTCCCTAGCTAACATCTCTCCCTCTGTCCTGTCTGTCTGAATGTAGGATGGAAAATGGTAGTCTACTGCAACTTTGCTTCACCTTTCTAGTCAGGTGCTGATGATATCATCAGTCATGGGATTGGCAGGAACAAGGGCTTGTCAAAAGTTTTTTTTCCTTCTTACTACTACTACTTAACATTTCTAGAGCGCTACTAGGGTTACGCAGCGCTGTACAAATTAACAAAGAAGGACGGTCCCTGCTCAAAGGAGCTTACAATCTAAAAGAATGAAATGTCAAGTTGGGGTAGTCTAGATTTCCTGAGTAGAGGTGTAGTGGTTAGGTGCCAAAGGCGACATTGAAGAGGTGGGCTTTGAGCAATGATTTGAAGATGGGCAGGGAGGGGGCCTGGTGTATGGGCTTCTTCTCTTCCCAAAGTGACTCCAGTGTGTCTGCATACTTTCCTCCCACAATGTAAAACTCCCAGCCACGGAGGAGCATGATGGAGCTCCCACAGCCTGTGTCCTGCCCTGCTCGATCTCTGCACTTTTACAGTCTGGAAGTTTTCTTTTTACCCTCCGCGTTCTGGGGGTTTGGAATTCCACAAGGTCCTTTGCAATCCACCAGACCACAGGGAGAGCTAAATTGTAATCCATAGTCAGGGCTATCCCGCTCAATCTCTTCGCTTTTACAGTCTGGAGATTTCCCCCTTAGCTGTCCACTGTTTGGGACTAAGACCCTGAGGTGGGTGTGGCCCCCCAGTGCATCCCGGATTCCACCACCACTTCCCCCACTCAGCTGGAAACTCCCTCTGAAGCAATCCCTCCCTCTCTCCCTTCCCCTTTCCTACAGAAGGGAAGGAGAGTCTCTGTGCGCTCCCTTCTCCCCCCCCCCCTTTTCTCTCAGGTTCCTTCAACTTTCCTGATTAGGGAGAGAGTCAGAGTTGCAGCACAAACCCCAATTTAAACAGTTAATTTTTCCGCTTCAACCTTTTCCCCCCTGTCCACCTATTACCAGGCCAGGGGAATGTAAGGGTCCCACCCTTTCACTGCCAGCACCAACTCCTGACAACCTCCCACTTGACCCAGGTTGAAACATTCATTCCTTAATCCCACCTCTGATGCAGCCACCTTTTGCCTCCCTGCATCAAGCCAGAGGACCAGGCTGCCATCTGCCCTCTTAACTCTCTACCTTTAGCTTTGGCAAGAGCTGAGATATCCATGGGTTCCTCTTCCAGGTTCTCCTCTTTCTCCCCACTGTCCCGATTGCCAATCCATGGGTTCTTCTACCCAGCCCTCTCCCAGCTGCTCTTCATTCCCCTGATTGAATTTACTCAGAGTCTCCTCCTTCCCCTTAGTCCTCTGGGACTGGTAGTGTGAATAATTCTTACTTGCTCTACTCTGTGTCTCCCTCAGGGGCTGCTGGGAATTGTAGTCCTTAGCTCTACTTGGTGTCTCCCTCAGGGGCTGCTGGGAACTGTAGTCTTTGGCTCTCACTATTTCCTCTGAGGAAGGTGACCAACTGCTGTCCCTAACATGCTGGATCCTTGGGGACCGGAATCTATGACGACCACCCCTACGGGCGGACTCAGGCCACCCCGAAGGAACCCTTCTCTCCCCTTCCCTGGCCATTTCCCACTCCATGTCCTCGTACTCATCACAACAGACACAGTTTGTCAGTAAAAATAAATGGAACAAATGAGGATTTCATTCAGACTGTCCCCTCATCTATTTAGTTCTGTAAAGGTATACAACCAAAGGTGTCCTTGTTCTCTGTGTTTTTATCATTCATCTGAAAACAAATGTACATCTTTACTTAGCAGGCATTGCTTGTACTCTATTCAAATTTTCATGCTATAAGTCATCAAACTGTGCATGCTTGTCAAAAATACAGGGATTTCAGAAAATATAGAAGTATTTCCAGAGTATATACATCATTGCACAAGAATGTCTTGGTGTAGGAAAGAATTGTCTGAGACTGCAGACATGACAATACACTTGGAAACAGCTAAAATGAATAACTTTTTTTTTTTTAATCAAGGGACTGAATTTCCAGCTCTTAATGACCACAAACATAAATGGTTTTCAGGACAATGATATTACTACTTACTACTACTACTACTTATCATTTCTATAGTGCTACTAGATGTACGCAGCGCTGTTACATTAAGGGCCCTGTTTACTAAGACACGCTGTCATTTTTAATGCACCTACAATTAGCACACACGCTAACCGTGTAGGCACATATAAGGATATTGTAGGAGCGTACACAGTTAACTGGCGTACATGGTTAACGCACATTAAAGATGCTAATGTGCCTATAACGCAGCTTAGTAAACAGGGCCCTATTTAACCTGAGTCATAAATAATAATAATAATAATAATGATAAGTTGGACTGTTAGATTCATCAAGGAGTAAAAGGGGAACTCAAGGTGGACAAGGCCATTGCGAAGAGACTACATTTATTCTTGGATTTGGTCTTTATTGAGAAGGATGTAAGGGAACTACCTTGCCAGAAATGGTATTTAAGGGTGATGATATGGAGGAACCGATACAAATAATCAGTGAACCTGGAAGATGTAATATACCAAATCAACAAGAGCAGTGAATCACCTGAACTGGATGGTATGCACCCTATAGTACCGAAAGAACTCAAAATGAAACTGCAGATCTACAATTAGTAAATGATTGTGGTCATGTCTGGGCTCCAACATTAAATTTCTGGGTTTCCGAAGCCAGCTATCGTACAGCCATATAAAGTGCGATATTCAGCATTGAACCAGCTATGTTACCAAATAGAGAGGACTGACTTTTATGCAGTTCAATTTATGCTCTTAACTTGGCTGGTTAAGTGCTGAATATCGGCACTTAACTGGCCATGTGCTGACTCCACCCCCAGAATAGCCGGTTTTCAGTTCTGCGCTATCCAGTTATTTTCAGTGGCACTAACTGGTTATTTGCTGCTGAAAAATAGTGGTTAACCACGAGCAGGTGATTTAACCAGCTAGAAGCCATTTCTGGCCAGTTAAATCACTTTGAATATAGACCCCATAGAAAATGAGGGCCAGATGCACTAAACTTAACAAGCCCTTAGCGAGCCCTTAATGAGCCTAAACGCTGGCATGCACTAAAGACTTTTTTCCGACGATGGTAGCAGCTAACAAAACAGAATGCAGATGAGCAAATTGTGCAGAAACCCTAATGTAATGAGATGCACTAACCTTTACCGATTGCCTTAACGATGGAAAACGCCAGAAAATCTAACGAGAGGTCTTACCTCTCATTGGGGCTGCACTGAATTGAAAAACTGCTATAAAAATAACAACAGCAAAAAAAAAAATTGCTCCGCTTCAAAAAAGCCTTCCATTTTGGAATTTTTAAATCAGCTGATATTGGAGAGTGCATCCATCACAAAAATAGCCTTCCATTTTGTCCATTATTCACACCCAAAAAATAAAAACGTCCTGAGAGACCTGGAAGTCTCTGAGCCAATCACAGTGTGTTTAGCTCTAAACGCGCTGTGATTGGCTCAGAGACTTCCAGGTCTCTTAGCTGAGTGAAGCATGGCCAAAAAGGACATTTTTATTATTTGGGTGTGAATAATGGCCAAAATGGAAGGCTATTTTTGTGATGGGCGCTTTCAACTGCACTCTCTGATATCAGCTGATCAGGTGAGCAGGCGGCACAGAGGCGTATTTGGCATGCGCAGAGCAGACAGCATAACGCTTTGCTGCTCTGCGCATGCTTGACCGGCCAATTCTCTGACTGTTTTAAGAAGGAATAGAGAATGCAAGTGAGCTACAATGAGTAGCTCATTTGCATTCCCTTTCCTTGATGCATAACCGTTCCCTACCGATTCACTATGGAATTCGTATGGAACGGCTCTAACGACGACTTTAGTGCATCTTGGCCTGAATGCAGATAAAGACCATATGGCTTATCCAGTCTGCCTGTCTACGCTATCTACTATCCCTTCCTCTCCCTAAGACATCCTTTTTTTTGTTAATTTATTTTTAAGCACCAATACAAAGGAACAAAAGATACGAACTCCATCCAACAAGAACATAGCAAGCAAAATAACCACTGTGAGGAAACAAGCCGATCAGACCAAACACCTAAACAACACATGAAAACTGTCCCTAGCATTTACCTTTTAATGCTTTACAGTCCACAACGCCATTCTGGACAGTTTACAACAAGAACACATAATGGACAAAATCAGGTTTCTTGGATCCATGGTAGGTGTTGATCTTGAATCGGGCCATTTCGCACATGCTAGATGCCCACTTAGAAAAATACATCACTTCCTCAGAGGCTCAAAATGCAGTATCGTCTTCTTCTACCAATAACAAGGAAATATAAATTAAGTTTCTCTGTGGCAGAGAGAGAGAGAGGCTGTTCAATTAGACCCGATTGATCCCTGTGACAAAACAGTGGGTTTTTAAGCCTGTAAAACTGTATTATTTCTTCAAGTGTATTTCTCTAGTTTGGCAAGCAGGTGGTGTATATTTATATTTAAAGCTGTTACAGAGAACTGACTGTTCCCTCTTTAGTTAACACAGATAAGAGGTAACCTGCAGTGATGTGGTCAGCTATTTTTAAAACTTGTTGTTCTGGGCTCTGATTGGCCCAGGATCTCAAATTTATCTAGGAAATACTTGATTTTTCTCCATTCTCAGTTTGGAAAAGAGAGAGAAGGATCTCTTTGCTGAGGCCCTGTGAACAGTTATATTTGATAACCTGTGAGCACCAATATGTCCTGATCTCCCTAGATACTATTTAGATAGTAAACAAATGTTCAGATAGTGTTACAGTTGATCCATATTTCAGTTACCTGTTATTGTTTTGCTGATTGCACCTTTTCTGTTCACCTTTTTCATGACAATAAACATTTTTAGTTTATTGCCTCTGCTTGTCTGGACTGACTAAGAATCCTGGTGGTTTGTGTGTTGGGTCTGAGTGCTTTCTGGGAACTGTGAGACCACTGGGATTGTGGCCCACAGTAACCTAGAAATCACTGGGATAATTTGAGAGCATGAGACTCACCCAGAGGTGGTTGGAACCAAATCGATGGGAGGAGGGTGCTAGTGTAAAGCAGAAGTGGCAGATGGAAGCGGACCTGAGCTGTGCTGGGGATAGACCTTCTAAGTGGCCATGAGATAACCCCAGGTGGGTGGCTAGGCATTTCATGACAATCCCCCAACAATAAAGTGCAATAATTCCACTCAACTTGCTGATGGACTACCTGTTCAATAATGAGGAAAACCCAATTCCAAATAGGCAGTGTAGGGCACTCTAAGAAACAGTACACCAATGTACCCTCCCTGACTTGCATTTTAAGCAGGCACCACCAGCCCAAAAGCCCACTACTGCAACTCTATCCTGAGATATGTAGACTCTGTGGAGAAGCTTACATTGGGTGTCCTGAAGATCATCTGTCCTAACCATATCATATAACTTAGAAAATATATCTAAAAATTGTAGGCGGGTATAGGAGACACCCAAATCCCCACTCCACTTATACATCACCAAGTCCAAATCATCCAGGGAAAGGGTGGTCGGTAAGACTTTATACCAAATAGATATCTTATTGATGGTCCAAAGAACCTTGAGAAGAAAAGAATCCAACTTGACATAGCCTCAGGCCTCACCTGAGTGATGAGAGAGAGGGTATGCCTTTTTTGATACTCCTCACTGAGCCTGAACATGCTCAAAAGAAAGGAATTGCACCCCCTCCCTCTTAAAAGATGCCCAAGAAAGTCACATACTCCCCTTAGCCCATCGACGAAAAGGTGAAGGGCCCAAACCAGCAGGAAACCCAACATTACCCACCAGCACCATGCTAACCTGATGGGGGCACAAAAACTGCAGTTTGGAAGCATGGGCTACTACAGAACTGGAGGGCATATGTAAGAGGTTCATAAATGAAAGGGGGGGCACTCCATCCCTCCATCCACCCCACCGGGGAAAATCTGGCGTGACCCTTAACTCCCTCATGAATCAAATGGAGCAAAGCAGCCATATTATATAGATGGAGATTAAGTACCCCCAGATCTGTGCCCGCTCAGAAAGAAGTTTATTTTACCCAATGCGGGCCCCTCAGCCCTGCCAAATGAATGAGCAATTAAGAGACTTAAACACTCTCTCATCTTTCCATGTAATCCAGATTGGAATGGTTTGAATAGGGTAAAGGAGTTTAGGCAGAAGGATCATTTTGAGAAGTGCCACCTTCCCCATCAAGGATAGTGGCAAATCCTTCCACTGAAAACATTTTTTTAATTCACTTCAGGGGGTCTAAGATTATTATTATTATTTATTTATTGCACGTGTATCCCATATTTTCCCACCTATTTGCAGGCTCAATGTGGCTTATAAAGATCTGTTATGGCATCACCGTAACAGGGAAGAAATACAATTGGTGTTACAAAGTGATAAGAAGAAGACAAGAGGATCAAGTCATGTAACTATACTGTAAGACATTCTGAGTAAAGGAGTGTAAGGGTTGTGGTCTAGTCATTATGGGTTCTCGTGGTAGGCTTTATTAAAGAGATAGGTTTTCAGAGCTTTGCGGAAGCTATTTAGTTCGTTGATCGTTTTCAAGTGAGTTGGTAGTGCATTCCGCATCTTTGTGCCCATGTAGGAAAAGCTGGAATTATGTGTTTGTTTGTGTTTGACACCTTTACAGTTGGGAAGTGTAGGTTGAGAAAGGTGCGGGAGGATCGTTTAGCATTTCTGGGTGGAAGGTCCACGAGGTCTTATATTATACTTGTATATGATGAACGGGTTAGTACTCAGGTAAATATCTAAGTAACGCATAGTCTTCTTCACTGAAGGTATAGGTAGTGAGGTGTGCCACTACTCATCCCTTCCCCCTGCCATGGGTAACACTTCAGATTTATCGCTGTTAACACGGAGGCCAGATATTTTACTAAACTCCCGCATGATATCCAAAGCACAGCCCAGATGTTGTGGGCCTGGTCCAAATAAAGAAGGATATCATCCACGAAGAGATTAATAAGTACATAAGTAATGCCATACTGGGAAAAGTCCAAGGGTCCATCGAGCCCATCATCCTGTCCACGACAGCGGCCAATCCAGGCCAAGGGCACCTGGCAAGCTTCCCAAACGTACAAACATTCTATACATGTTATTCCTGGAATTTTGGATTTTTCCAAGTCCGTTTAGTAGCGGTTTATGGACTTGTTCTTTAGGAAACCGTCCAACCCCTTTTTAAACTCTGCTAAGCTAACCGCCTTCACCACTTTCTCCGGCAATGAATTCCAGAGTTTAATTACACGTTGGGTGAAGAAAATTTTTCTCCGATTTGTTTTAAATTTACTACACTGTAGTTTCATCGCATGCCCCCTAGTCCTAGTATTTTTGGAAAGCGTGAACAGACGCTTCACATCCACCTGTTCCACTCCACTCATTATTTTATATACCTCTATCATGTCTCCCCTCAGCCGTCTCTTCTCCAAGCTGTATAGCCCTAGCCTCCTTAGTCTTTCTTCATAGGGAAGTCGTCCCATCCCCGCTATCATTTTAGTCGCCCTTCGCTGCACCTTTTCCAATTCTACTATATCTTTCTTGAGATGTGGCGACCAGAATTGAACACAATACTCAAGGTGCGGTCGCACCATGGAGCGATACAACGGCATTATAACATCCTCACACCTGTTTTCCATACCTTTCCTAATAATACCCAACATTCTATTCGCTTTCTTAGCCGCAGCAGCACACTGAGCAGAAGGTTTCAGTGTGTTATCGACGACGACACCCAGATCCCTTTCTTGGTCCGTAACTCCTAACGTGGAACCTTGCATGATGTAGCTATAATTCGGGTTCTTTTTTCCCACATGCATCACCTTGCACTTGCTCACATTAAATATCATCTGCCATTTAGCCGCCCAGTCTCCCAGTCTCGTAAGGTCCTCTTGTAATTTTTCACAATCCTGTCGCGATTTAACGACTTTGAATAACTTTGTGTCATCAGCAAATTTAATTACCTCGCTAGTTACTCCCATCTCTAAATCATTTATAAATATATTAAAAAGCAGTGGTCCTAGCACGGACCCCTTAGGAACCCCACTAACTACCCTTCTCCATTGTGAATACTGCCCATTTAACCCCACTCTCTGTTTCCTATCCTTCAACCAGTTTTTAATCCACAATAGGACATTTCCTCCTATCCCATGACCCTCCAATTTCCTCTATAGCCTTTCATGAGGTACATTTGAAAATCCAGATACACAATATCAACCGACTCCCCTTTGTCCACATGTTTGTTCACTCCTTCAAAGAATTGAAGTAAATTGGTCAGGCAAGATTTCCCCACACAAAAGCCATGCTGACTCGGTCTCAGTAATCCATGTCCTCGGATGTGCTCTGTAATTTTGTTTTTAATAATAGCCTCTACCATTTTCCCCGGCACCGACGTCAGACTCACCGGTCTATAATTTCCCGGATCTCCCCTGGAGCCTTTTTTAAAAATGGGCGTTACATTGGCCACCTTCCAATCTTCCGGTACCATGCTCGATTTTAAGGTTAAGTTGCATATCACTAGCAGTAGCTCCGCAAGCTCGTTTTTCAGTTCTATCAGTACTCTAGGATGAATACCATCCGGTCCAGGAGATTTGCTACTCTTCAGTTTGCCGAACTGCCCCATTACGTCCTCCAGGTTTACCGTGAAGTCAGTAAGTTTCTCCGACTCGTCCGCTTGAAATACCATTTCCGACACCGGTATCCCACCCAAATCTTCCTTGGTGAAGACCGAAGCAAAGAATTCATTCAGTCTCTCCGCTACGTCTTTGTCTTCCTTGATCGCCCCTTTTACCCCTCGGTCATCCAGCGGCCCAACCGATTCTTTTGCCGGCTTCCTGCTTTTAATATACCGAAAAAATTTTTTACTATGTTTTTTTGCCTCTAATGCTATCTTTTTTTCATACTCCCTCTTGGCCTTCTTAATCTGCGCCTTGCATTTGCTTTGACACTCCTTATGCTGTTTCTTGTTATTTTCAGACGGTTCCTTTTTCCATTTTCTGAAGGCGTTTCTTTTAGCCCTAATAGCTTCCTTCACCTCACTTTTCTGCTCTCCATCCCTCCAATCATTATCCTTTCAAGCTGGGGCAGTGATGAATCTTTATAGTGAGGGGCTCACTGGCAAGCAGGAAAAGCAGAGGGGAAAGGGGGCAGCCCTGTCTCGTTCCCTGTCTCAGGTCAAAGCAAGCCATAATATTCTCATTAACAAGAAGCTGCACCTGCAGAAGGGAATATAGAGCCTGGACCCAACAAACAAGCATACCCTCAAAGCCATATTGTGAAAGCACCAAAACAGATATTGCCAGGAAATGCTATTGAAAGCTTTTCCATGTCCAGAATGGCAATAGCCAACAAGCCTCCATGCACCCTCCGTTCATGAATAGTAACCAAGGCCTTAGTTAAATTCATGGAGGCATACCTGCCAGAACCGGTGGTGGGAAGCGGGGCTGGTGGTTGGGTGGCGGGGATAGTGCTGGGCAGACTTACACGGTCTGTGCCCTGAAAAGAACATGTACAAATCAAGGTAAGGTATACACAAAAAGAAGCACATATGAGTTTATCTTGTTGGGCAGACTGGATGGACCATGCAGGTCCTTTTCTGCCGTCATCTACTATGTTACTATGCCTGGCATAAACCCTACTTGGTCGCTATGGATAATAGAAGGGAGACACTTATTTAAGCAGCGTGCCAATATAGCCGCAACGAGTTTCATGTCCTGATTCAATAATGATATAGGGCGATAGGCGCCCACCTGGTCAGGATCCTTGACTGGCTTAGGCAAAAGAACAATGTATGCAAGATTCTGCTGAGCGAGAAACCTAGTTGTCTCCACAACATTATACACCCGGCACAATGGTTTCACTACCAAGTCCAATAGAAGTTTATAGTATTCTGGACAGTCTTGATCAATTTCAGACGCCTCTACATGGGTGGGTGTAAGCTGTGGCACTCTATGTTGGTCATAAAACTCACTAAAAATTTCACTAACTGATCTATAATGGCAGACTCATCAGTATAACTATTCCCCTGGACATCCTGTATAGACGAGATAACCTGGGGGCGGACAAATTAGCCAGCTATTTGCTGCCTTGCACCTCCCCCACCACTGGCACAGTTTACATTTGTGGTAACAGATGTTCTGCTCAATGCATTTTCCCAAAATGTCATCTATCTGCTTCCTAACCTCAAGCAGCTTCTGCCTAGTCCCCTCATCCAGTCTTGCCTGATGACAGCATCGCAATGCAGTATAAACCCCTGATAGACGCAACAATTCTGCATCATATTTTTTTCACTGACCTGAGACATAAGCTATTATATGACCCCCTCATCACCTCTTTGGAGGCCTCCCAGAAAGTGACAGAGTTTACCTCCCAGAGGTAGCATTAAACTACTGATATTCCACCCATTTATCCCGATTGTTCATTTGGAAGGCGAAGTCATGATACAAGTTGGGGGGGGGGGGGGGAGAGGAGGATCTTCCGCATCCGATCCTTCCCCTTGGATGTAATAGATAAAGTGCCACCAGGGAATGATCAGACAAAGTAGTGCTAAGAATCCTCACATCTCACACTGAAGAGAACATAGATGCTGCTAATAATAAATAATCCAATCTGGACTACACCTGATGAGGGTTTGAATAGAAAGTGGTGTAGTCCCTATCATGAGGGTGGAAGGTTTGCCAGATATCCAGCTGGCTTGTCATAAAATTAACACCCTTATACTCCTATTGTCGGAGCCTAGGGGGATTGCAGTCAACAGAGGGGTCTGCAACAACATTAAAGTCACCCCCCACAATAAGTTCATGGTCAGGGAATGAAACCTATTTGGCCACAAGGTCGGAAAAAAAAACCCAACTGTAAGTGTTAGGTGCATAGAGATTACAAAAAGAAGCTTTTGCCCCCAGAGTTTGCCCAGCATGATAACAAATCTACCCTTCTGAGTTTATGGAGATGAAATGGCAGATGTTTTGGATCAATATATCCACTCCCCAGTCCCAGCTGCTGCCTGTTAAAGATAGAAAAACCTATATCATCCACCCAACCTCACTTCTGTTTAATGTGTTCTACACTAGATAAGTGGGTCTCCTGAAGGTAGGCCACATCCAGCTTCTCCTTCTGTAACCAGGATAATATTTTGGATCTCTTAACGGATGAGTGAATGTTATCCATATTAAATGAAACAATCTTTAAGTTAACTATGTGGACATAACTGCATAGGGTGCGTAGCAAGATACAGACCAACCTCCAACCAGCGAGCCTCCTAGCTAAACCCACCAGATGGCCATAAGCCCACACACCCAAACATAACCACTAGTACAACCCCCCCCCCCCCATGCCAGCCTGGAACCACATCCACACTTCAATATGCACACCCCAACAATCTCTTGAATACCCTCCCCTCCCACTTCCCCCCTCCCCATCCATGGTTTCCATTCCCATACTCTTCCCCTGAACCACACAAAAACAACAGGAAAACTACAGGCTGGGGCAACTCACTATATAAGAGAAGATTCTGTGCAAGGCCTACCAGGGGCCATCGAGGATGGCTCTCAGACAAATAAGCAAAGGCCTCAACTGCAGTTTAAGCAGTTTAATTAGCAGGCCTCTAGTCTTCTTGCCTGGAGGGCCACACTACCCCATGTCGGCCTCCATGTCCCCCTATGAAATTGGGGCAAGGATGTCCATGGTGGGAGCAGGCCCACATCAAACCCCCTATCCCCACCAAAAGTGAAAAAACACACACATATATGCGGGGGCCAAATATGGGGGAAATCATGTCCCATTACAAAAGAATGGAGGTAGTTTGAGCAGAAGGTCCTAGTAAGGGACATACAGTGTGTGGGAGTCCACACTCTCAGGGGCGTATTTTTGAATTATGAACACACTCAGATTGTAATACTACACAGTGTGTGTATGGGATTTGCTGCCCGTATGGACTATGGTATGTGGGGCATACTGTTAGGAAAATTAAGAATAGGATTGCGCAGCATCTTAGTAACATCAGGTTAGCCAAGCAGGAGACACCATTAGTTGCGCATTGGGTGAGGGTTGGCCACATTTTGGATGATCTGAGGTTTGTGGTATTAATCAAGGTACAAGGTAACTGCAGAAGAGGCAACGTTACACAGCAATTGTTACAGAGTGAGCAGAGAACTATCTTTAGGTGGAATACGGTAGAGCCAGGTGGTTTGAATAAGGAAGTTGAATGGCTACATGTTTGAGGGTGGAGCTTGGGCGAGTGTTTAATAGGATATGAGCCAGCTTGTACTGCGCATGCGCCAGCGTTTGGAAGGCGGATGGGTGGTGGAAGGTGAATACTCACCGTCCTGGTAGCCATGAGAGATGTACAAGGTTAAATTGTGAGTAAAATGACAATGTAAAGTTAAAGGTATTAAATATAGGTGAAGATAAAGTTATGAGCATTATCATATGCGTTCGTTTTGTGTAGGACCCGACTCCTGATTGTTGGATTAATGTATTGTGTTTTACATGCATTGTCTGTCAGCAATGTTTTTTTTTTCTTTCTCTGTGATTACTCTGTGACCTCTGATGTGAATTGCCTAGAGAGGTCACACCCATGCAACTTCCTGTGGGTGTGGTTAGGAACAGCACATGGAGCTCATGATCTCTCCTAAGCTGAGGATCTATGGTGTGAGCATCCATTACCATCTAAGCACATGGAAAGAGCTGATAAACCAAATGTATTATATTATGTATATATAAGCCTGCTGAATATATATCTAACTACAAACTGTGAGTAAACAGATGTTTTGTTACTTCAACTTTAAAGTGACTCAGCAGTGAATTATTCTGGGGTGTATGTGAAAGAGATGAAGAAAAGAAATTAACATTTCTAAAGCTGAAGCTGTGTGTATAAAAATCTGCTAATTATTTACTACAAATAATCCAACAAAAGGGTTATGGGCCCAGCACAGGAATTGAAAAAGGAAAAAGAGAAATATTACCAGGCAGTGAAAAAGCCAAATTTTTTCTCTTAAGTTTTAAAAGAAAGATTCAGTCTGTCTCTCTCTCCCCCCAACACACCAAACAGTAAGCAATGGCTGAGGGAAGAAATTCACCATTTTTCCACTCTCTCAAGGTGCCTAAATTAACTGAACATAATTATAAGCAATGGGAGCTAAGATTCAGATGTCTCCTTCAAGCAAAGAAATTAAGTATATGTTTAGACCAAAACAGAACAGCTGAAAATATGGCTGAATGGGACAGTGCAAACTATTATGTGAAGTGCATGTTTTTTGAAGCTCTCTCAGAGAAACAAGCCATATTGGTGGAGGCAAAAGATACAGCAAAGGAAATTTTAGATAAACTGAGAACTATGTATGCAACTACATATGCAAAACAGCAACCAATTTGGTTGGCAGAGTTGAATGAAACCAAATTAAGGGATAAAAGTAAGTGTAATGATCACATTATGCATCTTATGTCTTCATTTCAAAAGCTAGAACTTTCTGGAATTCCCATGTGTGATGCATTGAAAAGAGCATTTCTTTTTACCTCACTATCAAAGAAGTTTGATGTTTTTAGGTCTGTGAATGAAGCCATTGAAGGGCAATCGTTTGAACAGGCAGCATCAAAACTGAGGCAGGAATGCATAATTAATGATTCTGAGGAGATGTGTTCTCAAAGACAGTCAGAGAGAAATGAAACAAATTTCTTGGCAAAGAATAGAGGAAGGCGGAGCTATGGGAAAACTCCACCCAAGGGCAAGCTGATTTGCTACTCATGTGGAAAGGAGGAACATGTATCTAAATGGTGTAAGGAAACACAAAACACCCCCTCTAGCTCACCTAAGCCAATGGAACAAAAGAATTTTCCAAGCAGGAAATGTACAAAGGACAATGATAAACATAAGAGCTTTCTAATGGCAGAAAAATCTTTGACTATGGTAAATAATAATTCAAATGAAAGTACTTGGATTTTGGATTCGGGGAGCACATGCCATTTAACCAATTGTAAGGATTTCTTTCAGGAAATGTGTCCAGAAGAAGGTATTCTTAATACTGCAAACGCAGGGACTGCTAAGATCCAAGCAAAAGGCATTGGATTCTTAAAATGCAAAGTGTCTAATGAAGTTAAAGAAATTCCTGTAAGTGATGTCTTGTATATTCCCCAAGCAGTTTGCAATATGCTTAGTGTATCTACATTAGATAAGAAGGGATTTGTGATTCATTTTGAAAACAGTAAGTGCACAATCTCTAAAAATGATGAAGTGTATGCTGAAGCTTTTATGCATAATGATATTTATAAACTGAGCATTTCAGGTGAAGCCTCACATATGGCGCAAGTAAGGAAGAATGATGGTAAATGTAGTCTGGAAATCTGGCACCGCCGCCTGGGACATCGTGATTTTAAGGTGATCCAGGATCTTTACAGTAAGCAACTTGCTACAGGCATTGAAATAAGTGCAGATACTGGTAAAATGGAGAAATGCATAGACTGTGTTACTCAAAAAGGTGTGAGACCCTCATTTCCTGCATACACAGGAAGTAGAAGTAATAAAGTACTGGACTTAATACACAGTGACTTATGTGGACCGTTTAATATCCCATCATTGGGAAATAACAGATTTGTGCTAATATTCTTGGATGATTTCTCTAGATACTGTGTGGCCTATTTGCTGAAAGAAAAAAGTCAAGTCACAGACATGCTGAAGAAATACGTAGCCATGGTGAGCAATAAATTTGAAAGAAAACCAAAGGTTCTTCAGACCGACAATGGTGGTGAGTTCACTTCACAAAGCATGCGCACATTTCTAGAACAAGAAGGCATTCAGCATATCACAACAGTAGCTTATACACCAGAGCAAAATTCTGTTGCAGAGAGAAAATTTAGGTCACTTGTGGAAATGACCAGATGTATGCTGTCAGATAGCAATCTCCCTAAAAGACTATGGGGGGAAGCCATTCTCACAGCAGTGTACCTACAAAACAGAATGCCAACTAAAGGCGTTGAGCGCACACCACATGAGACATGGCATGGTAGGAAGCCAAACCTGTCACACATAAGAACATTTGGAAGTACAGCATATGCTCATGTACCAAAGCAAAGAAGGCATAAGCTGGATTCCACAACAGAAAGGGGCATTTTAGTTGGCTATGCTCCAGGACACAAAGGATATAGAATTTTGAATCTGAAAACTGGCATTGTTGGCATAAGACATGTTACATATTTTGATGAAAACAAAAGGGTTGATAAAGGCTGGATTATCCCAGATGAGCCTTATCATCCAGAATATGAAACTAGAACCATAATAGACATGCCAGTGTATATAAATGCCATACCAAGGCAGATGTCTGAAAGCAACTCATCTGTATCTAACGAGGAACAGGCAGAGGAAGCAGACACAGAAAGGATCATTGAAGAAGACAGTACAGTTGGAGAAGGGGAATCAATTGGAGAAGGACTCTCAGATTTAGAGGATGCGGAAAGGTCAGACCAACCTGTTGTCAGACGCTCATCCAGGGAAAACAAAGGTGTTCCACCCCCAAGACTGTCTTACCTAACAAAGTCAGCAGAAGCTCAAGAGCCCTTAACATGGGATGAGATTGAGAAAATGCCAGCAGAAGAAGCTGCTGAATGGCGTAAAGCTGCACAAGAAGAAATTGATTCATTGCATAAAAATAAAACTTGGATTCTTACAAAATTACCTCCTGGCAAGAAAGCTATAGGATGCAAATGGGTATTCAAGTTAAAAAGGAATGCACAAGGAAAAGTGGAAAGGTATAAAGCCAGATTAGTCGCAAAGGGATATCTTCAAAAATATGGAGAAGATTTTGATGAAGTGTTTGCACCTGTAATGAAACACACGACAATTAGAACACTTCTGAGCATTGCAGTCTCAAAAGGCATGCAAGTCAACCACATTGATGTGAAAACAGCATTTCTTCATGGAGATATAACTGAAGACTTGTACATGGAACAGCCAACAGGTTTCATAAATACAAAACAAAGACAGCTAGTGTGTAAATTAAACAAAGGTCTTTATGGATTAAAGCAAAGTGCAAAATGTTGGAATGACAAATTGCATGAAATATTGACAAATTTAGGATTTAAGCAAGGTGAAGCAGATAAATGCTTGTACACTAGGTGCAGAAATGGACAATATGCATACATTTTAGCTTTTGTTGATGATCTGCTCATTGCAAGCGAAAGTGAGCAAGAGTACAAGGACATTGTAAAATATTTAAACCTGAATGTTGAGATAAAAGAACTTGGTAATGTGTCATACTATCTTGGTATAGAAATTGAGAAACAAAATGATGGTTCTTATCTTCTAAGCCAGAAGCAGAAAATAAATGAGCTTATTGAAAGTTTAGGTATGCAAGATGCCCAAGTTGTAAGCACTCCCATGATCACTGATTTTCTGAAGGATGAAACAGTAAGAGAACCTTTACCAGATAACATCCAATATAGATCAGCCATAGGTAAGCTTTTATATCTAACTACCACATACAGGGCTGATATAGCAAATGCAGTAGGAATTTTGAGCAGAAGGGTCAGCTCACCTACCAAATCAGATTGGACGGCAGTTAAAAGGATGGTAAGGTATTTAAAAGGTACCATTGATTGTAAATTAAAGATTTCAGCCAATAGTAATCCAAAACTAATATGTTACTGTGATTCAGATTGGGCAGGGGATCATTCTGATTATAAATCCACAAGTGGATATGTGTTTATGTATGGAAATGTACAAATTTCTTGGGCCAGTCATAAACAAAGTATTGTGAGTCTGTCTTCTACAGAAGCTGAATATGTGGCTGTATCAGAAGCATGCAGAGAACTGATGTGGATTGAAAAACTTTTGCTGGATTTTGGAATAGATGAACAGAGACCAATCCAGATAATGGAAAATAATCAGAGCTGCATCAGACTGTCACAGAATGACAAGGTTCAGTCACGCACCAAGCACATCGCAACGAAATATCACAACGTGCGAGAGCTGGCGAAAGAAGGGGTCATCAGTCTACACTATTGTCACACCAGTGAGATGACAGCTGACATCATGACCAAACCGTTACCCAGAGAACGTTTTGAGAATCTGCGAATAAAGCTTGGACTTTGTATGAATTAATAATTGCATGACAGTTATGCATGAGAAGGGGTTTGTTGGAATAATGTATTGTGTTTTACATGCATTGTCTGTCAGCAATGTTTTTTTTTCTTTCTCTGTGATTACTCTGTGACCTCTGATGTGAATTGCCTAGAGAGGTCACACCCATGCAACTTCCTGTGGGTGTGGTTAGGAACAGCACATGGAGCTCATGATCTCTCCTAAGCTGAGGATCTATGGTGTGAGCATCCATTACCATCTAAGCACATGGAAAGAGCTGATAAACCAAATGTATTATATTATGTATATATAAGCCTGCTGAATATATATCTAACTACAAACTGTGAGTAAACAGATGTTTTGTTACTTCAACTTTAAAGTGACTCAGCAGTGAATTATTCTGGGGTGTATGTGAGAGAGATGAAGAAAAGAAATTAACATTTCTAAAGCTGAAGCTGTGTGTATAAAAATCTGCTAATTATTTACTACAAATAATCCAACACTGATGACGCTGACATAGCAAAACACAAGCTGTGTAGAGTCTGGGGTACAATACATGACTGGAAGAGTCTGGGGTACATCGCATGATTGGAAGTGGTGTGATAAGTAAGGGGGTGTCCTATAGGGTGTAAGCCACTAGAGGGCGCTAGAAGAAGATGGAGGTCGCTAGGACCGGGGAGAGCCCTGGGAGGCCCACAGATGCAGGAGATTATGGGCTGGGTCCTGGGTGGCTAATTAACCACTTTATACCCCACCTGAGTTGTGAAAGGAGGGAAGTGATCTAGCAGCAGAAGAGAGAGCCCCTGAAAGATACTGGCTAACCTGATGGACTTGGGGCTGGACTGGGTGTCCAAAGGAGATCAGCAGGCTGAAAGTCCTGGGGTAAGAAGTCCCTAAAGCATTAGAGTTTGACTGTGTGTCTAGGACTGTGGGTTCAGAAGGGGGGGGGGGGACTGTGTGTCCAAAGTTCTGAGAGAAGCAGGCTGCAAAGCCTGGGGTTGAGAGTCCCCAAAGTATTGGTGTAGTACTGAGCCCATGTATCTGTGTGGGGAGGCTCGATGTGAAGATCTATGAAAGCATAAAGTGTTAAGCTAGAAGAAGTGTGCCCAGGGGCTGGAATAAAGAGTTGCCTGAGAAATATGCAGTTGGTGAGACCTGCTTAATTTGCTGAGTGGAAACCAGGAGGGGCATAATCGAATGCGGACGCCCATCTCCATGGGCGACTATCTCCGAGGACGGGTCTGTGAAGGGGCGGGCCAGACCGTATTTTCGAAAAAGATGGGCGTCCATCTTTTGTTTCGATAATACGGTTGGTGCCGGGCAAATGCATCGGATTTGAGCTGGACGGTATCAGTTTTCAGCAATAATGGAAACCGAAGGCGCCCAGCTCAAAAATGAATAAATCCAAGGCATTTGGTCGTGGGAGGGGCCAGGATTCGTAGTGCACTGGTCCCCCTCACATGCCAGGACACCAACCGGGCACCCTAGGGGGCACTTGTAACAATTAAAAAAAATTTTAAAATACCTCCCAAGTCCATAGCTCCCTTACTTTGGGTGCTGAGCCCCCCAAATCCCCCCCAAAACCCACTCCCCAGAACTCTACACCATTACCATAGCACTTTTGGCTGAAGGGGGCACCTAGATGTGGGTACAGTGGGTTTTGGGGGCGGTTTGGAGGGCTCCCATTTACCAGCACAAGTATAACAGGTAGGGGGGATGGGCCTGGGTCCACCTGCCTGAAGTCCACTGCACCCACTAACAACTGCTCCAGGGACCTGCATACAACTGCTGTGATGGAGCTGGGTATGACATTTGAGGCTAGCATACAGGCTGGCAAAAAAAGTTTTTTAAGTTGTTTTTTTGGGGTGGGAGGGGGTTAGTGACCACTGGGGGAGTCAGGGGAGGACATCCCTGATTCCTTCCGGTGGTCATCCTGGCAGTTGGGGCACTTTTTGGGGACTTGTTCGTGAAAAAAAAGGGTCCAGAAAAAGTGACCCAAATTCTTGCTTTTGGCGCCCTTCTTTTTTCCATTATCGGCCGAGCGCGCCCATCTCTCCTCGGCCGATAAACACGCCCCAGTCCCGCCTTCACCATGCCTCCGACACGCCCCCATCAACTTTGGCCGTTACCGCGACAGACTGCAGTTGGAGGCGCCCAAAATCGGCTTTCGATTATACCGATTTGGGCGCCCATGAGAGAAAGGCGCCCATCTCCCGATTTGGGTCAAAATATGGGCGTCTTTCTCTTTCGAAAATAAGCCTGCAGGTCACCCTGAGTGAGGAGGGGTAGCACACTAATCTGCATATGATTTGCATATTGAGAACCAGGTCACCCTGAGTGAGAAGGGGGATATCACAGTGGTGATTACACAGGAGCGGAGAACTCAAAAGGATTGATTAGTTTCCTGTTTGGAATTTCTGGAACCGAGGAGGAGTGGAGAGGATTGGACTTTGGTTTAAGCAGTGACAACGATGGAGGCAAAAGAACTGTGCACAATCCAGTGGTGAATGAGGATATGGACTTTTTAAATAAGTATTTTGCTGAGGTTCATGGTGATTTCGAACAGTTAGATTGTTTATGTATTAGTGAGGCTGCTCCATTAGTGTTTTAATATGAGAAAGGGTATGAGTGTGTATGAGTTTGCGTGAAGTAACATATTGAGGGAGCATGTTTTGTAAGCAGTAAATAAGCAAAAAATAATAAAAGGTTTTTTGGATAGAAGATAACTGACAGAGTGATTTATACTATAAATAGATGATGAGAAGGTTATTAGCATAAAATATGAACCTATAATTTAGGCACAAGCACTTTTGCCAACCGCAGAGCTGTCATAACTCTTCTCGCCAAAATGCTGGAGATATGTGTGTAACTTGTAGTATTTTATAAGTTAAGTGCATAAAAGTAAGTCCCACCCAGATTCCACCTTCTTGTATGCCTGTAAAATATGTACAATGTAAGATATGTGTGTGACCCCCCCCCCCCCCCCCCCCCCCCCGTATAAATGCTCATGCCTGAAGGGTGACAGGAAGGATTTTCAGGGTGGTCACTAAGGAAACAGAACTGCTATTGACAGCCTGGTAAGGAAATCAGAGTAAAGCCTAGCCCTAGGGGGTGGGACAAAGGAATTAAAAGGGATTTTGTGGAGAAAATTCTGGTCTTTGCTAGCCCACCCTTGTCAAGACCCATAGCACAGAGGGGGGAAGTCCTGGGCACAAAGGCAGGAAAATTTTGCAAGTGAGGTGTTTGGAAGCCTCTGCACAAGCAGAATGTGCCTGCAGTAATGTTCCCAACTTGGGAACAAAGTAGGAGAGCCTGGGGATAACCTTTGCAAGTGGGAGAAGTGGGAGCGGGTGACCCTAACTTCCGGCAGGAGATTGATAAGTTCCTTGTTCTGGTTGCAAATAGAGGACATGTCAATAGAATGGACTGTGATGTGTATGCCTGTCATCATTGGAGGATTTATTTTGTACCATGCTGACCACCTAAAAACCCCTGAACTGTACAGACCAAGTTAGTATACCAAGTTGACGTTTTCTGCAGCTGGAACTGTTAAATCATCTTTGGTGTGCAAGAGAACGGAAGTGTGCCCAGAGAAAGAGTACCCTCTGCCTACCAGAGTAAATCCAGCCCCGACCTGTGCCCAACTCGAATGATCCTGGCAGTGGGAGCTCTGTGTGTGGTTTAGAAGCTTAGAAAGATTTGGATTTTGTGTGCCCCCAGGTGGAAGGTGAAGTGAAACCCCGGGGTGGAGCTGAGCCTTGAGCCGGAGGTGTGCGTGCCCCGGGGAGGGGGGGGGGAGAGGAAGGATTACATGTGTATTTACAAAAGTTTGGCAATGTATGTGTACATATATGACATTATTTTGATTTACACACATAAGAGCTATGTAAAAGTTTATTGACACATGGGTCAATAATCAAAGCAATTTAACTGGGCAGGAAAGACTCCTGCCTGGTAAAAATGGCCTGTGCAGGGCTATCCACCAATATTCAGTGGAACTTAATCAGGCAACATTGCTGAATATCTGCATTAACTGGTCATTTGGGAACTAGGCCGCACAGGGGCGGAGTTGGGGAGGAACCAGCAGTTATGCTGGTGCCAGCAATATTCAGTGTCAGTGCCAGCATAGCTAAATGAGCATATAAGACTGTGACAAGCATTTTAGAAGACAATCCAGGAAGCAATTGCCTTGTTGCAGATAGTAAGGAATAGTTGAAACAGTATTGTTTGTTTCAAGGCTTTTCATACTGAAGAGCTCCCGCAGTGCTTTTATTTCCTTAATAATTATTTTTCTTTCTTTCTTTTTTGTTTTCATTTAAACAATTTAACAAGCATGACACTTGAGCACATTTTTGAAATAAGTACAAAGAAAAGAAAGAAAAAAAAATAATCTTCTAATATCCTGAAGAATAATTTAGTGCTCCTCAGATCACAAGAGAGAGGGCAAATCCAAGAGGAAGACATAGAACCCCTGAAGCAAGGGGTACCCCAAAGGACACAAAATATACATCATCCAAAATCCAAACTGAGAAAGTCAACATAATACAATACAAGCTTTCTTGCTGGGCTTGTACACTCGAGACTACCAAGGGTTCCAATCTCTCAGCTTCAATAAACAATTTCAGCTGTTCTGGTTCAAAAAAGACATTTCTTAGCAGAAAAGGTTATACAACATTTACAAGGATAATAACGTAATAAACATTTGGCGCCAAGTGAAAGAACTTGTTGCCTAATTTGCAGAAACCTCTTCCTGCGCTCTTGTGTAACCTTCGTTAAATCAGGAAATATTCAAATCAAGCTTCTGTCTGTGGCGAAAATAAAGTTTAATAAATGATATCCATCTTGTGGAAATACAAAGGTAACCAGCAACATTGTCCGGGTCACAGATTCTGTATCAGATTTTTCCAAGAATGCTGTCAAGACTGTCCTGGGATATATATCTTCCATTTGTAGAACCTGAGCTGCTTCTTGATCCACATTTAAATCCAGTGACTTAACTTTGGATAGCAAATAATAAAGCTTAGTAGTTGGAGGTAAAGCCTCTTTTGATATTAACAAAACTTCCTCAAAATAGTTCTTCAAGAGCTGGTTAGCAGTAAATATAGGATGTTTAGGAAAATTAAGAAAGTGCAAGTTCAAATATAGCATGAAGTTTTCCAAGTTCTCAATCCTTCTATTTGTAATAATCGTATCTTTAATCAGGGCAGAATGTAACTTCTGTGACTCAGATGACTCCACTGTATCCTCTTGAACCTCAGTTTGTAAAGTCTCCACAGTATTATCAGTTTTCATTGCAGTTGTAGTACATATCACCACAGCTTTAGTATGAGAAGTAACCACAGTATGCAAAGAAGTTAGAACTTCCCAAATAGAGTCTAGAGAGATCCGCTCAGGTCTTACCAACAGCGACAATGGCCCAAAAATAAATGCACAGGCAATGAAAGCGACTTACATGTGGCCATTTTCGGAAAAAAAATAGACATTTTGCTATTTCGAAAATGGCCATAATTCCTATTCAGATTTGGGACATTTAGCGCAAAATGTCCAAAGTCCAACTTATTAGACTCCAGCTATAGTAAAAATCAGGGACAAGTTTCCACTCAGGATCATCCAATATATATAAACATTTGGAAACTCAAGCATAGGTAAGCAATTTCATTGTTGAATCAGGAGGAAAAACCTCGAGAAGCACCTTTCCCCACTAGTGAAGCAAGCAAAAGGGCTAGGGCTTCTTCATCATCGGAAAAAACCTCCTGTGACTTTTAATTTCAAGCATTCATCAAAAGTTCATTACTTAATTGATTTAAAATGTTTGAAAAAATCGAGAAGGTACAAAAAAATCGAGAAGGTACTTAGCTTCTCCGCTTCAACCAAAATCTTCTCTATGGCTCCTCCGTAATTAGAACCGTGGCTCTAATTACGGTTCTAATTACGGAGGAGCCCTAGAGAAGATTTTGGTTGGAGCGGAGAAGCTAAGTACCTTCTCGATTTGTTTGTACCTTCTCTATTTTTTCAAACATTTTAAATCAATTAAGTAATGAACTTTTGATGAATGCTTGAAATTAAAATTCACAGGAGGTTTTTTCCGATGATGAAGAAGCCCTAGCCCTTTTGCTCGCTTCACTAGTGGGGAAAGGTGCTTCTCGAGGTTTTTCCTCCTGATTCAACAATATAATTGCTTACCTATGCTTGAGTTTCCAAATGTTTATATATATTGCAAAGTCCAACTTAGACATCATATCGAAAATGCCCTGGCAGACGGTAGTACAGCCCTACAAGAATACTCCTTCCCTTCATATATGGCATTTCTATCCATAATGATTCCACGCTGCTATCTGTGTCATGTGGAATGTTTATTTTATTTGACTCAATTCCCTGTTTAACATATAGCGCAACCCCCCCTCCAATTTGATCCTCTCTATCATTGCGATACAATTTGTACCTTGTTAACACAGTGTCCCATTGATTGTCCTCTTTCCACCAAGTCTCTGAGATGCCTATTATATCCACCTCATCATTTAGTGCTAACTATATACTCTAACTCTTCCATCTTAGTTTTTAGGCTTCTAGCATTTGTATACAGGCACAATTGTGTTTTTTCCTTTGATCTACAAGCTGCTTAGAAGTTGAAGGGGATAATGTGCATCTTTTATCCTGCTCTCTCATTAAGCACACCTGGCTTACTTTCAGCATTGTTGAAACCTCTCTACGGGGACAGTGAGAGCCAATCAAACGCTGAACTATAGACTTACGAACCTTACACTGCCACAGTGCACCGGAGTCAGCTTCAGAACGTTGGAGGAGCTTTTTATTATAGTAGATGTTAATGACTAATATAATGCTAACTTATTATAAATCTAATTCCTCATACACAGAAGTCAGTTACAGTTCATCAATTAACTATCAAATATTTCTAACTGCTTCAAAAATAACAATAGAAATATACAGACTTGAGGATCATATGAGTAGTTAACATGACTCCAGGGATTCGTACATATCAGTATTAAAAAAAAAAACCCTTAGTTATGATGTTTGGACATTTCCAGTAATTCAAAGCAAGCACTAATTAAAGTTTTAGAAGAGATGTTATACCTATAGCAAAACAAAAACATTATTGGATAAACATATTGGGCTACTACAGCTTCCTAATACAACTGTACAGGCAATATGAAAATTCTGAATCTAGTTAATTGGCTCACATAAAATCTTACTTTACTTCATAAAATCATTTCTCTGAGGCAACCGTTAATCTTCTTTCTGTTTTATCCTACTGTGACTCAAGGAAAAGGTGATGAAATATGACATGCAAGTATAAATTCAGCTAATATGTGATTGCTTATTTAAGTTAATCTACATAGACTAAATGCTGGCACATTCAGCTTCTCTTACAAAATGTTTTAAATCAATTAAAAATCAATTTAAAGATGAAATTTTATCAATTAACAGGCATGATCTCTCAGAAGATTTGCCCATTCACCAGGCCCAACTCACCAAAAGTGCCCAACCTCATGCTGCTTCTTTCATATATAAATACTTGCAAAATCCTGATAAGCCATCTTTGCAGTAGCCCGGGCCTTGCCCCTAGGCTAGAGCTCAGTATCCCGTGACCCAGGCTGACAGGGGCAATTCCTCAGATTCATCCACACTCCATCACTCAGCACTCTCTCACAGGTTTAGTTCACTCTCTCACAGTTCTGGAATTGCGATCTGGGCCATTTAGGAAGCTAAAATCCTTGGTTGGGCTGGACCATGATCCTAGCTCTCTCTCTCTCTCTAAAACCATCACACTTCACACCGTAGTCTTGACAAAAAATGAGCTCAATTCTTTATTGTAAAGTCTGCAATGGCAGGGATTCAAATCTTTGTAATTAGCTTAAATCAATTCCAAGTCTTCTGATGTTCCTCTCCAGGAACTCCTGTTCTCCCGCTCAGGTGCAAAACACTTCCAAAATTCTAGTGCCAAACAGGGTCATTTTTGAACCAGAAAAATGTCTCTGTTTTTGGTTTGAAAATTGCCCTATTTTAGACTCTTTTGTGCTCTTTCTTGTAGGGCCATTAAAAAAAAAAAAACGTCCAAGGGAAAAACGCACAAAAACAAGCCATTGGGATGTCTGGGGGCCAGCAGTTCTACTAGACTGACCTCACAGACATCCCAGCAGAGCAGTAGGGCAGCCTAGGGGCCACTGCAGTGAACTTCGCATAAAAGGTCCCAGGTACACATCACATCATAACCTCCTTATATTGTATGGTGAGCCCCCAGGAACAGCAAAATATATACTGTACCCAACTGTACAGTAGCCCTTATTCCTGCAGGTATCACCTATATGTGGATTCAGTAGTTATTTTGTTGTTTCTAGGGCACTCATTTCCACCACAAGCATACCAGTTAGAGTGGGATATGCGCCTGGGTCCCCTTCTCTACAGTCCACTGCACTGACCACTAGGCTACTTCAGGGACCTCCTTCGGTGGATCATCTTATCTTAAATTTTGCTTTTCAGTGAATACAGCCTATAAGAACAGTGGAGTTGCCTGTGTTTGTTGAATTGGTTACTGGTCTCCAGCCAAACAGAACAGTGATGAGTTGGGTCACTTTAAAGAGGAGATGAAGCTAAAGGTTTTAGCAGTTCTTGGTGAACAGACATTTGTCTCTACAACAACAGACTGCTGGTCATCCCATGGAAAATTTCACATTGGGGTGACTGTCTACTGAATTGATAGTCTTTAGAGAGGAATTCTGCTTGTCTGGCCTTAAGACTGAAGAGTTCCCACACATTTGACATTCTTGCATCAGTCCTCGAAGATATTCAGAGTTTGCCATCAGACGAAAAATTAATAGAACAACAAGAGACCAATGATTCCAACTTTGTGAAAGCCTTCTTTGTAATTGGAACACATGGTGATGATAACAAAGATAAAGGTGAAGATGCAAGTGATGAATTAGACAGCACTACTTCTAATGCAGATGATAATGACAACAATGATGATAAAGTATTCTTGGCTATACGGAAGTCAAGTGTTTTAGAGAGTCCCTTGATTAAAACCTGCAGACCCAGTCTGAAGACATCAGTAATATTGCAACCTGGCCTAATCTGAAGGAACTTTTTATCAGACTGAACAATCCACTTTCTACTAGTGCAGTTGTTGAAAACCTTTTCAGCTGTAATGATTCACAAGTGTACTCGCATAAGTGACAGTCATTTTCAAAAATTTCATTTTACTGAAAGCAAAGTGAATTGAATTGCAGGGTAATAAAGTTGTTGGGATAAAAACGTTAACAATAGTTGCAGCTTGAAGTTGTGGTACATTTGCTTTTTTACTCAAAAAGTATTATATTAGGCAATAGCTTTCTTACTTTCATTTAAGTAAATTTTTTCACGTGTTCTTCACTATATTTTACTTCAGTATTAAAACATTTATTTTTACTTTTACTTGAGTACTTTGACCTAGTCCTTTGAAGAACACTGCTCAAAGCATACAAAAGCCTTGGCTGCAGCATGTTTTTCCACCCAACAGTTAGCACAATAAACAATTTCACCAGGATATTGCAGGAATGGAACAATGCTATCAAGGCAAATGGGGTCCATCAATGTTTGCAAACTATTGCTGGAGAATGACAAGAGACGTTCCATTCCATGAATACAAAAGTCAAGCCAAGAAGCACTAAGTAGACACTGAATAAGGTCTAAATTATACTGGTCGATATTCAAATTGATCTAACTGGCTGATGACTGGTTAAATCATTTGTTTTCAGCTATCAGCTAATTTTCAGTGACACAACTAGTTATTGGAGCTGAAAATTAGCAGTTAGTGCCTAAATGAAAACCAGCTATTTTGGGGCATTCTGGGTGCAGAGTCAGCATTTGGCCAGTTAAGTGCCAATATTAAGCACTTAACCAGCCAGGGAAATCGCATAAATGAGACTGCATAAATCACAGTGCTATCTTTATACACTAACCCATAGTTGCTTAAGGGACCCTTTTACTAAGTCGCATAAGCGTCTACATGTGCCCAACATGCGCCAAAATGGAGTTACTGCTCGGCTACTGTGTGGCTCTTGCGGTAATTTCATTTTTGGCACACGTCCGATACGTGGGAATAGTATTGGTGGTGGTCAGTGAAATGTTCACCATCGGAAGCTGATTATTGACCCCATAATGTACATATATATACCATGTAAAATGAGTTTATCTTGTTGGGCAGACTGGATGGACTGTACAGGTTTATCTGTCATCATTTACTATGTTATGTATATAATGGATTTTTGTCATTTGTCTTATAATACATTTTATTTATATTTATTTATATAGGGGTCTTTTTACTAAGCTGTGGCAAAAGTAGAAATGCTGGAAGGCAATCTGAAGATATTTCAGTGTTTGGAGACTGCGTTAGTGAAAGATAATCTAGTGCTACATTTAAAAGTTGAACATTTGGAAAATATTGCTTGATGTTGCAATTTGTGCTTTCTCAACTTCCCAAGACTGCCATCAAAAGTTGAATGTCTTTCCTGCTTCTGTTCTATCTATTTCAAGGGCATGTTATTTACTATTTTCAAATGAGTAGAAGGAGGTACTCAACTGGACAATGGCGTACCTAGGGCAGTTGACACCCGGGGCCGGTCATTTTTTTAACACCCCCCCTCCAAAATCTAGTACTAGGCATGCCAAGAATACAAAACACTCAGGACCTATAGAGCAATTCTAGCATACCATAAGCAGTAATTTCTACAAGTCACACAAGGAAAAGGAAAGCATCTTAAACACTACAGTGAGCACTAGAACATCAATTCACCTACTGTAAACGAAACCAGGCAGAATAACACAGATCGTCCATCTTGCACAGTCAATGCCAACTGAAAGCCATGTCTTTTTCACAAACACAGATACACCCTAATCCACTATAGAATAAGCAATAATAAACTTTCTATTTAGACAAAAATTAAACTGAACCACCAAGATGCCAGACTCTGCATACAATGCAACACCACAGAAACAGAAAATGTCCACTAGTACTGTGCAAAATATAAAGACAGCAGATGTAAATTTGAAAAAACTAACAAATACCAATCACCACTTTACAAATTAACAAATATACAGAAAATAAAATAATACCATTTTATTGGACTAATACATTTGGCTTCCAGAGGCCAAAATCTCCTTCCTCAGGTCAATACAGTATAGTGCTGTTACAGTATCCTATCCTGACCTGAGGAAGGGGGTTTTGGTCTCTGAAAGTTAAGTCGAAATGCATTAAAATTAGTCCAATAAAAAGATTACTTTGTTTACGTTCTATTATAAACATTAACACAGCTACAATACTACTTTATCCTAAAGCAAAAAAAATAAAAATATATATTTTATTTACAGTTTGTTGTCTCTGGTTTCTGCTTTCCTCATCTTCTTTTCACTGTCTTCCTTCCATCCAGCATCTGTCTTTCTTCTCTCTCTGCCATCCAGTGTCTGCCCTCTCTGCTATCCCCTCCATCCAATGTCTGCCCTCTCTCCCTGCCTCTTCCATCTACATCTGCCCTCTATCTCTGCTCCTTCCATCCACCATCTGCCCCTGTCTGCTCTCTCTCTCTCCCCCTTCCATTCACTGTCTGCCCTTTCTATCGCTTCCATCCACTGTCTGCACTTTCTCTCTGTCCGCTCAATCCACCATTTGCCCTCCCTCTCCCATCCATCTAGGGTCTGCCCTCCCTCTCACTCCCCCTTCCATCCAGGATCTGTCCCCTCTCTGCCCCTTTTTTTCAGCCCCCAGTTCCAGCCCCACTATCCCACCAGTCCCCAGTTTCAGCCCCAGTCCTTTTCTCCCACCAGTCCTGAGCTTTAGCCCCCAGCCACTTCTCCCTGTCCCCTCTTTAGCCCTCAGTTTCAACCCCAGCCCTTTTCTGTCACCAGTCTTGAGCTTCAGCCCCAGCCACTTCTCCCTGTCTCCTTTTCAGCCCCCAGTCCCCACAATTTCAGTCCCTGCCACCTTTCAGCCCCCAGTCCCAGTACTAGCCCCCTTATCCCACCTACCCTCCTTCAGCCCCCAGTTTCAGCCCCCTTCATCCACATGTCTTGCCCCCTTTTCAACCCGACCCATTCTCCCACCTGACCCAGGCATGCCCCATTTTCCGTCATGACCCCTTCTCAGACCCCAGTTCCAGCCCCCTTCTCCCATTTGAGAGCCCTCTCCTCCCATCTGAGAACCCCCTCCCCACCCCTTCTCCCATCTGAGAACCCCCAGAATACCCCTCTCCTCTCCCATCTGAGAACCTCCTCCCCACCCCAGTCCCCTTCTCCCATCTGGAAACCCCCTCCCCACTCCAGTCCCCTTCTCCCATCTGAAAACCCCCTCCCCATCTAAGAACCCCCACAACACCCCTCTCCCATCTGAGAACCCCCTCCCCACCCCAGTCCTCTTCTCCCATATAAAACCCCCCTCACCTCCCCATGTGAGAACCCCCACAACACCCCTCTCCCATCTGAGACCCCCCTCCCCACCCCAGTCCTGTTCTCCCATATGAAAACCCCCTCCACTCCCCATGTGAGAACCCCCACAACACCCCTCTCCCATCTGAGAACCCCTTCCCCACTCAGTCCCCTTCTCCCATCTGGAAACCCCCTCCCCACTCCAGTCCCCCTCTCCTATCTGAAAACCCCCTCCCCATCTAAGAACCCCCACAATACCCCTCTCCCATCTGAGACCCCCCTCCCCACCCCAGTCCCGTTCTCCCATATGAAAACCCCCTCCCCTCCCCATGTGAGAACCCCCATAACACCCCTCTCCCATCTGAGAACCCCCTCCCCATTCAGTCCCCTTCTCCCATCTGGAAACCCCCTCCCCATCTAAGAACCCCCACAATACCCCTCTCCCATCTGAGAACCCCCTCCCCACTCAGTCCCCTTCTCCCATCTGGAAACCCCCTCCCCACTCCAGTCCCCTTCTCCCATCTGAAAACCCCCTCCCCATCTAAGAACCCCCACAATACCCCTCTCCCATCTGAGGACCCACCCCCCCCACTCCGACTCCGACTCGACTCTCCTGCTCCCACCCTACCTTTACAAAAAAGTTTTTGAAGCGTCGTTGCAGGCAGCGCCTCGCGTCTGCCCTGCTGGTAAAAGAAGTAAATCTCTTCGCTTCGAAGTTCGTCGTCGTCGGGCCTCACTATGTCCCGCCCTCGCGGAAATAGGAAGTTACCTCAGAGGAGGGCGGGACATAGTGAGGCCCAACGACGACGAACTTCGAAGCGAAGAGATTTACTTCTTTTACCAGCAGGGCAGACGCGAGACGCTGCCTGCAACGATGCTTCAAAAAAAGTTTTTTAAAGGTAGGGTGGGAGCAGCGGGAGCGAAGTGGATCACCCCCCCACCCACTGACACCCGGGGCGGACCGCCCCACCGCCCCCCCCCCTTGGTACGCCACTGCAACTGGATCATTTCCAAGTGATGAATACATAAGATGTTTCTGTTCTCCTGGAAAAATCGGATTCAGAGCTTGTTGTTTTATCTACAATGGTGGTGATTACTGTTGCTTTACCTTCTGAGAAAGGCTAGATCTTTTGTAGGTTTTTTAAAATTTAATATAAGGAAGAAAACATTTATGAACTTTAAAGTTCAAATTTCCCCCATGTGTCCAAGAAGGGGAAACGTTTTTGTTCTTATGTCCTGAGAATTAACAGTTGGGAGACTTACAGGGGCATAACGGGGTGCCCAAGTTTTCCTGAGGACGACCTTGCAGGACGTCCCTGAGAAGGTGCAGGGAAACCTGTATTATCGAAACAAGATGGGCGGCCATCTTTCATTTCGATAATACGGTTGGGGCGCCCAAATCTCAACATTTAGGTCGACCTTAGAGATGGTCGTCCCTAGAGATGGTTGTCCCTGATTTTCGGCGATAATGGAAACCGAGGATGCCCATCTCAGAAATGACCAAATCCAAGCCATTTGGTCGTGGGAGGAGCCAGCTACAAAAATTGAAATATTTTTTTCAGCACCGGAAATGGCGCGCTGGGGAAGGGAACTACCGCTGGGCTGCTGTAGTAGCCTGGCAGTACTTCCCTTTTAGTGTGTGGTAAGCCCACGTTGGGTATATTGCCACTTAGTAAAAGGGCCACATGGAGGGGCATAATCGAAAGGGGCGCCCAAGTTTTCCTGAGGACATCCCGGTGAAGGGGTGGGGAAACCCATATTATTGAAACAAGATGGGCGTCCATCTTTCATTTCGATAATACAGTCGGGGATGCCCAAATTGCAAAATTTAGGTCAACCTTAGAGATGGTCGTCCCTAGAGATGGTCGTCCCCGATTTTCGGAGATAATGGAAACCGAAGATGCTCATCTCAGAAACGACCAAATCCAAGCCATATGGTCATGGGAGGAGCCAGCAGTCGTAGTGCACTGGTCCCCCTGACATGCCAAGACACCAACCGGGCACTCTAGGGGGCACTGCAATGGACTTCAGAAATTGCTCCCAGGTGCATAGCTCCCTTACCTTGTGTGCTGAGCCCCCCAAACCCACTCCCCACAACTGTACACCACTACCATAGCCCTAAGGGGTGAAGAGGGGCACCTACATGTGGGTACAGTGGGTTTCTGGTAAGTTTTGGAGGGCTCACATTTACCACCACAAGTATAACAGGTGGGGGGGGGGGGGGGCTTGGGCTGGGTCCGCCTGCCTGAAATGCACTGCAGTACCCACTAAAACTGCTCCAGGGACCTGCATACTGCCATCAAGGAGCTGGGTATAATATTTGAGGCTGGAAAAAATATTAAAAAAAATTTTGTTTTAGGGTGGGAGGGGATTAGTGACCACTGGGGGAGTAAGGGGAGGTCATCCCCAATTCCATCCGGTGGTCATCTGGTCATTTAGGACACATTTTTGTGGCTTGGTCATAAGAAAAAAAGGACCAGGTAAAGTCATCCAAGTGTTCATCAGGGATGTCCTTCTTTTTTCCATTATCGGTCGAGGATGCCCATGTGTTAGGCACACCCCAGTCCTGCCTTCGCTATGCTTCTGACACCCCCCCATGAAATTTGGTCGTCCCCGCGAAGGAAAGCAGTTGAGGACGCCCAAAATCAGCTTTCGATTATGCCGATTTGGGCAACCCTGGGAGAAGGACGCCCATCTCCCGATTTGTGTCGAAAGATGGGCGCCCTTCTCTTTCGAAAATAAGCCAGTTACTCTTGTTAAAATTCCCTTGCAAATTTTTTAGGCCCCCTTTTACTAAGGCGTGCTCATGTTTTTAAAGAATTCACTCAGGGATCCTTTTGCTAAGGTGCGCTGAAAAATGGCTTGCGGTAGTGTAGGCATGGGTTTTGGGTGCGTGCCAATCCATTTTTCAGCGCACCTGTAAAGGCCTCTTTTAAATTTTTGCCGAAAATGGACATGCGGCAAAATCAAAATTGCTGCGCATCCATTTTGGGTCTGAGACCTTACCACCAGCCATTGACCTAGCATTAAAGACTCACGTGGTAATCAGGCGGTAATGACCTATGCGCATCAATTGCCACTTGGCGCACATCCATTATGCACACCTGAAAATAAAAAATATTTTTCAGAAGCGCATATCAGACTTGTGCCAAAAATGAAATTATCGCAAGAACCACGTGGTAGTCGGGTGATAACTCTACTTTGGCGCGTGTTGGGCGCATGTAGACGCTTAAGCGGCTTAGTAAAAGGGCCCCTCAAGGTGGTGTACAGTAAGAATAAATTAAACATAAGCAATAGACAATTACAGCAGTAAAAATATTCAAATAACAATACAAAGTATGGCATCGTATACTACGTACAATGTCAACACAATATATAATAGAACATTTTAATTGATAGTGAAGGGTGTAAGCAAATGCGGAACATATAGATAGGCAAGTTAGAAAATAAGTGACTAATTTAAAGAAAGTTGCAAATGAGGTCAGAGAGATGATTAAATGTTATTAAATGTTAAATGTTTAGCGCAATTCTATAAACTATGCCTAAAGTTAAGCACCGTTTATAGCATATGCTCACACACCGTTCTTGTGACTAAAATGTAGACACACCCATTTAGGCCACCTAAAACCAGGTCTTAATACCTTCACCTAATTTAGGTACAGATTGGGTGTATTCCAAAATAGTGCACATAATTTTTTGAAATGCCTACGACCCGCGCATTCCATGCCCATGGCCACACCCCCTTTTTGGCTGTGTGCATTAGAATTTATGCACACCACATTATAGAATACACCTAGAAAGTTGTGCATGTAAATTCTAATTAAAGTCAATTAGTGCCGCTTTTTGGTTAAGTACCAATTATCAACGCTGATGGGCTTATTAATCAATTAATTTGTGCATGCAATTTGGCTGTGCAGCCAAATTAGCCTACACAACCTAAGGTGACACTTATAGAATTTGGGGGAATATATATATTTTCTTCTTGTCTTGTCTTTTCTTTTTTTATTTGTAAATTAATTTGTATTGTGTTAGCTATGTGTTGCAACCCTACCTTGTTCTTCTGGCAGCGACCATATTGGAAGGATCATCTGAGCAGCAACCATCTTGGGAAGATCATCTGAATGGCAGCCATCTTGGAAGGATCGTTTGAGGAGCAGCCATCTTAGGTAGCTGACTAGGAGGCAGCCATCTTGAGTTCTTTTGGGCGTGCCCTATGGGAGCTCTTGCCTCACAGCTGAGACCAGGACCCTATGATTGGAGGCCTATTTAAGAGCTGGCCTCAGCCACCATCTTTGCTTCGGCTTCTATGATTATAGAGGTTTGGTGCTCACATCGTGTATTTCACTGCTTACTTGTCTGCTGATACCTGACTACTTGGACTGGACCTGACTACCCGCTGTGTTGCTACCTGCCTTGACCTTTGGACCGTACCTGACTACCCGCTGTGTTGCTGCCTGCCTTGACCTTTGGACCGTACCTGACTACCTGCTGTGTTGATGCCTGCTTTGACCTTTGGACCGGACCTGATTACCCACTGTATTGCTGCCTGCCTTGATCTTTGGACTGTACCTGATCACCCGCCTTTATCACTAGCTGCCCAACCCCGTCCGGATCCCGAAGTCCTGGTGGCCACCTGCACCTGGGGGCTCAACTCCTGGGGAATGGTGGTCGCTTCCCAGGTGAAGCTAGGGGTTGTTCGGCTGCCTGACCGAGTGCGGCGCTGCTCTTCATCCATCATGCTCAGTCGTGGCACAAGGGCTCACTACTCAAGTCGTAACACTATGCTGTACAAATGTTATACTTGATTGGAATTTAATATAAAGATAATTTTTAAAATGTATAAAAGACCCCTCCGAAGGGACACCACCTTGTAGTGGTGGAGGGGCTTCCATGTTTCAATGACTCAGAGGGCTATGCTGAAGGGCTACCCATATCAGACAGGCCTCTGAGGAGAAACTAGACAAAGAATGTCCCAAACTGGGAGAGTGGTGAGATGGTGACCTGGAGTTCGTATGCCCAACGGCCCAACTGCCCTCTGAGGTTCTGTCTTCTTTATGTAAATTTCCTCTCTGCAATTGCATTTTCCTTAACAGAGAGGAAGGGAACAACCGGCGGTCAGCTGCTGATGGCTAGTGTTTTGTCCCCTGAGCAGCAAGTGCGGGACCGCTGCGCATCGAACTGCTCACAGATGAAAGGGTTGGCGAGTCCTTTGATTAGTGCCGGCGAAGGAGCGTCGATGCTCTTGGACCTGGAAAAACAACTCAATCACTCCCGAATTATTCAACCACCATGTCCAAAGGAGTGGAGGAGTGAGTTAGAGGCATATGCTGAAACGGAGGACGTTTACAGCAGAACCCGAATCGGCGGAACCACTCCTAAACACCTCAAGAGAAATCATCTTGGAGTTTTTGGCTTCCGTGGAGGTTACATTGAATACCATCTGGAAGGCGCTTCGGGACCTTATGGCGGTAGTAAATAACTTTGTTTCAGATATGATCTTATTGGAGAGTTGCATGGACAATTTGACGAACCCTCTGAGAGTGAAAAAATTGATATGACAGATGAAGTTCTGTACAAGCAAGAAGTGGTTATGATCTTGAAAATGATAATGGACCAGAAACTTTGAATAATAAGGTGGATGTTTTTGTGGATGATTAATGTCGAGATTGTTGTTTTTCCCAGAGTTCCAGGTATGACTCCTAAAGGTTTCCTCAGAAATATATCCTTAATTATTACTTCGAAAGGAGTGAAGCCTGTGAAAACTGGGATGGCTTTAATCAGTGGGATTTGAATTAGAGACTTGAGTATATGTACCGTTAAATAATTTCTGGTTTTTAAAAGAGAGAGAATGTAATCAGATGTATTATTTCTAACTAAAACCTGGACAATAAGTATGTTCTCAGTGAAATGAATTGACTATACGCCATATTTGGTCTTGAGGAAGCCAACCAGATGATCAATGTGGAATAATGTATTAGATGAGTAATATCTGGGGATAATCAGGTTAATACCATGTTTTCTTTTTTCTGTTTAATTGATCTCCTTGTCTTATTTCACTCTCCCTATTTTTCTTCACTTTGTGGTCTAAGGAAGAGAAAGATTGTATATAATCCATATATCTAGTTGGGATTGCTTTCTTCTTATATTGTATTAATGTGCAATCATCTCTGTATTACTGTTTGCAAGTGACCCTTGTAAAATGAAAAATTATAAATAAATGATTTAAAAACAATTAAAAAAAATATAAAAGAATGATAAGACAATTTCAAAAATACAAAGATAAATTAAAAACTGTATGCCACTATAAACAGTGTTTAAATAAAATTTATATTGTAAATTACCTTTAACTTCTTCAGCCCATCATTTGGTTGTAGTCACTTGTGAGATCATTAAGCAGATGTTACATCACAAAATGACAGTGTTATTCAATACCCTTCACAGTAACACTCAGCATAATGGACTACATTCAGTAAAGGATGCTCAAAAACAGCGCTGTAAAAATGCGAACGAATGGTATTGTATAAACAGCGCTCTGAGAAGGGCGCCATTCTGAAAATAGTACTTACCGGTTTCCATTCCAAATTTTGTGCATAAAATTTTACACCTAGTATAAATGTTGGGGGTCTTTTTACTAATCGGCGGCAAACCCAATGCGGGCTTATCACATGCCAATCTGGAGCTATCGCTGGCTCAACGCGGGCATTGGTGATAGTTCCACCATCAGCGTGCAGCATTTCTGGTGCTAGTGGAATTATGCAAAAATATTTCTGCAGGGGGTTACCTGGCCATAAACGGTCAGTGTGGGAGCCCTTACTGCCACCCATGGGTGGCGGTATGGCCACACAGTAAGAGCAATCTTACTGCTTGGCCATGTCTTTTTTTTCAGCCCTTTTACCCACTGCGGAAAAAAAAGCCCCAGTGAGTGGCAAAAACGGCCCCCGATTTTACCGCAGCTTAGTAAAAGGGTCTCTTGGTGCATAATTTAGGTGTGGATCCCCAGTAATCAGCAATACTATGTGCATCTTTAGTGAATGCCCCTGACCTGTCCATGCCCCTTGTATATCACAAAGGCAATGAAAAGGTGCAAACCATACATATTTCTAGTTTTTATTTTAATATGGCTATTTTGCTTTTCTTGAGCTGGGAGCAGACCTGGAATTGCAAGACAGCTAGAAATGTAAGGCTGTAGAAATTTGTGGTTTGACATTTGGCCTATGCTATCTTGTGATAAGTTGCTGGTAAGCAACTAAGAGCCAGAGACTCCTATGACTAAGAACACCTGCAGTATTCTGATAAACAATCAGAAGGAGAAGTAAGTGGGTATGGGTGAAATTGTAACTTCAGCAAAAGGGTGGGGGAGGGGGACTAGCATAATGACTGTGCATAACAAGGGCATAGGTCAACCCATAATGTAATGAAGACGTATGCTTTATATGTCAGGCTTTAAACTGTGAATGCAATGAGGGAATAATGAGGGAATAAATGATAGAAGTTGGAAGATGATAGAAAGTGCTAGAACAGGATTCACCAAAAAAGGAAAAAGAACATTCTGGAAAGATGCATATTTACTAGGTAGGAAGGGTAATTATAATTAAGATAATGAAGAAAGGAAGAAAAGAGTTTTTAAGAGGAAACAGAACTGAGGATGGCGAGCCTCAATGTGCCTACACAAGCAGGTGGACATATTGACAGCTCCCAAGCAAAAACTCCAAAAATGAAATGGGCCCTAGGAAGGCTATCGTCTAAGCAATTTTTCCTCTCTCCTCTGCCCTCACCTCCATGCCCAGCGATTCTCCCCTGCCCTCCCATCCCATTCATGTCCAGTGATTCTCCTCTGCCCTCCTCTTCCCTCCCATCCATGTCCAGCGATTCTCCCTTCCCATCCCATCCATGTCCAGTGATTCTCCCCTCCCCTCCATGTCCAGTGACTCACCCCAGCCCCCACCTGCCCTGCCCCCCTTTTAAGCACTCGAGTTCCAGTTCAACTCCAGCCCTGCCCGCCCTCTTCTCCCACAACAGCCGTCCTTTCCTTCCTGCCGCCCTTCTTTTAAAGCTGTTATTTTACTTCAAGTCAAAGCAGCAGGCTCGGCTTGGCTTGTCTCCAGCCTTCCCTTTCCTTTCCTCTCAGTGTCCCGCCCTCCTCTGACGTAATTTCCTCTTTCCGTGAGGGCGGGACACTGAGAGGGAAGGGAAGGCTGGAGGCGAGCCGATTACGTAGTAGCTTATTTCCATACGGTTACAAACCCAGCCAGCCATCCAGGGTTGCAGATTGACAAATTATTATATAGGAGATATTTGTCACTAATGAACATTAACGCATTACCCCCTTATCTCTTATGCCTGTAATGAACTGTTTATCCAGTCTACTTTATAATTTACTTTAACATTTTTGAACTTTAATGTAACACTACTTTGTATTTCTCATTCCGGAAATGGCGATTGCCATTATGGCATAATGTAAGCCACATTGAGCCTGCAAAGAGGTGGGATAATGTGGGAAACAAATGCAACAAATAAATAAATAAATAAATAAATAAATAAATAATAATCTATTGGGATTTTATTTGTTGATAATTCAATAATTACTGGCTTCTTTGACTATTTTAATAAACATTTATTATGTTTAATACTTATTTAGTAGCCAGAGTTTTTCTTGCCTGGGGGACAAGGGTCCACCTTCCAGGAGACCTCCAGAAGGCTACTGCTGTCTCTGAGCCAAAGACAGAAGTATGCACCCTCCCATGGCCATGTCTCCTTTTGAATTGTGCGCTATAAGATTTGCTCATGGATCTTTATAGAATAATACTTAGCAAGATGTGCAAATCTAATTGTTACCAATTAACACCGATTGATTGTTAGCACCCAACTATTGGTATTAATTGGCTCGTTAGCCAATTTAGTTGCATGCACATCACAGGATAGTGCGCAATTTTGCAAATGGAAATTTGTGTGCCTTTTATAGAATCCAAGGGGATGTGTATATAGCTGCTGCTTTACAAAATAAAAGTTAAATAATAATAACAAGAAACAATTGCATGAGGCGAACACCTTTAGTACTACTAGCAAGAGAAGATTGAGGCACGGCCAAAACACACAGCTGGCTGTAAAGTACTGTGGGTATCTGCCAAGTAATTCATGCTCAGAACAGCTTTTCAGTACAGCTGGCAATGTTGTTAGCTACATGATTTTGTCCTCTACTTGAAATATGAACAATCCTATAAAAGTAAATCTTCCCTTGTTTGATTACAAGATAGCTAAATAAAGATCATTAGTTGACCAGAAGGTTGGCTAATAGCTCCCAAGTGTGAATTCCTCTGTCTCATAGCATTTAATCACCCATTGGCTGATTTTCATGCCCACTGGAGAAGACGACTGATGTTAATTTCCTCTCCATTTTTTATTCATTTCTCTTTCACTGTGCCCTTTATTACTGCATGGAATTTTGCAGTTTGGTCTAAAACTTGCTAGTTGTTTTACTTCTCTGCTTTATACATCGACAATAAAATAACAGCAATTATGTCCTATACGTATTTTATCAAAATCTACTTACTCCAAACAGTTCTCATGCTAACTTTGTATGTTGCAAGACACTTAGGGGCTCATTATCAAAGCACTTAGATTTACAAAGTTCTATAGGTTACTATCAGGTTTATTTTCGAAAGAGAAGGGCGCCCATCTTTCGACACAAATCGGGAGATGGGCATCCTTCTCCCAGGTCGCCCAAATCGGCATAAGCGAAAGTAGATTTTGGGCTTCCTCAACTGCTTTCCATTGCGGGGAAGACCAAAGTTCACAGGGGTGTGTCGGAAGCGCAGCGAAGATGGGACTGGGACGTGCCTAACACATGGGCATCCTCGACCCATAATGGAAAAAAGAAGGGCGTCCCTGACGAGAACTTGGGCGACTTTACTTTTTTTGTTACGACCAAGCCTCAAAAAGGTGCCCGAACTGACCAGATGACCACCGGAGGGAATCGGGGATGACCTCCCCTTACTCCCCCAGTGGTCACTATCCCCCTCCCACCCTCAAAAAAAAAAATTAAAAAATATTTTTTGCCAGCCTCTAATGTCATACCCAGCTCCATGACAGCAGTATGCAGGTCCCTGGAGCAGTTTTAGTGGGTACAGTGCACTTCAGGCAGGCGGACCCAGGCCCATCCCCCCCATACCTGTTACACTTGTGGTGGTAAATGTGAGCCCTTCAAAATCCACCAGAAACCCACTGTACCCACATGTAGGTGCCCCTCTTCACCCCTTAGGGCTATGGTAGTGGTGTACAGTTGTGGGGAGTGGGTTTGGGGGGCTCAGCACACAAGGTAAGGGAGCTATGCACCTGGGAGCAATTTCTGAAGTCCATTGCAGTGCCCCCTAGAGTGCCCGGTTGGTGTCTTGGCATGTCAGGGGGACCAGTGCACTACGACTGCTGGCTCCTCCCATGACCATATGGCTTGGATTTGGTCGTTTCTGAGATGGGCATCCTCGGTTTCCATTATTGCTGAAAATCGGGGACGACCATTTCTAGGGACGACCATCTCTAAGGTAGACCTACATTTCGCAATTTGGGTGTCCCCGACTGTTTTATCGAAATGAAAGATGGACGCCCATCTTGTTTCAATAATACGGGTTTCCCCACCCCTTCACCGGGATGTCCTCAGGAAAACTTGGGCACCCCTTTCGATTATGCCCCTCCATGTGGCCCTTTTACTAAGTGGCAATATGCCCAACGTGGGCTTACCACACACTGAAAGGGAAGTACTGCCAGGCTACTACAGCAGCCCAGCGGTAGTTCCCTTCCCCAGCGCGCCATTTCCGGTGCTGAAAAAATATTTCAATTTTTGTAGCACTGCCCAGTTACCTCCAGGTTAGTGTGGAAGCCCTTGAGATGGTGGTAATTGCTCCCCCCGAAATGGCCGCTCTGCAAGTGGTTCACTTGTTGCATGGCCATTTCTTTATGAAACGGAAAACCTACCTTTTATCTGCTGCGGTAAAAGTGGACTTTGGCGCCCATCAAAAACACGTGCCGATGCCAGTGCAGGCCTCCTTTTGCCACAGCTTTGTAAAAGGACCCCTGTGTAACTTTGTAAGTGTAAGTGCTTTGAAAATATGCCTCTTAGGGCCCTGTAGGCCTAATGCAGGTCTACTGTGGGACGCTCTGAGGTGTCTCATGGTAGTTTGGGCAACATTGCACACTACTCCCACAGTAAAAAAATTTTTTTTGCCACTGGAGGTGTGTCTGGGGGCAGACAGTAGGCATACCTATGCTAATCGGGTAGCATGGCAACATTGCAGTGCGCTACCAAATTAGTACAGGAGCTCTTACTGCCTCCTAATAAGTGGCAGTTAGGGCTCCCAGCGGTAATGTCCATGCACTAATGGGGAAATTAGTGCATGGCCATTAAAAACCCTCCAGACAGAGCCATTTTTCAGTCACACTAGAAAGTGGCCAGAGCACACAGCAAATCCATGTGCTACTCGCAGCGCTGGCCACTTTCCAGCGCGGCTTAGTAAAGGACAACTGCATCTATAAAGGTATTAGATGCCAGAAGATCAACACATAAATATCAGTTTTTAACCCCAGGTGTATGTATGCCCCCTTTCCCTTGACTCGCCCTGTTTCCCTGTACAGTAAGGGAAAAACTGGAACCAGTGTCAGATCGGGATTCTTTCATGGGGAGCAGCTTTATCTGTGGAGCTTAAGAGGATCACACACAGTCACTCGAGAAAGAATTTTTTTTAAAATAAGTTTTATTGAAAGAAAAAGAAAAGAAAGAATCTTCATTTCAAATTGTGTTCCAAAACAAGACAAATTTACTTAAACAGTAAATAAATCCAGCTTTTGCAAGCTATCAAAAACAATAGATTTCAATCTAAAATCCATCACGTAACAATGAAACAGGTTGAAAATCACATGGGAGATACTTTATAAATTCCCCAAATCTCTAATGTTTAGTGGACAAGCAGAAAACCAGTCCCTCTTGTAAATCAGCCCTCTAGCTCCTTGGGAATTCTTTAGGCAACACTTGGACCTCCTTTGTTCCCTCAGGGGTTTTTCTTTCACTTATAAATGTTGGGAAACTTGAACAACTCCTTGTCTTCTTTTCTTAGACAAAGATTGACTGAAATACCTTCAGGAACCAGGATGTCTTCCCTTTGACTGAAAGGGATTCCTGCCTTCCTAGACACTCCTCCTCACTTCTTTCTTCTCATACAATTCTCCTTAAGAGACACGGAGGGGCATTTTCGAAAGAAACATCTAAGTTGGAATTTGGACGTCTTTGTAAAACATTCAAATTCGGAAGTGGGGAAAAGGTCATTTTCGAAAAAAGATGGACATCCATCTTTTGCTTCCAAAATACCAAGGACATCCTTAGATTTGGACATCCTTAGATTTGGACGTCTTTCATTTTCGGCGATTTTCGAAACTAAAGACATCCAAGTCTAAAATGTCCAAATGCAAGCCATTTGGACGTGGGAGGAACCAGCATTTGTAGTACACTGGTCCCCCTGACATGCCAGGACAGCAATGGGGCACCCTAGGGGACACTGCAGTGGACTTCATAAAATGCTTCCAGCACACAAGCTCCCTTACCTTGTGTGTTGAGCCCCCCAAAACCCACTACCTCCAAGTGTACACCACTATCATAGCCCTTACGGATGAAGGGGGCACATATATGTGGGTACAAAGGGTTTGTGGTGGGTTTTGGAGGGCTCGCTGTTTCCTCCACAAATGTAACAGTTAGGGGGGGTATGGGCCTGGGTCCACCTGTCTGAAGTGCACTGCATCCACTAAAACTGCTCCAGGGACCTGCATGCACTGTCATGGACCTGAGTATGACATCTGAGGCTGGCAATCAATATTTTTAATGATGTTTTTTGAGGATGGGAGGGGGTTAGTGACCACTGGGGGAGTAACGGGAGGTCATCCCCAATTCCCTCCAGTGGTCATCTGGTCATTTTGGGCATCTTTTAGTGCCTTATTCACAATAAAAACAGGTCTGGGTGAAAACGTCCACATTTTGGTCTTGGACGTCTCTGCTTTTTTCCATTATGGCTTAGGAATGTCCAAGTCCTGCCTCCAATACTCCCCCATGAGATTTGGACGTCCTTGCGACGGACTTCCGCTAGAGACGTCCAAATTCGGGTTTTGATTATACTGATCTGGACGTCTCTGAGAGATGGACGTCCAAGTGCCGATTTATGTCAGAAGATGGACGTCCATCTCTTTCCAAAATAAGCCTGATAGGCTTACTTTTCAAAGGGAAACCCTCAGCAGCACAAACATATCTACTGTTTTTTATGTCCACCAGGGGGTTAGGAATGCTGCCTGACTCATGGAGTCCTCATTTTACATTCTAGCTTTTATCCTTGGGGGGGAAAGGCATCATCTTTCTATCTTTGACATCACCTCCACTGAACCCTCCCAAACCTGTAAAGTTCACTATTTTAAAATATAGAACATAAAAATGCAAATAGAACCCTAGTGATCTCTACATGCACAAAATGTCTATAACACCTAGGGGCCCTTTTACAAAGCAGCGGTACGCCCAACACGGGCTTACTGCTCGCTATTCCGGGACTACTGCTGGCCCAATACGGCTGCTGGTGGTAGTTCCAGGTCAAGCGTGCACCATTCGGAGGGAAAATAATCCCGGAAATGGTTAATGTGGCAGTAATCTGGTGGTAATTGGGCATCGCCATGTGCTGCCCAGCTACTGCTGGGTTACCATGGAAACCCTTACCGCCACCGCAGTAAGAATTTTCTTGCTGCATGGCCATTTTGTTTTGGGGGCTTTCAACCCACTGCGGTGGCTTTCTACCTACTTCCTGGTGAGCAGGAAATATGGGCCCCGCCGCTACCATACAGCCCTTTTTCCCCGCAGCTTGGTAAAAGGACCCCTTAGATATTTATTTCACACAGAACTCAGGATACAGTGTGGGTAAGGGATCTCTACCCAGTTCTTTACTTCTGAGGTCATGTGGAAATCAGAGCTAAGAACACCTCCAGGGCCCTAAGTTCATGGTCTTTCTCATGTCAGCAGTCTTTCACACCAGTTATTCCAATGACTTCATTGTTCAGGCAGCACTTGACTGAAAAAAAGCACAAATCTTTAATAAGTGAAATGCAAAAGTAAATGTGTACAGGGTGAGGCAAAAAAAAGTAATCCCATAGGGTTTTTTGTGCTTGGAATTTCAACACAATTTTACAGCTTTGTTGTTACTATCTGCATTTATGTTCCCAGTGGAATGAGATTATCTTTAATCATGGTGAAGTTACAGAATTTTTAGCATGACCACTCAGTGATTTTTATGCATTCCAAAATTTTTGAACTATAACACTACCATTATTTATTATTTATTTATTTATTTGTTACATTTGTATCCCACATTTTCCCACCTATTTGCAGGCTCAATGTGGCTTACATAGTACCAGAGAGGCGTTTGCAGACTCCGGTGTGAACAAATACAAAGTGATGTTGTGGTAAGATAAAGTTCATGTAGCACAGCCACATTAGGGAATTGTGCAACGGAAGAGTTGAGTTATGTCCATTACGTACTTTAGTTTTGTTGTGTTGCTGAGATCAGGTATTTAAGTTGGATTGGTAGGGTATGCCTTTTTAAACAGGTTAGTTTTTAGTGATTTCCGGACGTTTAGGTGGTCGTACGTCATTTTCAAGGCTTTTGGTAGTGCATTCCACAGTTGCGTGCTTATGTAGAAGAAACTGGATGCGTAAGTTGATTTGTAATTAAGTCCTTTGCAGCTTGGGTAGTGCAGATTTAGAAATGTATGTGTTGATTCAGATGTGTTTCTAGTTGGTAAGTCGATCAAGTCTGTCATGTATCCCGGGGCTTCGCGGTAGATGATTTTGTGAACCAGGGTGCAGATTTTGAAAGCAATGCGTTCTTTGATTGGGAGCCAGTGTAGCTTTTAGCGGAGGGTTTTTGCGCTTTCAAATAGTTTTTTTCCAAATATAAACATAGCTGCCATGTTTTGTGCACTGAAGTTTCTTTAAGGTTTGTTCTTTGTATTGCACATAAATTCCATTGCAGTAGTCTACGTGGCTTAGTACCATTGATTGTATCAGGTTGTGAAATGTTTCCCTCGGGAAGAATTGTTTCAAGCATTTGAGTTTCCACATTGAGTGGAACATTTTCTTTGTTGTGGATGCCACTTGGCTCTCTAGCGTTAGATTACGGTCCATCGTAGCGCTGAGGATTTTCAGGCTGTCTGAGATAGGAAGGGTGTGGTCTGGAGTGTTGATACTTGTGGGGTTGTCTGTGCTGTGTTGGGATGAGAGGATGAGACAGTGTGTTTTTTCTTTATTGAGTTTTAGTTGAAATGCATTTGCCCATGAGTCAATGCTGAGATTGATTTCTTTAGTGATTTCTGTCAGTTTGGTTTTGTAAGGAATGTATATTATGGCATCGTCTGACGAGAGGACATGATATGAGAGTGAAGGGGGGCAGACTCAAGAAAAATGTCAGGAAGTATTTTTTCACGGAAAGAGTGGTAGATACTTGGAATGCCCTCCTGCGGGAGGTGGTGGAGATGAAAATGGTAGCGGAATTCAAGCATGCGTGGGATAAACATAAAGGAATCCTGTGCAGAAGGAATGGATCCTCAGAAGCTTAGACGAGATTGGGAGGCGGGGCTGGTGTTTAGGTGGTGGGGCTAGTTCTGGGCAAGACTTCTTCGGTCTGTGTCCTGAAAATGGGGCTAGTTCTGGGCAAGACTTCTACGGTCTATGTCCTGAAAATGGCAGATACAAATCAAAGTAAGGTATACACAAGAAGTAGCACATATGAGTTTATCTTGTTGGGCAGACTAGATGGACCGTGCAGGTCTTTTTCTGCCATCATCTACTATGTTACTATGTTATGGTTATGGCCTTGGTTGAATAAGGTCTTGGCTAATGGAAAAAAAAAAAAGTATACCATCTTACTTTTAATGATGTTACAGTGATGTAGGCTTTTGTAAACAAAGTTTGAATTTGAATAATTTTTATTTCATAATATAATTTACAGATAATTTCTTTACAAGCATTTTTGATTAGAACGTCAAACTCGAGGAAGCACTGCAGATGATCTGAGACAGCCTACCACAGGGACCGATTGACAAGGCTGTTAAGAACTACTCAAAGTGACTAAAGGCCTGTGTTAAGGCTGGGGGTGGACGCTTTGAGCATTCACAGTAACTGCAAAATTCTTGACACATTGTTAATTGTATTGTTTGAATGACGTTATTTTACTGTGTTGTAGTTGAAACATTTTTAGCTTGCAAAAATCGCTAGGTAGTAACACTAAAATGTCAGTAACATCAACATAGCTTAAGATAATGTGTGTGTGGGGGGGGGGGGGAGTCACATGACCTCACTCAGAATGGCCATGTAGCACTTGTTATTCAGCCAGCACCTATTTATTTTTTGATAATATAGGCAGTCCCTTCATTATTCTCAGAGACTTATCTATAGAATGAACACTCTAAAGGTCATGGCTCACAAATCTAACAAAAATGACCATCCATTCACGGAGCACTCTGCTTCTGACATGACATGGATCTCCAGCCCCCTACCCCTCACACCTAAAACAAAATCCCTGACGGCCCAAGTGGGCTGTCAAACCCACCCCTCACCTGCCCTGGTGGGCTAGCGGTCCCCACTCGCCCCCTTACCTCATTGTAGAAGAAGGGAGCAGCACTCCCTCCTCTTCCAGAGCCACCTACAACATGGCAGTGCCCTGCCCTGCCTAGTGCACCCTGGGATGCACTGGGTGGGGCTACCCTACCATATAAGAGCAGCCCAGACCAGCACATCCCAGGATGCATCAGGCAGGACAGGGTGCCGCCAGATATGGGGGCAGTTGGGGACAGCTAGACAACCAGGGTATGTGTGTGTGTGTGTGTGGGTGGGGGGGGGGGGGTGGATTTGGCAGCCTACTTGGGCCACCAGGGATTTTGATTTGGCCATGGGGTGTTGGAGATCTACTGGACCTCCAGACCCCCTACCCTCGTGTTGGGGGGGGGGGGGAGTCGGGAGGCTGGAGGTCCACCAGACCTTTACCCCCTGTGTCACTGTCTGGGGGGGCACTAACGATGACGGGGGTCCAAGAGTCCAATGGAGGGGGTGTAGGGTTGGAAATAGATCCTTAACCTTAATGCCAGCTCTGACCTGGTGTAGGGTTAAGGCACTATTTCACCCCTATGATCAGAGTGATGTGCTCTTAACATAAGGGCGGAATACAGCAGAGCTCATTTAAATATGTTCTGTGGTGTTCTTGCGCACTCACAGCAGATGCCCTTTAATCATGGGCGCTGTGTAAATGCGGGTACTAGTCCGGTGCCAATGGCCTCTGGCGCCCGCATTTACTTTTGATCATCTGGGCCTTAGTGCCTCCTAAATAGGAGGTGACAAATGCTCCTGCATTAATTTTTGGCAGGTCTTGTGTGATAATAGGAACATTAGCATGGGACTTGCACAATTTTTATAAAGCCCTATTAAGTGCCACATTAAATCTGGGCTTAGTGTGTGTGAAAATCCCACATTAGAAGGAGTTAGGCCCAGATTTCAGCACTTTCTTCTCCAATTTACACAGAATGGGAAAACAGTAATTTAGATCCTACAAAAAGCTTCGGTAGACCTGGTATGGAAATTACATCTCCCTTGTACAAGTCAAGGAGTTTGTTCAATATTGGGGGTGCTCAAGCACCCACGACATCCACGGAGCTGGTTCCTATATATGGGAAGGAGAAGAGCAGTGTAAGAAAAATCTGTACAACTGGCTCCTAAGTTTTAGTGTGGCTCCTACATTCAAAGCAAATTTGTCAGGTCTGGCTTTAGCCACTGGGCTAGTCCCCTCCCTGCAGCAGCTCGTGCTGTATGAACTGTCATTTCAATATAAGTCAGTGGAAGCACAATGTGTCTGTTTGTGTTACATATGTAGCATATAGTTCTGCCTCTACTGTACCAAAAATACAATTCTCAAACACCTACATCATGTAAAGAAAGGCATACACTTTCCATGCGTACAGTGTTGCACAGGTTTTACATATAGGAAAAAACTTTATAAAATTTCTATAAAATATCTCCCCCAGAAACAAGTCAAAGGATTTGCTTTTTGATATTTCCAAGACATATACATGTACTTTGCATTGCTGTTCAAGTGTACAGTGCTGCGTACATCTAGTAGCGCTATAGAAATGATAAGTAGTAGTAGTAGTTTGAATATTTTTACTGCTGTAATTGCCTATTGCTCATGTTTGATTTATTCTTATTGTACACCGCCTTGATGAATTCCTTCAAAAAGGCGGTAAATACATCCTAATTAACAATAATAATAATAATAATAATAATAATATTGAGGCTCATTTTCAAAAGAGAAAAACATCTGACAAATAGCATAAAGTGGCATTTGGATGTTTTTCTAAAAAAAACCCACCCAAATCGCAATTTTTGAAACTTGGATTGAGATGTTTTTCTCTGCAGCGCATCCAAATCACATGGGGCGTGTTGGGGCAGATTTGGGCATTCTCAAAACTTGGACATTTTTCTGCCTTAATGGAACAAACATCCAGGGCTAAAAGTTAGACATTTTGGTCTAGACCTGTTTCAATCATGCCTAAAGTCACAAAAAGGTGCCCTAAATGACCAGATGACCACTGGACAGATTAGGGCATCACCCCCTTACTCCCCCAGTGGTCACTGACCCCCTCTCACCCTCCAAATATGTGAAAGAAACAGTACATACTAGCCTCTATGACCGCTTCAGATTGTAGAGATATGGCACAGCCAGGAGCCCCACTGGATCCCCACCGGAAGGGTGGGAGGCCGGATCTTAGAGCTCAGGCTGTTAAAATACTAGCCAGGTTTAAAACCTATGGCTAAGTGAGCAAGGACTTGCTGGAAAAGCAAGACCTAGTGTTAAAACCTGAAAAAGGCCAGAAAACTGGGCGTAAATGCTGTAATTTGGAAAAGTTAGGTCAAGAAGCTGAAATCAAAATGGAAGCTGAGTTACAATATGAATTACAAAATGGAGTATTTTATTCTACATGACAGTTAAAGGGAAAAAGAAAAAAAAGTGTTTACCAAGCCAGGTGCAGAAAGGGGAACTTAAAAGTAGAAGAAAGGCAGGAGAAAGGAAAACTTCTGGTTGGAAAATTTTCCATGAACAAGGTTACCATTGCAGCTAATGGGCCATATTATTTCTAATGGCAAAAGATTGTATAAAAGGGGACAGATCTGGATAGGAGAGGGAAGAAGCTGAATTGCTGCTGGAGGTGCTGCCACACTGAACTGTTGTCTGATTGATGTCCCTGATTGCATTGCCTTGTATTGGTAAGCATAAATAAATACATATCTTTACCTTCTGACTTCTCTCATTCTTATAGATAATTTAAGACATTAGAGTAACTTTGAAACAAAGATGATTGCTATAAAGAGTCTAGATACCTTTAGCCTGATAAGGAGTCAGATGGCCACAAACCACAGCCTTCCAAGGTATCCAGTGGGTAGTTGTCCATCAATCCCCGATACCGCGGGAAGTCCATGGCCAACATACCACACATAAAAACAAGATGTTAAGGTCAGTTCTATTAGAGCAGCAAGCAAGTCCCTGGAGTAGCCTAGTGGTTTGTGCAGTAGACTGTAGAGAAGGGGACCCAGGCCCATATCCCACTCTAACGGGTACGCTTGTGGGGGAAAATGTAAGCCCTCCAAAATCTGCAAAAATCCTTCTGTACCTACATATAGGTGACACCTGCAGCCATAAGGGCTATTGTAGTGGTGTACAGTTGGGCACAGTAGGTTTTTGGTGGGTTTTGGAGGGCTCACCATACAATATAAGGGGGTAACAGTGAGATGTATACCTGGGACCATTTATGTGAAGTACACTACATTGTCCCCTAGGGTTCCCCACTGCTTTGCTTGGATGTCTGTATAAGCAGTCTACCATGAATGCTGCCCCCCCCCCCCCCCCCCACCATGCATCCTAAAGGCTTGTTTTTTTTGTTTCTCACAAACGATCATTTTCGAAACAAAATGTTGGATGATTTTCTAGTTTGAAAATGGCCATGTTCAATACATTCTTGGCATAGACGTTATATTGAAAATGCCCCCCCATTGTCTGAAATGGTGGAAGTAATCAATAATAGTAATAATCAAGGAACAGGAGGGGAGGAGTTAAGATGGCGGCATGCAGAGATCATGCTTGAGCTCTCTCGAGTTGGGAATCGAAAAAACGGAATATTCCCCTAACATCATGCCTCATACAAAAAGAAAAGGTTTGGTTAAAGCTGGGGCTTCGGCTACCAGAACCTCTTCTCCTTCACAACCGACTATTGAGAGGTTCGCCATGAAAACGCCTGATCAAAAATCCGGGAGGTGCCCCGCTGTTCCAGGAGGAGGAGAACCCTGCAACTTGGGGCTTGATACCACCCTTTCTCCCCCGGATCTCAATCCACCGCCTCCGCCCGAAGGCCTTCTCTCCCTACTGCGGTCATCTGAATCGGAACTCGGAGCAGAGCGACCCCAGACTAGAGGCCCAGTGGCAAGAATAGCCAATGGAGGTTTAGGGCCTTTGGGCTCTCAAACTGCGAGTAAAGCTCTGCTATCTAAACCGGAGACGGTAACATTAGAAAGCATCTGGGAAGCTCTCCAAAAGCTGGATATTAAACTGACCAATACAACAGAAGAAATTTCTACTCTAGTAAGTACAGTCGATACACTTTTTAAGTCGCTTGAAAATATTAAGACAGATTCCAATAACCAAATGACTTGTGTTAAATGAAGAAGTAAAAAAGCTACAAGATTTCTCAACTATGACAATTAAAGATAAAATTTTGATTCATAGGAAAATTGAACAAATTGAAAACTACAATCGCAGACTGAACCTTCGCTTCCTGAATTTTCCTCAAACCCAGGGGGTTAGTCCTTTAGAAGCCTTTAAAAAATATTTAATAGAAACTCTGAATTATTCCTTGGATCTTATACCCTCCATTTAAGTTTCAACAATTTTTTATTGATGATATAACAGACTGAACATTTCGCAATCTTAAACATGTAGATTATATATTCCAACTAGATACAAGTTAATGCTTTATCATCAATTATTTTGTATTATACCCTCCTCTCTCCCACTGGTCCTTGATTAATAAATATTCTTGCATGTTGAGGCTGTGTCTGGAATTGTTTAATCAGCAAAGTCCACATTTTCAGTCCATGCTTGTAAATCCTCGCATTCAAGAGCTAGGAGACAGAGCCTGTTTTCTTATAGCTCTCCCCCTTTACTCCCATCGGCAATGGATATTACTATTGTCCTTTACAATATCCGATCATTGAATATATTTTCCCCAATTCACAGCCCAACAACAGTTCCCATACACCAACCCGTAACATAGCTTAGTAAACGAATTCTGTACCATTAACAGTTGGAATCATCCTCGTAAATAAGCATCTAAAAGGGCTAATACTAATCGAACCCCTTCCCATCCCCCCCCCCCCCCCCCCCCACATATCCACGATACTGACCCATTATCCAATTATCCTCTCATACCTTTCTACCCGAGAACCATCCAAATTTTATAGTTGGGAGCCTCAAATTCTTCTAGTTGGAGCCAGCTATTGAAGGAGAACTAGTCAAAGCAGTGAGTTTGTTAAGAACATAGCTTCTTGCTTTAGGAGATATCACCTGAAGGTATCTCCTCCAGGTCAAGTAAAAATTATTTTGGGTTTTAAAGTTAAGCAAGGAGTCCCGGAGTTCCATCAAAAGCAAAGCATGAAAACGATTTCGCCATTGCCAATAAGAGGGACCGTGATCTAAGATCCAGTTCACTAAGATACATTTCATACCCACCAAGAAAGCCTTATGGACGAGTGCACTCTGGTGATTCGTGTTTCCCTCAATCGGGGGAAGACAACCCAGCAAAATACATTGAGGTAACATTCGGACCCGATGTCCCCCGATACTACCCATAAACCTAGTTATCCTGACCCAAAACGCTCTAATAGCCCCGCACTTCCAAAAGGCGTGGAAAAAGTCATTTTGGGACCCTCCACATCGCCTGCAAGCTGCCGACTCTAAATATCCCATGTGATATAGTCTAGATTGGGAGGTGTAAGCACGGTAAATAACTCTGATCTGACATTCCCGCAGCTCTACACTTCGTGTCCATTTCAAAACTCCCCTCAGCCCCTTCAGTAGGTCCCGAGACGAAATTGGTGCTTGTATATCTCCCGCCCATCTGGTTGCCAACAAGCCCAGGTCTCTTTGCGGCCTGGTCATAATCAGTCTCTTATATAACATGGAGATGGAAACAGGATCTCCCGTCGGCATCTCTAACAGGGCATCCAATTTGGTGGTCAAATCAACACCCAATGCCCTGCGCGTAAGAGAAGTCACATAGTGTCGTATCTGTTCATATGCGAAACGGTTACCCCAGTCTAATGAATTTAACCCAAGGTCTTCCATGGACTTCATCTCGCCATTTGGTCCCAACACATGGTGCAGGAACAGTATCCCCCTCTCACCCCAGGACCTCACCACTTGGTTATCCATGCCCGGACGAAATGCCTCATTGCCCTGCAGGGGGAGCAAGCCACTACATCTGCAGTCGAAAGACCAGATCTTCGCCAAATCTCTCCATACTCTTCTTAAGGGCTCTATCAAGACACTAGACCGTATGTATGTGGGCAGATCTTTCCGCAGTGCCTGCAGTACATAAAAAATATGTAGGGGACCACACAGCTCCACTTCCATAGCCAGGGGAGTGAAACTCTCCGTCTGCTGATACCAGTCCCCCAAGTGACGCAAGAGACAAGCCATATTATAAAGTTTAATATCTGGGACTCCAAATCCTCCCTCCCCGCTTTTCCCTTTGAGAAATTCAAACTTGACCTGAGGCCTTTTCCTAGCCCAAAAGAATCTGGAAAGCATATTTTGAAGTGCTCTTAAGTCCCGTTGTTTGAGGTAAAGTGGGATCGTCTGCATGCAATAAAGCCACTTGGGAAACAACACCATATTAAACAGAGCAATCCGCCCCATCAACGACAACGGCAATCCATCCCATCTCTCCAATATTTCCCTGGTACTCTTCAGCAGCTGCGCTATATTATATTCGCCTAGTTGTCTAGGATCCTTAGTAAGTAATATTCCCAAATATTTAAACGCCTCAGCCTGCCTCCTAAAGGGGCAATGTAAGCTCTCCCATTGGTGATCCCTCATAAATAGAGACATTACCTCTGTTTTATCTAGATTAAGACTAAACCCAGAAAAATCTCTGAACTCGGCAAATATTTCCATGAGAGCTGGCAAGGACACCTGTGGATTTTCGATTATCACCAATAGGTCATCCGCAAACGCAGAAATCTTAAAGGATTCCTCCCCTATCTGTACCCCCTTCACCTCCTCCATTCCTTTAATATCCCTAATCAGGGGGGTCTATCACCATTACAAAAAGGAGGGGTGAAAGAGGACAGCCCTGTCTAGTTCCCCGAGATATTTCAAATGGTTCTGACATCTGGTCATTAACTAGAACTTCAGCAGTATTATCTTGGTATAGGGCTTTTATTGCTGCATGGAAAAATCCCATCACCCCATAGGCCCTCAATATAGCGAACATAAAATCCCAGTTGACATGGTCAAAAGCCTTTTCGGCGTCAAAACTTATTATTAAAGCTGGGGTTGAATATCGGTGCAATGTCTCCAAAGCCCCCAAGATTTTTCTCATATTTCGTATCACTGTTCTCCCCCGCACAAAACCCACTTGAGATTCCTCTACTATGCTTGGGAGAATTCTTCCTAATCTGTTTGCCAAGATCTTGGCAAACAGTTTGGTCTCAAACGGCAGAAGGGAAATAGGTCTGTACGAACCAGCTTGTAGAGGATCTTTACCTGCTTTTAACAGCACCACGATTTGTGCCTTTCGCAAGGACTCGGGCAGAATTCCTGTCTGTACGTATCGGTTAAACACTTCCGTTAGGCAAGGCACAACCTCTTGGCTGAGAAGTTTGTAAAATTCAGCCGTAAGTCCGTCCCCTCCTGGTGATTTATGCAATGGGCTGTTTCGTATACCCCAGCTTACCTCCTCTTCCGAAATGTCTGCATTTAGACTTTCTTGCTGCTGGTCAGTAATTTGGGGCAACTGTTGACCCTCTATATACCCTTCCGCCTGCAAACCCTGTTCCTCAGGGACTGAGTACAGCTGTTCATAAAATTGTTTAAAGACTTCATTCACCTCTGCAGAAGTGTGATGAAGCCCTCCCTCTGTATCTTTTATTTGAGATATAAATCGCGAGCCCCCTATTTGTTTCACTAAGCGGCCCAACATTTTCCCCTGCTTATTGGCATATTTATATAACTGGAAGCGATAGAATTGATTTGATTTTTGTGCCTTGGCATGTATTAATTGGTTCAGGGAAGCCCGAGCCTCCAACAGTTGTGTCTTGTGTAAGCTGGAAGGCATGGCCCCAAACCTCTGTCTAGCATGTCTTACTGTTTTCTCCATACGGAGGATCTCTGCGTCCCTAGACCTTCTCTTATGTACATGATATGATATAATGGAGCCTCTCAGTACCGCCTTGGCTGCTTCCCAAAACAGCACCGGGTCGCTCAGATATGTGTCCTCATTAAATTCAGTATATTCCTTCCATTGGGCCTGTATGTAGGGCAAAAATTGTCTATCATAGTAAAGTTCCCTGGGGAAGCGCCATCCAGGTCTCCGACTCCCCCCTCCCCCAAGGGACAGGAGCACCCACACCATGGCATGATCTGACACCTGGGTCGCTCCTATCTCCGCCTGAAGCAATGAGCTAACTTCACTAGCTGATATCAGAATATAATCAATACGCGATAGTGTACCATGCGCCCTAGAAAGGTGAGTGTAATCCCTCTCCCCCGGGTGGAACAAACGCCACGTGTCCACCAAATCCATTGAAGAACACAGCCTCGGGATCCCCCTTGAAAGGTCTATGGGCCCCACCCTCGAGGTACCTGTGCTATCAATCAGAGGATCAACAACTGAGTTGAAGTCACCACACATAATAATGGGCATGTGATCAAAAGAGTGCACCCGCCTCATCAACTCTCGGTAAAATCGCTTGTCGTATTGATTCGGTGCATATACATTTACCAAAAGTACATTCCGATTGTGCACCCTTACTTCTGCCATAACAAATCTACCCTTAGGGTCCACAACCACCTTTTTCTTTACTAATGTAAGCCCTTTACGGAACAAAATAATCACACCCGCTTTCCTGTTTGGGGAGGGGCTGTCCACATAATCTCCCACCCACCACCTACATAGTTTTTTGTGTTCCTTGGCAGTTAGATGCGTTTCCTGCAGCATGGCTATATGGACCCGTTTCCTATTTAAGGTCTGTAATATCTTACTGCGTTTTACCGGAGATGTCACTCCCCCAACATTCCAAGAAACCACTTTAACCATGGTCATTGAGCATTACTCCAATTAGGCTGATACCACTTATATCAAGGGAAAGGTGACCCAGCCTCCACCTCTCCCTTCTTTCCTCCTCATCTTCCCGTGTTCTCCCATTCCTACTTCTGAGTTCTAGGTCTAAAGCACTTTGGTATATCATCTCCCCTCCCCCCACCCTCGCCCACCCTCTCTTTCCCTTCCCCTCCAATCCCCTGCTTCTCCAAAGCTCTTTCTCTACCCTCCCTCCCCCCCTCCCAACCCCCTCCCCCATCCCTGAGTTCACCTTTGAACTCGTCACGTAAAGGTGCTTGATCCCCTTTGCATGATCCTTTAACCCCTTTCCGGGGATCCCCTATCAAGATCTAAACCAAGGCCTTCCAGGAGACCTTCCACATCCATTTGTCTACCTTCTATATTAATACAATGTAGAAACAACATACTGTATAAACCCATTAAAGAGAAGGAAAGAGAAAAAGAAAAACATTTTCATTTTCATACAGTTAACAGTTTTACCCCCAAGCTCCAACAAGGGTAGCCAGTTCTCTTGCATGTCTGCCTCAGGCATGTACATACAAATGTACGTCAAACCTCAGTAATTTATGTTCTGTCCTTTCAGCCTCCGTCAGTCTGTTGTCACCGGTGTTAGGTTTCGAATAAAATCTTTAGCTGTTGGTACGTCCACAAAATACTTCTCGGTACCTCCATGCTGCACCCTCAGTTTCGCCGGGTAAATTAGAGCAAATCTAATCTTTTTTCCATGAAGTGCCGCACAAACCGGCGCGAATTCTTTCCTTGCCGCTGCCACCCTCGCCGAGTAATCTTGGAAGCACAGGACACGTTGACCATCATGCTTAAGTTCCGCTCCTGTACGCAGGGCCTGTAAAATAGCTTGTTTATGCCCATAATTAAGAAGCTTCATAATCACCGCCCTTGGTCGGTTCTGGCCTTGATTTTTCGGTCCCAATCGGTGTGCGCGTTCAATTCGCATAGGTCCTGACTGATTATTCATTTTCAACACCGTTGGGATCCAGGACTCGAGGAATCTGCCCAGCTCCGATTCTTTAATCTGTTCTGATAGCCCAATCAATCGCAAATTGTTGCGTCTAGATCTGTTCTCCAAGTCGTCAATTTTATTTTCCAGGTCTGTTATTTTTTTTTGTAAGGCTTCAGTAGGTTGTGCGGTGTTCACCATGCGGTCTTCGATATCGCTGACCCTTTGTTGAACATGATCTAAGTCCAGGTGAAATCCATCTAGGCGTTCATGAGCCGAGTCTGCTCTGTCAAAAATCGCCTGTAGTTTTTTATCCAATGCCGCCTCCACAGCCGCCGTTACTTCTGCTGTAATTTCGGCAGTCCACACTGAGCAGACGCTCGTGTTCGGCGACTGCGGAGCGGGCGCCATCTTGGGCTCCGCTACTTTGTTTTTGTCCTTTTTTTGGAGTTTCGCCGCCATCTCCCAGTTGCGATTCGTTTCCACTCGACAACTCTTTTCGCTCCAACCAGCACTTCAATCCAGGTACTCCCTAAGAGTTTAGGATCCCGGGGAGGTCAGATAATTGACAAAGTTAAGGGGAAAACGCAGGAGCTCCGCTCAGACGCGACTTCCCTCCTGCATAGCACCACGTGACCGCTTATACCCTCCATTTAATTGTATATGTCATATTCCTAATAATAAGAAAGGTATCAAAGGGGTTTGGATATGGAATCTCAACAATTTCAACAAAAAGATCAGGAAAATTTGAATCTGAATTTAACTGACATATTAGAATCATCCATATCAGAAAATTCTGAACGAATGACATTATTAGTTTCTTTTGTGTTTGAATAGGACCTAGAAGCAGTAAAACGTCTGTTCTTCAGAAACTCACAAACCTTATTTTATGGGAAAAAGATATGGATGTACCCGGACGTTACTAAAACAACTCAGGAAAGGAGAAGAGCTTTTTTAGCCCTAAGGAAAGAAGTTCTGGCACTGGGTGCTTCTTTCTATTTAAATTATCCCTGCAAATGTGTCATAAAATACCTAGGGCTTAAATATATCTTTCTCCAACCTGAACAACTAAGTGTTTTCATTAATCAAAAAAAGAAGGGACAGCTTAATTCCAGTCTTAAGCAAGATTGAGTATATAAAAAGGGTCAGGACCCACGTGTGTTATGCTATATACATTGATTCTTTTTTTTCTTTAGATTCTCTCCTGAATATGTTACTCCCCCCCTCCAGTTCTGTGGTCTAAAGAGGGCTTTAACAATTTTTCTTTAAACTTATGATGAATAATCTATAAGCCTGTATTTCCTAATCAAGAGTATTGTTACTTGTTGGAAAATGATGAAATAAATAAATATAATTAAAAAAGAAATAGTAATAATCAAAACTGTAACAAGAGAGGTAGCCAAAAGTTCTCCTAGGAGTATTCACAGTGATTGTTCTCTTGTTGTGGCTGCATTGTTTTTCTGATTAGTCTCACGTGCTCTTTAACAGTTTATCTCTCTATATAAAAGGCAACACCAACGTTCTATGAAGCCTCCAGCCGGAAGTGTGAAGGGGGAGAGATATCCGGTTTCCCCATGAGTGTCTGCCCCGCCCTCGCTCTCTCTCTAACACAAACAGTGAAGGAAAACAGCAAAGCAGGAAATCAAATCGCTCTCTCTGTAACAATGAAGGACTCCGAGGGGGAGGGGAGAGAGGGCAGAGAGGGCAGGAACACACACACTCCCACATGCACACAGAAGAAAACCTTGCTAGCCCCCGTTTCATTTGCATCAGAAACGGGGCTTTTTTACTAGTTTATACATATTCCTTATCACATAAAATTTAAGGTCCTACTATTGACACACAAAGCACATTCCTCAACCTTCATTTCCCCAAATGCAAAGGACTAAAATACAAACTAATGCACGCATCAACCTTTTCCTACTTGAGCACACAATTCTGGAACGCGCTGCCGCATCACTTAAAATCGATCTACGAACTAACTAACTTCCACAAACTATTGAAGACCCATCTCTTTAATAAGGCATACCACAAAGACCAACAAATATGAACTCCTCCACATATACCCAGAATTGTCTTTACTGTTTGCATATTATATTAATATCATGCTTTTCACTATCATGTTACCCAAGAGCCTTCTGTAATACTAAATGTTCAATTCTCATGTATCTCTACTAGTCATGATGTATTGTAAGCCACATTGAGCCTGCAAAGAGGTGGGAAAATGTGGGATACAACTGCAACAAATAAATAAACAAATAAACAAACAAACAAATAAATAAATAAATAAATACATTTTACACTAATATGCCTCCTTATCTTGGATCCTTAACAATTCCTTATGTTGCAAGCAGAACTTTATGACTGATCTCATATTCATTCCTCCTGTCATTCCAGCTCACTGGGGGTCCTTTTACTAAGGTGTGCTGAAAAATGGCCTGCGATAGTGCAGACATGTGTTTAGGATGCATGCAGAATTATTTTTTAGCGCACCTAGAAAAAAATACCTTTTTAAAATTTTCGCCAAAAACGGACTTGCAGCAAAATGAAAATTGCCACGCATCCATTTTGGGTCTGAGACCTTACCGCAAGCAATTGACCTAGCGGTAAGGTCTCACGTGGTAACTGGGTGGTAATGGTCTACGCCCATCAAATGCCACTTGACACGCGTAGCTGCCATGCGCCAGCAAATAAAAAATATTTTTCAGATGCACATAGCGGACGCATGCCAAAATTGAAATTACCAGAAGGGCCACGCGGTAACTGCAATTGGGTGCACGTTGGCTGTAAGTAGGCGCCTACGTGGCTTAGTAAAAGGGCCCCTGGGTGTCTACTTGTGACAGAGAATTGCTTTGATGGGCACCTGCACTATGGAACCAGCTTTCTACAAATATTCACAAAATAGAATCTTTTCCTAAATTTAGAGAAAGACTGAAAACACACACAAACACACACATACACACACACACACACACCAAGGAAGGAAATGGCTGTGCGGCAAGTGAAACACTTGCCACGCAGCCATTTTCAGGGGGAGCCCTTACCGCCTCCTGTTATAGGAGGCAGTAAGGGCTCCTGCGGTAACCAGGCAGTTTGCGGCAATGCCCGATTACCCTAGGTAAGCCCCTAGCACTAAAAAAAAAAAAAATTCTGATGTACCAAAAATGGTGCATGGTGGGGCAGGCATTATAGACAGGCTCCTGGGGTAGCCCAGCAGTAGTGCCGTATTGCTGCATGGGAAGCCCTTGATGGGCTTGCCACACCTTTGAAAAAGGGGCCCGAGGTGATTTAATCATAGGGTCTGGTGCTTTTCTTCTATGATAATTATGTATTGTTGTATGCTTGGCTTAGGTATTTTGCATCTACAATGAAGTTCCTTTTATATCTATACATGTATTTTTTTTTACCCATATTGTAAACCACCGTGATCACTGGTTGCCTGAGGAGTCCTGCACACTCTAGCTTTACAACCCTTGCCCTTCCCTTACTGTCCTATTTTGAAATGGAGTTCCCTTTCCTCCTTCTCTTTTCTTTTCTCGTCTACTATTTTATTAACTTTAAATTGTAAACTGCTCAGAAAGTTCCTGCTCCAGGGCAGTATATCAAATTTCTAATAAACCAGAAAAATGATATAAAGTTTTAATAGACAAAACTCTTGACATAGCGATGGGTAACTTAATAATGCAGACTGTGGGTAATTGCACATGCCCAGTCATAGTGTAAACCCCCTGGTGGCAGAGCAAGGTATTAAATGATGGTACCAAATATGTCACAGTGTTTCCCCAAAAAGACTCAACACCAACCAGGGAGTTTAACAATAAAAAGAAAATATTTTTTTATTAGTATTATATTTAAATGTTAATTAAATTTTACCAACTTGCACATTCAACATATGTATTTCAATTACAGGTTTAAACATTGGGAGCATTTTCAGATAAGTAGAAATATTAGTTACACAAATCATGTAAGCACATTCAATTTTACAAAACACTAGATTCTTTAACATTTCTTTTCTCCTGTCTTTCAGATTTCCATAGACCCTCAAGGATCTCAACATGTAACTCTACTCTTTTTTTCCTTAGTTATCTCTCACTTATTGTTCAGGTTTCCTTTACTATTTTCACTTATGTGCACTTTTTAAAATAGTTTCAGTCACTTAGCTGCTCTCTTTGTTTTCTCTCTCTGGCTCTCTGGAACGGTGGGCGCCTTTTCTTTCAGGTGATGATCTCCAGCATCAACTTTCTTCCAGTCTTTTCCTAGTAACATGTTCTCACCAATAGAGCTCTCTCCCAACTGCCAGCCAGGGTTGCCAGGTGGAAAATTTTTTTCCAGCCCGATGGAGCCCAAAAAACAGCCCAAAACCCGCCCAAACACAAACCCTGCCCCTGACACCCCCACCCCCGCGTCATCAACCCCGCCCCCGCCGTCATCAACCCCGCCCCCGCCGTCACCGGCCCCGCCTCCCACGTCACCGGCCCCGCCTCCCCGTCATCGCCCCCGCCTCCCACGTCATCGGCCCCGCCTCCACGTCATCGGCCCCGCCTCCCCGTCATCGGCCCCGCCTCCCACGTCATCGGCCCCGCCTCCCACGTCACTAACCCCGCCCAAAACGTCATTAACCCCACCCAAAAACGTCACTAACCCCGCCCCCCCGCGGCCGAAAAAACCGCCCTGAAGGCCAAAAACAGCCCAAAAAACCGCAACCCGCCACGGGCAAAAATTTCCCGCGGCGGGTCGCGGAAAACCGCCCAATTGGGCGGTAAAACCGCCCACCTGGCAACACTGCTGCCAGCCTGAGCTGTTTGTCACTCTCCTGAGAGTTCCATCAGCATGGGGAACACTCAGACATGCACACAGACTACTCAGTTTCACTGCACTGCTCACTGTCTCTACACCAGATCTAGAAGGTGCCAGGTAATCTTTTCAAATTTAACCCATAGGGTTACAATAGAATTGCCCTTTTGATATGCAGAGTAGTCCAAACTTAAAGCCCACCTCTTTACCACTGTTCTTGACTCCTAATCACTGCTCACTTGCCCTGTCCTTTTATCCTCACCTCTTTATTCCCTTACCCTTAATTGTTCTGTCTGTCTGCCTGTCTTATCTAGATGGTAAGCTCTTTGAACAGGGACTGTCTTTTTGTGTTTGTTGTACAGCGCTGCGTATGCCTTGTAGCGCTATAGAAAAGATAAGTAATAGTAGTAGTAGAGTAGCTCAATTGGAAGTTCTTGTATGTTCTTCAGAAATATATACCATAAGATTTATATATCTGTACAGAAAGAGAGAGGGAGATACAAGGGATTGACAGGAGCGAATATAGCTCATCAGCCTACCCTCCTTTTCAAGATTCATTGAAATTTAATTCTAGTCCTACAGTCTGGCATTGTCTGGTTTATCTACACCTGACAAGCTCAGAGAGCTTTGGGGAAAGTCGGCTTAATTTAGCAAGTCATGTTTCACAGCGGGCACAAATCCCTGACCTTCCTAAGGGGGAAATGGAGGATATTAAGACTTATGCAATCTATTCTAAGAAAGTCAAACTCAGAATATAAAGGGGGAAATGTAATACTTTTCATTAAAAAAGAAAGTTTGCACTGGCAAGGTTATACACAATAAAAGAGCAGGAAGGTCATTGCAGAATGTGCAGCACAGCCGGCACACTCAGATGGAAAACATTGATTTCCTCGCATTTCACCACAGGCCAGACCATCATGGTAAAAAGAGGCAATTTTATAAAGTTATTCTAGCCTGTATGTGGCCATATACCCCATATACATTACATCTTATAAAATACCGACTGATGTAAAAATACACGCTATGACATAATAGCTTATACTTTGCAGCTGGGCTTACGCAAGGGTGGAGTTTGGTCAGAGAGTGGGTGGAGTTAACACATCTGTGTACAGATGATGAAATATCTAAATCCAATGGTTCCCAAACCTGATCCTGGAAGCACCCCAGCCGATCAGGTTTTCAGGCTATCCACAATGAATATTCATGAGAGATTTACATGCAGTGGAGGCAGTGCATGCAGATATCTTTCATACATATTCATTATGGATATCCCAAAAACCTGATTGGCTGTGGTGCCTCCAGGAAAAAGAGATGATAACAATCCATTTGCAAAGTATTCCACAAGCCCCACAAAAGTCAGGCAAAAACCAGTCACTTAGGCAGATACTGCACATGTGCTAGGAAGAGAAAACAGGAAACAGTCCATAGGTAAGTACTTCACAAGCCCCAGAAGGGTAGACTCTCCCTAACTTACCACTGGGCATATACCCAGTGTCTCAGTGAAGGTCTTATGATGAACAGAAAAATAATGCTCCATAAAAACAAAATCCAGATCATCAAGTAGATCTCATGAGCAAGCCCGGAGATGTTAGCAGTAGTGAATAGTTACTTCAAGAGGACACAGACAAGCCAAGTAGAAGTGATACATGACAACTTACCAAACACTCCATAGATGGGAATTCCAATGGTGAACAGAAATATCTGGGGAAAGCAGTTCGTTATAAACTGCTCCAACGGTCACTTTTGTTTTTTTTTCTGAAAGGCTGCACACTCACTCTTGGAGTCCAAGCACCTCCAGACAGCACCTAGTACAATACTCCATCCTTTAATGCACAATCTGGCTATTAGTTCTTCTGGGAACCCAAAGTTTAATAGCAAGAGGAAAGTGCTTTTCCAGATCAAACTACATCTGCGACAACCTAAGCAAAATTCAGAAGACTAATAGTTATCAAGACAGCATCCACGCCTTGATGTTGTTTGACCAAGTTGCTTTTGATGGCCTTTTGCTCTTGCTTCCTTTTCAAGAGCTTCCATATGGAGTTTTGATCGTGCAGGAAGAAGGAGTAATAGTGGATTCTGGTTTATTCTTGGTTTGAATACCCTGGAGAATAGTACTTTTGAAGTCATGAATATGAGCCCAGGCTGTGAAGTTTTGGAAACTCTTTAAAACTTCATTGAAAGTGAAGAGATCATTTATGCAAGAGACTTTTTTGGAGTGGAGGAGTAGCCTAGTGATTAGTGCAGTGGACTTTGATCCCGGGGAACTGAGTTCAATTCCCACTGCAGCTCCTTGTGACTCTGAGCAAGTCACTTAACCCTCCATTGCCCCAGGTACAAAATAAGTACCCAAATATATGTAAACTGCTTTGAATGTAGTTGCAAAAAACCTCAGAAAGACTGTCAAATCCCATTTCCCTTTCCCTATTTGAGATTCTAGATGGAATGTTGCTACTTTTGGAGATTCTAGATGGAATGTTGCTACTATTGAGATTCTGTTGCTACTATTTGAGATTCTACATGGAATGTTGCTAATCCACTAGCCATTTTTCAATTAAAGTTTCTTTGTTTTTTTGCTTTGCTATTCCACTAGCAACATTCCATGTAGAAGCCTACCCTTGCAGATCAGCAATGCGGCTGCACAGGCTTCTGTTTCTGTGAGTCTGACGTCCTGCACATACGTGCAGGACGTCAGACTCACAGAAACAGAAGCCTGCGCGGTCGCATTGGTGAGCTACAAGGCCAGGCTTTTACATGGAATGTTGCTAGTGGAGGGGTAGCCTAGTGGTTAGGGCAGTGGACTTTGATCCTGGGGAACTGAATTCGATTCCCACTGCAGCTCCTTGTGACTCTGAGCAAGTCACTTAACCCTCCATTGCCCCTGGTACAAAATAAGTACCTGAATATATGTAAACTGCTTTGAATGTAGTTGTAAAATACCACAGAAAGGTGGTATATCAAGTCCCAGGTCCCTTTCCCTATTTAAGATTCTGCATGGAATGTTGCTACTATTGGCGATTCTAGATGGAATGTTGCTATTCCACTAGCAACATTCCATGTAGAAGCCTGCCCTTGCAGATCAGCAACGCGGCCACGCAGGCTTCTGTTTCTGTGAGTCTGACATCCACGTCAGACTCACAGAAACAGAAGCCTGCGTGGCCGCGTTGCTGATCTGCAAGGGCAGGCTTCTACATGGAATGTTGCTAGTGGAGGAGTAGCCTAGTGGTTAGTGCAGTGGACTTTGATCCTGGGGAACTGAGTTCAATTCCCACTGCAGCTCCTTGTGACTCTGGGCAAGTCACTTAACCCTCCATTGCCCCAGGTACAAACTAAGTACCTGAATATATGTAAACTGCTTTGAATGTAGTTGCAAAATATCACAGAAAGGCGGTATATCAAGTCCCAGTTCCCTTTCCCTATTTGAGATTCTGCATGGAATGTTGCTACTATTGGAGATTCTAGATGGAATATTGCTATTCCACTAGCAACATTCCATGTAGAAGCCTGCCCTTGCAGATCAGCAACGCGGCTGCGCAGGCTTCTGTTTCTGTGAGTGGCAGTTCAATTCCCACTGCAGCTCCTTGTGACTCTGGGCAAGTCACTTAACCCTCCATTGCCCCAGGTACAAACTAAGTACCTGAATATATGTAAACTGCTTTGAATGTAGTTGCAAAATACCACAGAAAGGCGGTATATCAAGTCCCAGTTCCCTTTCCCTATTTGAGATTCTGCATGGAATGTTGCTACTATTGGAGATTCTAGATGGAATATTGCTATTCCACTAGCAACATTCCATGTAGAAGCCTGCCCTTGCAGATCAGTAACGCGGCTGCGCAGGCTTCTGTTTCTGTGAGTGGCAGTTCAATTCCCACTGCAGCTCCTTGTGACTCTGGGCAAGTGACTTAACCCTCCATTGCCCCAGGTACAAAATAAGTACCTGAATATATATATATAACGGCTTTGAATGTAGTTGCAAAAACCTCACAAAGGTGGTATATCAAGTCCCATTTTACTTTCCCCCCTTTCCCAGTTACTGCAGGGTTAGCGTGGTAGCCCTTGCCCCTCAAAATGGCTGTGCAGCAAATGTTTCACTTACCATACAGCTATTTCTTTTCTTCTGAAAAAGACAGCCCACTACAGTGAAAGGGGGCCTCAGCGCACGTCAAAAATATGCGCTAACGCTAGCGCAGGCCCCCTTTTACTGCAGCTTAGTAAAAGGGCCACTTTATTTGCTACAGGGCTCCCCTAAATGTCTTGTGATGCACCTACGGCATTTTTGAATTCAGTATTGCATGAAACGTCTTTAACTAAAATACATTTTTATTGACATATTTATTGCCTGCTATTAATGAATGGCCTTGAAGGTTTATTCAATAGTAGCAAAATGGTGTTTTTATAATATTTCTCTTCAGCTTCTATTAGACATCCTCCTACACAACACTTAACAGATTTTAAAAAAGAATGCCCTCTTTGTTCTCTAAAGATTGATTACCTGTAAATCTTAAGACAGAACAATTTTATTCAGAAGAACAATATCTGTACTATAAATGTCAGAGCCTATTGAACTGTCTGCTCAGAAATCCTAATGAAAATTAAGCTTCTAGTTAAAATTTTTAGTATGAAAACATTTGAAATCATTCACTATAAAATCTGTCTAATGTCCAATTAAAAAAGTAATAAAAAGATGGGACAGTAGAGGGGCACAGGGATACAAGCTCACATCACTCAGAACAAAGCCTAATAATGAACACAGCTTTCACTTGCTTTGTTTTTTTCTCTTGACAAATAATTGGATTGCCAATTTCAATGCATATGATTTGATATATGGAATTTTATTCTAGTACTCTGCATCTTAAACTAAGAAATATGTGAGGTTCACCACCAGCTTGGATAGAGGCGGCTCTGTTTCTAACACACTTAAATAGTGAACAACCTACCAAAATACAAACATAAGATTTTTTTAAAATTATTATTATTATTGGTTTAAAATTCAAACAAGGAGGAAAAAGACCTCAGATGGGTCAGGAGCATATGGAAACATAAGCCATTTATGCTCACTTGCAGACCCCTCTTTGTAATCATTGGTCAAAAATCCTCCTGCAAATAAACAATGTGCATGCACCAAAATTATTCCCAAATATTTCACTCAACATTTTCTATTAAAGCACAATAAATCTCTGCATATAGTTTCAATTTGCACAAATCAAGCCCAAAAAAATCATGCTTCTGGTGCAGTACAGAAACTGTCTTGCAGCAACACTAAAGCTTAGTTAATAAATAAGTTCAATTTTGTAAATCTTCTTCTTCATCAGGCTACTGTAATAATTGCCAAAGTTCATAATCCAGCTCGACAAGGATACAAAATGTAGCACTTATTTTGTGAATAATTTCAATGGAGACATCCGTTTTACCACGGCTTCTTCAGGGGATAGAGAAGCACTAATCCAAACACAACACTGTTATAGCTTTATGCAGCGGAAGTGCGGGACTGACAGGGGGTGGGTACTCAACTTGATTGGATATGCCACTGGATCCTGCTATTTCATGGAGCCTGATTCCCCTTTTGTGCTCTTACTCCAGTCTCCCTAGTGGCCCTCCTGCTCTCTGTTCAGTTGTACCTCTCTCTGGGCCCCTTTTACAAAGCTATGGTAAAAGGGGCCTGCGCTAGCATTAGCACATGGATTTGCAGGAGTGTGGGAGATGACCCGCAAAAGCAGGAGACTTGGTAGGTCTGCTTTTACTAAGTCCAGCTCTTTAAGTGTAACTATTTCTCCCACTAAGGCTAAGCAACCTCAAGCTTAAACCAGAGCTTTTTTTTTTTTTCAGCAGGCACCTTTTTTCCTGTTTTCCAAGTATGTCCTATTCACCCTATTACATTTCTCACTCAAAATCTCCCCACTTAATTTTTTCCCCCATTGATACACCAGCCAGCCTTTTCATCTGAGGCGGCTTCGGTCAGTTAGAAATTCAATTAGTAAGGACTCCCTTAAAACACTGACATCTGCATATATTACCTCACGTTTAGACTACTGTAACATTGTATATGCTGGGATTACTCAAGCAAACTTAAAGCGATTACAAAGAATTCAAAATACAGCAGCACGTATGATCTGCAGGGCCCGGAGGGATGATAGAGTAACACCGTTATTGTATCATCTGCACTGGCTCCCGGTCGAAGCAAGAATAAAGTTTAAGGCTCTTGTCCTGACACACAAAGCCTTTTACACATTAAATCCTAGCTACTTGTCGAATTTAACTATTCCCTACACCGCTATGCGAACTCTCAGATCCCTAACAGATAACAGGTTAGTTATTCCCCCTCTTACTAAGGCTAGGTGGGAATCTACACGGAGATCGGCTTTTTTCTATTTGTCACCCTCCCTTTGGAATAGCCTTCCAAAGGAGATCAGATTAGAGAAATCTTATCTCCATTACCGAAAACTTTTGAAAACCTTTCTCTTTATAAGCTACGTAGAACAGAACTTGGCATAATGAGATAAGGTCAAAAATAAAAAGAAAAATGGGGTAGCTTAACTGTATATTAGAATTTTAATTTGTATTGATTTATTTTGTAGTTTATCCTGGTTGCTGTGCTTTCCTGTCATGAATGGAATTCCTATGTTTGTTTATTTGTATACACTAATTTTTTTATATATATGTAAACCGTTCTGTTTTTGCAGTTGCAACAAGACACGGTATATAAATCAACATAAATAAATAAATAAAATAAATAAATAAACATGTGACCCTCAGACTCAGAGGCAACCACCTTCCAGATAGAGATATTCTGGATCACATGGTTATGTACACTGTACCGTCTGAAAAAAAAGAATTTAAGAATATCCATACTAGGTCAGACCAATGGTCCATCTAGCCCCGTATCCTGCTTTCAACAGCAGCCAATCCAGGTCACAAGTTCCTGGCAGAAACCCAATTAGTAGCAACATTCCATGATACCAATCCCAGGGCAAGTAGTGGCTTCCCCCAAGTCCATCTGAATAACAGACTATAAACTTTTCCTCCAGGAACTTGTCCAAACCTTTTTAAAACCCAGGTACACTAACCGCTGCTACCATATCCTCCGGCAACAACTTCCAGAGCTTAACTGTGACCCTCAGACTCAGAGGCAACCACCTTCCAGATAGAGATATTCTGGATCACATGGTTATGTACACTGTACCGTCTGAAAAAAAAGAATTTAAGAATATCCATACTAGGTCAGACCAATGGTCCATCTAGCCCCGTATCCTGCTTTCAACAGCAGCCAATCCAGGTCACAAGTTCCTGGCAGAAACCCAATTAGTAGCAACATTCCATGATACCAATCCCAGGGCAAGTAGTGGCTTCCCCCAAGTCCATCTGAATAACAGACTATAAACTTTTCCTCCAGGAACTTGTCCAAACCTTTTTAAAACCCAGGTACACTAACCGCTGCTACCATATCCTCCGGCAACAAGTTCCAGAGCTTAACTATTCTTATAGTGAAGAAATATTTCCTCCTATTTGTTTTAAAAATATTTCCATGTAATTTCATTGAGTGTCCCCTTCTCTTTGTACTTTCTGAAAGAGTGAAAAATCGATTCAATATTACCCATTCTACTCCACTCAGGATTCTGTAGACCTCAATCATATCCCCACCTCAGCCGTCTCTTTTCCAAGCTGAAGAGGCCTAACCTCTTTAGCCTTTCCTCATATGGGAGGAGTTCCATCCCTTTTATCATTTTGGCCACTCTTCTTTGAACCTTTTCTAATTCTACTGTATCTCTGGTTTAAGCACAGGACTCAATTGCTCACACTACAACAGCTTTGTTTCATTCAACCCCCCCCCCCCCCCAACAAAACAAAAAAAACAGAGTTTCCACATTCTTCCCTTGTGGAAGAAGGAAGTTACATCAGAAGGGGAGTGGGCTGCGGCAGAGAGAAGTTCCGGTGTCAGTGGCAGATGGTCAATGTAGCTGCCAGTGCCCAAGCCTGCAAGGATAAAACGGGAGTTTGGAGAAGGGAGTGAGGGAAGGTGAGACAGAGGGTGTGTCTTGGTCCCAGTCCCGCACCTGGGAACGGAGGGGAAAGAGGGATGTCAAGCATGTGGGAGGGTAATACTGGGCCCCCCACTGCCCTGCGCCCTCTGGCACTTCCCAGTTGCCCGTATGGTCAGTCCTCCCCAGTCACAAATATTAACTTTCACCAGATTCTTCAGTACTTACATCTCTGCTACATGTTTCACTACTCTAAAACATTCCTTACTGTTCCACAGCTCCCGATTCCCTAGCCCCCTGCTTACTAGCTGGCTGATGTCGCTTCTTGCATTCTTGTCCCAGCATGCTCTATTTTATAGTCTGGCAATCATAACCCATTCGAATTCTGACTCACAGGACTTTGTGCCTGTAGCAAGCAAAGTCGGGGATTCTTTTTTTCTTTCATTTTGTTTTCCTCAATTGTCTAGCTAGGGCAGCCCTCAAACAATCTGCATTGCACCACACCACAGTGGTAAATGCCACAATCACCTCCTAGTGGTTTAACTCCCCCCCCCCCCTTTTATGGTTTTCTTATCCTATTCATAATAGTAATCTAAAAATAGACTATTTTAAAAGAATGCATGAATAATACTGTGATAACAAGTGAGTATATGAAGGACTGCTCCAAAGGACAGTTGTTTACAATAAGCTTTTCAGGTACCGATGTGCACAGCAGCATATACAGATTAGAGTTGAACCTGACTTCTGGATCAAAAGTATTAATGATATTAATGGAAAGCAACAAAAAACAAACAAACAACCCCTTCCCCCCAATAAAACAAACAAATAAAAACCCCACAATTATTCAGTGCTGCATTGAACTGCTAAATGGCATCAAAATACTTGAGAGGATGGTATTGGTTACAACATAAGCAGCAATATAAAATAGAGTAAAAACATAAATAAATATGCTAGATGCAGTGCTCACATAGATAATTAAATGCATAACAAACCAAGATGGCGACCTGAACGCTGCTGTTGAGAGCGGTCTGAGACGCGCTGGAAGAAAAGTTTTTCCTACAATGCCACATACTAAACGTAAGGGAGCGGTGAGGCCCCAGCTGCCGAGGGTACTTACTTCAACTCCAGATCAGCAGACTCTCGACCGTTTTATACAGCGAACCATGCAGGAATCCGGCTTAGCGAGTCCGCTGTTGAGCCGAGACGAGGGAGCGTCGGAGCTTCTAGGACGAGAGATTTCACTCACGCCGCCGGAGTTGGTGCCGCCTCCCTGCCCAGCGAAGGTCAGAGGTGAGGGAACCCCGCTTGACGCGGAAGGCGCTGCTAGCGGTGTTTCGCTCGGCAGATCACCCCAAGACCCAAGCGGGGAAGATTCGACATCGAGGGAAGATCCGGGAGAGGTGACTCTTGCGAAGGTTTGGAAAGCGGTTCAAGGTTTGACCGTAGCAGTGACTAAGTCTATTAATGAAATTTCAACGGTTGTAAGTAAACTAGAAAAAATTGATGCCTCACTTGAAAAAGTTAAAAAAGATGCATCTGAACAGGTTCAGCAAAACCAAATTGTGGTTAATGAAATAAAATCTTCAGTGGATGCATTGATAAAAGATAAACTAATAACTCAGCGAAAAATTGAACAAATGGAGAACTATAATCGTCGTTTAAACTTGAGGCTCCTGAATTTTCCCATTTCATCGTTATTAAAATCAAGTGACTTACTTAGAACGTATCTTCAGGAAATTTTACAGATAGATTCTTCTAATATACCCCCATGTAACAAGATGTATTATTTACCTTTAAAAGATTCTGTAAAGAAGGTACAAGGAGAAAAGCAGGAGCCTCAGAATTTAACTGATTTCTTAGAACAATCTGATGTTGAAATAATTAATCGTGGAACCTTAATTGTTCAATTTGTCTTTGAACAAGACTTAAATCTGGTTTTGAAGCTTTATTTTAAAAATTCATCAAAATTGTTTCATGGACAAAAAGTTTGGGTATACCCTGATGTTGCGAAAGCAACGCAAGAGAGGAGGAAACGATTTTTGGATTTAAGAAATGAGACTAGAGCCTTAGGGGCAACCTATCTGTTAGCATACCCATGGATCAATTTTCAAGGAACTAAATATGTGTTTTATGACCCATCACAGCTGCGGACATTCTTGGACTTGAAGAACCTAAGTAAAAGTAATACAGGAACAACTTTACCAACTAAAGAATAATAGCAATGGTTCCAGGTTAAGCTGATTTATTTTAAAGATTGAGGTTAATTTCTCCATTTAAATTTCCTGTTGCCCCCCCTTCAATTATATAATTGAGGTCTAAGGAAGATATAAATGTGTTTCTTTGAATAGATAGTGATGTATATTAATGCTATGTAACTTTAGCATGATTGGATCTGTTTTTCCTTTGCAAGTGGATGTTAACTTGTAATATAAATTCAATAAACAAATTTAAATATAAATGCATAACAAACCTATTAACTAATCTGTAGAGAAAACAGCTTTAGGAATTATAAAATGACTGTATCGGGAAATGTAAATCAGAACCATCACGCATGCAGCTCTGTTTTACATTTCCTGACACAATGGTTTTACAACCCCTCCATATTTATTCATATATATTTTAGTTTGATATCTACTGCTGCTTATATTATAACCAATACTGTTGTAAACATAGTAATCACCATCCTCTCAAATATTTTTGATGCCATTTAACCACTCAGTGCAGCACTGAATAATTTGCATTTTTTATTTTCCATTAATATCATTGATGCTTTTGACTCAATAGTGAGGTTCATTGCTTATTACTGACACTGTTTACAGTTGCTAAAAGAAATTATAATAGACTTTCTATGTTTACTTCAAGGCTTTTCATTGTGATGTGTACGTGTTGCTGTTTACATCAGCACCAGAAAAGCTTATTGTAAGTAAATGTTATCTGGAGCCATACTTCACATATACTCACTTGTCATCATTTTTAACTCATTCAATCTTTTAAGAATAAACTATTTTTTAAATTACCCTATAAACAGATGTTCTCTGGTGCTGCTTCACTCATTATTCATTTGCATACTTTATGAGGTTATTTTGCACCCATTCTTTAGACCTCTATGTTCTCGTACAAACGCGTTTTCGTATTTTGTGGCCGTGAGTACTAGGATTTTCCTTCAGGCTTGTTATGTTTGGCTCGGACAACAAATTAGTGGACACATTGTATTCATCCTTCTGGCTGTTATGTTAAAGATGTCTTTCTCATTTTAGATATTCCGTGTGTGCCATACATTTTTATGTTGTGATAGTTTCCATATTGTGAGATAATTTACTTGCGTTATTTTATGACAAATTTTATACTCTTGTGATCATCCTGTTTTATAATATGTTTCTTATTTAAATTCAATTTTATTTGTATGTATGTATATTATGCTTATTTTTATGATTTTGTTGTTCTTATGATTTTTGTAATTATTTATTTATTTATTATTAGGATTTATTTACCGCCTTTTTGAAGTAATTCACTCAAGGTGGTGTACAGTAAGAATCAAACATGAGCAATAGGCAATTACAGCAGTAAAAATATTCAAATAACAATACAAAGTAGTATACCTCTTGTTAATACCACGTTTTCTTTGTTTACTATTGTTTAATTGATCTCCTTGTCTTGTTTCACTCTCCCTATTTTGTGCTCTAAGGAAGAGTTCATCATTACCTGATTGAAATAATTCTTGTATTATTTTGTCTGTATTTCTGGCAAGTTATTTTAGTGCTTGTAAAATTACATTCTTATAAAGAAAATTAAAAACAAATCTTAAATTCAATTATTCCCTTTGCTTTGAGACAAACACTCCTTTCTTATTTAACTATTATCATCCAACTTCTTACTTATCTATTAGGATCTGCAAGTTTTACAATTCCACAAACTGTTTTATCCAACTTTACTTATCTTGTGCGGCTGGGCTTTTTTCAATCTCGCCCTTCTATTCCGGTTCTCCAGTATGGACTTAGTGCTCACACTGCCATTGTCTTGTTCCTTCCATGTGACTCCTAATGCTTCTGGGACATAACCTCGCTTCACCTTTACTTTAGGTTTTGTACTCTTCAACAAGTACATCTTGTTTCGCAGTATCTACTGTTGCTTCAGGAAGAGTTGTTATGTTGGAATGTTTTATTTCTTTCAAAATGGCCGTGGGTTTTTAAATCCCTGCTCTCCCTCGGTTCTCCAATCCTGAGGCTGCTCTTTTCTTAAAGGGCCCTTGTTTTAATAAAATGCTTTCCATTCTACATTTTTATTAAGACCATGTCTAAAGTTAGGTGTGGTCCAAGAAAACAGCAGGGTAATCGATCTGCAAACTTAATTGTACACATTGAATAAAAAATATGAATAAAATAATATAATGTTAGTGATTTACATTATATTATTTTATTCATATTTGTTATTCAATGTGTACAATTAAGTTCCATACGATATCATTTTGATATTTCAATTATTTTTTTTATTCTTTATTTAACTGTATCACCATGGTGTTCTATTACTATCAGCCGAGTATGAGATTATGGTAATGAAATGTAATTATTATTTTATATCTATTTTTACGTTTACTTGCTTTTATATTTGTTCTAATTGTTATATGATTGTTTGTTTTGTAGCCCCTGATGCAGCCCAGTGGGGCGAAACACAGCCTGTGTCGGGCTTGTTAATTTTTTATTGATCCATATCAATTAAATATTGTTTTCCACCTACGTATCTGCTTCGTTTGGTGTCCATCTTAAAGTTAGGTGTGGGCATTTACACCAGGTTTTCATTGGTGTAAATGGCTGTGCCTAAATTCTAGTCACCTGGATGGATTTAGGCATATTCTGTAAACTTTAGGCGCGGTTTGCAGAAAATGCCTGTGTTTTCCTTCGGCGTCGAGTTTTTTTAGATGACTTATATAGAATCTGGCCCCACGTGCAGGATTCTCACTCTTCATGCATTTACAGCATGTGACAGAGCTGACAGAAAAAGGAAGGCTACGTGGAGAGAGAGATATGACAACAACATTACAGCACATTGACTAAGGTTATTGCTACTATAGGATTGTGAGTTTGATGGGTAAATGTTACAAATTTCAAATAGGGTTGCCACTTCACTCTTAATTTAAAGGACGGGATGCTCCAGGGTTAGATATACCCCACTGACTGCAGAGACACGTAACTCAGCAATGGATATTGTGTTCCTCAGGAAAGTTCCTTTCAACTATTGGGATAAATACTAGGGATGGGCTGTCATTTGCCTTTTAACTGTGGTTTGCAGATCGTGCTTTTGACTTTTTTTGCTGTATCCCTAGTTTTGCTGCTCTGACTCTCCTTGTGTCAGTTGATAGCATCACTCTTTTTGATAGTGTTCATTGCACAATTTGCTGTATCCAGATATCCATACAAGTTGGTACACTGATTCATCCCTAAGACTCCTGAGGCAGGCACCTTCTGCACCGAAACGCAGGACTGCGTCGAGTCACTTTTAGGGTGTTTATTGTATGGTTCTGTTTTGTTAATAAATATACCAAAGTTGGAACTTCAGTGGTTGCCCCCCTTTCTTTGCTGTTTGTTTTGTATTGTTTTTCTCAAAAGGGGTCTTTTCTGCTTTCTTTTTTTTTTCTGTCATCTGGGAAATGTCAACAATGAGGGGTATTTTCAAAGCACTTAGGTCCTGATATTCAGACCATGGGAGATAGCTGGGCTGTCTCCCACAGTCCGAGCTGAACCTGGATATTCAATGCTGGGTGTTTCTGGTGACCCGCATTGAATATCTGGGTTTATTTCGGCCGGTTTCAAGATAACTGGCTATGTTGACATAACCGGTTATCTTTAAACCAGCCAAAGATATACCAAGGTTTGACGAGACCAAATATAACCGCCAAACCCAATTTAAAAATTGGTGGATAGCTGGTTATATTGCGTGATATAACCCATTATCCACCAGCTGCTAACAACGGATATTCAGCGGAGGAAAGCCAGTTATCCCCCACTGAATATCGGCAGATAGCTGGTTAATCACTATTTAACCAGTCAGCATCCATTCTGACTGGTTAAATAGCGCTAAATATCGGGCGGACAGACTTACAAAGTTACATGGAGGGGCATTTTTGAAAGAAACGTCTAAGTCAGAATTTGGAAGTTTTACAAAGACGTCCAAATTCTGAAGTGGGGAGAAGGTCATTTTCAAAAAAGATGGACGTCTACTTTTTGCGTTCAAAAATACCATGGACATCCTTGGATTTGGACGTTTTGTGTTTGGACGTCTTTGATTTTCGGCCATTTTCGAAAGAAAAGCGTCCAAGTCTAAAACATCCTAATTCAAGCCATTTGGGTGTGGGAGGAACCAGCATTTTTAGTAGACTGGTCCCCTTGACATGCCAGGACAGCAATCGGGCACCCTAGGAGGCACTGCTGTGGACTTCATAAAAATGCTCTCAGGTACACAGCTCCCTTACCTTGTGTGCAGAGCCCCCCAGACCCCCCCAAAACCCCCAACCCCCAACTGTACACCACTACCATAGCCCTTACGGGTGAAGGGGGCACCTATTTGTGGGTACAGTGGGTTTCTGGTGGGTTTTGGAGGGCTCACAGTTTCCTGCACAAGTGTAACAGATAGTGGGGGTATGGGCCTGGGTCCACCTGTCTGGAGTGCACTGCACCTACTACTAAACTACTCCATGGACCTGCATACTGCTGTCATGGACCTGAATATGACATCAGTGGCTGGCAAGTAATGTTGTTCAACACACTTTTTTAGGGTGGGAGGGGATAGTGATCCCTGGGAGAGTAAGTGGAGATAATTCCTGATTCCCTCCAGTGGTCATCTGGTCATTTGGGGCACCTTTTTGTGCCTTATTCGTAACAAAAACAGGTATAGCTCAAAACGTCCAAGTTTTAGTGCTGGACGTTTTTGCTTTGTTCCATTATGGCTCAAAGACATCCAAGTCTTAGGAATGCCCAAGTCCCACCTTAAACACGCCTCTGATACGCCCCCTTGAGATTTGGATGTCCTTCTGATGGACTTCTGAGAAAGACGTTCATAACGCGATTTTGATTATACCGTTTCTGTGAGATGGACGTCCAAATGCCAATTTATGTCACTTTTTGGACGCCCATCTCTTTCGAAAATGAGCCCAATAGTAACCTATGGAACCTTGTAAGTCTAAGTACTTTGAAAATGAGCCCCAAAATAACCTATGTTGTTTTGTGTTGTTAAAATCCAAAAAATGGCTGTGAGAAATCTGGAAATTCATCCTATGTCATTTTTGGAAAGTAGTGCGCATTATGTGAAGATTATGCACATGTATGTACTGTTTTGCAATGGTGTATACTTTTCACACATAGGGGGAGATTCTATATATGGCACCTAAAAAACAGCACAGAAGTCAATGTCGACGAACTGTATTCGTTAAGTGGCACCTAGATTTAGGCACAGTATATAGAATACGCTTAGTTGATATCTCAGCGCCTATAACTACACACCTCCATTTACACCAACAAAAAGATGACCAATATCCCAGTGCGTAGATTTAGGTGCACTGGGCCATATTCTATAACTACACGTGCAAATTTTGAAACACCCACTTCCCCGCTCATAACCATGCCTTTTTTGCCTGCTTGCATTAGAAATTAGGCACACTGCATTACAGAATGCACTTAGCAAGTTGTGTGTGTACATTCTGATTAATGCCAATTAGTGCTTTTTAAGAGCTGTTATCAATGCTGATTAGCTTGTTAAGCCAATTAAGTTATGCGTGTTGTTATAGAATATGCTTGGATTTCGGCACGGATCTCTAGGCACAATATATAGAATCCAGGGAATAATGTGTACTTTTATCAAATAGTGCATACTGCTGAAACTGTGGGGTCATTGCTAGGGCACTTTTTCACTCCCCACTGTTTGCCTAATTGACAATTTAGGGAAAGGGAAAGGAAATGGGACTTGATATACTGCCTTTCTGTGGTTTTTGTAACTACATTCAAAGCAGTTAACATAGTATATACAGGTACTTAATTTGTACCTGGGGCAATGGAGGGTTAAGTGACTTGCCCAGAGTCACAAGGAGCTGCAGTGGGAATTGAACCCAGTTTGCCAGGATCAAAGTCTGCTGCACTAACCACTAGGCTATTCCTCCACTCCACGCTGTAAAGTCATTCCAAGGACACCTTAGTTGGCTCCATGCAGCTGTGTGTTTGTTTAAGCTAATAGGGCTCTTTTTCAGTTAAATTGTCTTGAAAGGTGGTGTAGAAGGACATCCTGTATTTGGCAATTCTGTGCTGTGTGAGGGGTTTTCTTTATAAGGGCCGGAGATTGGCCATGCAATTGCTTGCTGATCCTGCAAATCCTGTTCTCTGAAGTGTTTGGAAGGGAATAGTTTAGTTTCACAGTGCATGCTTCCAATTTCCAAACTGAATCTGTCAATCAGTGTGTAGGGTTTTTTTTGTTCTTTTTTGTAAATACATCCAAAACTGTATAAGAAGATCAGGGAGGTCTTCAGTTCTTGTTGCTGGGGAAAGGAAGAGCATTGGTGCGTAGAGGAAACTAAGAGACAGACCGGAGAGAGAAAAGTTTCTTTTACAAACAAGAGCTTGACAAATTTAGGCCCAAGAGGCAAGCAGAGTAGTATGATGATATCTCTTTTTTTTTTTTTTTTAGTTCTGCTTGAGACAGTCAGAGACAGACAAAGTCACATACCGAAAGCAAAAGGAGACAGCAGGGTAAAGGGTCTGGTCGAGGAGTAGGGTTGGGATTCCCTAGACATGAGGGAATTTGTTTTTTTATAGTTAAAGGTGGAGGAGGGAGGGGGCCACTGGACACCAGGGAATGATGCAGAAAGCTATTGGAGGAAGGGGATTCTGGTTGAGGGAGAGAGTGCTGCTAGAAACTCACCAACTCTTCTATAAATAAATACTGCCTTGGACATGGCAAAAAATATCTCACATTGTGAGTGCATCAAAAGCCACTATTTCCTTCCATGCGTTGCAGTAGAATGTGTAATTGGCTGATTAATGGCGTGTGAGGCCATATCTTCTACATGCTAACATCCACTCTCAACTCCTCTCTGCGTTGCTCAGAAAGTAATGTGGGTGTACAACTCGTGGTACAACACACGCTCAAGATAGCTTTCTGTATTCTCCTCTTAGTTATTTGAAGATTTTTAGGCTGCCTTCCCACTCTCAGAAAAGATTGAACAAGGTGGTGTGGATTTGGAAAATCTAGGGTTAACATTTTTAGTCTGAATAATGTTAGAAAATTGCCAGAGAGAAATGTGTAGCTCATAGCTTTTCCACTGACCTTAGGAGAAGGCCAAATCAATGTGAACCAAATAATCAAAGGGATTTAACAGGGCAGGAGAGGCTCCTACCCTGTAAAACCCCACTGAGCTGACTGGTCACTGATACTCAGCGTTATTTAACCAGGTAGTGCTGTTGAATGTTGGCTGTAACCGGCCATTCCCTAACTGTCTATCTTAGGGGCGGTCCAGGGGTGGAGTTTGGGTGGAGCCACAACTTAGCTGGTTAGCGGTGATATTCAGTCTGCTAACCAGCTAAGTATGTGGATTAAGTTAGATAGCAAAAAACTGTCCTAACTTGATCTGCTGAGTTAATCGGGCACCAGTCTGAATATCTGCCAGGGCCTAGTTAATTATCAGGTGACCACTGATACCCAGATATTCAGACATGCCCCGGCATCGAACATCTGTAATTATTTCAGCACATGGCTGTGACCAGCTTACAAGCCACTTACCACCTCAGACTGAATATTGGACCCCTAATTACCAGGGGGTCAATATTCAGACTGCGGAAGGGAGCCCGGCTAACTCCCATGGTCAGCGGTTAGCCCAGATATTCAGTGATCGGCATTGAATATCCGGTTTATTTTTAGCTGGTTTAAAATAAACCAGCTATTCAAAGATGGCTGGTTATCTTTAAACCAGCTAAAGATATACCAGCTATTTAACTGGCCCTATATGGCCGCTCATTATAGCTGGATATGGATTGAATATTCGGGGATAGCTAGCTATATCGCACGATACAGCTGTTATCTCCTATGAGCTAACCGGGAATATTCAACGAGGAATAACAAGCTATCCCCTGCCAAATATCACATTTAACCAGCCAATTGCCGATCCTGGCCGATTAAATGATTTTGAATATCGGGGGATAGATGTCATTGTCAGTACATTTCAATGGATGATTTTACAGTTTAATCGCAGAGAGACACTATTCCAATCAACAGGTATTGCTGTGCTTCAACACCATTAATAGAGGCAGTACACATAGGAACCAGTAGCAAAATATACAGTTTGGTCACTAGACTGCAGGTTCTTCAAAATGTGGCAGTTAAGTTGAAAACAGATCAGGCTGTTTCATAACTGGTTGGCAAGGAGACATTAAACAGATTATCAATAAATATTTCTAAACTTCCCAAAATACTAACACCCCGATCACACAATGGCTTACACAGACAAGTCATGTGCTGCCACAAAGGATGCTACCCCAATTCTAAAGGAATGTGTTCCCAAAACATTCTGGGTTAAAACATCCGGCTATGTTTCAATATGGCCCCACTGGTGTGACACAACTAAAATAAGCCTCCTGATAGGCTCAGGTGCAAAAATGCTTATATACAATGCACAGGACATTTGACCACCTTCGGCACACACCACAATGAAACACAAGCACGTTTATCCAAATGACTCATTTTAGCATGCCAAATCCTTAAGGATACAAACTTTTGCACACACACTAACATCTTTTCATAGTTGTCCCATGTAATTCCCTCATGATTTCACTGGCTTTTCTAGTTCACTCATGCATAGAACAGCAAAACAGGTGAATGAAATTGCTCTCTCAAACTGAGATTCACAAAATCAGGCAAAACTTTGAACAGTTTAACTAAAATTTTGTGCCATATGGGCTGCCTAAGTGCCTGCAAAACCTTGTTGCCTGCCTCCTCCTACCAGCCCCAGTGAAACTTTACAGTAACTTAGCAATTGTGAGCGGGTTTATAGCACACTGCCCCTCACCCTTAAGAATAGTCCTCAGACAGCCTGAACTACCTTAAGTACACCAGTCCTGCCCTGGGAGGAAGTAAGCTGGGAAAGGTGAAGTCTAAGCAGGAATTATAAAAGACAGGGTCAGACTGAGGTTAAGCGGCTCAGGGAAGGAAGAATCGAAGCCCCAGTATACATCACTACAACAAACATTTAATGATTGTGACCTGGCTGAGGCAAGCCACTTTTGTTTCCTGTTTGAGACTTGCGAGCCTTGCTCTAAGGTATGCCTGGAGTCAGACCCTAGAACTCGGAGAAAAACTCGGAGAAGGTCTTACAGGCTGTGTTTGGGCCTGCTAACCAGAGGCCTGCTGAAGACTGTGCTTAATGAAGTACAGAGGCATTTTTCCTTGTGGTCCTAGCCCTGTGATGTAACAGGCCTCAGGATTCAATTAAATAAACACGTGTTTTCATTTATATCCCTTTGTCCGGCTGTGTTATTTCTTAGGCCCACTCTCAACCCTCACTTGGGGTGTCTCATGCATCAAGGCCCTGATGCTCAAAACTCTGGCGCTGTTCCGAATAGCGCCGTAAAAATACCACTGAAACAACGCAGAACAACAATCTGGCTTCAGGCCTTATGCCAGCACTGAATCCGTTCTTGATGCACTTTTAAGTGAAATACGCTCACATCTCGACAAACACAATATAGTTCTGGTCGTATCATTCACTTTTATTGTCCCAGCTTGCAACACTAGGGTTGTCCAGATCAGTTTTTCCTTGGTTTACCTTTTTTTCTCTCAGATCAGACCTATCAAGTAATCACCCCTTCTTCTAGAGCCCCCCCCCCCCCCCCCCCCCCGGCCTCTAAGCTGTGGTGGCTCTGTTCTCTCACCTCTTCTCACCATTTTTCTTAGCCTTCTTGCTGCTCTCATTCAATTATCGTTGTTTTTTAATTATCGTTGTTTTTTATCGTTGTTTTTTAATTAAATCACTTCAAGCAGTCAACTAATTTCATTACTCAAAAGACCTCAGCGATGTCCGTTGCCATTCTAGTTCTTGTAATGGCAGCGTTAAACAACATCCATCATCTTCATCGGTCAACTATCAAAATTTATAGACCGTTTTTTTTATTATATATAGAAATTTAGATATCAAAATTTTACTTAGCTTTCAACTAGCTTTTAGAGTCCATCTATTTCCGGACTCAGGGGGTTGTCATTCAATGTCATGGCATATCTGTTCAGTTCTATGCAGATGGCATTCTACTACTTTTTCCTACTAGTCTGTACTCCCTTTCCATCCAACCATTGCAAGACTGTCTTTCTGCAGTTGAGGGTTCTCAAGCACAGGATGGTGCTGAATAGGGAAAAAACAGCAGCCTATTGGTTTACTCGAAGAAGCCCTAGTCCAACTGCAGCCCTAAATCTGTTCGGAGCATCTATTATTCCGGTTCCTTCCTTCCACTACTTAGGTGTTATCTTAGATTCTTACCTGACATTTGCACCTTGTTTATAAAACCTTTTTTTTCAATCCTTAGGCAGCTGAGTTCGGTTAGGAAGTATTTTGATCACAATGCATTTCACTCACTCCTATTTGTGCCTATCAAATTCTAGAATAGAGTATGGTAATATTATTTACCTTGGATCTCCATGCTATGTACTGGTCTCCCTGTTGTCTCTTCCTATCATATTGCCATGTAAACATTATAAGAAGGGAGAGGAATTTTACCTGGATAGCTGGCTATGTGTCACTGGAAGACTTGAAGCAGGAGAGGGGCGAATATAATTACAGAGAAGGCAGATTCCCCAGGTTTTAAACTCTTCCTAGTAGTGCTTACTGAGGTATTTCTTAGGACAGACACAGAACCCTAGTAGGTCGAAAACCTGGCATGGTCTCAGGAAGCATGGTGCTCCACACGTGTAGTTTTTTCCTGGAGGGAAAGGAGTCAGTCCTTAGGGACATGCCAGGAATTAGATCCAGCCTTTGCTCCTGACTCAGTAAGCAGTATAGGTGCTATGACCAAGGCAAAAAGAGGAAAGGAAAGAGAAAACAGTAACCTGCTGAGGGCAGGAGGAACCTTCCTCATAGAGAACCTGCTGCAGGGAGTAAATGGGCACCCTAACCCAGGGCATAAAGGACCTTAAAGTTAATGCAGTGCCTGGTCAGTGAGAGAAGGTAAAAGAACTGGTGTCTAGTTCTTATTGGGGAAATGTTACTGACCTGCTTGAAGAGAGAGAGAGGGGGGGGGGGGGGGTGGTCAGGGTCAGCCATATGAAGGGTGCAGAGACTTTTTGAACAGTCCTAGCCTGTGGCTGGAAGAAAGAATGGCTGTCCAGTTCTCACTGAGAAAAGTTTACTGACCTGCCTGAAGAGAGGGGGGGGGGGGGGGTCAGGGTCAGCTACGTGAAGGTTGCCGAGACTGTTATTGAGCAGTTCAAGCCCATGGCTGGGATCAGGTGGGGAATTAATCAGGTCAGAGGGAGGTTCATTAAGGGGCACAGCTCTAGGCTGTGTCCTGGAAATGCTGGCTTCAAACTTACGAGAAACCTAGGAACTGTTATGGACTTAAAATGCCAGCTGGGTTAGGGAAGAGAAACCCTTCCTGTGATGTTTTTGCATTAATTCTTTTTATTTATTAATTTTATTGTGCTTATATCCCACAATTTCCCACCTCTGGCAGGCTCAATGTGGCTTACAACAATTGAATAACAAAACAGACAGGGTACAATAAACGGAAAGGGGTAAGCAGGACAGTAAGTTAGAGAAAAATAGATGGGTCAGTCCAGGATAGCAGTGTCAGTCCATACTGGTGGCTTCCTGAGATTAACAAGGGCGAACAGGATCTTTGGGGTAGGCTTGCTCAAAGAAGCAGGTCTTAAGCAATTTCCTAAAAGCCAGGTAATCCGGAACCGTTCTCACTGATTTTGGCAGGGTATTCCACAAGCGAGTGCTGACGTAGGAAAAGGTGGAAGCATACATGGTCTTATACTTCAGCCTAGAACACGTAGGGTAATGGAGGGTTAGGTATGAACGGGCAGTCCTGAGTGAGTTTCTAGGAGGGAGGTGGACAAGGGCATCCATGTACGCTGGGGCTGCTCCATAAAGTATCTTGTGGACTAGGGTACAGATTTTAAAATGTATACGCTCTTGCACAGGAAGCCAATGTAATTTTGCATGGCGTGGACTGGAACTGGTGAACTTGGAGACACCGTAGATGAGTCGTGCTGCTGTGTTTTGGACGGTTTGTAGGTTCTTTAAGAGTATGCCAGCGCACCCTGTGTAGATGCCATTGCAGTAATCTAGTCGGGTTGATTTTTCCTTTGAATCCTGAAGCACGTCAGGGGGACTTGTGTTGAGTTTTGAAGACTGAACTTTGCTAATGGAATCTAATTCTTTGTGCTGAATAAAAGCTCTTTATGTTTTGGAACCTGGTGGCTGTGTGAGTGTCTGAGCTAGAGAGTTGGAAAGCCTGGACCTGAGCTGGAGCCGGATCAGGGGATTTTTCCTGACCTCTTCCAAGGAAAGTGTAAGAGAGAGCACAGAGTAATGTTTTATTCCTCCTTGGTAGTGGACAGTGTGGGCAATAAACACATTAGATTGTAAGCTCCTTTGAGCAGGGACTGTCCTTCTTTGTTTATTGTACAGCGCTGCGCAACCCTGGTAGCGCTTTAGAAATGTTAAATAGTAGTAGTAGTAGTAGAAATGTTGTTAACACGTTAATATTTTAATGCCATCCCCCCCACACCTTACACTTTTACCTCTACAGCAGCCTAGCAGGGCTCTTTTTCTCCTTCCTTGGCGCTCCTTGTCTCCCTCTCCTGCAGGGCCGAGCTCTGACTTGAGCCACTGCAGTGCAGAAAGTTGGGGAATGGCTCAAGTATCTGCAGATCCCAGCCATCAGGTAGAGACAAGCAGTGCTGTGGAAGGAGCAAAAATCTGGAGCCCACCCGAGGCCTGCTGAAGAGGTAAATACAGTAGGGGTGAGAGGGAGAGAATCTGGATGAAGACTAGGGAGGGAGTGGCATGACAGAAACTGGGGTGGGGCAGGGAGGCATGAGAGAATCTGGATGAAGTCTGGGGAGGGGGGCATGAGAGAAACTGGGAGAGAGGGAGAATACTGGGTCGTGTTCAGCAACCAGTGTCTAAATAGTGCATCAGAAGTGGCCCCTGTCAGACCTGGCCCTTGCCCCACCTTAAAATCCTGTCTGCTGCAGTCAAGGAGGTTGACTGCAGTCTTCACCCGGGCAGTGGCAACGCCACTCATAGGCTGTCTGCAGTCTGCACCAGGACTGTTCAGAGAAGAAGTCCTGGTGCAGATTGCGGACAGCCTATGAGTGGCACTGCCACTGCCCCGGCAAAGACTGCAGCAGGCAGGATTTTAAGGTACAGGGGGGGGGGGGGGGGTTGAGGAATGCGCTATCTGTAAAACAAATTTTCAGCACCCCCCCAATCAGTTTGAAAAGTTGGCTCCTATGGTTTGCAGAAGGCAGCAACTCTTATTTCAGTATGTCTGAATAGTAAGTTTTGTTGTTGTTCCTTGTCCTTTAACTACATTAAAGGGTAACTGGATCAAGAGTTTGAGTCTACCCTGGTGATGTTAAATACTGGTTTAAGTGCACGTCAACATTGTGATCCATTTTGTGGGATAGAACAGCAGCTTTCTTTCTGTCCTAAATTAGACCGCTTAACTATATGCACAATGGCTGATTTTCAGAGGTACTGTTTACACCACAGAAAATCCAAGAATGGGGGAGTTACATATTTACCCCTGGATTCTATAAAAAAGAGCACATTAATTGATGCTTGCTCCTGGATTCTATAACGAATGCCCAACATTGTGCACCCAAATTTGGCGCAATCCTGAGATACGTGCACAACTAAATTGTATAACGAGCCAATTAACAACAATAATTGGGTGCTAACAATCAATTATTGATGCTAATTGGCACCAATTTGGATTTGTGCATGAATCTTGCTAGGCGCTATTCTATAACACTGCACGCCCAATCCAATAGCATGTAACCCAAATGGGGCATGGCATGGGAGGGGCATAGACAGGTCAGGGGCGTTCTGAAAATTTGCACACAGTATTATAGAATATGACAGATGCATGCCCAAATTGGGTGCCAGGAATTACACTTGGTTTCAGCAGGCACAAATCCTGCTGCACAAATTTGGGTGTGGAATTAGCGCTACATTCCATTATATAAAGGCATGTGTTAACCATCATCCTGGAAAATATAACTGGCTATTTCTTTTCTGATGTTTGTTGTTGTAACTGGTTTGTGTAGTACAACACAATACACAGTTTAAAACTTTAATAAGAATTAAGAGGGCGATATTTAGAAGGATATGGCCACTAAAACACACTTAGGTGGCTATCCGGAGTTATTCGGCGCCGTATAGCTGGTTATCTGGCACTGAATATCACTGGTTAGCAGTTAAAGATAGCTGGTTGTATCACGCAATATAACTGGTTATCCACCGATTTTAAAAGTCAAACCAGTCAAGTTTGGCAGCCATGTTTGGCCACTAACAATAGGTGGAATAACTTTGGCTGGTCTGACTTTTAGCCAGAAAAATATCTTTAAATATTTCCTAAGCTGTAAACTTCAATATGTTATTATTCTGGAGGAAAAAGCCTCAACAGACTCCTGAAACTTAGCTCAATGGCTATCAATTCAAAGGAGTTCTACCTGTCATCACTGGCTTAAAAAACCTCCTTGTTGATTATCTGTTAGGAGTCAAAACTTCACTTGTCTTTGCTTTGACTCGTCGTTGCTCTCCTTAATGCTCAGTCTTTCTTTGCCACGGCCGACTCTGGTCCAGGTTTCGGCATCTTTTCCACTTCCTGCTTCAGGGTCCGTGGTGCTGGCGTACTCAATAGCAACGTAATTCTCTATGGTCCGTTCTAACCAGAAAAGGCCCGGCATTGAATATCCGGGTTCAGCGTGGTCCGCAGGAGACAGCCCAGCTATCTCCCACAGTCTGAAAATCAGGCACTATATGTTTACTCCAGTTTTATGTTCAGTGCTAATATATTGACACTATTTAGCAAACATACCCTTAATTGTCATCTGACAGGGCTGCAATTTTAAGACCTAGGTATCTGTTTCTCAGATAACTGCAAAGATGGGGGAAGCCTTAAATGCTTTCTGCTTCTCCAAGTTTTTTGCCTTAGAAATTTCTCCTGGATTCCTTGAACAACAATGGATTCCAGCCTTGCTTTACTATGGCAGATCAGTGGCGTAGCCACAGGTGGGCCTGGGTGGGCCGGGGCCCATCCACTTAGGGCTCAGGCCCACCCAACAGCAGCACATATTTAGTGCTAGCTAGTGGGGATCCCAAGCTTCACCAGCTGAAGACCTCCCCCTGATGGTGCTGAAAACACTGCTTTCCACTTCAGCAGTCTAAGCTTCCTAAGCTGCTGATACTGGCCTCATTGCAATGGGGGGGGGGGGGGGGGGGGGGGGGGGGGGGGAGAACACTTGGTGCCCACCCACTTCTTGACTAGGCCCACCCAAAATCTGCTGTCTGGCTACGCCCCTGCGGCAGATATTCTTTTTAATCAGTAATTTAGCTTCTTGTATAATAGCCTTTTCGAAATGCTGCTTCTGTTCCTAACAAAAGAGGAGAAGAAGTTAAATTATCAGAACAGTACAATACAGAGAATAAATGCAGTCCAAAACGTCCCTATAGATATCACATTTTTTTTGTACTTTGCAGACCGATATAATTCATCTATTCCATCACAGAGTTCACATGGACCTGTTTTCTGCTTAAAATTTAGTGTGCAAATGTTCTCCTAGTGATGGAGCTGTACACAAATCATTTGACCTTCAAGCAGTATTTGGGTGAATCATTCTCTTTCATGCAGTCCTTGGAACTGCAGGCAATGATAGATTTAATGAGATGTAAGTGAACCACCTAGTACTGTACTACCACCAATGTTTAACTTATCTTGTATTTAGTTGTAGGATAAAATTAGAAAAATAGTTCTGGAAGGCAAATGCAATTTAGATTCAGAATCCTTCCTTTTTTTTGTATGATATCCTGCCTACAATATTTGGAGAGAAATTATAGGGGGTCAATATTTAATGGCTCCAACCTGGATAAGTGCCACTCACCGGGGCTACCCATGGATTTTCTGCAGCATTACCTGGATAATACCATTTGAAAATTACCACTGACCGTCCCAGTGCTCTCTAAATGATGGTGGGGTAGTCTGGTGCCAGAGCTAAACTTACTCCCTTCTCTAGATCATTTATAAATATGTTAAAAAGCAGCGGTCCCAACATAGACCCCTGCAGATTCCCAATATCTACTCTTCTCCATTGAGAATACTGACCATTTAACCCTACTCTCTGTTTTCTATCTTTTAACCAGTTTTTAATCCACAATAGGACACTACCTCCTACCCCATGACTTTCTAATTTCTTCTGGAGTTTTTCATGAGGTACTTTGTCAAACATCTTTTGAAAATCCAGATACACAGTATCGACTGGCTCACCTTTATCCACATGTTTGTTCACCCCTTCAAAGAAATGTAATAGATTGGTGAGGCAAGATTTCCCTTCACTAAATCTATGTTGGCTTTGTCTCATTAATCCATTCTTTTGAATATGCTCAGTAATGTTCTTTATAATAGTCTGTACCATTTTGCATGGCACCGACCTCAGGCTCACTTGTCTATAATTTCCTGGGTCACCTCTGGAACCTTTTTTTAAAAATCAGCGTTATCTTGTCCACCCTCCAATCTTCCGGAACCATACTTGATATTAAAGATAAATTACATATTACTAACAATAGTTCTGCAAGTTCATTTTTCAATTCTATCAATACTCTGGAATGAATACCGTCCGGTTCAGGAGATTTGCTACTCTTGTCAAATTGCGCCATTACATCCTCCAGGTTTATAGAGATTTCATTCAGTTTCTCTGACTCGTCAGCTTTGAATACCATTTCTGGCACTGGTATCTCTCCCAAATCTTCCTCGGTGAAGACCGAAGCAGAGAATTCATTTAATCTCTCCACTATGGCTTTCTCTTCCCGGATTGCGCCTTTTACCTCTCGGTCATCTAGCGGTCCAACCAATTCTTTTGCTGGCTTCTTGCTTTTAATATACCTAAAAAAAAATTTTTACTATATGTTTTTGCATCCAATGCAATCTTTTTTTCAAAGTCTCTCTTTGCCTTACTTATCAGCGCTTTGCATTTGACTTGCCATTCCGTATGCTGTTTCTTATTATCTTCAGTCAGTTCCTTCTTCCATTTTCTGAAGGATTTTCTTTTAGTTTTAATTGTTTCCTTCACTTCACTTTTTAACCATGCAGGCTGTCATTTGGTCTTCCTTTCTCCTTTTTTAATACATGGAATATGTTTGGCCTGGGCTTCCAGGATGGTATTTTTGAACATCATCCACACCTGATGTAAATTTTTGACCTTTGCAGCTGCTCCTTTAAGTTTTTTTTTTTTTTTTTACTATTCTTCTCATCTTGTTTTTGCAAATTTACCAAAGGAAGGCTTATCACTGCTTGTATTCATCTTTAAAATGAATGCTTCCTTTGAGAAAGTGTCTTTCACAGTTTAGAACCAACCTCCCTAGACAAATTATGGTATATCCCTTAGTGATAAATCCAACACCCATCCACCCATTTCCCTTCCGCCCCCCCCACACCCCAGTACCCCCAAACTAACCACAGAATTTAAAACTAGATTCCATCTAGTGTCTGTGACTCCTGAAGCAGTAATTTCTCACTGAAACATAGATCTGTGTCGAGTCCAATTGTTTCTTTTTCCTGTGATTATTTCCTTGTGGTGGATATTTGAGTCCATTTGTTTGCTCCTGTGACTCTTCGCTTTTGGATGGATGCTTATGCTAGTTCACTATTGGCTTTGATGTGGGTTTCTAATAAACAGATTTTTTAGCCTCAGTCTCAGGCTTTCTGTGTTTTCTTTATAGTGGAAGGTTCCTGGTCTGCCCCGCATCTTTGTTTTTTCAGTCCTGCATTATCTCTATATTGTTAAAGCAGGTCACAGTAAAACACTCATATTTAAAACATACAGAATAATAAAATATATTAATTTATTTAAAAAATGTATACATTGCCAATTACCTAGGCAATTTACAGAAACAACCATACATCATAAAAACATACAACCCCCCCCCCCCCAAAAAAAACAGAAAACAAACATAACATACAGCACAAACCAGCTGCAAACAAGAAACAAAAATACTGCTCTTCATGTTTAAAAAAATCATATCAACTTACTCCTGTATAAAGGTCTCAACAGATAGCTGTGTCTATAACAATTATTTTACAAATGCCCACATTGCTACATAAATGAATCTGGCCATGGAGAGCATTCCACAATTGTACCCCAGCAATGGAAAAGGCAGATAACCTCATCCTATATAATAAAAAGCACCTCCAACGTTCTGAAGCCAAGAAAGTGAAGCCTTGAAGCATTCGTGCTCTCTGTATCCATCTCCTGAATGGACGTCATGTACTTCCGGGTTCGTCACAAGCAGCAGTGCCCAACCACACGAGGGTTCGTAATCACCCCGCCCTCGAGGGAGAGTTGCCAGCCCCAGCGCCTCCCTCACTCCCTCTCTCTCTCTCTGCCCTCCAAGCACGACCTGTCCTCTGGCAGCCCCTCGCCTTCCTAGCACGGGAAAACATTGTCTCCGTGATGGAGGAAGGCCCCTCTGCCTCAGACACATTAGCACACTGAGCACTACAAACTCCTGCCGCAGTTTCCGCCGCCATGCTGCTACAAAGAAAGAAAATCAAAGCCGGCACAGGGTTGCCAGCTGGGAAAAATTTTCCCAGCCCAAAGCGAGCCGTAAACCCGCCCAAAAACCGCCTGTAGCCAATCCCTGTCTCCCGCGTCACCGAACCCCGACCCCGCGTCACCAACCCCGCCCCCGCATCACCTAACCCTGCCCCGTGTCACTAACCCTGCCTCCCATGTCACTAACCCCACCTTCCACGTCACTAGCCCCGCCCCCTATGTCATCCCTGACGTCAACCCCGCCTCTGAAAGGCTTCTATTGGTCCAATTTGGACCAATAGAAGCCACGGAAAAGCTTCTATTGGACCAAATTGGACCAATAGAAGCCCCAGAAAAGCTTCTATTGGACCGATTTGGACCAATAGAAGCCCCGAAAAAAACTGCCAAACTCGCACAGTGGCGACAGGAAAATCGCCCAAAAAACCGCATCCCGAGGCCGGCGAAATTTTCCCGCTGCTGCTGGCGAAAACCCGCCCAATTGGGCGGTAAAACCGCCCACCTGGCAACAATACTTACCAACTGATCCCCCCTGCAGCACAGCACTGACAGCCAGAGCCAAGGGAAACGCTCTGGCTCTGAGAACAGCAGCAGTCAGTCAGATAGGAACTAACTCCCTAACTCTCCGCAAATTCTTTGTTTAAAATAAATTTTATGGTTCTCAGATTTTTTTTTTTAAAGTGAGGAGAGAATGAGAGAGCCAAGCAGAGAGTACAGAATCCTGTCAGATGAGAGTACAGGGTGAGGCAGGGACCTTGCAGTAAGGTATGCCCCTAAAGGTGACTGAGGGAGGGAGGGGGGAGAGCGATCCTGGAACTGGGAGGTAGGGAGGCCCTGGAACTGGGAGGGAGACCCTGGAACTGGGAGGGAGGAAGGGGGACCCTGGAACTGGAAGTGAGGGGGAGGGGGACAACCCTGGGAGAGAGGGGGGACCCTGGAACTGGGAGGGAGAGGGAGGGACAACTCTGGAACTGGGAGGGAGGGGGGGCCCCTGGCACACACTCTCATTCACACACACACACACTCTCTCACGGACACACTCGCACCCAGTCTCACTCTCTCTCTGTCACACACACACACTTTCACACATTCACTCTCTCTCTCACACATATGTCACTCTCACACACACTCTCTCAAACATACACACTCTGAGGAAAACCTTGCTAGTGCCCATTTCCTTTGTGTCAGAAACGGGCCTTTTTTCCTAGTATTAGCATAATAAACTAGTTTTGCCACTACATCTACTGATAAACGCATGGCACTCTCTGATCGCAAAGCTCATTTCAGGTGATAAGCACAAACAGTTTGAATAAATTAAGCTGGAGCTGCCAAATACAATGCTTGATGTATCAAAAGCTAATATTTTGTGTCTGGTGAAATGCATTCTGAATTATTGCAGAGGTGGAGATTACACTTTAGCGGAAAAGGAATGTCTGTCTGTTAACTGGTAGATGCAGGGTTCAATACCAGGAGAATATTGGGTCTTGTAAAAGGATATTGGCCTTTTTGGTGAAAAAGAGGATGCTTTCTCAAGAGAGAGAGAGAGAGAGAGAGAGAGAGATGAAGACATGAAGACAGCTTGTTCTCAAGCACAAAATGTAGAACACCCATAAAACTAGGGACTAAGATGGACTGAGGGATTGACCAATAAGATCAATACATGTGCAAGGGGAGGGGGGTGATACACGAACCTGGCAGGTTTCTTAGTGACTGGAGGAAATGGGTCATGTGCAAAGGATGACCTATGCAAACAGAGATTACAAGTCCTACCAGGAAATTGATGCTAGCTTAAGAATTAATACATTTAAACATGCACACAGAACTGTGGTGCAAACCATTATACAATTAGTGGCAATATTCAGCCAGCATAATGATTGCATTATCCATGTATTTAGCACTACTACCTATAGGGGATAGCATCGTCAGTGTTGTATAGTAGCTAAGTAAATGTAACTAGTGACTGTAACTTTTATTTGTAAAGAAGTACAGGAAACATTTATTACTTTAACTTTTACAGAAGTAATAATTTCACCAGTTTTTAATACTTTTACTCAGTTACATCTGATGCTTGCATTTAAAAGTAAAAAGTAAAAGCAGAAGTGAGATGTAAATGATGATTCCTTAGTAAACCAAACCAAATCATCTCATCTTAAATTTTGCTGTTCATGGAAAATAGACTATAAGAACAGAGGAACTGCCTATGTTTGTTGAACTGGTTACTGGTCTCCAGCCAAACAGATCAAAGCTGGTTGAAATTCTTGGTGAACATACTTATGTCTCTATCACAACAGACTGCTGGTCATCCAACGGAAAATTTTACAATGGGATGACCGTCCACTGGATTGGTAGTTTTAGAGATTAAAGTTTCCTTGTCTGAAGACTGAACGGTTTGCATATATTTGATGTTGTTGGATGAGTTCACGAAGATATTCAAACAGACTTTGCCATCAGATAAAACTTCAGTCCATACAGAATACAGCCATGCGGCTGTTGTCAAGCCCATTGTTATGACCACGTCTCCACTGCTACAAAAGTATCACTAGTTGCCCATGCATCAACGCATACTTTTCAAATTATTAGTCCTCACATTAAAGTCCCATAGGCTTGGTTTACCCCACTATCTTTCTTCCCTCACTATTCCATACTCACCAGTCCACCTTGTCTATTTAATAAATGATCACCATTTAGTTTTACCTGGCCCTAAACTTGCTCGGTTAGAAATCTACTCATCATCATACTTTTTTCTTTGCCACCCCTTCTCACTGAAACTCCCTGCCATTAGATATCCATGCTGAAACTTCATTTAAGAATTTGATTTAAAATTAAATCAAGATTAAAGACCTGGCTGTTTGCCAAGGCTTTAGCCTTAGACTGTGCGGCTGTTGCAACTGACTGCTGCTGTTCTCCCCCCTCTCCCCCTAATTAAACTCTACTCCTGCCCTCTCCCTTTCCCCCCTCTTTGTACCAGCTCCCCCCTTATTTTCTCTTCACCCCTCTGAGTGCCTGATCTATCCACTCTCTTATCAATTTTTGTAATTCCTTTCCTTTTCTAATGTTTGCATTATTGTACACTGCTGTGAACTGCCAGTTAGTCATGGTGGTATAGCAAATTCTAATAAACCATAAGCTATAAAACAACTTTGTGAAAGCCTTCTCTGTAATTGGACAGCATGATGATAATAACATTACAAAATGAGTTCAATCTGTCCAAAAATACATCTATTGGGCTCCTGCCACACTCCTGACCATGCAACCATGTTAACTGCTCCTATACAACATCATTGACTGCCCATCAACTACAGGATTCAGTTTAAAATATTAGCCTTGACACAAAAGATGCTCCATAATTTGACTCCATCTTATCTCTCTTCCCTCATTTCCCCTTACACTCCATCTCAAGCTTTGCGCTCCTCACATGGACATCGTCTAACTATCCCCACCCCCCACCCCTTTTACAAAGCCATGCTAGTGGCTGCCGTGCAGTAATGTCAACATAGCCCATTCACTTTGAATGGGATTTATCAGCATTACCGCTAACTCGGCTTTGTAAAAAAAAAAAAAGGGGGGGGGGTTATATCACCTTGAGACAACAAAGCACTCTATGTTTTTTTTTATATAGTGCATTTCTTTTGGAATGCCCTACTTGTACCACTAAGATCTGAAATTTCCTATAAGAGATTCAGGACCTTACTAAAGACTTACCTATTTTCTCATGCTTTTCTGGGAACCCTGATTGGCTAATTACCTAAAGAGCAGCACTCCTATCCTTCCTTTGCTTTTCCTTTGCCCTGCTGCTCCTCTCTCCCATGCCCACTTCTCTGTTGACTTTTCTTGCTGCAGGAGGATTTCCTTTGATTAATAGCCTTCTACATTATATTCTTTTTCAGTGTTGCATACTGTGTTAATTTGTTGTGAAAGGTAGTATATTAAGAACACAATAAACAATGTACTGTATGTATTTATTTATGTTCAAAATGTATACACCGCCTACAATCGAGGCGGTTTCCAGAAAACCATATATAGTTAAAACATAGATACAACATTAAAAACAATAGGCATTGCAAAGCAGGGGATGAAGTGCATCACTACTATCAATGAACACAACTTGTGCACAGTATTTGGTTTTCTTACATCCCTGGTGAGGGGAATTTGGTCATTGTAGGTCATGGTGGGTCTCTCCCAGGCCCTGAGATAGGATCTTCTGTGGCCTGGAAGGACAAAGTACCGCTTCTCCTTCCTTAAAAACAGCCTTGCTAACAGTTTGCTGTCAGCCAAGGAGAAATTAGTCATTATTTTCCTTAGAGGCATTTTTGCTGATATCCCTGCATGCATGACGTTATGAAATTATGACACAGTTGATGTCAAATAGCGCTGATCAGTTTCTTTACAGTGCGTGGAAAATGTAGGTGTATTGTAGATATGGTGCGGAAATTCAGGAAAATTCTATATACTGCATAGAACAAAGCAGGCATAGAATTCTAGGTGCATAGGCAGACGGTCATGGACATGCCTAGAATTAGTCCAAAATACTGTCGCCGCATCTCAAAAAAGATATAGTGGAATTAGAAAAGGTGCAGAGAAGGGCAACGAAAATGATAAAGGGATGGGACGACTTCCCTATGAGGAAAGGCTAAAGTGGCTAGGGCTCTTCAGCTTGGAGAAAAGGCGGCTGAGGGGAGATATGATAGAGGTCTATAAAACAATGAGTGGAGTTGAACGGATAGATGTGAAGCGTCTCTTTACGCTTTCCAAAATTACTAGGACTAGTGGGCATGTGATGAAGCTACAAAGTAGTAAATTTAAAACGAATCAGAGAAACTTTTTCTTCACTCAACTTGTAATTAAACTCTGGAATTTGTTGCCAGAGAATGTGGTAAAGGTGGTTAGCTTAGCAGAGTTTAAAAAAGGTTTGGACGGCTTCCTAAAGGAAAAGTCCATAGACTATTATTAAATTGGACTTGGGGAAAATCCACTATTTCTGGGATAAGCAGTACAAAATGTTTTGTACTTTTTTGAGATCTTGCCAGGTATTTGTGACCTGGATTGGCCACTGTTGGAAACAGGATGCTGGGCTTGATGGACCTTTGGTCTGACCCAGTATGGCAATACTTATATACTTATGTACTTATGTAGTCACATGAATAGTGCCTAGGTGTATTCTATAAACCACACCTAACTTTAGTTGAGATTTATAGAATACGCTTAGGTGCATTCTTTTTCTCCACCGAGCTTTTGGGCGCTATATATAGAATCTGGTCCATATTGTGCTCTGATCTCAAAGGTCATTTTGGGCAACAGACGCATAAGGTTTGGGTGAAATAAAATGGCACAAACATATATAGAGCCTGATGTATCAAAGATAACACTTTGTACTGAGCCCTTTAGAACACTGGTAGCCAGTGCAGTTGTGTCAGCACTGGTGTTATATGATTAAATCTAGGGATCCCTACCGCAAGCTTTGCCGCTGCATTCTGTACCAATTGCAATGCCCTGTATCTCGCACTTGACATTCCAAGATACAAGGCGTTGCAATAATCTAATCTTGGCTCTGCAAAACACTTTGAAAATCATACTGTGACAACAATAAACAATAAGTGATGGAATTAGATGGCACTACCTCTAATGCAGATGATAATGACAATGATAATGATAAAGCATTCTTTGCTATACAGAAGTGTTTCAGATGGAGGTTCTCTTGATCAATACTCGCAGACTCAGTCAGAAGACATCAGTAATATTGCAGCCTGGCCTGATTTGAAGGAAACTTTTATCAGACTGAACAATCCACTTCCTGCTAGTACAGCTTCTGAATACCTTTTTAGCTGTGCTGGATTAATGACTCACAAGCGAACTCACATCAGTGACTATTATTTTCAAAGTTTAGTTTTACAAGCAAAGTGGATTGAATTGTAGAGCAATAAAGTTGGGATAAAAATGTTAACAATAGTTGCATTCATAGTAGATGTTGTACTTTTACTTTTTACTCAAAAAGTATTATATTAGGTAATAACTTTTTTTATTTCATTTCATATATTATGTTTGCTATACTGCCTTTTCTAACTGGCAGACCAAGGCAGTGAACAATCTAAAAACAATTTACAATGATTCAAGAGTAATGAAAAGAACTAGAATGGTTGAAAGAAAAGAAAATCCAGGCACACAAAGCAGATTTTACAAGGGGGGGGGGGGGGGAGCTTAGGGAAGGGTTAATATGGTAAGTGCACAGGGAAAGGGTACAAAAGGTCAATCCACCGAACATACTTCAGTTGTCCTTGAAAGCCTGAGTGAAAAGCCATGATTTTAAGGAGATCTTAAATTCTTCAAGGATTGTTTGGCACGAAGTAACAGAGGCACTGAGTTCCAAAAGGAAGGTGCGGGAAAAAGAAGGCTCAGTACCTAGTGGATTTTTTTATTTTCGTTTAAGTAAATTTTTAAATGTGTTCTTCACTGTACTTTTACTTAAGTATTAAAATATACATTTATTGTTATTCAAACTCCTGATGTGAACTGAGTCCTTTGGATGTTTTGCTTTGACATCATATTTGGTGTCCCCTTCGCTGTGTGTTGCCTGCTTATTTTGACCTGTGTGAGGGTCTTTTGTTCTTCTGTGCACCTTAAGATCATCACATATGATCACACCCAAGTCCTGCTCCTCTTTCGTGCACAAAAGATCATCACCTCCTAAACGATACCGTTCCTTCATTTTTTTACAGCCCAAATGCATGACCCTGCATTTTTTAGCATTAAATCTTAAATGCCAAATATATACTATGCTTATTTACAGTAATAGTGCATAGGTGGGATTTTGGCATTTACACATGTACGTACACACATGCACGCATCTGTTATTATTCTAATGATTTAGATGCATAATCAGCGAGTAAATGTTTGTGCTTGTTTTGTAGAATTACCCTTTATGGGGAAATTCTATAAATAGTGCGCAAATTTCTATTTGCGAAATTGCATGCTAGTCTGAGATGTCCACACAGCTGAACTGGCTGAGCCAATTAGTGGTAATTGGGTGCTAACAATCAATTATCATTAATTGACAACCATTTAGATTTGTGCACGCATCTTGCTAGACACTATCCTATCAAGATTTGTGTGCAAATATTATAGCATGCAAATAACTTGTGCACCAAGATTTATATTTGCATGAGTACTAATCCCATCTAGTGTGATACTAGATGTACACAGTGCTGTACACATTATATGTAGGTATTTTTCCTGTCCCTCTAGGTGGCTATACCTGGGGCAATGGAGGATTAAGTGTCTTGCCCAAGATAATAAAGAGCTGTAGTGGGAATTGAACCCAAGATGCCAGGCTCAAAGTCTACTGGTTTAACCATTAGACCACTCCTCTGCTCTACAGTTGGGTGTGAATCCTGACACTATGCACTATTCTATAATGCGCATTCAGTGCTGATCTTTGTGGGTCCCGAATTCTGAGTGCCATTTACTAAATCCAGCCCCTAATGTCCAGTAGTGACATCCCTGTTAAATGCAAGACATAGTCATCATCTATTCTATGTCCATTCCATACTTCACAGTTGCATTTTTCATGTTAGCTGTTTAACTTTGGAATTAATGTTCACTAACAGTTATGCTGCTAGCTCTAAGCTTCTGAAGTAACTTACTAATTATACTCCAAAATGCTTATTCTAGTTCAGTTTTCTTCTATTCAGGTCCCTGAACAATTCCTGTTATAGCTTTGGATAACAAATATTTTTAATCGCCCACCTGCCTGAATAATTATTCATCGCATCCTCCCTAAGGGGACCTTTTATAAAGCCACTGTAAAAAGCGGCCTACGGTAGTGTAGGTGCATCTTTTTGGTGCGCACTGGGCTACTTTTTACTGCGGCTGGGAAAAAGGCCATTTTTAATGGGCAGGGAAATGGCATGCGCTAAAATTAAAACTAGTGCACTCCTATTTAAAGCCTGAGCCCTTACCTCCAGCCAATGACCAAACGGTAAGGGCTCACGCACATAGATTTTAGAAACACCCAAGCCCAGCCCATTCTATGCCATGGCCACACCCCCTTTTCATCTATGTGACTTAGAATTTACACGCACCACATTATAGAATACGCTTAGTCTGTTGTATGACTAAATTCTAATTATTGCCAATTAGTATCAATAATTGCTTGTTAATTGGCAATTATCTACGCTGATTGGCTTGTTAAATAATTAAGTTGCACTATATAGAATCTGGGGGATAGTACATACATAGATTCCATTTTAAAGTACGAAAATACTTCATTGACTTGTATTTTTCAGTTCTATTATATTTTAGATTATTTTATTCATCTCATAAGACAGTTATGCTAAGATCAGAAAGGCACTGGCAATTCTGGTTATGCAGAGCACTGACTGGCAGAGATGCTATAACTTGGTAATTAGGGGCCCTTTTGCAAAGCTTTGCTGTGCGCCAATCCAGCACTACCGCCGGATCACCACGGGAGCTAGCAGTAGTGCCGCCCCCACCATGTGCCATTTCCGGCACGCCGGAAATTGTTTTCTATCTTTACTGGCAGGGGCTTACCCGGCGGTAATTGGGCAGTGCCATGCGCTGTCTAGTTACTGCAGGCAGGGCCACCAAGAGGGGGGGCAGTGGGGCAAAATTCCCTGGGCCCGGGCCACCAAGGAGGGCCCGGCGCTGGAGTCTCTCGCCCTCTCCTGCTCCCAGGCCGCTGGCGCTGCAATCCCGTCTCCACCTGCCTACCCTCAGCTCCCTTCTGTCTGTCGTCTGACCCCCTGCATTAAAAAAAATCTCTAAAGCAGCAGCGCCTTCTCTGCGAAAGCGGCAGATCATCTTGGACGGGCCTTCCCTCACTGTGTCCTGCCCTCCTCTGATGTAACTTCCTATTTTCGTGAGGGCGGGACACAGTGAGGGGAGGCCCGACCGAGGTGATCTGCCGCTTTCGCAGAGAAGGCGCTGTGCCTGCTGCTTTCGAGATTTATTTTTAAAATTTAAATGAAGGGGGTCGGATGGCAGGCAGAAGGGAGCAGTGGGTAGGTAGGTGGAGACTGGGACCTGCGGCGCCGGAGGCCTGGGAGCAGGAGAGGGAGGCGACAGAAGTAGCGATTGAGGGGTGGGCGATCCTGGTGGGGGGCGTGGCCTTGCCCCGGGCCCGGCTCAGTCTCTCGGCAGCCCTGACCACAGGAGCCCTTATCGCCTCCTAAATAGGAGGTGGTAAGGGCACCCTCAGGCAGTGGCGTACCAAGGGGGGGGGGGCGGTCCGCCCTGGGTGCACGTCGCTGGGGGGGTGCCGCGCGCCGGTCAGCTTCCTTCGTTTCCATGCTCCCTCTGCCCCGGAACAGGAAGTAACCTGTTCCGGGGCAGAGGGAGCATGGAAACGAAGGAAGCTGACTGGCGTGCACCCGGGGGGGGGGGGGGGGGGGGTCTTTCGCCGGGGGGGGGGGCGGGGCACATCGGCGATCCATCCGGGGTGTCAGCCCCCCTAGGAACGCCACTGACCTCAGGAAATGGCCGTGCAGCAAGTATATACTTACAGTATAGCCATTTCCTTTTTTTTTCACAAAAAATCCGCTGTAGTAAATGGGGCTTCGGCACACAGCAAATCCACATGCTGAGGACACAACAGGGTCCCTGTTACCGTAGCGAGTAAAGGGGCATCTATAAACTGTTAGCACTCTCCAACATCCTGTGGGTTATCCTGGCAGCCAACAACATGTTCCATGGATATCAGTGAAGCCTCAGCTGGTTGTGGCACTGTCAAATTAGGATGTTTTAGTTCCTAGTGCCAGAGATGACCCAGGCCTAAAATGTTTTGAAAGAAAGGTGGGAAATTCATTTTAATGTGATTTGTCCAAATCTGACATTTAATAAGCTAGAAGGTTACATTTTGAACTATTAACTCAAAGTTCATGAATCATCTTGAGGGGTCCGTGAACAATGTTTCAACTGTAGATAATTTGGGTTGGCATCTCTTCTTTGTCATGCCCTTTTCAGGATTGCTTTCTGAGATCTTTGCAAAAAGAAAAAAAAAACTTTCAAGAGGAACTCATTAGAATATTCACCTTTATCAATGAAACTTACAGGAATCTTCTTATTCCTCTGTGAGCAACGTAAGGGAATATCATTCCAGTCTCTGCAGAAATAGAGAAATGAATTGTAAAGCTAATGTACAGTTTTCCAAAGAGAGCTCACACGTACAGCAGTAAGTCATTTAAAAATAAAATTGGATACGTTTTGGAAATAAATATGATAGAAGGAATAATAATTTAATCAGAGTGGGCCAAATTGTTGACACTGAGACTTTATTGCAGACTAATTTATTTGGGACCGAGAAACAAGTTTTATTTGTTGTGCTGTGGGTCTGGTTGGGGAATTCTGACATCAGTGGCTGCAGAAATTTAATCAAGGTAAAGCAGAGTTTGTTTAATAGCACAAATATATTCCCCTTCAGTCTAAATCTTGGCACTTACTATTAGGCACTAACTCCCGGATTCAAATCCCACTGCTGCTCCATGTGATCTTGGGCAAGTCATTTAGGGGCCCTTTTACAAAGGCGACTGAAAATGGCCTGCGGTAGTGTAGACGTGTGTTTTGGGTGCACACAGAATCATTTTTTAGCGCACCTGTAAAAAATGTCTTTTTAAAATTTTTGCCGAAAATGGATGTGCGGCAGAATGAAAAATGCTGGACGATTGGATCATATCTGGGCCTATATTGCAAGAGAAAACCCTGGATATTCAATGAAGGTGACCCTGATTTCACTGCCCATATCGGGTGGCTTCATCGCTGGAAGAAAAGATATGGAATATGGCAGCTCTACATTGCTGAGGAAAAGCTGTCAATGGATTCTGAGGAATTTGTCACATTCATAGCAAACTTTCAGCATCTTATTAAAAAGGAAGGTGTATCGAGGGACCAGACATACAGCTGTAGGTAAAATTTTTAAAAGTTGACATCAAGAACTCTTGCATCATGGCTCAAAGCCTCAGCTCCAGGTTATAAATGCAGAAAAGAAAGAGTTACTATTCTAGTCTGTAGCAATGCAGCTGGTAAACATAAATTACCACTGACTTTCTTTGGAAAGCCAAAAAATCCTAGGGCCTTTAAAAACATGGCTTCTTCTGCACTTCCAGTGACCTATAGCAACAAGAGGAATGCCTGGATGGACAAATACATTTTCCGTAACTGTTTTTTCAAGGAATTTGTTCCATCAATAGAAAACTTCTCGAAAATGATAAACCTGTCTAGGAAAGCAGTCCTTCTCTTGGATAATGCACCATCTCATCCTCACAAGGATGAACTGAGAAGTTCTGACATTAGAATGATTTTTCTGCCTCCCAATGTCACATCATTGTGTCAGCCAATGAACCAGGGTGGGCATATTGGAAACTTTAAAGAACAAATATTGCTGTAAGCTTCTTACAACACTTGTTTGTGTACTGGATAAAGGGAAAGGAATGATTGAAGTTTTAAAAGAAAGCGAACATCAAAGATGTTATCTACTGGATCTCTAAGTCATAGGATGAAATTGAACCTCCAACCCTAGCAAAATCATGGAGAAAGTTAATTCCTGAGAATGAAAATGAACAAGGACATGACATTGAACACAGAGCAGCCGAGGAAGATCTTCTTCCTTTGTTACAGGTGTGAGAATGCTTGTGAGGATGACAGACAAGAATGGATACAGTCAGATGAGCAAGAAGAACTAACTGACAATGATGTGATTGATATGGTGAATGGGAATGAGACTGAAGATGATGATGGTGATGAAAGACACCTAGAGTGAGGCTGAACATGAAGGAGATAACATTGTAAAAGCCAGTCATAGCGAAGGGATCAAAGCGATTGAGGTTGCATATGTGGAGAAACAAAAGGAAATGACTGCTATTGATATAATGTTGTTGAGATGCTGGTGTAACCTTGTAATGAGGAAGTAAAGTAAAATGGGAAAACAAACATTACTCACAAAATTTTACAAAACATTGTTATAATTTATGTTTATTAAATGCCGGGGGGGGGGGGGGGGGGGGGAGCCAGTCTCTCCTTAGGCAGTACAAGCATTTTTGGACAAAGCAGGGCTACCTCAATTATCTCCTGAAGCTCTTGCGGTACTTAATAGACCAATACAAGCTAAAGAGCTTCAAGATGCAATCAAATCCTTAAGAAATTTCTCTGCTCCTGGTGCAGATGGATTCTCGAGGAAATTTTATAAAGGATTACAGGTACAGATAGCAGATCCGTTATTGGCATACTATAAAGAGATTATAGAATCCAGTGAGTTTCCCCTTCATAAAAATGGCCCTGATTACGCTTATACCAAAACCAAGCAAACCTAATGAGTTAGCTGACTCATATCACCCCATTAATGTTGCTATAAAAATCTATCTAAAATTTTAGCCAACTGATTGACTACTGACTTACCTACGCTTATCAGCAGTGCCCAAGTAGGCTTTGTAAGGTCTAGACAGTCTATGATTAATATGTGCAAAGTTCTCCTGACAATGTTTCACTGTCGGTTGTACTACTACTACTACTACTACTACTACTACTACTACGAGATTCCAGCCAAGGTGATCAGTCTAGACTCTGAGAAAGTCTTTGATAAGGTAAATTGGACTTAGTTATTTGAAGTTCTTACAAGTTTTGGACAGTGAGGATGGTTTTTCCAGGCAATACAGATTATGTATAACAGCCCTCAGGCCCTGATATTGGTGAATGGAGAGCATACCCTTCCATTTGGCATTTTTAAGAGCACAAGACAAGGATGTCTCCTCTGCTGTTTGTACTATCCTTGGAACCCTTGCTTCATGTAATTCACAAGGACCAAGAAGATGCAGGGGTAGATGTTCAGTGGTGTGAGATAAAAACATTGGCCTTTGCTGATGATCTGTTAGTTTTATTAACTAGCCCTGTGCAATCTCTTCCCATATTGCTTCAGTTAATTCATAGTTATGGTAATGTAGATTTACATTTAACTCGGGTAAATCTAAGGCCCTTCCAATTCTCTTTTGTCATGTTCCCTACCTCAATGCAAGCGGCGTCCTCAGGCTGCGCGGGGTCCTGTCGACATGCACACGTGAATGGCACAGCCCTGAGCCATGTGTGTGTAGTTCTTCTCTGGGTTTGTTCAGAGAGACAGTGGTTGCAGGCTCCTTAATTGCTTTGCTTCCATGCACCTGTTTCTGCTCTCTCTCTCTCTCTCTCTCTCTCTCTCTCTGCCTGGCTTCCAGGCTCCTTGATTGTTTTGCTTCCATGCACCTGTGTCTGCTCTCCCTCTGCCTGGCTTCCCTTGCTTCTCTCCTATTGGTCTTCCAGTTCCTCCTTCCCCTGCTCTTGTCCTATGGCTGAGCTCCTTCTCCCTGCTGGTTCCTGCTGATGTCAGATGCCAGCACTTTATCAGCTGAGCTTTTCCTGGACTCCATGCTTTGGCTTCTACTTTGGTAGGTGTTACTTGCTCTGTAGTTTGCTTCTTCTCTACTTTGTCCCTCGTTGCTGACTTTGCCTGTACCTGGATTACTCTCTTGACCTGCTGCCTGCCTTTTGACTTTACCTGTGCCTGGATTATTCTCTTGCCTGCTGCCTGCCTCCTGACTTTGCCTGTACCTGGATTACTCTCTTGACCTGCTGCCTGCCTACTGACTTTGCCTGTACCTGGACTACTCTCTTCTCTCAGAGAAGGGGGACAAAAATGATAAAAGGGATGGAACAACTTCCCTATGAGGAAAGGCTAAGAAGGTTAGGGCTCTTCAGCTTGGAGAAAAGGCGGCTGAGGGGTGATATGATAGAAGTCTACAAGATAATGAGTGGAGTAGAGCGGACAGATGTGAAGCATTTGTTTACACTTTCAAACAACAATAGAACCAGGGGACACAAGATGAAGCTAGAATATGGTAGATTTAAAACAAATAAGAGAAAGGTTTTCTTTACTCAGCGTGTAGTTGGACTCTGGAACTCGTTGACGGAGGATGTAGTGACAGCAGCTAGCCTTACAGAGTTTAAGGGGGGTTTGGACAGATTCCTGAGGGAAACGTCCATTGAACATTATTAAAACATTATTGGGGGGGGGGGGGGGGGGGGGGTTGCCGGGTTCTTGAAGCCTGGATTGGCCACTGTCGGAGACAGGATGCTGGGCTTGATGGACCCTTGGTCTTTTTCCAGTATGGTGGTGCTTATGTGCTTATGACCTGCTGCCTACCTACTGACTTTACCTGTGCCTGGATTACTCTCTTGCCTGTTGTTTGCCTATTGACATTGCCTACCTGGATACTCCCCTGCCTGCTGCCTGCCTGTTGACATTGCCTGTTCCTGGATTACTCCCCTGCCTGCTGCCTGCCTGTTGACATTGCCTGTTCCTGGATTACTCCCCTGCCTACTGCCTGCCTATTGACTATGCCTGTACCTGGATCACTCTCTTGCCTGCTGCCTGCCTGGCTGATAAGTTCACCACCCCACTTCCAGGTCTGTCTGGTAAGTCCTGCAGGCTGCCCGCACCTAGGGGCTCAACCTCTGGGGAACAGCGGTCAGCGCAGGTGAAACCTGGGGTTGTCCGGCCGCCAAGCAGAACCTGGTCCGAGTACCGGGCTCAGCAGTGCTCTACTTGGTACAAGAACTCACAAGTCTGACATCTTTAGGGTACATTCTACATGGATGGGCCCCTTTCCTATTTCCTGGAAGGATAGAACTCTCTGCTGTTTAGGTATTGTTCTCTTTGCTGACCTGTCTACTTTATATGCCCCTAGTGTGGGTTCTTTGTTAGATGATGCCTATGTCAAATTACGTATATGGGCAGCATATCCATTGACTCTTTGGGGTAAAATACATTTGTTTAGTATGATGCTGGCTCCTCGCTGGCTATGCACATGCCATATGTTGCCACTATTCTTGCTTTGTGTGGAGATTGCCCCTCTTTCGCGCTAGCCCAGTTGGAACACATGTTTTGGCATTGCCCGCAGATTGCACGGTTTTGGTTCCATGTCCTGTCTATTCTTTCTACCCTTTGGGGCTGCACTATATATTGTTCAATCCTCCTCTCGTTTTTGGATATACTACTCTTGATACCTCTGCATCTTGGGGATTCATGCGGTTCTTTTTTTGGGCGCTGTTGTTCACTCTGAAATCAATTTTACAAGATTGGCTCTCGCCTACTGGTGCCATGGAGCAATAATGGCAAGCCCTGTTCACAACTCAAATGTGTCTAGAGCACTTACAAGTTCAGGACTTCTCACATCACACAAGCATCCTTTTTCATGAAACTTGGGCTCCTTTTTGACCTCGTTGGCAGGGAGTTGATTTCTTAATGGTCGAGGTGCTCTCTTTTCCTGAATTCTGGACTTAGACTTATCTTCATCACCATGGTGTCTGAGGAGAGGTGGGGAAGGGGATTCTGATTCATGTTGGGAGTTTCTTGGTTGTTTGGCTGGCACTGATTGGTTTCTTATATGTTGTCTTGTTGTTTGCACATGTTTTTCCAAATAAAAATTATTTAAACATAAATTATATTTACCAGTTGCATTGCTACTATACAGTAGTGTACTCTTTATGATTGTACAGTATTGGTCCTATTTTACAGTACATATACAGTAGTAAGGTATTGTAGTATATTTCTATTAAAAATCTGTTTTTGAACAAGCACATGTACAGTAACTATATTTTAACACTCCAATCATGCTGCAGAATGTGTTATAGTGTTAATAAACAATTTTTGAAAATTGGTAAATCTATGCCTTTGTTTATGCATTGTTTAAGGAGTTACCATTGTTTTCCGTATTATCCAACTTTTCACTTATCCAACAACGAGTCAGTCCCGTTTACATCTGATAATCGAGACTGTACTGTAGTTATTTTTCCCATTCTATGAACTTGCATAATGACAATCGCTTTACATTAGAAACACGAGCCCTGAACATAATGTAGAAAAAATTGAAAGTAAGTTGTAGGGCATTGATAAACAAAATCAACATGTAAACATATGCTGGTCAATATTTCAAATCAATTATCTAGCTCATGGTGGTCAGTGTTTTTTCTTTTAATCTGACAGTATCCAGGAACTTGTCCAAACCTTTTTTTAAACCCAGATATGCTAACCACTGTTACCACATCCTCTAACAATGAGTTCTAGAGCGTCACTATTCTTTGAGTGAAAAAATATTTCAACCTATTTGACTTAAAAGTATTTCCACATAATTTCATTGAGTGTCTCTTGGTTTTTGTAGTTTTTGAAAGAATGAAAAATCGATTCACTTTTACCTGTTCTGCACCACTCAGGATTTTATAGATCTCAATCATATCCCCCCCCCCCCCCACCCCTCAGCTGTCTCTTTTCCAACCTGAAGATCCCTAACCATTTTAGCCTTTCCTCATATGAAAGGAGTTCCATCCCCTTTATCATTTTGGTCCCTCTTCTTGAACCTTTTCTAATTCTGCTATATCTTTTTTGAGATATGGTGACCAACATTGAATGCAATACTCAAGGTGAGGTCACAACATGCAGCGATACAGAGGCATTATAATATTCTTGGTCTTATTTTGTATCCCTTTCCTAATACTGTAATTCCTAGCATCCTGTTTGCATTTTTGACCACTGCCATACACTGGGCAGAATATTTTAGCATATTGTTTACTATAGTGACACCTAGATCTTTTTCTTGAGTGCTGACTCCTAATGTGGACCCTAGCATCAGGTAACCATGATTTGGATTATTCTTCCCAATGTGCATCACTTTGTATTTGTCCACATTAAATTTCATCTGCCATTTGGATGACTAGTTTTCTAAGGTCTTTCAATTTTTCACAATCCACATGTGTTTTGACAACTTTGAATAGTTTTGTGTCATCTGCAAATTTAGGGGTCCTTTTACAAAGGTGCACTAAAAAATGGCCTGCGGTAGTGTAGATGCTTGTTTTGGGTGTGTGCAGAATCATTTTTCAGCGCGTCTGTAAAAAACGCCTTTTTAAATTTTTTGCTGAAAATGGATGTGCGGCAAAATGAAAATTGCCGCGTGTCCATTTTGGGTCTGAGACCTTACCACCAGCCAATGAATTAGTGGTAAGGTCTTATGTGGTAACTGGGCGGTAATGGTCTACGCACGTAGAATGATTACCGCCTGATTACTGCCCACGCACCAGAAAATAAAAATATTTTCTGGCGCGCCTAGTGGACGTGCATCAAAAATGAAATTACTGCAAGGGCCACGCAGTAGCTGGGCAGTAACTGAAAACTGACGCGCATTGAGCACACGTAGGTGCCTATCCTGCTTATTTTCGAAGGAGAAGGATGGCCATCTTCTGACACAAATCGGGAGATGGCTGGCCTTCTCCTAAAGCCGGCCAAATCAGTATAATCGAAAGCCGATTTTGGCTGGCTTCAACTGTTTCTGTCGCAGGGCCGGCCAAAGTTCAAGGGGGCATGCTGGCAGTGTACCGAAGGCAGGATGGGGGCATGGTTAAGAGATGGCCGGCCTTATGTGGTCCCTCTTTATTCACAACCAAGCCTTGAAAAGGTGCCCAAACTGACCAGATGACCACCGGAGGGAATCAGGGATCACCTCTCCTTACTCCTCCAGTGGTCACCAACCCCATCCCACCCCCCAAAAAAATGAAAACACATTTTTTTGCCAGCCTCAAATGTCATACCCAGCTCCATCACAGCACTATGCAGGTCCCTGGAGCACTCTTTAGTGGGTACTGCATTGCACTTCAGGCAGGCGGACCCAGGCCCTTCCCCCCTACCTGTTACACTTGTGGTGGTAAATGTGAGCCCTCCAAAACCCACCGAAACCCACTGTACCCATATCTAGGTGCCCCCCTTCATCCCTAAGGGCTATGGTAGTGTTGTACAGTTGTGGGGAGTGGGTTTTTTTTGGGGGGGGGTTGGGGGGCTCAGCACCCAAGGTAAGGGAGCTATGCACCTGGGATCATTTTGTGAAGTCCACTGCAGTGCCCCCTAGGGTGCCCGGTTGGTGTCCTGGCATGTGAGGGGAACCAGTGCACTACAAATGCTGGCTCCTCCCACAACCAAATGGCTTGCATTTGGCCGAGTTTGAGATGGCCGCCATTAGTTTCCATTATTGGTGAAAACCAATGGCGGCCATCTCTAACGCCGGCGATCTCTAAGGGTGGCCCAAATGTTGAGATTTGGGCGTCCCCGAACGTATTATCGAAACAAAAGATGGCCGACCATCTTGTTTCGATAATACGGTCGGGTACGCCGCTTAACGGGGCTGTCATTAGAGATGGCCACCCTTATAGATGGCCGGCCCTGTTCAATTATGCCCCTCCACGCGTCTTAGGAAAGGGGCCCCTTAACCACCGCACTTGTGGTTCTGTTTTCCAGACCATTTATAAATATAATAAATAGCACAGGTCTCAGTACAGATCCCTGCGGCACTCCACTGTTCATCCTCCTCCATTGAGAAAAATGACCATTTAACCCTACCCTCTGTTTTCTGTCCAATAACCAGTTCCTAATCCACAGAAGGACATTGCTCCCTATCCTATGACTTTTTAGTTTTCTCAGGAGTCTCTCATGAGGAACTTTGTCAAAAGCTTTCTGAAAATCTAGATACACTACATCAACTGGCTCACCTTTATCCACATGTTTGTTCACACCTTCAAAGAAATAAAGCAAATTGGTGAGGCAAGACTTCCCTTGGCTGAATCCATGCTGACTCTTGTGTTTAAACCATGTTTATCTATGTGTTCCGAAATTTTATTCTTTATAATAGTACCAGGCAAAATAATGGAAACTGAAGTCATGTGTAGTAGTCTGTAATTTCCCAGATCATCCCTTGAACCCTTTTTTAAAATCAAGCTGAATGTTTTTTTGTAAATAGAATGTTTATTATGGGGTCCTTTTACTAAGCTGTAGCACATGCTAGAGTGTGCTTACTGCAGCTTAAAAGTGCATACCATGGGATGTGCTGAGATATCTTGCAGTAAGTTCCTAAACTGCACATGCAAACTGCGTGCTAAAAATAGTCTAAGGGGTCCTTTTACTAAGGTGCTCAGAAAAATGGCCTGCAGTAGTGTAGATGCGTGTTTCGGGCGCGCGCAGAATTACTTTTCAGCACGCCAACAAAAAATGCCTTTTTTAAATTTTTGTCGAAAATGGACGTGCGGTAAAATGAAAATTGCCGCGCGTCCATTTTGTGTCCGACACCTTACCGCCAGCCATTGACCTAGCAGCAAAGTCTCACGTGGTAACCCAGCGGTAATGACCTATGTACGTCAAATGCCACTTGATGCATGTCCGATACGCATGTCCAAAAAAAAAAATTATTTTTTGGACACTCATATCGGATGCGCACTAAAAATGAAATTACCGCAGGAGCCATGTGGTAGTCGGGTGGTAACTCCATTTTGGTGCATGTTGGGAGCACGTAGGCGCTTACGCGGCTTAGTAAAAGGGCCCCTAAATTCTTCTACAGAAGGGGCGTGTCTGGGGGGTGGTGAAGAGTGGATGTTTCTGTGTTAGATTAGTTAGTGCAGCTACATTACTGCACACTGATTATCAGAGATTTAGCATGTGAGCCCTTACCGTCTACAGAGCAGGTGTCAGTAAGTACTCTAGCAATAATTATTTTATTTATTATTATGCATTTATAATTATAACAATTTTATCTCAAGACAACACACCTTGATGCAGAAACAAGAAAGGTTACAACCAATGAAATATAGCTACACAAGAAAGAACAAGAAAAATCATTAAACAAACCCTTCAAACCCAGTCCACCAAAGTGGAGAGGGAGGGAAGGAAAAATTCCAGGAAATAATACCAATAACAAACAATAATCCTAATGAAGTTACATGGTAATTATTTCTTACCACAGAGCTGAAGTCTTTGGTGGCTCAAAGGTGGCCAAACAGGTAGAAAAGGTGACGGCTGCATAAGGAGAGGGATGACCAGCAGGAAAAAAAGAGGTAATAGTGTCCTTGTATAAATCTCTGGTAAGGCCCCATTTAGAGTATTGCGTGCAATTCTGGAGACCGCATTACAGAAAGACATAAACAGGATGGAGTCAGTTCAGAGGGCGGCTACAAAATTAGTAAGCGGTCTCTGTGGTAAAACATATAGGGACAGGCTTATAAAGTCCAACATATATACGCTGGAAGATAGGCGGGAGAGAGGGGATATGATAGAGATGTTTAAATACCTCAGTGTCATTAGTGTACAGGAGGTGAGCCTTTTTCAAATGAAGGAAACCTCTGGAATGAGAAGGCATAGGATGAAGTTAAGAGGAAATAGACTTAGGAGGAATCTAAGAAAATACTCTTTCACCGAAAGGGTGGTGGATGTGTGGAATGGCCTCCCGGTGGAGGTTGTGGAGACGAGGACTGTGCCAGAATTTAAGAAAGCGTGGGACAGACATTTGGGATCCCTTAGGAAAGGAAGAGTTAGTGGTTACTGGATGGGCCATTTGGCCCTTATCTGCTGTCATGTTTCTATGTTTCTGTGCTCTTAGGGGTCCTTTTACTAAGCAGTGGTAAAAAGTGGCACGCTCTGGGCCATTTTTTCAAGGGGGGAAGTAAATGATCATGTGCTGCAATTAAAAGTAGTACATGGCTATTTACAACCGTGTTTCCCCGAATATAAGACACTGTCTTATATTAATTTATCCTTCCCAAAACGCGCTAGGTCTTATTTTGGGGGGGGATGTCTTATTTTACTGGGATTGTGGTCGCCCCCCCCACCCGAGGTCACCCCCCACCCGAAGTCGCCGGGCCCCCCCTCCACCCGCCCTCCGTCACTCCAGAACTAACCTTAAACTCCATTCACCTTCGCAACGCAAGTTCCCAGCAGCAAGCAGCAGCAGGGCAGACCTCTCCTTCCTTCCATGCCCCACCCTCGCCTGACGTACCGTAACGTCAGGCGAGGGCGGGGAATGGAAGGAAGGAGAGGTCTGCCCTGCTGCTGCTTGCTGCTGGGAACTTGTGTTGCGAAGGAGAAAGGAGTTTAAGGTTAGTTCCGGAGTGACGGAGGGCGGGTGGAGGGGGGGGGGCCCGGTGACCTCGGGTGGGGGGCGGGGGGCGGTCTTGTCCGGCTCTCGGCGGCCCTGCTGCAAAAAAAAAGTTTGCTAGGTCTTATTTTCGGGGGGGGGGGGGGGGGGGGGGAGGCCTTATATTTACAAATGTAGCAAAATCGCTACTAGGTCTTATTTTCGGAGGATGTCTTTTTTCGGGGAAACACGGTACCTGAGCCCTTACTGCCACTCATCGACCTAGAGGTAAGAGCTCACGCACTACTCCTGTGGTAATCAGACATCACACATCAATGTGGCCACACTGCCAATTACCGCCAGGAAACAGTACACACCAACTTTGAAACTACCACAGGGCATCCATGTTACCCCTGCAGAAGTGCCAATTTGGCGCTTGCTACCCACGTGTTAGCTCTACTGCTGTTTAGTAAAAGGACCCCTTAGAGTCCAAGCAAAGTAGACAATTGCTCGGGTTTAAAAAATATATATACCTCACAGATTGATATTTAATGACACATTTACAAGGATAATTTAACCAAAATTGTGCCCCAAGCTGAAGCACTCTAGGTCTCAACTGAAGAAATTGCCATCTCTTTAGTGTAGGGCGTGAAACATCAGGAAAGACCCTGCACTTTCAATTTAAGAAAAAAAGTCCCTCTATTACACAGGAGCGTAGCTAGACCTGCCATTTTGGGTGGGCCCCGAATTAACCTGGGTGGGCCGTTCGTTCATTCCCTCCCTCCCCCTCCCCCCCGGGCATCTGCTTCTCTCTTCCTCCTTGGCCTACCTGGGCAGCGCTTTCTCCCTTTGCCATCCCCTCCCGAATTTTGCGTTTCTCCCTCTTTTCTGCCCGCTCTCCCCGTCCGCGTGGTCCATCATTTTTACTCCCTGAAGCGCCGTTCTCCCTCCAGCACCGGTGATTCCCATAGCCTTCTGCCAGCGTGCGTCGTCAGGGGCGGGGCCTCTCCTCAGGCGCGTCCCACCTTTGCAGAGTAGGTGGGACGTGCCTAAGGACGCACGCTGGCAGAAGGCTATGGGAATCGCTGGTGCTGGAGGGAGAACGGCGCTTCAGGGAGTAAAAATGACCAGACCACGCGGACGGGGAGAGCGGGCAAATGAGGCAGGAAAAGATTGGCGCCTCACTTGGGTTGGGGTTTGTTAGGGTGGGCGGGCCTGAAGGAAAAGTGGCTGGGCCTGGGCCCATCCAGGCCTGCCCGTGGCTACGCCCCAAAATACAACAAAACAACTTTAACACCCAATCTCTATCTGGTTCCAAAATAAAATTAGCTATCAACTTAGCTGGAACAGCAGATTTATCAGCACTTTCCAATACATTTGTAACATTCAAAGAATCTGAAGATCACTCAGAACCCATAGGAAAAGCTCCAAGAAGAACCAACAACTGCAAAAACAGCACTCAAGGAATCCAAAAGCTTCTAAAAAATAAAAGTTTATTCTTCCCTGAGGAAGACCTATAGCTGAAACACAACCTGTGTTTGCAGTATCAGCAGTATCAACGTATCCTGAATTTTACATTGGAGACTAAACCTTTTTTTTTTTTTTTAAGAAGCTTTTGGATTCCTTGAGTGCTGTTTTGCAATTGTTGGTCTTCTTGGGACCTCTCCTTTGGAGTCTTCCACTCTCTATTCATTTGTCTTTTTTTTTTTTTTTGTGGAAGTGCTACTTCCCCTTTTTTTAACTCAGAACCCAAACCTTCTTGTTGACCTCCTCCTTTTCAGGCAAAAGGTGGAATATAATAAACCCTCGACAATGGAGAACAGGTCTGTTCAGGAATTTTAAGGATTTCCATAAAAGATAGTTTTAAAGATAGTAAAGCTGCTACCGATAGAGCTTTTGGGAAATTAATAAGGCACAAAAGTCTTCTTAAGAATAACATTCTCCAAATTCTCTAACTTGCGATGTAAAGCAGAAGTGACTTTAATCACCACATGTTGCTCAGGCAATGATTTGGCAGAAGTTTCTGTTGAGGGAATTTTGCTCTCTAACCTGGAAACCTTTTGCTCCGATTTAAAAAAAAAAAAAAAAAATCAGATCGAGAAGTCTGTGTTAAAGTAATAAGAGAACCAAACTTATTTGTAATAGAGACTTCAAATTTGGCAAATTCCTCCCCAAAAGTATCTAATGTTGTAAGTATAGGCTTTACCGCAAAGATAGGAACTCCGGTGTCAGCATTCCCTTCTCCTCCATGCAGAGTTCCCAAAGCACCTTCCTCTAAGCCTGCTGGCCTCAAAGGGATGGCTCCAGTCACCCCCTCAGTGACCTGTGACAGCACTTGCAGTTGGTACGTTACCTGTACCTCCAGGGTTCCGCTCGCATCATCAGCGGTTGACTTCCTAGGAGATACGTCAAACACCATGCTGGATCTGTGGGACTGAACTGTCATGGGGGGGGGGGGGGTCTTCTGGTAGCATTCTTAGTAAACTGGTCATACAGACATCCCAGCAGTGCAGAGGGGCAGCCTAGTAGTCAATGCAGTAGACTTTACTTAAAGGGGCCCAGGTGTAAATCCCTCCTAAACCCCTTCATATTGTATGATGAGCCCTTCAGGGACAGAGAAAACATACTGTACCTAAAGGTCCACCACTGTAATACCCCTCAGGCTTGCAGGTCACTTATATATTTAGGTAGAGGAGGTATGTCTATGTTCCAGGAGGGCTCACATATTTGTAAAGAAATGAAAGAGTTAAAGTGGGAATTGAACCTGGGTCACAGTGTTCACTGTCTACTGCACTGACCACTAGGCTACTCCATCCACTTGCTTGCTGCTTTCTTAGGCATGGCCATAATATCCGGAGCTGTCATAGATCCTGGTATCTGCTATCACTGTCACATTTTAGGGGCGGGAGGGGATCAGTGACCACTGGAGGATTAAGGGGGGGGTCATGTCTTAATCCCTCCAGTAGTCAGCTGGTCAGTTAGTCCTGACTTAATCATGACTGAAATAGGTCTAAATAAAAATGTACTTCTTTTTTGTCCTGGGCCTTGTTTTCTGTTCCATTATCACAGAAAAATGTCCAGATTTTAAGACCGCCCAAGTCCTACTCAAAGAATACCTCCAACACCCCCCCTTGCAATGTAGATGAACTGCAGAGTAAAACGTCCCAATTCTGAGTTTTGAAAATTTCAACTTAGATGTTTTGCTGAGAAAAATATCCATCTGCTGCTTTGTGCCGCTTTTTTCTTTTGAAAATGAGTGCCATAGCAAATTGGCGAGGCAAGACTTCCCTTGGTTGAATCCATGCTGACTCTGTCCCATCAAACTGTGTTTGTCTATGTGTTCAGTCCTTTATAATTTCTACCATTTTGCCCAGCAAAAACCTCACAGAGCTTGTAAGACTTCATTGGAGCTGCATTACCCATTTTGCCTACTATTGAGCTGTTTTGCCTTCATTTGCATGCTTTGCATCTTATTAGCTAATGTGAATTGTGGTAAAATATCATGCCAGTGACGATCCTAGGTCAGCTGCCACCCGGGGCGGATCGCCGATGCGCACCCCCCCCCCCCCGGCAAAAAAACCCCCCCCCCCGGCGCATCAATTCCCCCCCCCCCCCCTCGGGTGCATCTTTAGCTGCAGGGAGCAGCCGTGCGGCTCTCGGCTCCGTTGGCTCCCTGCTCCCTCTGCCCCGGAACAGGAAGTAACCTGTTCCGGGGCAGAGGGAGCAGGGAACCAGCGGAACCGGCAGGCGCGCGGCACCCCCCCAGTAGCGTGCACCCGGGGCGGACCGCCCCCACCACCCCGCCCTTGGTACGCCGCTGTATCATGCCTTACGTGGAAATAATGAACATTTTAAAATAAATTAACACATGTTCTTGGCTAATAGCATGTGTTATTGCACTATCTCATCTTCGTAACTATTTCCCTGAGGCCCTTAATTGTATATTTGCAGCACACTAAAAAATTCCGTCCCTCATAGATATTTTTTTAAAGTCTATGAGCTAGCTGAATCTGTAATGTAAGATTCAAAATTGACATTGATTTACTGTGCTTCCATAAGCAATAAAATTTTACACTGACTCTTCTATAATATAAATATGTAGAACTTCAAGACACAGCTTAGTGGTTCATTTATAACAAAAGTTGTAATTATGGTACAGGAGTTACAAGTCATTACTGGAGTGGATTCAATTCAGTCTGCCACAATGAATAAAATAGTTAGATAATAAAGAGAGCACTACTTGGACGCCATTATTCATGGGTACAGTTCTTTCACCATGGTAACTGAAGTGAATGTCAGTTTACAGTTACTAAAAGTTTGATAAAAATATATATATATTTTATAACTTTTCATAATTTTGACTGCACAGTTTTTTCTACTTCATATGCATCTATGTTTTTGAACATGTGAACTACTGTAATTTTCAAGACCCCCACATCATTTCCTGGAAGAATCACATAATGAAACGTGAGGAATAGAATCAATGCATGGCAATTCTGAGCTAGTTTTACAGAAATCATCATAAGGATATTGCTTCCATTGCCTCCAGCTAAATCTACCCACTAACAAGACCAGTGACTAGTGACAGACATTGAAAGGCCAAGTTTCAGCCTGCTTGTGTCATTTCCCACAGGCCTGCAAGCTGAATTTCAAACCCAAACTCCCTGAAGACCTTCATATTGACGGTTAGTTTCCTGAAGTGTAGGTCCCTTGCTTTTGAACGAACCATTTCAACCTGTGTCTTAATATTGAACCATATTATCTGGTGACCACCTGATGGCAGAGGGATGCCCAGCGGGATGCTCTATTGGACATAATGCTACTTCATTAACTCCCTATCCATAAGCACCAGGGCCAGTATTCCACCTCAATCAACATCCTGCAACTTTAAATCACCTAGCAATAGCTTATCCCCTTTAATATTTGTTTATTTATTTATTTGCATTTGTATCCCACATTTTCCCACCTATTTGCGGGCTCAGTGTGGCTTACAATGCATTGTGAATGATGGAAATACAATTAGTTGCAATACGATTATGGATTACATTATGAAGAGTTATGGGAAGACAGAGTAAATTCAGGATATCATTTGGGAATAGAACAGTGGAATATAACAGTGGTGAATTGAGAAGGGGACAAAACAGTATCAAGGGAACATAAAGGTCTAACAATTTTATCTGTGGGTAGGGTTTTAAGAGTGGTGAAGATACGGGAGAAGAGAATTCAGAAGAGAGTGTATTGGTGCGTGTCTATTAGTTTGTATGGACTTCATGTGTTTTGATCCTTGCCGTAGATTTTCTCAAAGAGATAAGTCTTCAGGAATACTGTGAATGTCTTCAATTAAATCTTTATTTCTTCTGCATGGAAGGTATGTCTGTATATCACACTAACATAAGCGGGTGTTCTATTTCCTTTTCCCTGATTAACCAACAGTGCCTCCTCTTTAATTCATAAGCCCTGTAATTCTGTTGCTTCAATAATGTTTTTATATACATGTAGTATTACTTCTCCTCTCTTTCTTCTTACCCTGTCCTTCCTAAGTAGATTATAGCCTGGTATAACTATATCTGAATCATGGTATTTCCCAGGCTATGAGCATGAGTATGCACATCTTTTCAAATGTGTCCCTCTTTCCATTTTCTGCACAAGTATTTAGGGGTCAGGGTCTTTTACTAAAGCTTAGCTGGAGTTATCTGCAGCAGGGTCTGGGTCCATTTTATTCCTATGGGCCCTGCTGCCGATAACTTGAGCTAAGCTTTAGCAAAAGACCCCCCCCCCCCCCCTTTAATATTTTACTCACCTGAGGGCCTTTACTTGCCTAATAGCTTCATTCACCCATCCCCAGCAATGTAAAGCCTTCTTCGGTAGGTTACCCAGTCCATTGGAGAAGACACTTCACCTCTTCTTTGCAAACCATCAGGGGATGCAATATTCTCTCGCACAGAGGATGTGTCTCCAGGAGCTTCTGCCCAGGAGGGAAAGATTAGGACAAATGTTGTAGCTGGTGATTCGATCATTAGACACGTAGATAGCTGGATGGCTGGTGGACGTGAGGATCGCCAGCTCACTTGAATGCCTGGTGCGAAGGTGGCAGACCTCATGCATCATCTAAATAGGAATTTAGCTAATGCTGGGGAGGAGACAGCTGTCTTAGTGTAAACCCCCTGGTGGCAGAGCAAGGTATTAAATGATGGTACCAAATATGTCACAGTGTTTCCCCAAAATGACTCAACACCAACCAGGGAGTTTAACAATAAAAAGAAAATATTTTTTTATTTGTTGAATTATATTTAAATGTTAATGAAATTTTACCAACTTGCAAATTTAACATATGTATTTCAATTACAGGTTTGCAACACAAATCAGTTTAGTCTCTAGAAACATTGAGAGCATTTTCAGATAAGTATAAATATTAGTTACATAAATCATTTAAGTACATTCAATTTTGCAAAACACTAGATTTTTTAAAGTTTCTTTTCTCCTGTCTTTCAGATTTCCGGAGACCTTCAAGGATCTCAACATGTAAGTTTTCTTAGTAACATGTTCTCACCAATAGAGCTCCCTCTCAACTGCCAGCCTGAGCTGTTTGTCACTCTCCTGAGAGTTCCATCAGCATGGGGAACACTCAGACATGCACACAGACTACTCAGTTTCACTACACTGCTCACTGTCTCTACACCAGATCTAGAAGGAGCCAGGTAATCTTTTAAAATTTAACCCATAGGGTTACATTAGTACATGTTGGTACCTCAAGCCACTAGCTGAGCTGATTTGGTCAATGGACACTCAGTGCTACATCTATGTATTTATTTATTTATTTTATGGCATTTGTATCCCACATTATCCCACCTCTTTGCAGGCTCAATGTGGCTTACATTTCGTCATGGATACTGGAAATAGCAGTGAATAGATATTTGGTTTACAGAGGGTTTTGTGTTACATGGTGGTGAAATACATGAGTGCGTTAGAACAGAAAGACATTATAAAACATTATAAGACAGTCTGGAAGTTTTAAGACTATACAGTTATACATGTTAAATTATACAGTTACACATGTTGATCTTTGTGATATATCTTGTCGAAGAGATAGGTTTTCAATAGTTTGCGGAAATTGGTCAATTCATAGACCGTTTTCAGGTTGCGTGGCAGCGCGTTCCAGAGTTGCGTGCTTGTGTAGGAAAAGGTAGATGCATGCATTGATTTGTATTTCAGACCCTGCATTTGGGAGGATGTAGATTAAGGAATGTGCGAGAGGATCTTTTTGCGTTCCTGGGTGGTAGATCTATCAGGTCTGACATATAGGCTGGGGCATCACCATGGATGATTTTGTGGACCAGGTTGCAAAGTTTGAATGTGATGCGTTCTTTTAGTGGGAGCCAGTGTAGTTTTTCCCGCAGGGGTTTCACGCTTTCATATTTTGGTGTGCCGAATATTAGTCTGGCTGCTGTATTCTGGGCTGTCTGGAGTTTTTTAAGTATTTGCTCTTTACAGCCAGTGTAGAGTGAGTTGCAATAGTCCAGATGACTGAGTACCAATGATTGTACCAGATTGCGGAAAACAGTTCTTGGAAAAAATGGTCTGACTCTTTTTAGTTTCCACATTGCATGAAACATCTTTTTAGTTGTGTTATTTGCATGGTTCTCAAGTGTTAGGTGTCGATCAATGGTGACACCAAGGATTTTAAGGGAGTCCGAGACTGGTAGATTTAGTTTAGGTATGTTGATGGTGGTAAATTTATTCTTGTTGTATTGCGAGGTAAGTACCAAACATTGGATTTTCTCTGCATTAAGTTTCAACTGGAAAGCATCTGCCCAGGAATTCATGGTATGTAGGCTTTGTTTGATTTCATTGGAGATTTCCCTTAAATCTTGTTTGAATGGGATGACGATCGTTACATCATCAGCGTGTATGTGTGGGTTTAGGTTCTGATTCGATAGTAGTTTGGCCAAGGGTGTCATCGTTAGGTTGAATATGGTCGGTGAGAGGGGGGATCCCTGTGGAACTCCGCATTCAGGTATTCATGTAGCTGATGTAGTCGACTTTGATGTCACTTGGTATGAGCGTGTAGTGAGGAACCCTTTGAACCAGTTGAGAACGTTGCCTCAGATTCCGAAGTATTCGAGGATGTGTAGTAAAATTCCATGGTCAACCATGCCAAATGCACTTGACATGTCAAATTGTAAGAGTAGAATGTTGTTGCCGTTTGCTATTAGTTGTTTGAGTTTGGTCATGAGCGTGACTAGTACGGTTTCAGTGCTGTGATTGAAGCGAAATCCTGACTGGGAATCGTGTAATATTGAGAACTTGTTTAGATAGTCTGTGAGTTGTTTGGTCACTATACCTTTTGTTATTTTGGTAATTAATGGGATGGATGCTTCTGGTCTATAGTTCGTTAGTTCATTAGCATTTTTCTTTGCATCCTTGGGTACAGGGGTGAGTAAAATGTTACCTTTTTCCCTTGGGAAGAGTCCATTTTGTAGCATAAAGTTCACGTAGTTTGTTAGGTCCGTTATAAATTGTTGAGGGGCCGATTTCATGAGGTTGTTTGGGCATATATCTAGTTTGCAGTGGGATTTGGCGTATCTTTTGAGCGTCCATGAGATAAGATGTTCCGGTAGTGTTGTGAATTCACTCCAGATCCTGTCTGCTGGGTAGATTCCAGGGTCTGGATCCAGGCAGTCTAGGAGTGTGGTGTATTCGATGTGGCTAACAGGTATTTTAAGTCGCAGTTGAATGATTTTCTCCTTGAAGCATTTCGCCAAGTCGTCAGCTCCTGGTGTGTCTTTGCAGTTGTTGGTGACTGGAGTGGTGTCTAATAATTTATTCACAAGTTGGAAGATTTTGTGTGTGTCTTTGTAATTTGGTCCAATTTCAGTTTTGTAGTATTGTCTTTTGGTCTGTCTTATGGTGTATTTATATTTCCTTCGGAGTTGCTTCCAATCATTAAGTGTGGGATCGTCTTTCTTTTTGTTCCACACACGTTCCAGTTTCCTAACTTGTGTTTTGATTTTTTTCAGTTCTTCGTTGAACCAAGGTATTGAGTTCTTTCTGTGCGAAGTTCTGGTTTGGATCGGGGCGATGTTGTCTAGTGTTAGTTTACATCTATCATCCCAATTTGAGAGGAATTGAATTGTGTCTGTCTTTATTGTCCATCCATCGTTGTAGATCTGTTGCCAAAATTTAACCGGATCAATTTTTCCTCTTGTGGTGTAGGTTTTTTGTATTTGTTTGTTAGGTAGGTCTTTCGTTCTCCATTGGAGGTTAATATGTGCTTTGTAGTGGTCGGACCACAGTATGGGTGACCATTCAGTGTATGTTAATGTAATGTTTGCGTCGTGGTCAAATTTGTGTGTTATGATGACTAATGTGTGTCCTTTTTCATGTGTTGGTTGCATATTTGGTCCTTGTAGATCAAATAGTTGTAAGAACTCTCTACAATCCTGGATACTTGTTGTGGTGAGATTTTCCAGGTGTAGATTAATATCTCCTATTATGATGAGGTTAGAGGAAGAGATACAGGTGTTTGAGATGAAGTCCACATCACACCATTTTTGCAAAAACTTAATTGGCTACCAGAACAATACAGAGCTAAATTTAAAACTCTATGTCTGATCTTCAAGGCCCTGAAAGGAAATGACCCCCACACTGTGGAATGCACAATCTAATATAATTAGATTGTAAGCTCTGTCGAGCAGGGACTGTCTCTTCATGTTCAAGTGAACAGTGCTGCGTACGTCTAGTAGCGCTATAGAAATGATAAGTAGTAGTAGTAGTAGTAGTACTTCAGGAAGCAGGAGAAGGCTCTTCAATCACTCACAGGCTGCACATACTGCAACAGGACATGTTTATTCACTCCTACCCTAGCTGAAATAATATTTAACCATTTCTCTGACTTCATGTGCAACTTGCTTTAAATTAGCCACCTTACTTTCAAACTCTTCTTACTCTCTTACCTATCTATATGTTCCATCTTTGTTTTACCTTTCACTATCAATTAAAATGTTCTATTCTATGCCATATTTTGTATTATTTGAATATTTTTACTGCTATAATTGCCTATTGCTCATGTTTGATCTATTCTTTCTGTACACCACCTTGAGTGAATTCCTTCAAAAAGGCAGTAAATAAATAAATAAATAAATAATGTGGAAAGCCAAATTAAGGCTCTTACAACAGAAATCTGAAATCTAGATTCTCCAGGGTAGTGTTTTCAGATATGCTCCACATTTCACACACAGGACCCAAGAGGCAGAAGGAGCTCTGAAGTCTCAATGTGTGGTTGAGATGATGGTGCAGGGATGAGGAGTTTAGATTTATTAGTAATGGTGAAGGAAAGCCAGGAGTGTTTAATGGGAGGATGCAAATTATCCCTGTCCATTTAAAAGCAGCTTGTATATGCAAGGAAATACATTATACCATAGTACCATAGTAGATGATAGTAAGATGTATAGGCAAGTTATCCAAACGTGCTTCAAAATTCTCTTTAATTAGGGTTATGGCACCCAAAACAATATGAAATATTTCTGTATCCTTCCGTCACTTTTTCTTGGTTTCTTGTTTTGGCTTTCTGGACTATGTGATGATTTTCCAAGGGCTGCTAAGCATATGTGATATCCATCTATCAACATAAGAATAGTCCTACTGAGTCAGACCAATGGTCCGTGTAGCCCAGTATCCTGCGTCCTACAGTGGCCAATCCAGGTCACAAGTACCTGACAGAAACCCAAATAGTAGCAAAATTCCATGCTACCAATCCCAGGGCAAGAAGTGGCTTTCCCCATGTCCATCTCAATAACAGACTATGGAATTTTTTCTCCAGGAACTTGTATAAATTGCAGAACAGATCAGCTTCACTGAAATCTACTGTAGACAATACTCAAAACATAACCAGTGAAGGAATGACATTACATGGAGGAAAAAAGATCTCATACAACTGCGGCAAACAAGAAAAAACACCACTCTTTTTAGCGAATCTTCTGCCCACAGTGCAAAAAGTAATCATGGATCAAAAGCCCCCTTAAAATATTTTTTGTATTTTTTATCTTGCATTCTAAAATCTTATATTGCATATTACAATTCTTCAACGGCACCTAATATGCACTGCCCCAAAGTCATTCTTGAAAGTGCTGATAATAACGTACTTAAAGTATCACAATAGAAAACTTACCTGTGTAGTGCTCTGCAGTTCATGTGAAGAGTGCTTCCACCCCAGCTGGCTGGCTTAAAGATGTGCGGTCCGTATGGTCCCATTTTGCATCTGCTTCTTCAGGAAAACACACCAGTGACCACTTTCATTTCTGACTCGCTGGAGGGTAGTCCCTCCACTGCCCCATTTCTGTGAGAGTGCTCAGAAACCCAACGTGACCCTCCAGTCAAAAAAGTTTATCATACTTTTTTGCTTTTGTCAAGGTCATTAGTACCTATCATTGCACCTCCTCAGTATTTTATCACAATGCCCAACTTCAGTCCTCAGAAACATAAATCAGTGGCCCTTTTACTAAGCTGCGGTAAAAAAGGCCCTGTGGGATTTGCGTTGCAAGATGTATGATGAGAGACTTGTTGACCTGAACATGTATACCCTGGAGGAAAGGAGAAACAGGGGTGACATGATACAGACATTCAAATATTTGAAAGGTATTAATCCGCAAACGAACCTTTTCCGGAGATGGGAAGGCGGTAGAACTAGAGGACATGAAATGAGGTTGAAGGGGGGCAGACTCAAGAAAAATGTCAGGAAGTATTTTTTCACGGAGAGAGTGGTGGATGCTTGGAATGTCCTCCTGCGGGAGGTGGTGGAGAGGAAAATGGTAACAGAATTCAAACATGCGTGGAATAAACATAAAGGAATCCTGCTCAGAAGGAAGGGATCCCCAGAAGCTTAGCCGGTGGTGGGAGGCAGGGCTGGTGGTTGGCAAGTGGGGATAGTGCTGGGCAGACTTATACGGTCTGTGCCAGAGCCGGTGGTGGGAGGCGGGGCTGGAGGTTGGGGGGCGGGGATAGTGCTGGGCAGACTTATACGGTCTGTGCCAGAGCCGGTGGTGGGAGGCGGGGCGGGTGGTTGGGGGGCGGGGATAGTGCTGGGCAGACTTATACGGTTTGTGCCCTGAAAAAGACAGGTACAAATCAAGGTAAGGTATACACAAAAAATGGCACATGTGAGTTTATCTTGTTGGGCAGACTGGGTGGACCGTGCAGGTCTTTTTCTGCCGTCATCTACTATGTTACTAGGTTGCTAGCAGCGGGGGGGGGGGGGGGCATTTTTACCACATGCTGAGCCCCTTCCTACAACAGCAGGTAAAAAAAGCTGAAAAAAAAGACATGGCCATGCGGGGGGAGGACTTACCGTTACTCATTGAGGTGACGGTAAGGGCTCCCGCGCTAACCCAGTGGTAACTATGTAGCATACCACACTGCCCAATTAACACTGAGTAACCCCCTGTGGAAAGTTTTTAATATATCCGCTAGCGCTGCACTAGGGGTGGAACTACCAGCACTGGGCTGGCGGTAGCTCCAGATTGGCACGCTATAAGCCCGTAGTGGGCTTACTGCCCCTTAGTAAAAGGGCCCCTCACTTATCTTTCAAGCACTTGAAGTTGAAAAAAACAGATGTCCCATTGCTGCTCGTTGTTATTGGCGTGTTCCACCATGATAGATACAGTGCCTCATTGCTTATATCGCTCCAACCCTGACTTGGATCCAGGTTTTGCTAGTGAAAGCTTCATCAGGGGGTACCTCAAAACTTGAAAAAAACTCTTATTATTAATAAAGAGTTTCAACTTGAATTCTCCCCACTTGAGGGTTGTATATCCCTCTACTTCCTTTTAATCGTCCTTTTAATCTCCTTTGTAACTCATAGAGAGCATCTTCCTGTTTTCCCGTGGATTCCATAATTATTTAAAACACACAATTTGGGTAAATACCACACATTCATAATCTTGAATTACAAACGTTCAAATCATAACACAGATTTAATAGACAAACTCTAAAACTCACTGTTGACCTCCAAAGGTATGCTGAAACAAAAAGGTCTTCAGACTCTTGTTAAACTTTTCTACCTTTCTCAATGCTCTCAGTTGTAAAGGCAAAGCGTTCGACAATGTAGGCCCAGCAATGTAAAAAAATGGATGATCTATATTCATCTAAATACGCAGCTTGAAAATATTCTATATGTGCCAGTATATGCGTAATGCTACAATACCAGCTGTTATGTACATGTTTGCTGCTTAACTTTAGGTGGTTCCTTCTATGACGAGCTATTCTATAAAGGGTGTCTAAATGTTTGGGCATATCCAAATATGGCCTTGCATTTCCCCACGTGTAAATTTAGGCGGGGACATTTGCATCACGTTTTCATTGGTGTAAATGGACATGCCTAAATTTACACACGACTCCTGCAGTTAAGTGCTGTTCTATAAACTGTGCCTAACTTTAGGCGCAGCTTATAGAATAACACTTAAGTATTTTTTTCTGTGCCAATTTTTTCAGTGCAATTTATAGAATTCACCCCTTTATGTATGTTTTACTGGAAGCCGCTTGGTTTTAGGCGGGGTATACGTTTTAAAATAAATAAATATATATATACAAGGGCAAAACTACACACCCACCTGCAGTTAGGCATGTGGATATCCATGCACATCTCCGCTTCTGTATATAGTTGTACAGACTCTGTGCATTGATGTGACAGTCCCAAAATAGCTATCAGAGCCAGAAAACCAAATTTTGGAACTGGTGACACCCTCCTCCTGGCCATGCTCTTATTGGGATGGGAACACCGCCTATTCCCAATGCCTAGCCAGAAGATGGACTCTATCAGGATGAGCAAGGTCTGGGAAAGGCTACCCAGGCACTACAATAGGACAGTCTCATACCCAGAGAGGCAAGTGCCATCAGGGAGTAGATCTGGAAAGGGTTAACTACGCATAGTAAACAGTGAAATCTGTCTGGCAGTGTCTCCATCTTATCAAAATGTCCACTTGTAAATGGTAGGCAGGTGGCCCACAGACAAATCACTAACACTTACTGAGAAGAGAATCTCACCGAGTTTAGTGAAAGGAAATTAAGTGGAGGATATTTGAGTACAGGTTACAAATGATCCAGTCACTCTCACAAAGGAAAAATCCACTTCACATTTCCAGATACATAATCCCCTCACACATTTGTAACAAAAATATGCCTAGGTCTGACAACACATGTACCTGTTAGTGAAGGGAGACGCCAAGTACTAAGGAAGTTGTGCTGTGTTGTCATCCATCTGTCTGGCCCCCTAATCATTGTCATGCCCACATAAAAAGTAATGTGAAACAGTGCAGCAGTCCTGAGCCTCACTAGAGTGACAGAAAAAGCTGAACGAGTGGGAGTGGAAGAAAGGTCACTAACCTGCATGACACACATCTAATAAGTACTACTAGCCTGCTTTGAGGAAGGTAGTGTCCGGGAGAGGGTAGGTGAGGGGGGAGCACATGCACTCCCAGGAATGGCACGTGTGAGCAGGACTACGCAGTTACTACATGAAGGGCCCAGTTACAAACCAAAATCCTGCACTGCCAGTCCCTCTGCACCCAGAAACAGGAAGGAATCATACCCAATGACCATAACTTCATATCATATATGATAAACCAGTTTGCTGTGCTTTTAGGGTGAAAAGCATTAAGCTAAATAAGTTTGTGAGATACACCATTTTGAAGTGACTACAAGATGCTTAAAAATTGCATGATATTGATGTGAAGTGTACCTATAAATGTAATGACAAAAAAAAGTTCTAAGATGCGCACACATATGATTAATTAAATCCCTTTTAAAATAGGGTGACTAAATTCTTTAACTCTTTGCCCTTATCTCAGTGGATTAAAGTTACTTTGCCTTCAATTAGGGAAAGTTCATATATGCTCTATATGAGAAAAATGTATAATACTCATTAAGAGGCATTTTATGGCAAGTTTTTATATGTGTTTTCCAAAAGCCTCCTCCATTTTAAACATCATACTGAGGGCAGCCTTAAATTTAAGACACGTTAAACGCTAATGCGCCTATACATTTCTATGGGTGTGTTAACGTTAAGCACGTGTAAACCATTTACGTGTGTTAAAACTGCTAATGCGCCCATAGCGCGCCTTAGGTAAACATAGGCGCTAGTGTTTAATGCTGGAAGGATTTGTGTTCAACATTTATTTATGTAAGATCATTTTGATATATGCCATATTAATTATTATTATTATTGATTAATAATAATTCATCAAATCAGTATATGTATCATGTTGTCATATTATTTATTGATTTTATTGATTCAACAACTGTGCTTTGTGAAGTGTTGTGTCCACAGCCACAACATTAAAGATAGTATGTTTTTAAAAGTTTTTATATATATTTTATAAAAGTCTTTTGTGATATTGCATGTTTTTATGTGCAGTTGACCCCTGACACAGGCAAAGTGCCAAAACATGGTCTCTGTTGGGTCCTCTTAATCTTCAATAAAATTCTTCATTCCTAATATGACTGTAGAATCCTCTTCTATGCGGCAAACTCAGGGCCCTGTTTACTAACTGCGAGCTAAAAATTAGCGCTGACTGATAGAGAAACTCATTATATTCCTATGGGTGTCTCTAGCATCAGCGCGTGCTAAAAGTGTGTGCTAATGCTAGAGACACCTATATGGGTTTTTCTATCATTAGAGAATGCAGCGGTAGATTGTAAAAGTAGAACATTCAGCACTGCATTCTAAGCTTTTAGTTTGCTTTTGTGTACAATTGGTTCTCACGCATCACTTGGACATCGTCAGTCTTTTTAAAGACTTGAGTCTGGTTTTACTACTTTCTTCTGCAAAACTCTGTTTGTTTTTGCACTACAACATACAGACTCCTGAGGCAGGCACTTTTGCCGAAACACAGTGCCGTGTTGAGTCCATTTTAATAAAGGTTAAAGAGTTAACATTTCCATCTCATCTCCTTGGTTTTTGGAAGAGTCCTGTTGATCATGCTACTCTCTTGCTTCAGTATCAGTTATATTTGATAATCTGTGAGCAGCATATTCCTGATCTCCCCAGGTACTTTTTAGATGTTTAGATAGTTTTATAATTGATCCATATTTCAGTTACCTGTTATTGTTTGCTGATTGCACTTTTTCTGTTCCACTGTTCAATATTTTTATGAGAATAATCATAATTGTTTGTTCACCCTACTTGTCTGGACTGATAAAGAAACTCTGGAATTCATTGCCAGAGAATGTGGTAAAGGTGATTAGCTTAGCAGGGTTTTAAAAAGGTCTGGATGGCTTCCTAAAGGAAAACTCCACAGATCATTATTAAATTGACTTGGGGAAAATCCACTACTTATTTCTGGGATAAGCAGCATAAAATGTATTGAACTTTTTTGGGATCTTGTCAGGTATTTGTGACCTGGATTGGCTACTGTTGGAAACAGGATGCTAGGCTTGATGGACCCCTTGGTCTGTTCCAGGATGGCAATATTTATGTACTTATGCACATAAGAATCCTGATAGTTTGTGTGTTGGGTTTGTGAGTGCTTTCTGGGAACTGTGGGACCACTCGGAATGTGATCTCCAGTAACCTAGAAATCACTGGAGATAATTAATTTGAGAGTGGGAGACTCACCCAGAGACAGTTGAGACCCAGTCGGTGGGAAGAGGGTTCCAGTGTAGAGCATAACCGGCATATGCAGGTGGACCTGAGGGGATAGACCGTCTAAGTTGCCACAGGGTAACCCCAGGCAGGTGGCTAGGTATTTCAAGACATGGACTAAATGGACCATTGGTCTGACCCAGCATGGCTATTCTTATTTTCTTAACAGATTTCCATTATCAGATTATGAGGGTTCAATAGTGCTGTGTTAACAATATAGTAAATGCTCTATATTGATGAACATGTGCAGGCCTATTAACTGTTTTTATTTAGTAGCTGGTGCTCAAACACTCATTCTTTCTATATCATGTATTGATTACTACAGTCATTGATATAGTAAAAGCAATATATTTCCTTAGAAGGAGTATGATTCACTTTGAAACTTCCCACTGCGTAATGCTCTATACAGCTTGGATAATTGGGCTTTCCATCACACAGATATTGTAAGTGATTTTTATTTTTTATGATAAGAAGAAATTTTACTGTTTTCACTGCTGCCCTCATTTTATGAAGATGACACCATATAAGTCTATGGAAACGAATGGGGATGGGGGTGGTGGAGAACTTATTGTCACAGTCCAGGTGACATAGGTTTGAACGACTGATATTTCAGCAAATAAAACCCTAGTATTCAGCACAATACCAGTTTGAATCATGCCAGAATTTCCACAATAGTCATTATTGATTATCAATTGAGTGAATGTATTTGATTAACCACCTCTCACTATAGACATACCCACAGTATAATAAATAATAGAACATCAGACAATAAAATTCAGGAAGCGTAAACCCACTCCCTTTCTCAACCTAGTAAAAAAAAAGTCTGTCAAAAACATTGAACAAAGCTTTCAGCCTCTTATAAGACCTGAGATAGTTTAGCTGTTTGCTGTGGTCAACAGAAATTCCCCTGAAGCAGCACTGGCGAAACGGGGATCCCTTGTCGGGTTTTGGTCGAAGAGCTATGCATCTAATGGACTTTGAATATTTCTGAGATAAGTACAGCACAGAAGTATTTTATTAGAGCCCTGTTTACTAAGCTGCACTAGAGGTGCTTTAACATTTTTAGCTCACGCTAAGCATTAGCACGCGTTAACCGTGTAGATGCCCATAATATTCCTATGGGCGTCTACAAGGTTAGTGCGTGCTAATTTTTAGCACATGCTAAAAATGCTAGCACATCTTAGTAAACAGGGCCCTTAGTTTGCTGCTAGTTGGATATGAAATGCTGGCATATTTGATTTACTTCTGTTCCTGTTTGTAACAGCTTTCGCTCTTTTTGATATTTTTGTAATAATTCAGCGTTTGAGTGGAGTTTTATTTTCTGACCACTGATGGCTTGTATTATACCCTAGCTTTAATAGTTTTGAGCTGTGGAGCATTAAATTGGACAGCTGAGTTCTTTTTTTCTCCACTTTTTTTTGAAGTGCTGACTATGATTTTTTGATCAATTTGAGTGATGCTGTTCCCATGCTGCCTCCGTCAGAATTAGTTCCAGAAGCAGGGTCCCTGCTACAGAAATGCTGAGTTCCCTGTTTTTAACAAATGCACATCTCAGAGAAGAGGAATCTGACGCAAGTCCCTCTGTGAAGATCTTAGAAGGTGATTTGACTCCTGGAAACTGATTCACCTGGTGAAGTAATCTGGTGGGTTCCTATAAACCAACTTATATATGAACCACAGAAGCGTAAGTTTCACCCAAATCTGCACAGACAGCCAGTACAGAGCATGCAAAACAGGGGAAACACGATCATTCTCCCCCCAAACCTGCTACCAGATGGATAGCAGTGTTCTGCACTAGCTGAAATGTCCTCAGCTTGAGTTGTAACCTACACACAGTCAATTATAGTAACTGAGCCTCCCAATCACCATTGCCTGAATCTGGAGCACCAAATTTCCAGGCATTAGATATGGTATAACATACTTAGGACACAGTAACTGGCTTTTACAACAGCTCCAACCTGTAAATGCAGAGATGATGTAGAATCAAACTTCATTCCTATGCTGTTCATGCTATTGACTACACATTGCGCCTTACCCTACGCTGTATGCACCAATATGTCCTCACTTTGGAGATCCTCAATATCTTTGGCACCAAAAATACTCTTAAAGGAGGAGGCAAAATGTATATAAATAATAACATCCAGCTCCTGCCACTGTCTCTTAATTACAAAAGCTTCAGAATGCAAGATAAATATTACTATTGGAACTGTCAGATGCGCATGCGACCACCACACTGGCTAAATTCACTTAAGCCAAAGATTGATCAGGGTGGGCATGTAATTGTCATTGATCCCAGCAACAAATATTTTATATTTTTTTCATTATGCTTTTTATCATTTCAGTTCATCAAGGCGACAAAGAGAGCTAGCTTGGAGACCGACCTTGACACAGCCTACAGCAAGACATGGGTTCATGTCAGCGTGATATGTCTCCTCAGTGATCATGGAGTATACTATGTGCAAACTCCTAATGATAGTTAATGAAAGAAGAAAGTTGTATTAAGCTAAGTACTGTATATATTCTTTTTTTAAAACTGATTTCAATATAGATTAACTGAAATGAAAAAAAAAAGCATAAAGAAAAAATATAAAATATGTTGCTGGGATCAATGATAATTATATGCCCACCCTGATCAATCTTTGGCTTAAGTGAATTTTGCCAGTGTGGTGGTTGCATGTGCATCTGACAGATCCAATAGTAATATTTTTCTTGCATTCTGAAGCTCACTTTGGAAAGCCACATCAGAGAGGACTTCTGGAAGTTCAACAGCAACCCATGAAGGGCCAACCACCCTGCAACCTTTTCCAAACACTCATCCACCATAACCATTGTAGCCAACTGATCTCACACTACACTCACCAATAACTGAATATTGTCAGCTTAGATATGACTTTCCACCCCAAACTGATCAGCAACAGAAGCTAGTAGTGCCAGAAAGATGTTAAACAGAATTGGAAACAGCAAGGAGCCCTTGAAGGACAACTCAACACAACCCCCAAAACTCTGACAACTCACCCTTCCAGCCTCCTCTGCAAACACAGTAGGGGGAGAACCAGCACAAAGCTCCCACTCAAATCCCTACCTCTTGCAACTGAGTCAGTAACTGATTATGAGGAACAGTGTCATAGGCCACCGAGAGATCCAACTGAAGACACAACATATCCATTCCTTGCTCTTCCCACACTCTGATACAGTCCCTGTGACTGTCATCAGCACTGACTGTGAACTGTGATCCCTATGGAACCCTGACTGAGCATAGTGTACTAAGATTCCTCCAAGAAGTTGATCATTTGAACTAAAGTTGTATTATGCTAAGTACTGTATATATTCTTTAAAAAAAACTGATTGCAATATAGATGAACTGAAATGAAAAAAAAAGCAGTGCCGATAAGTCACCCAGGCGATTATAAAATACTCCAGTAGCCACTGTCAACTGGACACCTGTCCCAGCTACCTAATACAATCTGCCCCCCATCGCTTCATAACAGATCTCACATCCCACTTAAACTTCGTGGCACAGCAGAGTGCCTACCCTAAAGAAAAAGGCAACATCCTGCTCACTCCAATACCAAAAGACACCAAGAAAAAAAACAGACGTCATTACCAACTACTGCCCAGTAGCATCTATCCCATTAGTAGTCAAACTAATGGAAGGTCTGGTGACCAAGCAACTCAACGACTACATAAACAAATTCACTATACTACATGAGTCACAATCAGGATTTCGACCCCTACACAATACCGAAACAGTACTACTTACTCTCCTGACCAAATTCAAGCAGAAAATAGCAATAGGCAAAAGCATTCTCCTCTTCCAATTTGACATGTCAAGTCCATTCGACATGGTCAACCACAACATACTACTAGGACTTCTAGAACACTTCGGAATTAGTAGCAGTACTCTTAATTGGATCAAGGGCTTTCTAACCACAAGAACATATCAAGTGAAATCAAAATCAAACATATCATCACCGTGAAAACCAGATTGCGTAGTACCGCAGGGATCACCACTATCACCGATCCTTTTCAACCTCATGATGACTCCACTAGCCAAGACCTTATCCACCCAAGGCCTTAACCCATTTATCTATGCTGATGACATTACATTATATATCCCCTTCAAACATGACTTGGCAGAAATCACCAATGAAATCAAGCTCAGCTTAAACACCATGAACTCATGGGCTAACGCATTCCAACTAAAACTCAATACAGAAAAAACACACTGTCTCATCATCTCATCACAATACAATACATACAAACCCACAAGCATCAACACCCAGGATACACCCTCCCTATTTCAGACAGCCTGAAAATTCTCAGAGTAACAATTGACCGTAACCTCTCATTTGAGACCCAAGCGAAATCCACCATAAAGAAAATGTTTTTCTCAATGTGGAAACTCAAACACATGAAACCATTCTTCCCGAAGGAAATATTTTGAAACCTGATACAAACAATGGTACTCAGCCATGCAGACTACTGTAATGAAATCTATGCGGGATGCAAAGATCAAGCCATAAAAAAACTTCAAACTGCCCAAAACACAGCAGCCAGGCTTATATTTGGAAAAACACGTTTTCACAGCGCCAAACCACTCAGAGAAAAACTGCATTGGCTACCAATCAAAGAATGAATCATGTTCAAAATCTGCTCGACTGTTCATAAAAGCATTTACGGCGAGGCACCTGGATACATGACGGACCTTATTGACCTGCCAACCAGAAGTACCACTAAATCTATACGATCATACCTAAACCTCCACTACCCAAGCAACAAAGGACTCAAGTATAAATCCACCTATGCATCCAGCTTTTCCTACTTAAGTGTGCAACTATGGAATGCACTGCCAAAAATAGTAAAAACTATGGCAGACCACCTTAATTTCCGGAAATCACTAAAAACGGTCCTGTTCAAAAGAGCATATACCCACTGACCCAACATAAAAATACATGGACACCTACGACACAATGCAACCAAAGAACATAAAGGACATTCCCTCACTCTTCCTACCCCCCTTTCTAAGTTCCCCCAACTACACCTACCTTACATGTACCTTATCTACCACAACATCACCTTGTATTCATTCGTACCATGTATTTGTCCAGACCGGAATCGGCTAAAGCCATAACGGCAATATGTAAGCCACATTGAGCCTGCAAAAAGGTGGGAAAATGTGGGATACAAATGCAACAAATAAAATAAATAAGTAAAGTTAACTGCTCTAAAACTTTCACCTGAAGCTGCAGATGTGAAATCAGGTGATACTATGACAAATCACCCCCACTTCAACATAGAGGTTATCACCATTTTTGTTAACACTTAGGAAACCTACCTCTCATTCTGAACTTCAAAATTGCAAAGATAATCCACCGTTTTTCTTCATCCCTCGGTATATAAAGCAAAATAAGCTGATTACATGCAATAAATTCTCATTAATTGGGTAGTCAAATTGTCCTGTTCTCTCTAAAGGCTAAATACTGTATAATCACATGAAAACTATTGTGTGTTGAAAGAATTATTTCTGTCTTCACAGAATGTTTCTTTATGATGTCATTCAATGAGAACACTAATAACAGCTGCCATCTACTATTTCCTCCTCACAGTGATTGTGGAAAGTGTGTTTTGAAACCTTAATCTTTATCTAATAGACTGATGTGTTGTAACCATTTTTATGATACAGCCAGTATTCCAGGTATCTTTCTTTGGATCTTAGTTGCCAAGAGCTATGGTACTGTACAAATAAGGGATAATTTATAGGGATAGATATTCAGCCCACGATAGTCAACATTAATAAAAATTAGAGCCAGCCATTTTTTTTTGTTACATTTGTACCCTGCGCTTTGGAGGATTAAGTGACTTGCCCAGAGTCACAAGGAGCTGCCTGTGCTAGGAATCGAACTCAGTTCCTCAGGACCAAAGTCCACCACCCTAACCACTAGGCCACACCTATATCCAGCCACTGGCACTGGGGTTGGTCACCAGAGTTGCACAAAAACCTGATAAGCCAACTTTAGGGACAAACTGAGATTTTCATACTGACATATTTGTTTACAGGGCTGTTCATTAACTACTTATTTGTTTTTGCTGAAAAACATATCAAGTCCTCATATTAGCCATGGCAAAAAGTTCACTCTGTCTTTGATTTTGTGCAAAATCCTGTTACGTCTCCAAGAAGTAGCCCACAGAAAAAGAAATAAAAAAGGCTAATTTCCTAATATATTAATCACTTTGCAAACGCAATATATTTGTATCTACTAACTACTACTATAATTAATTTTAAAGAGCTAATTTAAGTCAACTTAATTTGGGTCCTGTTTACTAAGCTGTGCTGCAGGCGTGCTAACTTTTGAGCATGCACTAAAAATTGGCATGCTAATGCTAGAGACTCCCATATATTCCTATGGGTGTCTCTAGTGTTAGCACGCACTATAAAGTTAGTTCGCCTACAGCACAGCTTAGTAAACAGGGCACTTAGAGGGTCTTTTACTAAGGCGCGCTCACGTTTTTGGTGCATGCTAAAATTGTAGACGCACTAAACATTAGAGATGCCAATGCATTCCTATTGGCGTCTCTAACATTTAGCGTACCCACAATTTTAGCGCACGTTAAAAACTTGAGCGCGCCTTAGTAAAAGACGCCCTTAATTTGTAGTGATAGTTTTACTTGGTAATACGTGTTTGGGAAACCAAGATTTGCTGGCTTAAGGTGAGTGAACTTTATAGGTTCTTGCAGAAATGAGTTGTGGCAAGTACTACTTTTGTAATGCTATATAATAATTCTCACCTCCAACGTTCTGACTTGCCTGGGACCGTGGCTCATTCCGAGTTGGTCTGCTAGGCTCCATAGATCAGGCTGACATCACCGTAGCCATTATGATGTCAACTTCAGAACCCCGGGGGGGGGGAACGACATGCATCACAGCTGATCCATGTCCAGAGGAGGGTCGCTGGACATGGGTGGCTGGAGTGGGGGCAGGGGAGAGAGGAGGGTCACTGGACATGGGTGGCTGCAGGGGGGCAGGGGAGAGAGGAGGGTCACTGGACATGGGTGGCAGGAGGGGGGCAGGGGAGAGAGGAGGTTCGCTGGACATGGGTGGCTGCAGTGGGCGCAGGAGGAGAGGAGGGTCGCTGGACATGGGTGGCTGCGGGAGGAGAGGAGGGTCGCTGGACATGGGTGGCTGCAGGGGGAGAGGAGGGTCGTTTCATTTGTGTCAGAAACGGGCCTTTTTTTACTAGTATACAATAAACATGACATGGATATGAAATTTTTAACATTTTTATACAATGTGATGTAATATAGTACAACAACACCTAATTTCTAGAGCACACAATAAATCTTAGCCTAAAATGTTTTCTTAGGTGTTTGGCCAAATTTAAATTGTTATCCAATCTCCATGGGCAGGTCAAAATTTCTTAATGTCCCAATAAAAAACAGTAATCTTTTATGACATGTAACTAAGTTAACAGCAATAATATAACCTGTGAATGATAGCTTTCACAGGAAAACATCTAAATACAAGAATTAAGGGCTCTGTTTACTAAGCTGCGCTGTAGGCGTGCTAGCGTTTTTAGCACGTGCTAATGCTAGAGACACCCATATATTCCTATGGGTGCCTCTAGCTTTAGTGCGTGCTAATTTTTTAGTGCACCCTAAAAACGCTAGCGCACCTTAGTAAACAGGGCCCTAAATTAGATTTTTGTGACTTGTCAGGTTTTTGTGCCATGCCCTTTAGTTATCCAGGTCCCAGCCAATATTCAGGGCCAGCATCCAGACAACTATCTGACCATAGTTAGGACAGCTATTTGTGCATTCCTACATGGCTGGATAATTATCTGAATATCAGCGGTGCCTGGATAACTTCTGGATGTGCCTGAGCTGTTATGGTGTGGTAGGTTTTCAGTATAGGTTTTGAGTGTCTTCTTGCAGGGTTTTGTGTTATTTCACAAAGTGTCTGGACCTATTTGAAAGTAGGCTCTGGGGCTGGCAGCCCTTGTCAACCAAAGTAAAAATGCTTGGGACTAGTAGTCTCCACATCCTGTAGAGTCACCATACAAACAAAAGCCCATCTGATTTAACAAAGTGTCCAGCAGTGGAAGGAATGTGTGTGCTGTCTCTGAGGTGATGGTCACTATTTGAATATTTTTATTGTAGTTAAAAAGACAGGCTGCCTGCTCCAGTCAGTCTTTGGACCTCTGCTGCGTCCCACCTCCTGATGTAACTTCCTGTTTTCCTCATTGATGGGACACAGCAGAGGCAGCCTATGTTAAATCATCGCTGGCCACAGCCACCGCACTTGAGCGACAACACCAGCACTTCTGCTGCTCAAGACCTTATCATTAAAAGCACAAGCACATTGATCACTCTCAGTTACATTTATCTGTTGATATTTGATTGTTGTAAGTGACCAAACTGTGTCATATAAAGCTATTGCATCAGAAGCTGATGACTGCATGCTCATATCAAAATAATTCTTGTTAGCCAATAACACATGAAATTGAAATTGAGCTAGTGCTGTCCTATAACCACTCAATGTGAATGCATCTGGATGTTTTCTCCAGACTCTCAAATCTTCCTAGAAAATCAGATCAAGAAAGGATGCTTGCCCCGGGATTGGTAGCATGGAATGTTGCTACTAATTGGGTTTCTGTCAGGTACTTGTGACCTGGATTGACCACTGTTGGAAGCAGAATACTGGGCTAGATGGACCATTGGTCTGACCCAGTATGGCTAGTCTTATGTTCTTATATTAAATCTGATACCTTCTACTGTCTAACTTCTCCTTTCACACACATTTTGTGGTTCACATGACAAAATAGTACACATGAAGCTTAACAGAATGAAGCAGATATGCATTCTCAAATGTCAAGCATTCATAGCCTTGCTTTTCAACACAGGTCATAAAATAATATCAATGGGATAAATATCCAGCCAGCAGCAGTGAGCATTTGCTGACTGCCGTCAGTGTTATTCCCTGATATTCAATATCGGGCCATGTCCAGGCTTCAGCATGGAACATCCGGTTTATGTTCATATAGCTGGTTAAGTTGATGCACCATGGCTTTACACTAGGGATTAAGGAAGCCATTCCTTAGAATCCCTTCCGGACCGGCCCGGAGGTGGCTGGAACCGGCCATGAGTTGTCGCATAAAGATAGGACTGTGTTACATGTGGTCCCATTTATGCGGTAAATGGCCAATTAAGTGCTGAATATCGGCAAGACCAAGACCAAGACTTGACTCTGGATGGAACCAGGTACAGGGCTTGGCTGGAGCAGGATCCAGGAACAGGGTTTGTCTGGAACAGGAGCCAGAAATAGGACTTTCAGAGATAATAGTTCACATATCTTCTTCCAACTACAGCCAATAGTCAACAAATTCTCATTCCTCTCTTATTTTTTTAACCTTATGCTGGAACATGTCATCTCCATTCACACCACAGGGGTGCACAGAAATGCACCATACCATCCCTTTACTAAGGATAAATCCTAATGGGGCTGTGACCTTACATTTATATTTCACATCTCTCTAGACTTTGTTTTACTTTCACTTAGAAATATGTTGAACTTACTGTTGTATAACAGGCAGAATTATTGCAGAGTTATAGCCTGTAGCTGAACAGAAAAGAAATTGTGTATTGATTTTTTTTTAAAGTATTATTGTAGACTGAAATGTAAGAAACACTGAGATGATAGTGTATTTCTTGTTAGATATGCCCATCATATTCAGTGGGTATTTTATGCTCTACTTTTTACTGTCCTGTTTAAAACTGTCAGCCTTTTAGGCAGCATGAGGAGTGCCTATTCGATAATGGCATCTTGGTGCCTAGATTCCCTTATAGAATAGTAGCATAAACCCGCACGGATATGCCCAAATGAAGGTGAAAACGTTTACTCCAAGTCAGTGGCAAGTGTAAGTGGGTGTGCCTAAGTGCTCCATGCATCTTGTGTAAAGTATTCTATGTTACATGTGTAAGTTGGATACATGCCCATGCCCCCCCCCCCCCCCCCCCATGCTCTGCCCAGGTGTATACCCCTTTAATATATTCCATAAGTTGCATGTGTAATTTGGAGACACACCTATGCTCCTCCCATGCTCTGCTCAGGTGTATGCCCCTTTAAAGTGTTCTATAATTTACATGTGCAATTTAGAGACATGCCCATGCCTTGCCCAAGTATACACTCCTTTAATGTATTCCATAAGTTGCATGTATAATTTAGGTGTACACCCTTTTAAAGTGTTCTATAAGTTGCATGTGTAAGTTGGAAACACACCCATGCCCCTCACATGTTCTGCCCAGGTGTACGCCCTTTGCAGTTGTGTGCTCTAGCACTTACATGTTATTTTATAGAATAGCGCATAGTGCACTTACATGCACAGGTCATGTGTAACTGCATGCACTCCATAATAGAACTACCTTTCACATGTCATTCTCTTGTGTATTGCAATTCTCCTGCATATACCTTCAGGCAAGAATAAGTTGATGAAGGTATTCATTGATTTCTATTTGTTCTGTTTAGCGCTAAACAGAAGAACAACCCACTCGTCCCACACGGAAAGGCCGTTCAGGGCTGCGCTAGTAGTCACAGCTAAACAGAAGAGCAACTCACTCAAACTCAAACAGAAACCTCAGAGAGAGGACTCAAACAGAAAATACACAAAAGCAACTCAAAGCAGGGCCACAGAGTCAAATAACAGACACCAGAGGCAAAGGGGAAAAACAGGCCAAAAGGGAAAGGCTGCTTTTACATACACAAGTCAGACAATGAGCAGAGCTCACAAGAGCCAGGAAGCAAACACAGCAGACAAAGAGTTAAAGCAGGCTAAAGAGAAAGGCTGCTTTTAATACACAAGTCAGCAAAGGAGTAGTGCTCAAACGAGCCAGGTAACAAACACAGCACACAAAGGGTTAAAGCAGATTAAAAGGAAAAGCTGCTTCTAACTACAAAAGTCAGGAAAGGGGCAGAGCTCACAAGAGCCAAAGAACAAACACTGCACACAAAGAGTTAAAAACAGGCTACAGGGAAGACTAAAACAAAGAAGAAACATGCTTACCACAGACCCACAGCCAGAAGGGACAGGAAAGACAGACTGAGAAGCAGTAGACACAGCTGCACAGCAGTGAAGTAATCAGGGATGAGGCAGGCACTACAGACTCTCAGAACAAACTGACAAGAACTACACATGCCCAGAAACAATACAGGCAGAGCTTGAAAACAAAGCTAACTGAAAAGTAGTCCATTCAGGTACAAACAAGAACCACACACACAGGGAAACAGAACTGAGCTTACAGAAAGCAGGAACAGAGCATGGCTATAACAGAGGGCACTCAGGAACAGAGCTTGGCTTAAACAGAGAGCAGGAACAGAACTCAAGGCTGTGCCCTGAGGCATAGGCGCTGACTCCGTAGTTGCTGTGGGTGCTTGAGCACCCCCAATATTTTAACCCGCCAGAAGTTCTCAGCCAGCCAAACCTGCCCACCCTCTTCTCCCTACAGTCCTCCGTCCTCGCCTTCCTGCCACCCAGAATTTAAAACTCATCTTACCTTGGGTCCCGGCAGCAGTGAAAGGCAAGCAGGCTCGGCGCTTCAGCCTTCCCTTCTCTCTCAGCTCTGGTTCTGCTCTCATTTCCTGTTTCTCCATCTATACTTCTCCCCTTGGTACTCTGATCTCATCCCATGGTTTTCAGTATCATCTTTACGCTGATGACTCCCAGATCTACCTCTCCACACCAGAAATCTCAGCCGAAATCCAGGCCAAAGTATCAGCCTGGCTGTCTGACAGTGCCGCCTGGATGTTTCACCGCCATCTGAAACTAAACATGACCAAGACTGAGCTTCTTATCTTTTCCCCTAACCCAACCTCTCCTCTTTCCCCATTCTCTATTTCTGTGGATAACACTCTCATCCTCCCTGTCTCATCAGCTCGTAACCATGGGTCATTTTCGAATTTTCTCTCTCCTTGTCTGCACATATTCAGCAGACTGCTAAAACCTGTCATTTCTTTCTCTATAATATCACCAAAATTCGTCCTTTCATTTCTGAGCACACTACCAGAACCCTTACCCACACTCTTATCACCTCTCGCTTACACTATTGCAACTTATATTGCCCATTATATTACTATGGGCAGGATAGCAACACTTTGTATTGGAAATGGTAATTAGATTGTAAGCTCTGTCGAGAAGGGACTTTCTCTTCATGTTCAAGTGTACAGTGCTGTGTACGTCTAGTAGCGCTATAGAAATGATAAGTAGTAGTAGTAGTAACTTGCTTCTCACAGGTCTCCCACTTAGCCATCTCTCTCCTCTTCAATCTGTTCAAAATTCTGCCACACGACTTATATTTCGCCATTGTCACTATGCTCATATTAGCCCTCTTCTCAAGTCACTTCACTGGCTCCCTATCCATTTCCGCATACAGTTCAAACTCCTCTTAATGACTTATAAGTGCATTCACTCTGCAGCTCCTCAGTACCTCTCCACTCTCATCTTTCCCTACATTCCTCCCCGGGAACTCTGTTCACTGGGTAAATCTCTCTTATCTGCACCCTTCTCCTCCACCGCTAACTCCAGACTCCGTTCCTTTTATCTTGCTGCACCCTATGCCTGGAATAAACTTCCTGAGCCGGTCCGTCAAGCTCCATCTCTGGCCGTCTTCAAATCTAGGCTAAAAGCCCACCTTTTTGATGATGCTTTTAACTCCTAACCCTTACTCACTTGTTCAGTACCCTTATTTTATCATCCCCACTTCAATAATTCCCTTATCTCTTATTTGTCCTGTTTGTCCTAATTAGATTGTAAGCTCTGTCGAGCAGGGACTGTATCTTCATGTTCAAGTATACAGTGCTGCGTACATCTAGTAGCTCTATAGAAATGATAAGTAGTAGTAGTAGTAGTATGAGAGGGGGGTAGGGGAGAGAGGAGAATTGCTGGATATGAATGGAGTAGAGGGCAGGGGAGAGAGGAGAATTGCTGGATATGAATGGAGGAGGGGAGAGAGGCGAATTGCTGGATATGAATGGAGGGGAGGAGAGGAGAGGAGGGGGAGGGGGAATGCACCACCTGTAAAAAAAACATTTTCAGCACCCCCAATCGTTTTGAAAAGTTGGCTCCTATGCCCTGAGGCACAGCTAACAAGATGACCAGTTCCCTCAGAATCAAACACAGTTACAACTATAACAAGAAAAGGGAAATAGACCTATTGCAAATGCAACCCAGGAAAGTTTCCTGGGTCCTTATAAAGGAGATGGCTGATGATGTCACACTGGGCAATGAAGCTTGGAAGCAGAGAGACCAAAGCGAGGCTTGGCTTCAGAGACATCAAAGCGAGGCTTGGCTAGCAGGAACATCAACAGCAGAGAAAGAGTCTGGAGGGGGTCACAGAGCCAGATACAGAGAATCAGAAGGTCTGGACATAAAGGCACAGCCACAGCCATCACACCCTCTACATGGGCATTCCTAAAAGTTCTAAAATGTGAAACAAACATACATTATTAATATTAATATTCTGTTCAACAGAGAGGCATACTTTGGAGACATTGCAAAGGACCATAAGAGGGGCATAATCGAAAGGGGCGCCCAAGTTTTCCTGAGGATGTCCTCGCAGGACGTCCCGGCGAAGGGGCTGGGAAACCCATATTATCGAAATAAGATGGGCGTTCATCTTTCGTTTCGATAATACGGTCGGGGACGCCCAAATCATGAAATTTAGGTCAACCTTAGAGATGGTAATCTCCGATTTTCAGCGATAATGGAAACCGAGGATGCCCATCTCAGAAACGACCAAATCCAAGCTCCTTGGTCATGGGAGGAGCCAGCATTCGTAGTACACTGGTCCCCCTGACATGCCAAGACACCAACCGGGCACCCTAGGGGGCACTGCAGTGGACTTCACAAATTGCTCCCAGGTGCATAGCTCCCTTACCTTGTGTGCTGAGCCCCCCCAAACCCCACTACCCACAACTGTACACCACTAGCATAGCCCTTATGGGTGAAGGGGGGCACCTACATATGGGTACAGTGGGTTTCTGGTAGGTTTTGAAGGGCTCACATTTAATAAGATAGTGATCGAATATGCAACATATAAGACAACAAAGATAATAAAAGATAATTAGAGATGATAAAGTCCATGAATTTTGCTGTAACAAAGAAGAAGTAATTTAAGTTGAGTCTGAACAATGAGACACCAGGGGATGGGGGAGGACAATATTGTACATTGGGTCACTTTTAATAAAATGCTCACTTATACGTAAGGAATGTCTGGACGAGTTCATTTCGTGTAACCATGGCATGCTGATATGCCTATGCGGGTGTCAGGTTCTGATGTTGCACAGCCTCCCTCATTATCTGTGCCTGGTGTTCCCTGAGCGTACAGGACAGGTTGTGGCATATGGTGAGATTCATCTGTGGGGAGAGAGAGAGATAGCTGATTATTGCTTATTAATTTAATATCTCGCTTCCAAATAAGCAGATATCGAAGCGGTTTACAATACAGCGTTAAAGGAAACAGGAAAAGAACTCCATTGATTGATAGGAAAGATGATTCCAAACTAAAGGCTCAGTCGTACCAGACATAGACAACAAACTGTAAGGTGTTGGAAGGTATGCTTAACCCACGTAGCAGTCATCCCCCAGTGACCTGGTGACTCTGAAAACACTCATTGGGACAGGATGTAGGCATTCTGACTGGATACTGGATAGCATGTACACACATCAGCTGTTATACATGAGGCATAGCAGAGAACCTGCATGTTTTGTGAGTGGTAGAACTTTCAGTTTCTGTAGATTGCCTCCTTCCCTGCAGGTGGTTTTTATGTCTGTGTAGGTGCAGTGTATTGCTTTGAGCAGAGAAGGGAAGCATGCCAGCTGATAGAAGTCTGCCATGGTTTGGTGTCACCCTGCATCTGTCTCAGAGAAGAGAATATATTATGTGTCTCTCTGGAGAAATGCCTGTAGAAAAACTGAGCAATTCAGCATGAGGCAGATGACTAGCTGATGCCAGCTGTGGCTCTCAGGGGGATCTGGAATGACCCTGCGGCAACAAAAGCTAGGGCTATGGTGACCTTCAGATGGATTGGTAGGTCTTCCTCCACCTGGATGCACAGATGTACTTTATGTCTCCTTATCAAATCTGAACCTGTGCAAATTTAGTTCCTCTGTCATGTACAAGAACTATTTTCTGGGATTGTATTCTCTTTGCATAGCGGCTTTCCTTTTCCTCTGTTGCTTCTCTCCCCTATGACCCAGTACCCATAGGAACAACAACTTGTTTCGATTTCAGCTTGTACCCACCACCACTTGCACCCAGTTCCTACCAGAAGTAACACGCCACCATTTGCAACCAGTTCACATCACCAATAGCACCCAGTAATCACCACCAACTGTAGTATAGAACTACACGCATACAAACACATACAGACAAACAGGGTTAAACAGACACTTCCAGGTGCAGAGACACAGACAGACAGTGGTAGATGGACACAGCCAAATGTAAACACATTGCCCAGGATTCTATATAGATCTCCCAAATCTGGGTGTGGAAACCAGTGCTCCTTGTGATCTTGGGCAAGTCAGTTAACCTTCCATTGCCTCAGGTACAAAATTAGATTGTGAGCTCTCCAGGGACAGGGAAATACCCAGTGTATCTAAATGTAACTCACCTTGAGCTACTACTGAAAAAGGTGTGACCAAAATCCAGACGAATAAATAAACTAAATAGTTAATGAGCCATTAACAATCAATATTTGGTGTTTATTGGAAGTCATTTAAGTTTTTGTGTGGATCTGCCCTGTGCTCTTTTCAATAAAATGCACACCTACATTTTATAGTGCACAACTGAAAAGGGGCGTGGCCATGGGAGGGGCATGGGCAGGTCAGGACCATTCCCAGAAGTTAGGTGTGATGCCATAGAATAGGGTTATTTACATGCCTGCACTCCAGAATTTATACCAGGTTTCAGCAGGCATAAGTGCTGTGCCCAAAGTTAGGTGCCAGACATTAAGCTAGTATTCTATACAGGGCGCTCCACGCAGAGCGCCTTTGCTGAATAGTAGTTTATCACAGATCTTCCCAGCACCTAACTTTGGATGCCATCACTTTCACACACACACACACACACACACACACACACAGAGTACAGACCTGTGGTGAAGAGGTGCTGAAAGGAGAGCTGCTGTACCCTGTGGCTGCTGAACAATGCAGAGGGGAGGGGGCCCCCCCTGCAGGAGGGCCCCAGGCTGAAAGGCCTAGCACACTTGGAGCTGAGAAACACTATGACGGGGAGGCTTCCTCCACCCAAGCCCCAAGCATGCAACCAGGAGAACCAGGAGAGCCCAGGCCTGTGGACGGAGGAAGGACCAGAGCCCAGCAGCGCTTGCTGAGGAGCCAGCTCACCCTGACTGTAAGTCCTGGCCATAACATTCCTAAGCTGGGTGAAGAACAGGGGGCAAGAAGGCAGGGCCCGGGTTCCAGAGCAGGGTTCTCTGCATCCAGTATCAGAGGAGAGGTGGTGGAAGAGAATAGCGGAGAGTCTGAAGAGGACGTTAGTGAGGAAGAAGAGGAGGAGAAGGAATCCAGGCCTAGGGCCTGGCAGAAGAAAGAGGCCCAGCATATGACTCCTGAAGAGGTAATTAGATCAGTGAAGAAAATGAATCGAGTAGAAGGTGAAATAGAGGTACTGAGGAAGCGGCTGAAGCTAGCAAAAACTATGTGTAACCTGGCTTCCACTGGCCCACGAGACAAGTATGTTAAGGGAGTTGAAGCACTCCAGAAGCGGCTTACAGCAAAACAAAGGCAGCTGCAAAAACTAAAGAACTGCAGAGATAATCCCCTTCGTGAGGTTTTCCTGAACAGGGAACGCATGCAGCAGACCCAGACGCAGTCCCAGATCCAGCAGGAAGCAGAACCCAGAGACACACAGGACTCCGTGGTTCCAGACACCCCAGAGGCTATGCTGGAAGGGACAGCAGGGGAAGAGAAACAGCAGCAGCCAGAAGGAGGAAAAGACAAGACTGACACAAATAATTCCCAGTTATCACCAGTATTTTATTTCCTACAGGATTCCCAAGAGCTAGGTGCTCCATCCACTTACCAGCCTTGTAGAACAGAGGCTCCTAGTCCAGTTGTGGCAGGTACTGTGGATAAGGAGGGGCTCCAGCACTGCATGCAGCAAGAGAGCCTGGCAAGTTTGGAAACACAAAAGAGCTATGAAACTGAAAAAAATTCAAAAACGTCCCTTATACTTAGAGAGCTGGCAGGGCATAGCCGAACCCACAGAGAAGAGCTCAGGTTTGCTGGGAGAGACAGAGAAGAAAGACAGCCTGGAGAATCAGAACAGTTTGAATGCTGAGGAGAATCAGAACAGTTTGAATGCTGAGGTAGGAGAAGAATCACTACACACTGAGCAAGTACAGAAGTTACCAGGAACAACGGGAGGGAAAGTAGAGCAAAAACAAGGGGTTTTGCAGATGGAGACAGAGACTAAAGAGGATGGGAAAGTACAGGAATGGAGTAGTGGAGTACTACAAGAGATGGAAGAAGCTGAGAGCAAATATGGTGGACAGAGGGCGGGAACATCGTGGGAACACCACAGTCACTCATGGACAGAATTGATAGGGCAGACCTCTGAGCAGGGCTGTCCAAGAGCTGCCATCCAATCTCAATCAGAAGTGCTGATGACATCATGGGGGAAGCTCAGTGACAGGCAGGGGCTCCAATAGATTCTGCCACTCAGAAACAAGAAGAAAGAGCAGAAGGGAGCTTCTCAGAAACTCATGCCCATCAAAGCAGGAGTCCCAGAAAGGAGAGAGAGAATTGTGGAGAGTGTCAGCTGCACCAGGAGGCGGAGCCAAGACCCAGATCGAGTAAGACAGGGCATGGAGGAGAGTGTCAGCTGCACCAGGAGGTGGAGCCAAGACCCAGACTGAGTAAGACAGTGCCAGATACAGAGAGAGTACATGAAGGAGAGTGTCAGTTGCACCAGGGGGCGGAGCCAAGTCCCAGACCCAGTAAGACAGTGCATGGAGGAGAGTGTCAGCTGCACCAGGAGGCAGAGCCAAGACCCAGACTGAGTAAGACAGTGCCAGATACAGAGAGAGTACATGAAGGAGAGTGTCAGCTGCACCAGGAGGCGGAGCCAAGACTCAGACTGAGTATGACAGTGTCAGAAACAGAGAAAGTGCATGGAGGAGAGTGTCAGCTACAAGAGGAGACAGATCCCAGACCTGGTCTGAGTGGGACAGTTGCAGAGCAAGGGAACGAGTGCTGGTTGGGAACAGCAGCAACTGGCAAAGGACTGGAAGTAGAATATTGCAGAGGGGGAAGAGACAGAAACAGCACAAGTGAACTGAACATAGTGGGGTTAGTGGACATGGGAGAGGAGGGAGGGGAAGAGAGGGGGGAGGGGGGGAAGGCAGGAAGGGAGTGGGGAAGGGGGGAGCATACTGGTATCAGCCCCTTTATCCTTTGCAGCAGTAGTACGGGGAGGAGGGTCAGAGACAGGGAAGGAGGAGGGGAGGCAGGAGTCAGACATGGAGACAAGGGGAAATCCATTTTCTGGTCCGTTGCGGGGTCCCGGGAGCGGTGTTACCCCAAAACGTCGAAATGTTGTCCAGCTGCGTTGGGTGGGCACAGGGGTAGCACCACCTAGAGAGGTTGTTTTAAGAATGGTATTCTCCCTTGGCTTTATCCCTGAAGATTGTATGCATGCATACACCCTGTGGGAATCCCTGAATATGATATTAGTTTCTTAACAGGGCGAGGTTTGGACCTGTTTTGGGGAAAAGTACACAGAGGTGCAGCATCAGGGTAGATGGGTGGATTTTAAGGCTGTCCCCATCAGTAGACAGGACGCAGTCCAGATTACCATTTTGGTACGTAATGAGTCTCTTATGGCTGCAGACCTGTCATACTGGTTGGGACGGTATGCCGAAATTAGGACCCCATTAAGCAAAATACCAGACCAGAGTCGTGTGTGGGCGGGGGGGTGGAGTGCCCTTGTAAAATTAAAACAGGCAGGCTATGTCACCCAACATATACCTTCAGCCGCATACATTGGAAGGGATCGAATTCAATGCTTTTATGCAGGACAACCCAGACAGTGCTACAGGTGCGGATCTTTCCGTCACTTAAGCATGTCATGTACAGTGTTAAAGTGCTCGCGATGTGGTAGTACAGATCATGACACCAGCGACTGCACTACCATACGCTGTAACCTGTGTGGAGGCTTGGGGCACCCTTTTAGCAAGTGCCCACAAGCATCGCACAATCAGGTAGAGGAAGAGAGGAGGGGGGAGGAAGGGGCACAAGCAGAAACTACAAGGATACAAGGACAGAAGCGGGAAGCATTAAAGGGATTAATGGATAAATCAAATACCGCTATTCATACAGAGGCAGGCACTAAGGGAAAGGGAAAGGGGGAGAAAAGGGCATCAGGTTTGGATCACATTCAAAGAAGGGGTATTTGTGAAAGGATGGAAGAAGGAGGTGGGGAGAAGGGGGGAGAAGAAGGGGAAGCATGGACCCTGGTAGGGAAACATGGAGGGAAGGGGGGTCGGAGGAAGGAGGGGAGGGGGCTAGCCCGAGCGGGGAGAACAGATATTCTGGAGAAGAGCCAGAGTAATCGATATGCAGTGTTTCAGGTTTCAGGTGAAGGAGAGGGTGATCTTGAGATGAATCCACCCCAAGGGAGGTTTTGGAGGAGAAGAGGAGGGAGGGGAGGGAGGGGAGGGGAGCGAGGAATGAATCATCTGAAAGACTTAACAGAGAGGAGCCAGCAGTGTTACCCCCAAGTCTAACATCACATCCTACTAGTTTAACGAAGGGCCTCATGCAGGAAATAGAGGAGGGTAAGGAAGGGATGAAAGGGGAAAGGGCTGGTCCAGAGGAAACCAAGAAAAAAAAGGGTAGAAAGAAAGCCGGGGAAGATGACTCAGAGTGGGAGGATTTGGAATTAGAAGAAATTATAGAGGATCCTGAAGAAATGATGGGGGCAGGAATATCTGTGAAGAGGGATTGCGGGTGAAGAGATGAGGAGGGGTAAGAAATTTAAGAAATAAACCATGGCTGCCTTGTCCTTAATCTTGCAGCTCTGAATGTAGCCAGCATAAAGGCAGAGAGAACTAGATTTGTCGCCTTTAGCGATTTGACCCAGTGCAAGGTAGACTGCATCCTGTTGCAGGAGACTCATTTGGATTCTTTGCAGCTCCTGCACCGGGCCAAGAGAGATTGGAAAGGGGGGCCCTCATTCTGGTCTCTGGCCAAAGAAAGATGCGCAGGGGTGGCTATTCTTTTTGCCACCCGAGAAGTGGAGATTACGAGGGAAATAGAGGTGGAGATAGGGAGGTGTGTTGTCTTAGACGTTTTCATTAGAGGGGTAGCAGTGCGAATCATTAACTTTTATGGGCCCCAGATTAGTTGGGAACGCAAGCAGCTGTTGCTCCGGGTGAAACCGTATTTATATACAAGCAAATTGGTGGTATTTGGAGGAGACTTTAATATGGTCTTACAGCAAGCAGATAGAAAGGGGTCCAGGCGTCAGGTGGTTATGACAGCCTCCAGCTGGCAGCAATTGTAAAACAGGCAAGACTGGAGGTGGCGGGAGGGAAGGGGTTCACTTTTAGAAGGGGAGACACGGAGAGCCGTATTGACTGGCTCTTTGTAGGCGGGTTGGCTAGGTTTCAGGGGCAGCCGAATAGATGGACGGAATATTCAGATCATGCCTTAGTTTCCACAGTCGTAACAATATGCGAAGGGGCGCAGAAAGGCCCAGGATTTTGGAAACTGAGTGCAAAGTTATTAGAAGTAGAGGAAAACAGACAAATATTTGAGGGTTTTTTAGCAGACCAAGAAACACTATGGGAGGTGATGGATGATAAGGGAGCCTGGTGGGACATGGTAAAGGGGCGAGTCAAGGCCCTTTTCCGGTCCCTAGCCAGGAAGCAGAGTCAGGGGTTACAGGCACAGTGCTGTCGTCTTCGTAAGCAATTGGACCACGCGGTCTCCAACCATCTAGAGAAGGGAGAGATAGAAGCTTTGCAGGCCCAGTTGAGGCTGTTGCAATATGATCGATACGCTGCTTTGCTTCTGGAAAGGGAATATGGGCATCGGTATTCTCCGGATCCTTTCCAGAATTGCAAGGTAGCAGTAGGACACAAGGTCATTTATGCTATGAGAGATGAAGCAGGGCAGCGATTGACGAACCAACGTTCAATCGAGGCCAGGGTCATTCGTTTTACACCCAATTGTGGGGGAAAGAGAGCTTGGTTTCTAACTTCATGCTATCATACGTGCAGAGTGCCCCAGGCTTGGAAAAGGTTTCGGAGGGGGAGATGGAAACAACTGCTTAGGCCCATTACCACAGGAGAGGTAGATGATGCTATTGATACGCTATCAGCACGTACAACTCCGGGTCCCGATGGGCTGACCCCAGAGTTCTACAAAAAATTCCGTGTGGTCCTGATTCCAGTGTTAGCTGCAATTTTTAATAATTGTTTGCAGAACGGGCGTTTGGCCCCTTCACAGCAGTGTTCTATTTTGGTTCTCCTCGCAAAGAAGGGAAATCTGGAACTTATCGAGAACTGGAGACCCATAAGTCTTCTGAATGTAGATAGGAAATAATGGCCAGGATTATTTACAACCGCCTGGCTGGGGCAGTGGGTGGTCTCTTGTCCTCAGCACAGTTTTGCTCGGTGAAGGGGAAAGGGGCAGTGGAAGCAGTTTGTACCATCCGTGAAATAGTGGAAAGGAGTCAAGGTGGGACAAAGGGAAAGTATTTGCTGACCCTTGATCAGTCTAAGGCTTTTGACAGGGTGTCCCAGGAGTACCTATGGCTAGTGCTTCGGTGCTATGGGATACCCGACCAGTTTATAGGGTGGATCCAGACTTTGTATCGCAATGCAAGGAGTAGCACTCTAATAAATGGTTGGGTGGGCAAGAGCTTTGCAGTGAGGTCAGGGGTACGGCAGGGGTGTCCCCTCAGCCCCTTGCTGTACGTCCTTTCCTTAGATCCTTTCCTCAGAAGGTTGAGTGGAGGGTTTAGCGGTCAACTAGAGGGCATCTCTTTGGGTTCACACACATGGCGATGTGTCGCCTACGCAGATGATGTCACAGTAGTAATCAGTAGCAAGGAGGAAGCCGAGCGAGTTCAGACCTGGATGGCAGAATACACACAGGCTGCGGGGGCCCAGATAAACCAGGATAAGAGCTCCGCAATTTGGGTAGGACAGGGCAGACCAGCTTTCAAACTTCCCAGTCAGTACCCAGTAGCAAGGGATGAAGTACGGATCCTGGGTCTCTGGGTAGGCAGACAGGACTATGATACGATCAACTGGGAGAAGGGGCTGGGGAGAGTTGAGGAAAGGGTGGCCCAGTGGAAATCATATAAGTTGCGGTTTGTGGAAAAACTGCATGTCATTAAGACCTATCTGATACCCCTTCTCCTGTTCATATCCAAGGTCTGTTTACTGCCTATATCGTTACATGCCAGAGTATACAGCTTGTTTTTCCAACAGCTATGGGGGAACAGGATGAATATTATCCGGAGGGAGGTGACCTATTTGCCCAAAAGGGAGGGGGGGTTGGGAATGGTCAACCCTGTGGTACATTTTAGTTGTTTCTTTTTCCAACAAAATCTGGGAGGGGTCTTGCGGGAAGGGAGGCCGGCTTGGGCAGACTGCATGGCCTCCTGGCTTCAGCGGTACTTGAGGGATTGGGTGAGGGGAGGTCAGGCAATGCCCCTGCGAGGGAAGGCGGGATACTTGCCACAGTACATCTCACCTCTGTTGAGATTGGTGAAGAGATGGGGTATCACAGTACAGGAAATCCAGAAGGAGGACAGGAGGCAGCTACAACACCGCATTATTCAGACACACTTTTCAACACGTCTAGCCTTGAGGGACTGCCCAGGTCCAAGACAGGAGGAAGGTCTGGCTTTCCTCAATTCATCACGCCTCCCCCGGAAGATTGCGGACATGGCCTGGCTGACTTTCCACAGCCGGCTTTATGTTCGAGCTAACATGAAAAATAGAAACAGCAATGATCGTAAGTGCCCGAGGGGGGAGTGCGTGACGGAGGATGAAACAATGGACCACTTCCTCCTCAAGTGCCCGTTCAATCAACAAGTCTGTCAGGCAGTAGCCCGCCAATTAGGGATTCCTTTCTTCCACCAGCTATCTTATGCAGAATGGGCCTATGGAGGGTTTCCAAAAGGAAAGGGGTGGTGTAGGGAGACACTGTATATCATCGCTGCAGCCCTTGTTACTTCCTGTGGCAGGCACGCTGCCAAGCTTCATTATATCGGAAGTGGCTGTCTGTACAGGAGGTGGCAGGGGATGTGGTACATTTTGTCCAGCAGCTGGCAGTGAGGGAGAAGGAGCATTGTTCTGGACTACAGTGGGCAAGGCATTGGAGGGGTTTTTCGTTTCAGCCTCCCTGAGTGGGAGGGTTTGTTGAGGGGCGGGGGTATTGGCCAGTAAGGTTTTATTTATGTATTAGTTAGCGGGTTTTATTGCTTGTTTTATCGCTTGTTTGTATGCTTGGTTTGTCTTGTTGCAAGTTTCAATAAAGACAATATGACACACACACACATAGATGGATGGGGTAGAACTGAGCAGGGCCACCAAGAGACTGAGCTGGGCCCGGGGCAGGGCCGCCGCCACTGGGCCCAGGACAGAATCATCATTGCTGCCGCCCCCACCCCCACCAAAATGGTCATCGCCACCGCAGCCCGCCCGAAATACCCTGGCTGGCTCCTTCCTCTGCCCAGCATTGCCTGCCCCTGTGGCTGCTTTCCTCAGGTCGCACATGCTCAGTCTCAAAACTGAGCATGCACAGCCTGAGAGCCCAGCAGCTGCTAGGCAGGCAATGCAAGGGGGGCCCGGCACCGGAGTTTTCTCTCTCCTGCTCCTGTCGAGACACGATGACCTAGGTCCTGTCAGGAGCAGGAGAGAGAGAGAGACCCCTGCGCCGGGCCCTCCCTTGAGGCCCGGGCCCAGGGATTTTTGGCCTCCCATGCCCGCCCCCCCACCCCTGGCGGCTATGGAACTGAAAGGGATGCTGAGAGATGAAGGAGGGTCAAGTGTTTAGAGGTTTGGAGAGGGTGTTTGGTAGAAAGGAACAAAATGTTGTTGACTGGACATTAATGAGGCCCGGGCCCAGGGATTTTTGGCCTCCCATGCCCCCCCCCCTCCCCCCGGCGGCTATGGAACTGAAAGGGATGCTGAGAGATGAAGGAGGGTCAAGTTTTTAGAGGTTTGGAGAGGGTGTTTGGTAGAAAGGAACAAAATGTTGTTGACTGGATATTAATGGGGCTGTAGAAGTTTAGAGGAAGAGTGAGGCCTGAACATGCACTGAAATGCTAACTAGCGCCAGAATGCACCAAAAAAAAAAAAAAAACGACCAGGTCAAAAGAGACATTTTCCCTGCTATTTATAGGAAGTACAGTGCACTCCATTTAAGTGCACGTCGGATAAGCGCATTCTCTGTTTAATTGCATGCCGCACTTCGGTCCCATTTTTGGTGCCATCAGTTTCTATATGGACAAACTTCGGTTTAGCACACCATTGATAAGTGCAAGATTCGCTTATATGCATGGTTTAAGACCGCTCCTCTGCAGGAAAGACTCCGCATAAGCGCACGCACGGAACATGGAAGCCGATTGGCAAGTGAGAAAGGGGCGGTAAATTTGAAATCTCGTTGGTTAACTGCCACAGGCAGACTACGCGAAAGAATGTTGTTAGAGTGTACACTGGAGTCGTCGTCATTGTCGTCGTGCAACTGTAAGACTTTAACACTGACTGAACGAATAGAAGTTCTTAAAAAATTAGAAAACAAACAAAGTCAAGCAAAGAATATGGTGTCAATCCCAGTCAAATTTCACATATCTTGAAGCAGAAAGATCAGCTTCTGGAAGACTGGCAAAACAATACAAATCCACACCGGAAACGTAAACGGGCAGGAAAAGCTGAGGAGGTAGAAGATGCTCTTCTTCGGTGGATTTCTCAAGTCAGGAGCAGACAGTTTCCTGTCAGTGGTCCACTGCTTATGGAGAAAGCTAATCAGCTAGCTGAAAGTCTTGGACTAACTGAATTCAAAGCCACTGTTGGATGGTTGGAAAGATGGAAGGAGAGGAACAACATAAAATTCAAGAAACAGCATGGTGAAAAACAAGACGCTGACGAATTTGGTGCTGAAAATTGGGTTGTTTCAGTTCTTCCTACCATCTTGAACAAGTTTGCACCTCGTGACATTTTCAATGCTGACGAAAACGGTCTCTACTGGTGAGCGATTCCTGATGGAACACTTGCATTTAAACAAGCCGAAACTACAGGAAGTAAAATGTTGAAGGACCGACTGACGATCCTCTTTTTCTGCAATATGGATGGGAGCAGGGCCGCCGAGAGGGGGGGACAAAAGTCCCCGGGCCCGGGCCTCCGGGGGGAGGGGGGGGGGGGGGCGGCGCCGCTGCAGTCCGGCCCGCCCTCCATAGCTCCCGGAACTAACCTGAAGCGCCTTCACGTTTGCATCGCAGCAAGCAGCAGCAGCAGGGCAGGCCACTCCTTCCTTCCGTGTCCCGCCCTCGCCTGATGTAACATGCGCGAGGGCGGGGCACGGAAGGAAGGAGAGGTCCGCCCTGCTGCTGCTGCTTGCTGTGATGCGAACGTGAAGGTGCTTCAGGTTAGTTCGGAGGGCCCGGCAGTGGGTGGGGAGGGGCGCGACGCGACCTCGGGTGGAGGGGGGGGCCCGGTGACTTCGGGTGGGGGGGGCCTGGGGGCAGTCTTGTCCCGGGCCCGGCCCTGGCTCTTGGCGGCCCTGCATGGGAGTGAGAGTTGGAACTACTCGTCATTGTAAAGAGCAAACAGCCCCATTGCTTCAAGAATGTTAAGCGACTTCCTGTGTCATACGAGGCTAACGCAAATTCATGGATGACTGGGGAAATTTGGAAGTAGTGGCTAAAGAAGTTAGACACTAGAATGCGGACACAAAGGTGTCAGATTTTGTTGCTTTGTGATAATTGTGCTGCACACAGTGATGATGTCAGTCTGTCTAACGTCAAGGTGGTCTTCCTGCCACCAAACACTACCTCTCTGATCCAACCTATGGATCAGGGCATAATAGCCAATTTCAAACAACATTATCGGACTCTTGTGCTACGTCGTCTGATGAGCGTTATGGATGACCAGACTGGCAACATATGCATGCCTGATTTCCTGTTATACAATACTGAAGAGCTTGTTTGCTGCTTTTGGGCACCGTGATGTGGATTTTGTGAGTGCAAATGGCACCTAACCTTTAAAAAGAGTTGTCACCATAGCCTTTTAATATCAGTGCTGTTGAACTGGCTCGTAATCTATCACTGTTGGATTCCCTACATATGCAGAAAGAAGCCTGGAATCATGTTACACAGGCAACCATTGTGAACTGCTACAAGTGGGCAAGCTTTGTTAGGGATGTGGAGAGGGATGAAACAGATGCAGCTGTTGCAAACGCGTCAGATGAACAGGCTATTGACATCCCAGTCGGTGTTACTGAAGAGGAGTTTCATCACTACGTAGCTGTTGATTACGATCTACAAACAGCTGATGACAGCACTAATGTCCAGAAATGCGCCTACACGCAGGCAACGGCTGATGATAAAACAGATGATGAAATGAGCAGCGAAGCACATGCTGACGAAATTAAACAATCTCCTGACACTTTTGCAAGAGCGCTGGAGAGTCTCAACACCGTGCGGGCCTATCTGGAGGCCACTGGATGTCAGTGCTATGACAGTTTTTACCGTCTGGCAGACGTAGTCTATGGAACTCATAGACACAAGAGTGTACAGAGGACTATGACTGATTACTTCAAGTAAGCCTAACGACAGTTAACGAAGACTATATAACGTAAGTTAACAGACACTGTATACTGTACGTATATTAAACAGTACTGTACATATGTTTATCAGATGTCAAGCTTCTTTGGCTCACAACGGTTAAGTGCACGCTCCGGTTAACTGCATGTATTTCTTTGGTCCCAGACCCTTGCACTTAAGCGGATTGCACTGTATACATCTGGGCATATCTTTTTCATGCTATCCATGTGCCCAGTGTTTATAGAATATATCCTGTGCCTGCTCACTTTCTGCCTCAAAGATACATCCTTTCGGGGGGTGTAAATGTACATGACATACTGTAACATATGCATGCCTGATTTCCTGTTATACAATACTGAAGAGCTTGTTTGCTGCTTTTGGGCACCGTGATGTGGATTTTGTGAGTGCAAATGGCACCTAACCTTTAAAAAGAGTTGTCACCATAGCCTTTTAATATCAGCAGAGATATAGCTGTATAACATCCTCAGAGCCAAACTAATGGTTAGATACAGCAATGTGTCTTAATGCATAAAAGCCTTTTATTGCACATTAGCACACATTAATGCAATTTGATGGGGCTTACATTAAATAAAGTATATTATTTTCAATGGGCCCTATTTACTGATGACTAATACTAATCACATCAACATATATTAAATACAAATTAATGCATTTCAATGTGTTAATAGGATTGTGCTTCCTCTGGGGTCAGGGCACTGCATAATGTACCTGAATATAACGTATACTGAAAAGGTATGAGCTAAATCTACAACGGTGCTTTCTAGTCTTTTGTGGCAGTGACCCCATGATTGTGGCCAGATATAAATTATGTGATCTCCTAGAGATACAGTATAATGATGCATCAGTGGAGAACTCACACAGGTCATGACCCCAAATACAGGTTTTGTGACCCCCATTTCAGGTCATGACCCACAGTTTGGGAAGCTCTGATTTAGAGTAATAAATCAAAGGCTAAAAACAGCTGCTGAAGAATAGCTGACTAAGGTTAGAGGAGAGATGGGCCAAAACTGGTTTTTTTTTTCAGTTTTGGCCAAAACCGAAACTGCTACCGAAACCGGAACTTCAGCTGAAGCGTTATCACCTGGTTTTGACCAAGGTGATAACATTTAGTTATGTGAATGTAAAACCAATGAGGCCCACTGGGATTGTCAGAGCTGAAGTCAGCAGTCCTCTGCTAAACCCACAGATTATTACCCTCCAGCAGGGGCGTATCTGCGTGGGGCCACAGGGGCCTGGGCCCCCGCAGATTTCGCCCTGGCCCCCCTCCCGCTGCCAGCCCTCCCCCGCTGCCGTTTCTTACTTTTGCGCCAAGGTCCGCTTCCTCCTGGGCCTTTAAAAATATTTCTTCAGCTGGCTGGGGACCCCAACCCCCGCCAGCCAACCCGAGGTGACGTCTTTCAAGTTCTTCGTCCGCCGTGGCCGACGTGCTGGAGTTGAGCGGCTGAATCCAGTTCGGAGTCTGACGTCGCACGCGCAAAAGTAAGAAACGGCAGCAGGGGAGGGCTGGCGGGGGGGGGGGGGGTGGAGAGAGGCGTTGGTGGCGGTGGGGGGTCCGGTAATGGCGGCGGCTGGGGGGGGTCGGCGGCGGCGGGGGTGGGGGGTTAAAATGTGCCCCCTCCCTCTGGCTGTGGCCCCCCTACTGCCGGAGGCCAGATACGCCCCTGCCCTCCAGTCTCAGAAACTACAAGCACGGGCTGACAACTAGGGGGGAACAATTTAACAAGGACAACTTGTAATTTGTTACTGGGAAATAAATCACCCGAGGCTACGTGCAGTTAAGAAAGCAATTCAAATCTTTTATAAGTAACTTACCAAATACAGATACAATTGGTAATTGCTTTGGGGAGAACGGTTGTTATACAAAGGTATTCGCAATCCAGATCTCCCTAGAAGTAGGAAATACAATCACTCTTATACCTTCATGGTGGCAACAAATTATTCATAGGTAATACGACAATAAACACACTTATTGGCTATGATAATATCGTGGTTAGCACTTATTGGATATATGATAATAAATTGGTTAGTACTCAAAGACTAATAATAATTTTACCTAGAAATGCCAATAATAATATTGGTTCTTCTAGGAATACAAAGTCACCTTCCTTTGGAGTTATCAGGTTCTGCAACTGCAGAACATCTGTGACCACTATGATGAGGGTTACCATATGGCTCCAGAAAAAGGAGGACAGATTGAGCCAGTCTGGGTTTTACATGATGTTGCACTATGTCAATCTGTCTGTCCACCTACGCCCGTTCCTCATTCTAGCTTGCACTTAGGTTTCTCAGCTGATCATGTGGCTTGGTACTGATCTGAAGCTCAGGCCAATATTACACAAACTTAGGGCTTGTCAGCTTTTAGGAGGACTTGAACCCTGAATCAAAGTAAAGACAATGGTTCATGATATACCAAGTCTGGCATGTTTAGGTTCCCAAGTCAATGCAGATGTAGTTAAATATCTTTTGAGGCAGGAACTTTGTGAGAACATGTAAAAAAAAAAAAAATCAAGATTACCAGCTTTTTATGCTTACCCAAACTGTGCACAGGTAACAAGAGAAAGTAGCACTGAGATCTTTCCCGTTGTATTAACCCTGATCCCATACTTCTCTAGCTCTCTGGGTGGCTCTACACCTCTCCCGGCTTTGTAGTTCCCCCACAGTTCAAGTCAAGGCCACAAGGTGATCCAGTCCAGGTTTTCTCCTTTTTTATTTTCAGCCAGACAGTGCTCCCACATGTCGAACAAACAAAGAAAACACCAATCACAGTTCCAACAAAGAGAATTCAACATTCAAAGCCTAGAAACCTTGCGCTGTTTCCACAAGGCTTGCATAATTACACTCAATATTCCAAACCATTGTTCTTCACCAGTCAGTGCCTGTCATTCAGGGGCGTATCTGCGTGGGGCCACAGAGGCCTGGGCCCCCGCAGATTTCGCCCTGGACCTCCCTACCATCGACCCTCTCCACCTCCCCCTCGCACGCCCGCCACCAACCCGTCGCCAATTTTTGCTGGCGGGGGACCCCAAGCCCCCGCCAGCCGAAGTCCTCTCTTCCATGCAGGATGCAAGTTGCAACGCTTCCTGTTCTTCTGAGTCTGACGTCCTGCACGTACAACATGCAGGACGTCAGACTCAGAATTTGGAACTCAGTCTGACATCCAGCGCGTTGTACATGCAGGACGTCAGACTCAGAAGAACAGGAAGCATTGCAACTTGCAGCCTGCATGGAAGAGAGGACCTCGGCTGGCGGGGGGTTGGGGTCCCCCGCCAGCAAAGGTAAGTGACAGCAGCGGGGGAGGGTTGGCGGCGGCGGGAGGGGGTGGAGAGTGTCATTGGTGGCAAGGTGGGGGGTCTGGCAGTGGCGGGGTGGGTCCGGAAATGGCGGGGGGGGGGATCGGTGGCGCCGGGGAGGGGGAGGCTAAATGTGCCCCCTCCCGCTGGCTCTGGCCCCCCCTACCGCCAGAGTCCAGATATGCCCCTGCTGTCATTACTGAGTGGCTGGCAGCTCAGTTCTCACTGCACAGCCCGGCTCTTTATGGGCTTTTCTCAGCTGCCTTTCCAATACCTTGAATTTGTCCATTAGCAAGCAGCTGATTCCAGCTCAGTGGAAGTCTCACAAGGCCACCGCTTGAACAACAGCCAATCTGAAGTGGCGCCGGGAGTGAGAAATGATGATCTGCAGCAGTGCTGGGCAGGAAAGAGGGGCAGTGGCGTACCTAGGGTAGTTGACACCCAGGGCCGGTCATTTTTTAACACCCCCCCCCCCCCCAAATCCAGTACTAGGCATGCCGAGAATACAAAACACTCAGGACCTATAGAGCAATTCTACCATACCATAAGCAGTCATTTCTACAAGTCACACAAGGAAAAGGAAAGCATCTTAAACACTACAGTGAGCACTAGAACATCAATTCACCTATTGTAAAACGAAACCAGACAGAATAGTACAGATCGTAGATCCTGCACAGTCAATGCCAACTGAAAGCCATGTCTTTTTCACAAACACAGATACACCCTAATCCACTATAGAATAAGTAATCATAAACTTTCTATTTAGACAAAAATTAAACTGAACCCCCAATGCCAGACTCTGCATACAATGCAACACCACAGAAACAGAAACTGTCCCCTAGTACTGTGCAAAATATAAAGACAGCAGATGTAAATTTGAAAAAAAACTAACAAGTACCAATCACCACTTTACAAATTAACTAATAGAAATAAAACAAATATAGAAAGTAAAATAATACCATTTTATTGGACTAATACATTTAGCTTTCAGAGGCCAAAACCTCCGTCCTCGGGTCAGTACAGTATAGTGCTGTTACAGTATCCTATCCTGACCTGAGGAAGGGGGTTTTGTTCTCCGAAAGTTAGTCAAAATGTATTAAAATTAGTCCAATAAAAAGATTACCTTATTTACATGTTCTATTATAAACATTTAACATATCTACAATACTTTATCCTAAAGCAAAAAAAAATATATATATATATTTTATTTACAGTTTGTTGTCTCTGGTTTCTGCTTTCCTCATCTTCTTTTCACCGTCTTCCTTCCATCCAGCATCTGTCTTCACACTCTCTCTCTCTCTCTCTGCCATCCAGTGTCAGCCCTCTCTGCCGTCCCTTCCATCCACTGCCTGCCCTTTCTCTCTGCCCCTTCAATCCACCATTTGCCCTCCCTCTCCCATCCATCCAGGGTCTGCCCTCCCTCTCGCTCCCCCTTCCATCTAGGATCTGTCCCCTCTCTCTCTCTCTGCCCCTTTTTTCAGCCCCCAGTTCCCCTCCCCTTCTCCTGTCTGAGACCCCCACCACAGTCCCCTTCTCCCCTCCCCTGTCTGAGACCCCCACTCCAGTCCCCTTCTCTCCTCTGAACACCCCCACCCCAGTCCCCTTCTCCCCTCTGAGATCCCCACCCCAGTCCCCTTCTCCCCTCCCCTGTCTGAGATCCCCACCCCAGTCCCCTTCTCCCCTCCCCTTTTCCCCTCTGAACACCCCCACCCCAGTCCCCTTCTCCCCTGTCTGAGATCCCCATCCCAGTCCCCTTCTCCTTTCCCCCTCCCCTGTCTGAGATCCCCACCCCAGTCCCCTTCTCCCCTCCCCTGTCTGAGATCCCCACCCCAGTACCCTTCTCCTCTCCCCCTCCCCTGTCTGAGATCCCCACCCCAGTCCCCTTCTCCTCTCCCCCTCCCCTGTCTGAGATCCCCACCCCAGTCCCCTTCTCCCCTCTGAACACCCCCACCCCAGTCCCCTTCTCCCCTCCCCTGTCTGAGATCCCCACCCCAGTCCCCTTTTCCACTCCCCTTTTCCCCTCTGAACACCCCCACCCCAGTCCCCTTCTCCCCTGTCTGAGATCCCCACCCCAGTCCCCTTCTCCTCTCCCCCTCCCCTGTCTGAGATCCCCACCCCAGTCCCCTTCTCCCCTCCCCCGTCTGAGACCCCCACCCCAGTCCCCTTCTCCCCTCCCCTCCGCTGCCGTTTCTTACTTTTGCGCCAAGGTCCGCTTCCTCCTGGGCCTTTAAAAATATTTCTTCAGCTGGCTGGGGACCCCAACCCCCGCCAGCCAACCCGAGGTGACGTCTTTCAAGTTCTTCGTCCGCCGTGGCCGACGTGCTGGAGTTGAGCGGCTGAATCCAGTTCGGAGTCTGACGTCGCACGCGCAAAAGTAAGAAACGGCAGCAGGGGAGGGCTGGCGGGGGGGGGGGGTGGAGAGAGTCGTTGGTGGCGGTGGGGGGTCCGGTAATGGCGGCGGCTGGGGGGGTCGGCGGCGGCGGGGGTGGGGGGTTAAAATGTGCCCCCTCCCTCTGGCTGTGGCCCCCCTACTGCCGGAGGCCAGATACGCCCCTGCCCTCCAGTCTCAGAAACTACAAGCACGGGCTGACAACTGGGGGGGAACAATTTTAACAAGGACAACTTGTAATTTGTTACTGGGAAATAAATCACCCGAGGCTACGTGCAGTTAAGAAAGCAATTCAAATCTTTTATAAGTAACTTACCAAATACAGATACAATTGGTAATTGCTTTGGGGAGAACGGTTGTTATACAAAGGTATTCGCAATCCAGATCTCCCTAGAAGTAGGAAATACAATCACTCTTATACCTTCATGGTGGCAACAAATTATTCATAGGTAATACGACAATAAACACACTTATTGGCTATGATAATATCGTGGTTAGCACTTATTGGATATATGATAATAAATTGGTTAGTACTCAAAGACTAATAATAATTTTACCTAGAAATGCCAATAATAATATTGGTTCTTCTAGGAATACAAAGTCACCTTCCTTTGGAGTTATCAGGTTCTGCAACTGCAGAACATCTGTGACCACTATGATGAGGGTTACCATATGGCTCCAGAAAAAGGAGGACAGATTGAGCCAGTCTGGGTTTTACATGATGTTGCACTATGTCAATCTGTCTGTCCACCTACGCCCGTTCCTCATTCTAGCTTGCACTTAGGTTTCTCAGCTGATCATGTGGCTTGGTACTGATCTGAAGCTCAGGCCAATATTACACAAACTTAGGGCTTGTCAGCTTTTAGGAGGACTTGAACCCTGAATCAAAGTAAAGACAATGGTTCATGATATACCAAGTCTGGCATGTTTAGGTTCCCAAGTCAATGCAGATGTAGTTAAATATCTTTTGAGGCAGGAACTTTGTGAGAACATGTAAAAAAAAAAAAATCAAGATTACCAGCTTTTTATGCTTACCCAAACTGTGCACAGGTAACAAGAGAAAGTAGCACTGAGATCTTTCCCGTTGTATTAACCCTGATCCCGTACTTCTCTAGCTCTCTGGGTGGCTCTACACCTCTCCCGGCTTTGTAGTTCCCCCACAGTTCAAGTCAAGGCCACAAGGTGATCCAGTCCAGGTTTTCTCCTTTTTTATTTTCAGCCAGACAGTGCTCCCACATGTCGAACAAACAAAGAAAACACCAATCACAGTTCCAACAAAGAGAATTCAACATTCAAAGCCTAGAAACCTTGCGCTGTTTCCACAAGGCTTGCATAATTACACTCAATATTCCAAACCATTGTTCTTCACCAGTCAGTGCCTGTCATTCAGGGGCGTATCTGCGTGGGGCCACAGAGGCCTGGGCCCCCGCAGATTTCGCCCTGGACCTCCCTACCATCGACCCTCTCCACCTCCCCCTCGCACGCCCGCCACCAACCCGTCGCCAATTTTTGCTGGCGGGGGACCCCAAGCCCCCGCCAGCCGAAGTCCTCTCTTCCATGCAGGATGCAAGTTGCAACGCTTCCTGTTCTTCTGAGTCTGACGTCCTGCACGTACAACATGCAGGACGTCAGACTCAGAATTTGGAACTCAGTCTGACATCCAGCGCGTTGTACATGCAGGACGTCAGACTCAGAAGAACAGGAAGCATTGCAACTTGCAGCCTGCATGGAAGAGAGGACCTCGGCTGGCGGGGGGTTGGGGTCCCCCGCCAGCAAAGGTAAGTGACAGCAGCGGGGGAGGGTTGGCGGCGGCGGGAGGGGGTGGAGAGTGTCATTGGTGGCAAGGTGGGGGGTCTGGCAGTGGCGGGGTGGGTCCGGAAATGGCGGGGGGGGGGATCGGTGGCGCCGGGGAGGGGGAGGCTAAAATGTGCCCCCTCCCGCTGGCTCTGGCCCCCCCTACCGCCAGAGTCCAGATATGCCCCTGCTGTCATTACTGAGTGGCTGGCAGCTCAGTTCTCACTGCACAGCCCGGCTCTTTATGGGGCTTTTCTCAGCTGCCTTTCCAATACCTTGAATTTGTCCATTAGCAAGCAGCTGATTCCAGCTCAGTGGAAGTCTCACAAGGCCACCGCTTGAACAACAGCCAATCTGAAGTGGCGCCGGGAGTGAGAAATGATGATCTGCAGCAGTGCTGGGCAGGAAAGAGGGGCAGTGGCGTACCTAGGGTAGTTGACACCCAGGGCCGGTCATTTTTTAACACCCCCCCCCCCCCCCCCAAATCCAGTACTAGGCATGCCGAGAATACAAAACACTCAGGACCTATAGAGCAATTCTACCATACCATAAGCAGTCATTTCTACAAGTCACACAAGGAAAAGGAAAGCATCTTAAACACTACAGTGAGCACTAGAACATCAATTCACCTATTGTAAAACGAAACCAGACAGAATAGTACAGATCGTAGATCCTGCACAGTCAATGCCAACTGAAAGCCATGTCTTTTTCACAAACACAGATACACCCTAATCCACTATAGAATAAGTAATCATAAACTTTCTATTTAGACAAAAATTAAACTGAACCCCCAATGCCAGACTCTGCATACAATGCAACACCACAGAAACAGAAACTGTCCCCTAGTACTGTGCAAAATATAAAGACAGCAGATGTAAATTTGAAAAAAAACTAACAAGTACCAATCACCACTTTACAAATTAACAAATAGAAATAAAACAAATATAGAAAGTAAAATATACCATTTTATTGGACTAATACATTTAGCTTTCAGAGGCCAAAACCTCCGTCCTCGGGTCAGTACAGTATAGTGCTGTTACAGTATCCTATCCTGACCTGAGGAAGGGGGTTTTGTTCTCCGAAAGTTAGTCAAAATGTATTAAAATTAGTCCAATAAAAAGATTACCTTATTTACATGTTCTATTATAAACATTTAACATATCTACAATACTTTATCCTAAAGCAAAAAAAATATATATATATATTTTATTTACAGTTTGTTGTCTCTGGTTTCTGCTTTCCTCATCTTCTTTTCACCGTCTTCCTTCCATCCAGCATCTGTCTTCACACTCTCTCTCTCTCTGCCATCCAGTGTCAGCCCTCTCTGCCGTCCCTTCCATCCACTGCCTGCCCTTTCTCTCTGCCCCTTCAATCCACCATTTGCCCTCCCTCTCCCATCCATCCAGGGTCTGCCCTCCCTCTCGCTCCCCCTTCCATCTAGGATCTGTCCCCTCTCTCTCTCTCTGCCCCTTTTTTCAGCCCCCAGTTCCCCTCCCCTTCTCCTGTCTGAGACCCCCACCACAGTCCCCTTCTCCCCTCCCCTGTCTGAGACCCCCACTCCAGTCCCCTTCTCTCCTCTGAACACCCCACCCCAGTCCCCTTCTCCCCTCTGAGATCCCCACCCCAGTCCCCTTCTCCCCTCCCCTGTCTGAGATCCCCACCCCAGTCCCCTTCTCCCCTCCCCTTTTCCCCTCTGAACACCCCCACCCCAGTCCCCTTCTCCCCTGTCTGAGATCCCCATCCCAGTCCCCTTCTCCTTTCCCCCTCCCCTGTCTGAGATCCCCACCCCAGTCCCCCTCTCCCCTCCCCTGTCTGAGATCCCCACCCCAGTACCCTTCTCCTCTCCCCCTCCCCCGTCTGAGATCCCCACCCCAGTCCCCTTCTCCTCTCCCCCTCCCCTGTCTGAGATCCCCACCCCAGTCCCCTTCTCCCCTCTGAACACCCCCACCCCAGTCCCCTTCTCCCCTCCCCTGTCTGAGATCCCCACCCCCGTCCCCTTTTCCACTCCCCTTTTTCCCCTCTGAACACCCCCACCCCAGTCCCCTTCTCCCCTGTCTGAGATCCCCACCCCAGTCCCCTTCTCCTCTCCCCCCTCCCCTGTCTGAGATCCCCACCCCAGTCCCCTTCTCCCCTCCCCCGTCTGAGACCCCCACCCCAGTCCCCTTCTCCCCTCCCCTTTTCCCCTCTGAACACCCCCACCCCAGTCCCCTTCTCCCCTCCCCTTCTCCCCTCTGAGATCCCCACCCCAGTCCCCTTCTCCCCTCCCCTGTCTGAGACCCCCACCCCAGTCCCCTTCTCCCCTCTGAACACCCCCACCCGAGTCCCTTCGCCCCTCTCCTTCCCCACCGGCGAAGCAGCGTCGCAGGCAGCGCCTCGTGCCCTGCTTGTAAAAAAAAAATCAAATCTCCTTCCTTCTCCTCGTTTTGACGTCTTGACGTCGACTCGGGCCTTCCAATCAAATTGATTGGAAGGCCCGAGTCGACGTCAAGACGAGGAGGAGAAGGAAGGAGGAGATTTGATTTTTTTTTTTTTACAAGCAGGGCACGAGGCGCTGCCTGCGACGCTGCTTCACCGGTTTTTTTTTAATGTGCGGCGCCGCGGGAACGGCCACGGGAGGCGGCGGGAGCGGAGCACCCCCCACCTACTGGCACCCGGGGCGGACCGCCCCCACCGCCCCCCCCTTGGTATGCCACTGAAGAGGGGGGCTCCTTTCTGCCCCAAAGAGGCCATTAGACCACCAGGGCATGACAATAAGGTACAGCAGGGGAGGGGAGGACACCCTGCAGCCCGACCACCCACTCACAAACCCGGACAAATGGGTAGGCTGGCAAAACCCACCTGGCTGCCCCGCGGTATCCTCAATTAGAGGACATGTCCAGGTAAAACCGGACATATGGTAACCCCTCCCCAAGTCAGGAGGAGCTCTCCACTAGCGCTGTCCAATTCACTCAAAATTTTTCTGATTCAATTCAATTCGATTTGCTCATATGAATCGTTTTTTTGATTCGAGTTGATTCGATTCAGCTTAACTGAAATATAGGGGCCCATAGCCTCAGACTTATGCTAATATTATAACAGACGTGAAGGGGCATAATCGAACTGGGTGCCCAAGTTTTCCAGAGGACGTCCTCGTGAAGGGGCAGGGAAACCCGTAATATCGAAACAAGATGGGCGTCCATCTTTCGTTTCGATAATACGGTCGGTGACGCCCAAATTTTAACATTTAGGTCGACCTTAGAGATTGTCGTCCCAGTTTTCAGCGATAATGGAAACTGAGGACGCCTATCTCAGAAACGACCAAATCCAAGCCCTTTGGTCATGGGAGGAGCCAGCATTCGTAGCGCACTGGTCCCCCTCACATGCCAGGACACCAACCGGGCACCCTAGGGGGCACTGCAGTGGACTTCAGAAATTGCTCCCAGATGCATAGCTCCCTTACCTTGGATGCTGAGCCCCCCAAACCCCACTCCCCACAACGGTACACCACTACCATAGCCCTAAGGGGTGAAGGGGGGCACCTACGTATAGGTACAGTGGGTTTCTGGTGGGTTTTGAAGGGCTCACATTTACCACCACAAGTGTAACAAGTGTGGGGGGGGGGGGGGGGGGATGGGCCTGGGTCCGCCTGCCTGAAGTGCACTGCACCCACTAAAACTGCTCCAGGGACCTGCATACTGCTGTCAGGGAGCTGGGTATGACATTAGAGGCTGGAAAAAATATTTTAAAAGTTTTTTTTAGGGTGGGAGGAGGTTAGTGACCACTGGTGGAGTAAGAGGAGGTCATCCCCGATTCCCTCCGGTGGTCATCTGGTCAGTTGGGCACCTTTTTGATGCTTGGTCGCAAGAAAAAACGGACCAAGTAAGTTGGCCAAGTGCTCGTCAGGGACGCCCTTCTTTTTTCCATTATTGGCCTAGGATGCCCATGTGTTAAGCATGCCCCAGTCCTGCCCTTCGCTAGGCTTCTGACATGCCACCGTGAACTTTGGTCGTCCCCACGACGGAAAGCAGTTGAGGACGCCCAAAATCGGCTTTCGATTATGTCAATTTGGGCGACCCTGTGAGAAGGACGCCCATCTCCCGATTTGTGTCGAAAGATAGGTGCCCTTCTCTTTTGAAAATAAGCTTGAGAGTAACACAAACAAGCAGCAGCAATTGAACATTTTTAAACATTCAAGAAAGCATTTGTGATGACAGGTTAACCGGCACCAGCCTCTATTTCTCTAAAATGTCTACACTATCTCCACAATTATTGTTCAGTTTTAAAATTAAGTTGAAAACGTACCCCACCACCACAAAAAAGGGTCCTGCATGAATAAGTAGGACATGATATTAAATTCAAATACATATTTTTATATATAGTGATCCTAAAGCTAATATATCGCCAGAGTAGACCAAGAACCATGCAATCCAGCTCAGTTCCTTAAGCCTGTGGGACAAAGGGTCAGAAAGTCACCAATTTTAGAGCTGAGAGGAAATTTTAAAATATTCCTGCCATGAAGCTGCTTCTTTCACCCCAAAAGCAATTAACAAGAAGAGCTGCATGAAAGTTTTTTTCTTAATAAATTTTAACATAGAGCAACAACAATAAAAAAAAAAGCATATAAGGACTGGATAAGGAACAGAACATCTGCATGAAGGAAACCCTTCCCTCATTATTCAATAGCTCTCTGTGAAATAGTATTAATAAAAAAAGGCTAGTGTATTTTTATAATATACTACTGCATTCCACAAAACAATAGGAGCAGGTTCCCACATTCCATCTTTTTCTTTTAATGCAGTTTATTGGTTTGATGACTTATACTGTGCTAAAACTGGAAACACAGTGAGACAGAATAACAGAATTCAGTAACATCCCAACCTTATTAATTAACATTATAATTGTGTTCGCATTAGGGTAATAACTGAGAAAGTTCTGTTATCAAATCATATCAAGAAGCTTGATGTCAACTTGATTAACTTCATCAACATATAAACACACAGCCGAGAGACAAAGATTAACACCCCCCCCCCCCCAAAAAAAAATGCCTTTTACAACCAGACTTGAAGAAGAAATAAATATATATTATGGAAAAAAATCTCTGCATGAATATAACATGTGCTAGGGTGTCCCTATAACCAGCCCCTCCAAATGATACACTGATTACAATTTATAACAAATTATTACGCTATCTATGAAAAGTTATTCCATTATTATACTTCCTCTGTGTACATCCATTTGCTACACAAGCTGGCATGTTGGAAAATACAAGTGAGATTAAATAAAAATGTTACCAGCAATAATGAACAACAACGTGGATGAAGCAGCTCATAGGTTGGTTTGCTCTTTTTGAGTGACAGGGATGACGGCTGCATGGAGGAGGGGAAACAAAGACTACAAGGAATCTCCATTGGCAGCTTGGTGTGGTTTTTTTTTTTTTTTTGTTACATTTGTACCCTGCACTTTCCCACTCATGGCAGTCTCAATGCGGCTTACATGGGGCAATGGAGGGTTAAGTGACTTGCCCAGAGTCACAAGGAGCTGCCTGTGCCTGAAGTGGGAATTGAACTCAGTTCCTCAGTTCCCCAGGACCAAAGTTCACCACCCTAACCACTAGGCCACTCCTTGTGGATCCTGTCCCCTTGTTGTTACTTCCACCTGTTCCAGGGCAGAACCAGCAGCCTACACCAATAGAGAGACCGGCCCTGGGTAAGTTAGTTTATCTTCTTGATGCCACTGCTGCTGAGGGAAGCAGCAGCAGCGGCTTGGGTGACAGCGGGAGGGACGGAAGCCACTGTAGCGCCTTGGGTGACAGCAAGCAAGCGGGAAGGAGGGCGAGGGAGGCAGCAGCAGCTTGGTGACAGCAGGAGGGAGGTGGAAAAATCCTGAATCAGGACTGCAGACTTTTTTTCTGAATCGAATTGATTCAAATAGATTTGCCCAAAATGAATCGATGAATCAATTTGAATGTGAATTGAACAGCACTACTCCCCATCCTCCTTGCTCAGTCCTCTTGCTTGCTTAGTTCTGTTTGCTATTTCAGCTGGGTAGGTCGTAGTCCCTCCCTCTTAGCTTCCCTTCAGAGAAGAAATCACTTATGGATTTTTTTCTCCCCCAAGGTCATTGGGCTTCATCCCTGGGGCTCCCCCTACAGACCAAGCAGGTTACTTTGGCTCTAATCCAGAAGGAATAACCCTATTCCCTTTTCCCTTAAGGAAGCCCAGGTCCTTCTTCCCTCCCTTGTATCTATGGCCCAGAACCCTTTCCCTAGAGATGGGCTTCTTAGGAACTCTCTCCCTAGAGAGGATCACTAAGCCTGCCTCATCACATCGTATAAAACTGATTAAGGACATGCATGATATAGATTCTTACTAAATAGGGTAAAGGAGTCCCAGACACTGGTCTACACTGCAGACATAATACCAGTCTGATGCACAATCCAGAATAAAATAGCACATTGATGTCACTGAATGTGAAGACAATATGCTCTGAAAAGTTATAATCAAGAGCAACACATTTCTCAGATTATTTTCTAATATATAAACTTCATTTCAGCGTAATATCATTTCCCTACTAACACTATAAGCTGACCATTACTTCTGCTTGAAAACCATCACTGCAGGTTCCTTTCTCTCTGAACATCACAATTTTCATTAAAATACTGCATCTTCATCATACCTAACAGAGTCTGGAAATTCTTTAAAATCACCCAAATTGTATTGAAGTCAGAATATATATAATAATTTAAATAATGAAAGACCATATTTTACCTCCAAGCAAAATATCCTCTGCACACAAGGACCTCAGCTAATGAACAACTAAAAGTGCTTTTACAATGGCTGACTTTGCACCACATTTGTAGTGACTGCTGATGTTGTATCTCCACAGAGAGGCTAATTTCTAAAGAGCTTATCATCCCAAATTTAGACTTAAATTCCTGCTAAACTTTTGTATCAAAAGTATTTATTTGGAGCACTTTATTTACCAATATAAACCACTATGTAAATCATAACTGCACACAAACACACACTCCACACACACACACACACATCACATTACACATACACACAAAAACGAATGCAAAGAGTTGTTCTTTCCCCCCTCCCCCTCAGACTACCTTTCCCTTGTGTTCTAGTGGTGTAGTCAGGGCAGGAGTGATCCCCAGTTGCTCTTGCTCATTCATGTCAGTTCTACTCTGCTCAGTGTGCTGCTGCGGCTAGGAAAGCGAATAGAATGTTGGTGTTATTAGGAAGGGTATGGAGTCCAGGTGTGCGGATGTTATAATGCCGTTGTATCGCTCCATGGTGCGACCGCACCTGGAGTATTGTGTTCAGTACTGGTCTCCGTATCTCAAAAAGATATAGTAGAATTGGAAAGGTACAGCGAAGGGCGACGAAAATGATAGTGGGGATGGGACGACTTTCCTATGAAGAGAGGCTGAGAAGGCTAGGGCTTTTCAGCTTGGAGAAGAGACGGCTGAGGGGAGATATGATAGAAGTGTATAAAATAATGAGTGGAATGGATCGGGTGGATGTGAAGCGACTGTTCACGCTATCCAAAAATACTAGGACTAGAGGGCATGAGTTGAAGCTACAGTGTGGTAAATTTAAAACGAATCGGAGAAAATTTTTCTTCACCCAACGTGTAATTAGACTCTGGAATTCGTTGCCGGAGAACGTGGTACGGGCGGTTAGCTTGACGGAGTTTAAAAAGGGGTTAGATAGATTCCTAAAGGACAAGTCCATAGACCGCTATTAATGGACTTGGAAAAATTCCGCATTTTTAGGTATAACTTGTCTGGAATGTTTTTACGTTTAGGGAGCGTGCAGGTGCCCTTGACCTGGATTGGCCACTGTTGGTGACAGGATGCTGGCTAGATGGACCTTTGGTCTTTCCCAGTATGGCACTACTTATGTACTTATGTACTCTCAAGTTGACTGCCATGACCTCTTGCAGCAGTCTCATGAGATTGCCACTTAAGGTCATGGCAGCCATTTTGAGAGCAGAGTCAGCATGGGCATAAGCGACTGGGGATCACACTTGCCCCTGACTATACCCCTAGTCCACTAGGGATTGTAAGATAGAAGCATCTATAGGTGGGCAGGGGGGGAAGGCAATTCTTGTTTGGAGGGAAAAGGAGGGAGACAAACAGGACAAAGCACACATTTTCGGCTTCCACCGAAAACACATGGTCAGTTTCGGCCCAAACCAAAACCATGGTGGTAACTTTTGTCCGAAACCAGCAGAAAAAGACCTTGGGCCAGTTTTGGCACCAAAACCAAATTGTCACAGCCTTCATCCAGATCATGTAACAAACTTGGTCTCTATCCAATTGGCCTCTATGGAGACAGAGCTGGTGTTGGATTACGAATCCTATCCTCCATCTCCAACACATGGTCCGAGTACTCCTTCTCTGATATCTTCTCAGTCCAGTAGAGGACCCCCAAGTCTGCCATCAGACCCCTCTCCTCCGGAGCTGATTAAGATGGATCCACCTGAGGATATATCTTTTCCAAAATTTCTTCTCAAAACTATAAAAACTTTGGAGTTGACATGCACTTTGCAACCAGATCTCAGAGCGATAAAGATGAAGGTTCTCAGGTACTCAAATGCCCTGAAAGAAATCATCTCTTTGCCCATTAATGAGGTTCATCTTGAAGATTATAAAATGATTTGGGCAACACTTTACATGTCTTGCTCAGCCTAGAAGAGTTTAGAGACAAAATATAAAGTGCAGGAAATATATGGGCATGGGAAGGCTCAACTTTCACATAACTCCATTGAGGACCATTCTGCCATGCGAAAGCACAAAAGCAGCAGAGATTTTCTCAGCGTCCTCCCTCCAAAGACCATAAACTAAGGATGTCATGGGGAAATGCATTTACCAGAATGCAATGCTAACACAAGGATTTCTGTACATCTTTTCCACTATGCAGATACCTTTTTCAAGTATTAGATCAAATGCGTAGTTCTGTGGATTCTCTTCAGCCTTCAGATAAGGCTTCTTTTTCACCACTCTTAGATGATTGCGAAGATTGCTCCAAGAATTGATCCATGCATCCACTGATGCATATGATGCGACCAGTCATAGAACGGCAGGAGTAGCAATTGCAACTCGTTGTTTGTCTTGGCTGGCAACTTGTCTACTGTGGCTGGGGACTGCCTGTCCTTTGGGCAGGTAGGCAGTGCTATTCCAACCTTGGTCCTAGGGCTCACTCACCCTGAAGCGTGACAGTCTCCAAGGCCATGAGCTCGAACAAGTCATCTGCCTTGCGGCTACTTCAACAGCTGGCCCTGCAGCTCCAGCAATTGTCTGGCTGTGTCCAGAGTAAGCCAGTCCTGTAGTTGCCGCAGTTTCATCAGGTATCCATCTGGCTCCCCCTCCTAGATTTGAGGGCAACCCTAAGACTTGCAGAGGATTCATCAATCAATATCTTATCATTTTCGACTTCAAGCTAGAGATTTCATGACTGACCGAGCCCTTGTAGCTTACATAATTTCACTTCCGACAGGCCAGATTCTTGCATGGGCTTCCCCACTTTGAGAACGGAATGATCCAGTGCTCACAGTCTCCATGCCTTTCTGGAACAATTCTGCAGGGTCTTTGAAAAACCAGGGAAGGCCTCTTCCGCCGCTGCAGAGATCCTACGACTAAGACAGGAGACTCAGACAGTGGGAAATTAGGCCATCCAGTTCTGAACCTTGGCACTGAATTAGAATGGAAAAATGAAGTCTGGTAGTGTTTTTTTTGGCAAGGATTATCACTTTCTATTAAGGATGAACTGGCAGGGTAAGATCTTCCCTCTTCCTTGGATGAACTTATTTGCCTTTGTAATTGGATTGATATCGATTCCAGGAGCGAGCTTGGGAATTTCATTCCACCTGCCGATGGTTCGATTGGCACCCAGCTTTCAGCAGCCCTCATGATCGCCCAAGGAGACTGCACAGCCAGTTTCAGGAGAACCAGTGCAACTAGATCACTCCCCTATATTGGAACAGGAGAGACATCAAAGCAGAACTTGAATTTGTGTTTGTATTGTGGCAAGAAAGGACATTATGCCCTTAAATGACCCAAGAAATCAGGAACTTTCAGGCCTGGCCCCGGTCAGGGACACAGCACTTATCTTTAAAATCAAGCATGGTACCAGAAGATCGGAGGGGGGGGTCAATGTAAAACCAATTTTTTAAAAGGTCCAAAGAGATCCGGGAAATTATAGACTGGTGAGCCTGACGTCCGTGCCGGGCAAAATGGCAGAGAATATAATAAAGAACAAAATTACTGAGCATATTCAAAAGCATGGATTAATGAGACCAAAGCCAACATGGATTTAGTGAAAGGAAATCTTGCCTCAACCAATCTATTACATTTTTTTGAAGAGTGAACAAACAGTACATAAGGTGAGCTGGTCGATATTGTGTATCTGATTTTCAAAAGGTGTTGACAAAGTACCTCATGAAAAGACTCCAGAGGAAATTGGAAAGTCATGGGATAGGAGATAGTGTCCTATAGTGGATAAAAACTGGTTAAAAGATAGAAAACAGGAGAGTGGGTTTAAATGGTCAGTATTCTCAATGGAGAAGGGTAGTTAGTGGGGTGTCCCCGTGGTCTGTGCTGGGACCGCTGTTTTTAATATATTTTATAAATGAGTCTAGAGATGGGAGTAACTAGTGAGGTAATTAAATTTGCTAACAACACAAAGTTATTCAAAATTGTATAATTGCGAGAGGATTGTGAAAAATTACAAGAGGACCTTACGAGACTGGGGATTGGCATCTAAATGGCAGATGACTTTAATGTGAGCAAGTGCAAAGTGATACATGTAGGAAAGAGGAACTCGAATTACAGCTACGTAATGCAAGTCCATGTTAGGAGTCACCACCCAGGAAAGGGATCTAGGTGTCGTCATTGATGATATGTTGAAACCCTCTGCTCAGTTTGCGGCGGTGGCTAAGAAAGCAAATAGAACGTTAGGTATTATTAGAAAAGGAAAACAAAATGAGGACGTTATAATGCCTTTGTATCTCGCCATGGTGCGACTACACCTCAATACTGTGTTCAATTCTGGTCACCGCACCTCAAAAAAGATATAGTGGAATTAGAGTACAGAGAAAGGCGACGAAAATGATAAAGGGGATGAGAAGATTTCCCTATGAGGAAAGGCTGAAGTGGCTAGGGCTCTTCAGCTTGGAGAAAAGATGGCTGAGGGGAGATATGATAGAGGTCTATAAAATAATGAGTGGAGAGAAACGGGTAGACGTGAATTGCTTGTTTACTTTTCCAAAAATACTAAGACTAGGGGGCATGCAATGAAGCTACAAAGTAGTAAATTTAAAACGAATTGGAGAAAGGTTTTCTTCACTCAACGTGTAATTAAACTCTGGAATTCATGAAAGCTTGCATAAAAGACCATGTAAATGGGATTCTGTTCTACCTAAAGATGAGAAATAGAAATGCTTGTCAGCACATGTTATATTTGATATGTGATACATATCCCTGTGACTGTTAGCTTGACTGAAGGTTGGTCTCTCACTTACTGCCATCATTGGTTGCCATCATCCCCACACCTAACCATGTATGAAAGATATAGTAATGGGTAAGGAGCCCTAACAAATGTGATAGATCCCATGTGTGCGATGGAGGCTACTAGGAATCTCATAGTGCTGCACAGGATTCAGCAACTGATAGTTAAGTGCTACAGAGATACACATGGAAGGGAACTCTAATATGCCATGCAAATAATATACATGTGTGCAACCCTTTTCCAAAATGGTCGATGTGCACCTGTGATAGGCTTCCACATGCACAGTTGCTGATAATTTCAGAAAAATACATGTGGAAAACAGTGCCGTACAAACCCCATCTTCCCCACATCTAGAAAGAGGCTATATAGATATGTACACAGCCATTCTGAAGGCCTGACATCTATGCAGCTAAGTAGAGAACCACAGCATACAAGCAGCATACCTGGCCAGAAAGGTCGGTTTCAGTGTATTTCTGGGATAAGCAGCATAAAATGTTTTGTACTTTTTTTGGATCTTGCCAGGTGTTGTGACCTGGATTGGCCACTGCTGGAAACAGGACTGCTGCGGCTTGATGGACCTTTGGTCTGTCCCCAGTATGGCAATACTTATGTACTTATGTAGAAAAGGATGTCATGGTGTGAGAGATGCCAGTCTGGTCATTGAATATGCGGTTCTTCTAAGCAGAAATAGATGGTGCTTATGCTAAGCAGATAATTATGGGTATGGACATGCCTCAAGATCAACTCCATCTTCCATCAAAATAGGGACATTGAAGATTTGAAAGGAAATGGAGAGAGCTCAGACACCTTGTGCCTTGAAAGGTGACACCATTCTTGGCATGTGTGAGCTGCTATAGAGATTTATCCAGAGCTCTCTCCATAGGCATTCTTTCCCCCTGGCATATTATATATACAATTTTTTGATGGTCTGTTAGTTGACCTGGCCTCTGTGTAGACAAGTATGTTAGTAGTTGCACTTGTTATCCAATAGGTCAGATCCACAGGTGTACAGCACCTACCCATACAGGGTGGTTCCATGTTGTATCCCCTAACCATACAGAGTAAAAGTCAAGTGCCTGGGTGCTGGTGCCTATCACTGGTCAGTAAATTGGACAGTAATGTTGCCCTGAAAATCACATATCACCTGACAGGCCATCAACTGGATATCCTTGGAGGCTGTGCACATGGCACACTACCTCATGACCTCTAAGTGACAGCCTGGTGGTTCCATTAGAGTGTAAACTTGATTATACAATACAATACAATACAATACAGCTTATACTTCTATCTCACAAGGTCCCAGCCGAGAGTTCAATGCGGTGAACAATCTAAAAGATACTGGACATCTCCAGGATGCTATTACAAAGTGACAAATTAAAGAGTACAAAAGACAGTCAAGGTAGAAATTCTCAATGTTACTTATAAAAAAAATCACCTCATAAATATAGATTTTAAGATCCTTTCTAAAAGGCAGATAATGAAGTATTTGCTGAATAGACAAAGGCAATGAATTCCACCAATGTGGAGAGTAATAAGAAAACATTTTGTTAAATGTGGTTTTATAATCACACCTTTTGGACTCGGAAATTGTAATAACACGGGCAGTATGCAAACTGTTTCTAAATGATAGATGAATTAAATTTGCTAAGTACATTGGTGAAAAAAACCCCCCATAAAGGATTAGGAAGGTCATAGAACACAGTTTAAAAATAATTTGAGCCTTTACTGGAAGCTAGTGAAGCTTCATTAATAAAGGGGAGGCAAATTTATATATTGAGGAGCTAAAGATCAAACATGCAGCCGTATTTTGTAGTGTTTGTAGTTTTCTTATAAGGTACTCATTTAGGCCCACATAAATTATGCTACAATAATCAGGATAAAATAGGAAACTGAACCAGGGGCGTAGTCAGACAGCAGATTTTGGGTGAGCCTTGTCAAAAACTGGGTGGGCACCAAGTGTTCTCCTCCTCCCCCCCCCCCCCCAATGCGATGAGGCCAGTATCAGCAGTTAGGAAGCTTAGACTGCTGAAGTGGAAGCAGTGTTCTTAGCACCATCAGGGGGAAGCTGGTGAAGCTTGGGATCCCCACTAACTAGCACTAAATATGTGCTGCTGTTGGGTGGGCCTGAGCCCTAAGTGGATGGGCCCCGGCCCCACCAGGCTCACCTGTGGCTATGCCACTGAACTAGCAACCTATAAGCTGTAAAATTAAAACAGGATCTGATTCTTCTCAACTTCCTCAGAGTATAGAAGATCCTAGTTGTCAACAGTTTAATATGAGGTTGAAATATAAGGTGCTCATCAAAAGTAATCCCAAGGATCTTAAGTTGTTTTTCTAATTGGAATGAACTCCCTTTTATCTTTAAAGATGTTTCTAAAATAGTCTGTGAATTTCCTATCTGCAAAATTTGGTTTTAACGTTATTTAATTTTAATTTAAAAGTAACTGTCCAAATAGAAAGAATTTCAAATCCTTCCTCAATTAGCTTAGAAATAGAATGAGAGTATTTTGCCAACAGGTAAAAAGATAGTCACATTATCAGCATAAATATATGAAAGAAATCAGCTGGCATCAGTCTAATTGCCAGCTGAGACATAAACAAATTGAATAGTGTGGGGAAAGAGGTGAACCCTGGAGTACAACGCATTCAGAAACCCATGAGATCAACAAACTTCTAAACTTAATATGATCTGTCCTTCAAAAAATCACCAAACCAATTCCATACCGAGCCTCCTACTCCATAATGTGCTAGTAGATTCAACAATATCTCATGATCCACAAGGTCAAATGCAGCCAACATGCCAAACTGTTTTATTAAAACCCTTTGGCCCAAACTAAAATGGCAACTATCTGATTCTGATCAGTATTTCATGCAGCTCAGTTTCACAGTCCTGAAAAGTGATGTCTGTATGGTCCTTAGGCTGCTCATCGTATGCATACAATGCATTCCATCATTTCCCGTGCCATTGCTTTAAAGACTTGTGGATGTGCTTGTATGTGGGATGGAATGGGATAACATGGGTTTTCTGGTCAGCTATCAGCCTACAACCATGTGATCCTTTACATTATGTGGAAAATGCATCTCAATAATTACACAGAAGAGCTGGTCCATGGCTGTGCACATCTCAAGCCATGTTGTGTATCAGACCAATGGCATTCAGATAGCTTTCTTATTTTCAGATAGTACCATGGGTTCAGATGGTTAGGAGGGTCTGAGCCAGACAAGAGGAGGCCCATCAACAGCAGAAGTCCAATATGTACCACCTGAAGAGCACCTGGAAAAAAGGCTTGAGTATATGGCACAGAGACTTGGAGGCTGCAGATGAGGAGGCAGACATGTCTATGCTACACCATCCCTTTGTCCTTCAGTGACCAAGCTGAGCCAGCAAAAGATAACACAGTTTCTGTAGGAGGAGAATGTCAGCATGCAGGTCACTGTAGTCAAGAACTGGAGTGGTGTGCTGTATTGCTTCTGGAGCAAAATCAACAACTGCCCACACCCTGCAGGAAAGGAAGAGTCAGCTCTAGGAAGGAATGTTGGCACTCAGAGAATATTAGGTGGGCCTTCAAGAAAGACAGGTGGATCTGAGCAAGCAGATGATGAGTGGGAGGTAGTTCCTCACACGTGAGATCCTTGATCTACACAACGAGAGGAGAGATCAGTGTAGGGACCAACACAATCATCAGACCCCTCAATTCTACCCCCTGCCATCTGTCTCATCTGTACCACCAGGTAGACCTAGGTCTGCTGGTACTCATCCATATGCACCTATGAATAAGAGAGCATTCAAAGCAATGCCAGCCAACTCCTTGGCCTTTTTGCCCTTGGCTTTGCTCACAGCTGTGTGGTCCCTCCACCATCACAGCCACATCCAGTGTACCCTAGTGCACCACAGGAACCCACGGTGTTCCCTTCTTCCATGGGGCTGCACAACATGGCTGCTTGATAATAAGTCACTGAGCTCCTCTGAACAGTGGCAAGCCATTTAGCATGCCAGAATGTCATGGCAGCTGGATTTGCACAGGGTGGAAATATAAAGAAGGTCGGGAGATGGGGAAGATAGGAAAAAAAAGTAGTTGATTCAGATGTCATTATGGAGAAGGGAATGAAGAGCACTGTAATCATTATTTGTTAAACTACACTCACATATATTCACTGAAATTGTCTGTGTCCCAGCAGATGGGATAGAATGGCTCTTTCTCTGTGGCTAGTTGAGCACCCTCTTCTCTGTGTCCTGGCATTGAAACCTCCACTCCCTGTGGAAAGGGTTGTCTGCACTTAGTACCATGTTATGCAACATGCTACGGATATGTGACATACTTTGTCCAGCCTGTGCAGTAGTTCTCTCCCAGATTGGTCCAAGCACCAGAAATGGCTTTTGAGCAGGACAAAGGTCCTCTCAGTGATGGTTCTTGTTTAGTGGTGGACCCTATTGTAACAATAATCTGCATCTGTGAATGGTACCACTATAGATGTCATCAGCCACCTCATTTGAGGGTAGCCCTATCATCTGTATGGAATAGAAAGAAACAGACAGACAACAATCACAAGGTGAGAAACAGGATGCGAACTGTGGTGATTAGGTACTGGCAAGGTTGTTTCAGGGGTATATGTTGAGAGGCACAAGGACTTGTTCAATTGTGCATGCAGAGATGTGAGAGTGGGGTAGTACAGGGCTTACCAAACTGATCTCAAAGTGGTAAATGCAGAATCTGACTGTACTTTAGTAAAAGATCCCTTAGTTATACCTGGGAAGGTATAGCTAAGTTTTTGAATTGCTTTCTGTATTAATACATATGATTTTGCATTAATGCATGCCTCATTTATACCTCATTAATATACAGTAGGTTATTAAATGTGCATAAAATACCATGTTAAGACAATTTTGTATGTCGGCTTCTCAATCAATTCCTACTGCTAGTTGCTGGTGATTTTCTGTGTGCTATTCATTTGCAGACACTGCAAAATAGTTTATATATAAAACAGAAATGGCTATTGTGTGTTTCCATTTGTTTTATGAACACTATAAAGTGCATGAACATTCAGCTGTGTGATGTTCAGTATCTGGAGATTGATTTTTAAACTGAGCAAACCTGCATGGATGAAGGAAATTACAAAATGAAAAGAAAAATGATTTATCATAGAGTGGGCTAAGGATACAAGAAGAAATCAAGGGGTCAAATGAAATGAAATTACAGAATGCATTTTGTCTAAGATACATCTGTCTATACTAATCATGTTTCAGATTGCTTGGCATAAATATGCTTTTTAATGGCCCTTCCTGAATTTAAACGCTATATATTTATTGTATTTATTGGGATTTATTAACCATCTTTATGAAGAGATTCACCTAAGACAGTATACAGCCGGTGCAGCTGACATAAAAACTTACCATTTTGTTAACGTCACAGCAATTGTGAAATGATCAAACATAAGTATAAATACAATCAATGAGCTAAACTTCTTAAAAATAGGACACACAGCGGACAATACACAAGAAGCAGACTCCAATAGCAATGCTTAAGGGGAAAAATCTTGTATACAAAGGATAATATTCAGTGTAAACCCGAAATCTTAACATAAATGATATTATTGGCAATTCAGGTTGCTGGAGTTAGCTGGATGGGCTATTTCAAGCCTGTTATTGTCTGTCAAGTCTATGAACAGTCTGGCACAAGGATTTTTGTGTTCACAGATTGAATATGAAACAATGTCTTTGTTGGAAAAGAAAAGAAAAGAGAAAAAGCCATTATTGTGCATCTATTGAACTGTTATGTACTCATAAAGAGGGGCATTTTTTGATATGATGTCCAAATCTGATTTTTGACGTCTTGCAAAAACGTCCATTTTTGCACAAAATCGTCCATCTGCTGCTATGTGCAGTTTTTTGAATGCTTTTCTGTTTTGAGAATGAGGCCCAAAGTTTCTAAGAATAGTGCGTATTTTTATATATTCATTTAGAGAACGTCAACAGGACATAGTGAGCAAAACACTCCATGGTCCTCCTCTAGGATTTTTCTTCAGTGAACACAAAACAGAAGTAATTGTTCAGCACATTCACGATTTCTTCATCATTCTCCACATAGTGGTTCACAGCATCTTTCAGTATCACATTTCCATTTTTAGCCTTCCTCCTTTCACTAATATGCCGAAACAATTCTTGTCTCCCCTCCTTATATTTCTAGCCATTTGTTCTTCCATTTGCGCTTTCTCCAGAGGTATCTCTCTCTTGGCTTCTTTCAGTTTCATTCAGTATTCTTTTCTGTGTTCCTTTTTCTGTATTTCATGAACGCCAACTCTTTTGCCTTTATTTTCTCAGCCATTTACTTGGAGAACCATATCGGTTTCCTTTTTGTCTTGCTTTTATTTCCTCTTCTCACATAAAGGTCCGTAGCCCCTATTTATAGCCCCTTCCAGCCTGGACCACTGTCTTTCCACTTCTTGTATGTCCCTCCCACTCCCTCATTTTCTTCAGGTACTCCCCCATTTACTAAAGTCGCATGTTTTGGAACATTCCATGTTTTTAAATGGCATTTAAAATGCCATTTCCTTGCAGGTTTCATGCTACTTAATCACAAAATCACCTGTTGCCCTCATGTTCATCGTTTGTAAAAAATAGAATAAGCATGAACTAAAAACTTATCTTTTTCACAATCCACGGAAGGCAGGGATTAATATGCTGCAGTGGCATTCCTAGGGCGGCTGACACCAGGGGCAGCTCGCCAATGCGCACCCCATGGCGAAACGACACCTCCCCCCGGCCGAAACGACCCCCCCCCCCCCCCCCGGGTGCATCTTACCTGCTGGGAGGGTGCCTCCCGCCTGTCTGCTCGCTCGTTCATGCTCCCTCTGCCCCGGAACAGGAAGTAACCTGTGCCAGGGCAGAGAGAGAAGCACGGAACGAGCTGGCGCCGACAGAGGGTGGCACCCCCCCAGCGGCATGCACCTGGGGCGGAACCGCACCCACTGCCCCCCCTTACGAACGCCACTGATATGCGTGATGTGCTCATGATGGCAGTTTGACCTCTATACAGTCCAGTCCCACAAAAGTTCAAGTGTTAAAAGACGATGATTTAAAACCAAACCAAAAAACCCCCCTTATGTTTCCTCAACTCAGAACTGAGTTTTGCAAAGGCTTCGTCAGGAGGAAATAAGCCATCTAGGGGAATACCAAGTCCACATAAACCCCACATCCCTTCCATGGATTGTGAATAAGTACTTTATTTCATGCTATTCTATTTTACAAACTGTAAATATGAGAGCAATGGGGTTTTGTGATTAAGTAGTGTGACGCCGGCGAGGAAAAGCATTTTTTAAATGCCATTTAGGAACATGGAATGTGCTATGATGGCTCCTCCAGTTCCGTCTCTTGTTGTGGTGACTGTTCTTTGCATGAACCTGAGCACATTTATCACATAATTATTTTATTATGTTTATTTTCATTTTTTTATTTATGGGTCTGTACCAGGGATTGCTAATCTAGTATTGGATACAGCTATGAGGTTTGATACTCCCGAATTATTCATTTGTGGCGAATATTCAGTGCAATGCTGCATAGCTAAGTGGGCAAAGATAGGATTGGCGTTGTGTAGTGTTATCTGCTAATTTAGTTACAGGGACACCTGCCCTGAATAGCACCGGTATCACATCACTACTGGCTCCTCCCCAACTCAGCACATGGACTGCCCTGGCACTAAGCGCATAGTGCCGCAGGGATTAACTTAAGGAGGTTTTATGACAGAAGATGGCATGAGCCTATCTGGCTCATTCTGTGGGCTGAAGCCAGTAGGTGGAGTTTGCTGCAGTATTGTGTGACCCCCAAACATTCGCAGGTGCTATGAAACTAATAGCAAACTTGTGAGGTATGACTGCCTATGTGTGTGTGTGTATGTGGGGGCGGGGGGGGGGGGGGGTTATTTGAAAATTTCCATACATAACCCAGAGAGTTTAGGTTTTTTTTTTTTTTACTTTGGGAAGTCCTGGGTGTGGAGCCGTGGTCCACGGTGTGCGGGCGCTCCAGAGTGGCAGACTGTTTTTAAAGCCACAGGAAGCTTGATTTTTGTGGGGGACAGCTTTAAGAAAGGGCCATGGCTCTTCCAGTCTCGGGGCTGAGTTGTGGGCCACCCCCCCCCCCCCCAGTGATTAAAAAAAACCTGGGGTACATATGGGAAGCTTTCAAATAAATAAAAAAGCTGTCAAATTAAAAAAAAACATACACACATAGGCAGTCATAAACCTCACAAGTTTGCTATTGTTTTCAATAGCATCAACGAATGTTTGGGGTCACACAATATGGTGGCTACACGGGGGAGATGGCTTCAACTTTTTGATGTCATGCTGTCTCCTGTCATAAAACCTCCTTGGAGTAACTGATGCCTTGTGTGGGTCAGGGCCCTTTACAGAGGGAGCATCCATTTTAGAAAGCTTCTTCCATATCTATGTGTGTGTGTGTGGGGGGGGGGGGGGGGGAGGAGGATATATATGTTGCTATCCCCACTGCTCTCTATATGTGCAGAGACTTTTATGTGCAGTCCTGCAGCTATTTCACAAGAAGTTCAAGTTTGACAGAGCCTCTTGTAAAATCATATGGGAATGCTGCCTGAAAGAGTAACAGGAAGAAATAAGAAATTTCCAATAGAGAACATAATTGCTACTTTTTATTTTTGGATGAATTCTGTTTCATGTGAACAGGAAGCACTGAATGAGAACTGCAGCTGTCATGAAACAGCCTGAAAGAAAGAGACACAGGAGGACAACTTGGAAATAAGCAGCAAGAAAGGAGGTGAAACATGTCCAGCTGCTGAGAGTCCAGGGAGATGAAGAATGGAAGATTTGTATGCTGGAAGCAAGCTGTCAGCATAGATTGTACATTTAACTTTACAACAGAAGGAAGACTGAGGTGTGGCTGTTTCTGTTAGAATTTAGAGTATATAAAGTTATCAATAGAAATCAAACAACAATAAACATGGAAAAGAAAATAAGATGATACCTTTTTATTGGACATAACTTAATACCTTTCTTGATTAGCTTTCGAAGGTTGCCCTTCTTCGTCAGATCGGAAATAAGCAAATGTGCTAGCTGACAGTGTATATAAGTGAAAACATTCAAGCATTACTATGACAGTCTGACAGGGTGGGAGGATGGGGGTGGGTAGGAGGTATGCATGGGGACATCAAAGCATATCATTGATATTCTAACAGGATGGGGTGTGATAGGTGAGGGATGGGGTGATCAACAGAGACATACAGCTTTATGGTTTATAACGGGCTAGGAACCCCTATCCACACCCATCCTGTTAGAATATCAATGATATGCTTTGATGTCCCCATGCATACCTCCTACCCACCCCCATCCTCCCACCCTGTCAGACTGTCATAGTAATGCTTGAATGTTTTCAATTATATACGCTGTCAGCTAGCACATTTTGCTTATTTCCGATCTGACGAAGAAGGGCAACCTTCGAAAGCGAATCAAGAAATGTATTAAGTTATGTCCAATAAAAAAGGTATCATCTTATTTTCTTTTCCAATGTTTTATTTTGTTTGATTTTCTATTTGATAACCTTAAGAGTGGACTAACACGGCTACCACACTCCTCTACTTAAGATGGAGTATATAAGGAAATTTGCTGCTCCCCCTCCACTTCATGTTGTTTAATGTCACCGAATAAATGGTTCAGTCACTGAAACCTGCTGCTGGATTTACCTTGCCAGTCTCCCAAAGGTTTTCAAGTCATTCAGCATAAAAAAAACACATATCAAAAGAGAGCATCCATCCATCTATCTATTCGGATTTTTGTTTTACCACCTTTTTGATGAAATTCACCCAGGGCTGTGCACAGCAAGAGCAATCTGGACATAGGCAAAAGGCATCCCAGCAGAGAAAAATATTCAAATAACAGTACACATTATGGCATATATGCTACCTACAATATCAACACAATACACAATAAAACATCCCAATACACTACCTAGGATGTAAGCAAAAGTGGAACATATAGACAGATAAAATGGAATACAGGAGTGAGATAGAAAATAAGGGGACTAACTTAGGGGGGTCCTTTTACTAAGGTTGCGCTGAAAAATGGCCCGCGGTAGTGTAGAAGCATGTTTGGGCTGTGCGCAGAATAATTTTTCAGGCACCTTCAAAAAATGCCTTTTAAAAAATTTTCGCCGAAAATGGACAGCGGCAAAATGAAAATTGCCGCGCGTCCATTTTGGATCTGAGACCTTACAGCTAGCCGTTGACCCTAGCGGTAAAGTCTCACGCAGTAACCGGGTGGAAATGACCTACGCACACCAAGTATTGTTCGGGCCTTGTGTGCAGCTGACGCGCACCAAAAAATGAAATTACCACAAGGGCTACACAGTAGCTCCATTTTGGCGCATGTTGGGCATGCATAGATGCTTACATGGCTTAGTAAAAGATCTCCTTAGAGAACTGCAGGTGAAGTCAGAAAGGCCTTGGTCGGCTGCCACCCAGGGCGGATCACCGCTGCACCCCCCCCCCCCACCGGGTTTCAGTGGCATCCGTTCCACACCCCCCCCGGGTGCAGCACGACACCCTCCCGGCGCATCCAACACCCGCAGTGCATTCTTACCTGCTGGAGCAGCCACGCAGCTGTCGGTTCTGCTGGTTCCCTGCTCCCTCTGCCCCAGAACAGGAAGTAACCTGTTCCGGGGCAGAGGGAGCAGGGAACCAGCAGAGCCAACAGCCATGCGGCTGCTTTCTGCACCCCTCCAGCGGCGGCACCCAGGGCGGACTGCCCCCACCACCCGCCCTCGGTACGCCACTGCTTGGCTGGTGTAGTAGTAGGTAAACAAGTCCTGTTACAACATGAAATTCCAAGTACCTATAAACAAGATTAAAGTGAGAGGAAAGGTTGGGATACTTTCAGTACAACTCTGTTTCACTCTTCCATCATATAGTTTTACCCACCCACATCATAGGTCCGTCCTCTTGCATTTCTCCTTTTACTTCTGTTATTTTATGCTTCTCTCTCTCTCTCTGTGACCTATCACTTCTCCTTCTTATCCCATTTTCCTCACCCTTTTATACCTTCCTCTTTTCCTCATCTGCATCTTCCCATCTTCCCCACCTTTCCCTCTCCATCTGTCTCTTTTGTTAATGGCCACATCAAGAACAGAGACATTTGACCAGCAGTGACGCTTTGTGGAGGGGACTTTTATGAAAGGGCATTATGAATCTTTGATAAATGTGTGTACATACCTTTATAAAATAAAATCCTAGAGTAATTCCACTAGTTCACACATGCTTCCACACAAAGTTACACAACTTCCAGACAGGTGCAAATATTTTATAAACTAAAGGGGATGGGATTTGATATATTGCTTTTCTGTGGTTGCAACCAAAGCGGCTTATGTATTACATACAGGCACTTATTTTGCACTGGGGAAATAAAAGTTAAGTAACCTCGCCCAGAGTCACAAGGAGCTGCAGTGGGAATTGAACCCAATTTCCCAAGTTCTTAGGCCCTGCACTAACCATTCATTAGGCTACTCTTCCACTCCTGTATCTCCTGTACATCTGTACCCCATAGCTGTGCCCTTGCTCCACTCAAACACCAACTCCTGGGATGCCTAAACACAGTCTATGTTAAAAAAAAAGTGTGTAGCATCTTGTCAACACATGTACTTGTGAGTATTCATATCTGCATCAGGGGAGTAGCCAGACACCCAATTTTGGATGGGCCTGGGCCCAAGCTGGGTGGGCAGAAGAACTATGCCTTTGTCCACAAGTGATTTGGTCTCTACCTCTCTCACCTGCATGCCATATGGTTTCTCAAATATCCCCTCTCCCCCACATAGCAGATTTTCACCGGCAGCAAGCCAACAACTAATACACACTGCTCATGTTGGCCCCACAGCCTTCTCTCTGATGCAAATTCTTGTTTCCGCATAGGCGGGAATACATCCGAGGGAAAGCTATGGGGCCGGTGAAAGCAGTTATCAGTCGCTGCTCACTGCAGGTGAGATCTGCTATTTTAAAAGATATGCAGGAGGGAAAGTTGTTGGGAGTTTTCGGCTGGTTGGGCTTGGGGATCCCTGTCAGCCACTCATAGGTGTGCTGTACTGGGTGGACCTGAGCTCAAAGTGGATGGGCCTAGGCCCACCCAGGCCCACCCTTGGCTACGCCACTGATCTGCATGATTTTTATAACAGTCATTCCCTGTGTGTAAAATATTATTTCCATGTGGAACAAGTTTTATAAAATTGACTCCCAAAATGCATGCTTCCAGTTCTCTTCGATGGGCACAGAGGAGTAGGAGAGAGACAGACCGAAGGAACAAAACATTCTGCCTATGTGCCTGCCTGCATGCCACCCAGAACCCTTGCGATGCTTGGTCCCCATAGAATCTGGGCCCCAAGGGCAATCTTTCCCCCCCCTCAGCAGCCCTGGCTAGGAGCAGGAGTGAGTAGAGATCATTCATGCCAGAAGACCCCCGCTGGACCACCAGGAATGATGGTAGGCCACGAAGAGTGGGGCTGTCTTGGGGGAAGGGCAATCTTGAGGGGAGGGTTCGGGAGGAGGGTTGGAATTAGTTGGGGGTTCAGGAAGAGGGTGTTGGAATCGACAGAAGGGACAAGGGGAGAAAATGATGGAGACAGTTGTGCAGCTGACATTCAGCCTGGACCCCCATAAGGGTTCCGGCATACAGGAGGAGGAGAGAGAGAGATCAAGGGAGAGACAGGGGCGTAGCTATGTGGGGCCACGGGGGCCTGGGCCCCCCAGATTTGGCCCTGGTCCCACTGCCCCTTTTGACCCCCCCTTCCCGCCGCCGCTAACCCTCCCCCACCGCCGCCATTGCGTACCTGTGCTAGCGGGGGTCCCTAACCCCCGCCAGCTGAAGTCCTCTTCAGTCGGTCTCTGGGCCGGCGCGTTGCTGCAGCTGATGTGGAAGCCTAGGATTCTGTTTCTGTGTGAGTCGTCCTGACGTCCTGCACAGAAGAAACAGATGAGCATGTGTAGGATCCCCTTATGCTGAATGTTTTTCCCATGTGACTGGGGGATTCTGTGAAATGTGTTGGCACAGTTTGCAGCTTGGTACATTGCAGAGGTATATGGCATTCTTTTCTTTTTGAGCTTGTATTGAGAGCTTGATTTTCACTAATTTGTGTTTCAAATAGGTGGCTGTTAGAAGGCCAGCAGTCGTGGAGCTGGGAATATCTATTTCAGTAATTCATCCTCCTGGAGTACTGGCTAGAGGTCTTTTATGATTCTTCTCAGTTTCTCCAGCTCTGGATTGTTTGTCACTACAAGAGAAATTCTTCTCTATAGTTTTCTGTTCTTTGAACTGCAATAGTTTTTCTCTGAGTATTTTAAGGGAAGAGGCAATATTCTTGGAGATTATTTTGGGATTGTAGCCTTTTTGTTTGAAGGATTCAATCAGGATTTTGAGGTGTTTATCTCTGTCTCTTGGGTCAGAGCAGATACGATGGTATCATGTGGCTTGGCTGTATATAATGGATTTTTTTTTGTATGTGAAGGGTGGAACCTGAAGTTGTAGAAGTAGCTGCATCTGTCCGTAGGTTTCCTGTGTATAGATTATTTGCATATACAGTGGTGGAAATAAGTATTTGATCCCTTGCTGATTTTGCCCACTGACAAAGACATGAGCAGCCCATAATTGAAGGGTAGGTTATTGGTAACAGTGAGAGATAGCACATCACAAATTAAATCCGGAAAATCACATTGTGGAAAGTATATGAATTTATTTGCATTCTGCAGAGGGAAATAAGTATTTAATCCCTCTGGCAAACAAGACCTAATACTTGGTGGCAAAACCCTTGTTGGCAAGCACAGCGGTCAGACGTCTTCTGTAGTTGATGATGAGGTTTGCACACATGTCAGGAGGAATTTTGGTCCACTCCTCTTTGCAGATCATCTCTAAATCATTAAGAGTTCTGGGCTGTCGCTTGGCAACTCGCAGCTTCAGCTCCCTCCATAAGTTTTCAATGGGATTAAGGTCTGGTGACTGGCTAGGCCACTCCATGACCCTAATGTGCTTCTTCCTGAGCCACTCCTTTGTTGCCTTGGCTGTATGTTTTGGGTCATTGTCGTGCTGGAACTAGTTTTTTTTTTTAAGGCCCTGGCGGAGGGAAGGAGGTTGTCACTCAGAATTGTACGGTACATGGCCCCATCCATTCTCCCATTGATGCGGTGAAGTAGTCCTGTGCCCTTAGCAGAGAAACACCCCCAAAACATAACATTTCCACCTCCATGCTTGACAGTGGGGACGGTGTTCTTTGGGTCATAGGCAGCATTTCTCTTCCTCCAAACACGGCGAGTTGAGTTCATGCCAAAGAGCTCAATTTTTGTCTCATCTGACCACAGCACCTTCTCCCAATCACTCTCGGCATCATCCAGGTGTTCACTGGCAAACTTCAGACGGGCCGTCACATGTGCCTTCCGGAGCAGGGGGACCTTGCGGGCACTGCAGGATTGCAATCCGTTATGTCGTAATGTGTTACCAATGGTTTTCGTGGTGACAGTGGTCCCAGCTGCCTTGAGATCATTGACAAGTTCCCCCCTTGTAGTTGTAGGCTGATTTCTAACCTTCCTCATGATCAAGGATACCCCACGAGGTGAGATTTTGCGTGGAGCCCCAGATCTTAGTCGATTGACAGTCATTTTGTACTTCTTCCATTTTCTTACTATGGCACCAACAGTTGTCTCCTTCTCGCCCAGCGTCTTACTGATGGTTTTGTAGCCATTCCAGCCTTGTGCAGGTGTATGATCTTGTCCCTGACATCCTTAGACAGCTCCTTGCTCTTGGCCATTTTGTAGAGGTTAGAGTCTGACTGATTCACTGAGTCTGTGGACAGATGTCTTTCATACAGGTGACCATTGCCGACAGCTGTCTGTCATGCAGGTAACGAGTTGATTTGGAGCATCTACCTGGTCTGTAGGGGCCAGATCTCTTACTGGTGGTGGGGGATCAAATACTTATTTCCCTCTGCAGAATGCAAATAAATTCATATACTTTCCACAATGTGATTTTCCGGATTTAATTTGTGATGTGCTATCTCTCACTGTTACCAATAACCTACCCTTCAATTATGGGCTGCTCATGTCTTTGTCAGTGGGCAAACTTACAAAATCAGCAAGGGATCAAATACTTATTTCCACCACTGTAACCATTGTTGAAGATTACTCTTTCTGGGGAGTAGTCAATGTTGAATTTGATTGTAGGATGGTATGTATTGAAAGAACTGTAGAATTGTTTGAGAATCTCTTCTCCTTCATTAAAATTCTTTTCTTTTCCAAATTCTTGATTGGATTGTAAACCACTCTGATGTTCTATAAAGGGTGGTACAGAATGCTTATAATAAACATAAACATCAATCATCTCTCTGTTCAGTTCTGTTTGAGTCGGAGGTCCATAGACTACACCAGTGTAGAAGAAATTACCCTTTCCTCTTTCCAACATGATACACTGGGCTCCTCTTTTCCCCATGCCCCCTGAATTTCAGCAGCTTACTCCTCCCCCTTTTTTGCCATCTCTGAATAGTTTATAGTCAGGTATAGTATGGTAATATCCCATTCAGGAGACTTGGAGGGGCATAATCGACCAGAAACGCCCATCTCCATGGGCGTTAATCTCCGAGAACGGGTCCGTGAAGGGGCGGAGTGAACCGTATTTTTAAAAAAATAGACGCCCATGTTTTATTCGCCAAGGTGTGAGCTGGGCGTTTTTGCTTTTCACCGATAATGGAAAATGAAATCGCCCAGCTCAAAAACGAATAAATGCAAGGCATTTGTTCGTGGGAGGGGCCAGGATTCATAGTGCACTGGTCCCCCTCACATGCCAGGACACCAACCGGGCACCCTAGGGGGCACTTTTACAAAACAAAAAAAAAGGTAAAAGAGCTCCCAGGTGCATAGCACCCTTCCCTTGGGTGTTGAGCCCCCAAATCCCCCTCAAAACCCACTGCCCACAAGTCTACACCATTACTATAGCCCTAAGAGGTGAAGGGGGGCACCTACATGTGGGTACAGTGGGTTTGGGGGGGTTGGACGACTAGTAGCATTAAGCAGCACAATTGTAACAGGTAGGGGGGGGGATGGGCCTGGGTCCACCTGCCTGACGTCCACTGCACCCCCTAACAACTGCTCCAGGGACCTGCATACTGCTGCTTGGGAGGAGGGTATGACATTTGAGGGTGAAAGTAAAAAGTTGTGAAACATCATTTGTTGTGGTGGGAGGGGGTTAGTGACCACTGGGGGAGTCAGGGGAGGTCATCCCCGACTCCCTCTGGGGGTCATCTGGTCATTTAGGGCACTTTTTGGGGCCTTATTCATCAAAAAACAGGGTCCAGGAAAAGTGCCCTAAATTCTAGCTACAAACGCATCCATTATCGGCGAAGGGCGCCCATCTCTGTTCGCCCGATAACCACGCCCCAGTTCCGCCTTCACCACGCCTCCGACACTCCCCCCGTCAACTTTGTCCGCATCCGCGACGGAGTGCAGTTGAAAGCGTCCAAAGTTCGGCTTTCGATTATGCCGCTTTATTTGTTTTTGTGAGAAGAACGCCCATCTCCCGATTTAGGTCGGAACTTGGGCGTTATTCTCGTTCGATTATAAGCTGGTTAGGGACCTTTTACAAAGGCACGCTGAAAAATGGCCTGCAGTAGTGTAGACGTGTGTTCTGGGTGCTCGCAGAATCGTTTTTCAGCGCACCTGTAAAAAATGCCTTTTTTTTACATTTTTGCCAAAAATGGACGTGAGACAAAATGAAAATTGCTGCGCATTCATTTTGGGTCTGAGACTTTACCGCCAGCCATTGACCTAGTGGTAAGGTCTCACGCGGTAACCAGGCGGTAATGGTCTATGCTCGTAGAATGACAATTACCATTCGATTACCACCCACGTGCCAGAAAATAAAAATATTTTCCAGTGCGCCTAGTAGATACGTGTCAAAAATGAAATTACTGCAAAGGCCACATGGTAGCCAGGTGGTAACTCAAAATTGATGCACGTTGAGCGCATGTAGGCACCTACGTGGCTTAGTAAAAGGACCCCTTATTGAACTATGTCTCTGTAATGGCTACAATGTCCAAGTACATTTCCACCATTAGGTCTTCTAGATCAGAAATTGTATTGCCTAGAATGTGAACATTTGTGTTCATACTCTTCCACCAACGTTTAGATTGTTCACTTTTATTTTGTAAAGCTTTATTCTGGTTTCTTTTCCCTTTTATTACAGCTAAGATCATCTCTTCTTATTTTTCCCACCATCTTAATATTTTAGGGGGAGGGGTGACACCCTGAACTTATTTTCTCCCACCTGACACCTTCCTCCTCTAGTTCAAATGCCTGTCTATATTTTGACTGAATTTTTCAGAAGGATCCTTTTTCCTGCCACAGAAAGATGTAGTCCATCATAGCATTGTAGTTTATTCTTGTTCTTTCTAGTGCCTCAGCCATCTATACATCTAAAACCTTCTTGCTTACATCAGGTTTTGAAGCCAAGCATTAAAACTGGTTGTGCAATGCACCCTCTCCTCTCCCTTACCATCAGCAGGTAGAGCTTCTGAAAATGTTATGGAACTGACTCTGGGTTTAAGTTTCTCTCTAGTCAGGTCTTTTGTTCCCAGATGGATAATGACACCAGATTTATAATCCTTAATTACTTCTATAATTTCATTCACAATTTATTCTATGTCCCTGCCGGCTGAGGATCCCAGGAGGCATTTAACTTGTTCTATCTCTTGAAATGTGATTTCAAGTTGATTCCTCTGATAATGGAGTCTCCTAACAGTAACAGGTTTCTGTTTTGAGCTCGTTTGACATTGCCTGAGGAACATCTAGTATGGATAGACATTTGTTTGCAATGATATAGGAAAATGTCAATAACATAATCTACTACTACTACTACTACTTAACATTTCTAGAGCGCTACTAGGGTTACGCAGCGCTGTACAATTTAACAAAGAGAGACAGTCCCTGCTCAAAGAGCTTACAATCTAATAGACAAGTGAACGGTCGGTCCGATAGGGGCAGTGAAATTGGGGCAGTCTGGATTCACTGAACGGTAAGGGTTAGGTGCCGAACGCAGCATTGAAGAGGTGGGCTTTAAGCAAAGACTTGAAGACGGGCAGGGAGGGGGCTTGGCGTAAGGGCTCAGGAAGGTTGTTCTAAGCATAGGGTGAGGCGAGGCAGAATGAGCAGAGCCTGGAGTTGGCGGTGGTGGAGAAGGGTACTGAGAGGAGGGATTTGTCCTGTGAACGGAGGTTTCGGGCGGGAACGTAAGGGGAGATGAGGGTAGAAAGATAGTGAGGGGCAGCAGACTGAGTGCATTTATAGGTAAGAAGGCGAAGCTTGAACTGAATGCGGTATCTGATTGGAAGCCAGTGAAGTGACCTGAGGAGAGGGGTGATATGAGTAAATCCGCCAAAACCGATTTACTCAATAACATAATCCATCAAAAGAGGTACCAAACAGAGTGTGGAGGTGCACTTGATCCCACGAAACAAGTAAAAGGAAACAGAGAGGAGGGTGGGGAAAATAGGCTCTTTTCAAACAATGGGGAAGACGTATAATTAAACTGTACATCTTCCCCATTGTTTTGAAAAGAGCCTATTTTCCCCACCCCCCCTCTCTGTTTCCAATAACATAATCCATTGTCATTACACGTCATATGAAATGAAATGAACAGAAAAAAACCCACAGAAATGTGGTTTTATTGTTTGCCGATAATAGTGAACACTTTTTGAAAGACAGCGCACTATTTGCAAAAGCGTGCCCATTGTGCATGCTCAAACACTATGCATGTGAGCGCGAATGTTGTGCAGTCTTTGAGAGAGAGTGTGCCCTGCAAGGGACAGAAATCTAACCCTTTCCCGCTGGAATCTAACTCGTCCCCACTGGCATCTAATCTGTCCCCACCCATCCCCACAAGAATTTAACCTGTCCCCGCCAGACATTAATGGTACCTACATAAATTCTGGTCAGTTGTCTCAGTCTCTCTCTCTGGGTCCGAGCTGCAGCACTGCAGGCAAGGAAGGAATGGAAGTTGGAATTTGGAACACTCTGGCGCACACATGGAAGACTCATCTCTGATTCGCTGGCACTGTGTGCCGAGAGGTTGCCATATTCACATGCCTATAGGTCGGGTGACTTCTGATGCTCATGCCTGTGTCAGAGTTGAGGCCTGTGTATCAGCCCGGGAGGTAGAGAGGGTTAATGGAAGACCTTTCCGTGTCTATGCTGTTACAGCAAGAAGGAGGAGGAGGCACTTGACGAACTTAGTAGGTGAGAGGCTGGCGCAGGTGAGCTTACACTTCCACAGGATCTATGCAGGAACTGCTTTCGCCCCCACGGAAACCACGCAGAACTGCTTCTGTCCCACTGGTAGTCCCGCAGCCCCAGAGGGGATTCCTGTGGACTGTGCGGGATTCCTGCGAACACTGTTCCCATGCAGTTCTCTGCTCTGCACACAGTGTGCCCTGTTTCAAAAGAATGCACTCAATAAATTTGCTCCTGTGACAAAATATGGTCAAATGAAAATGAACATTCCTGGAAACTACACAGGAAAAAACACAAAATAAAAATTTTCTGGCTGCCCATCCCTAATATCTAACTGTGGATTGGTACTTCAAATAAGGACACAACTTAAGGGAATGGAGTCACAGACACAGAGCTGCTCAGTAGTGGCAATGTCTGTGAGCCAGTGACTGTTCACAGGCTTTGCACCCCTCCTCCTTTTTGACCTTCCTTTTAGACCAGAAACCTTTGCGGAGTACAGGGGTCTGTGAATACACACACCAACACACAGGGTCCTGTGCTGACAGCTGTCTTCATGTGTTGGATAAGTGGGAAGAGGATGATGTGGATAAAAAAGGGGAGGGGAGGGAAGTGAAGACTTGGATTTATCTAGGGCACCAAATTTAAAAGATATCAACTACCTGAGCTAAACAGGAACCTGACTCTACTTGATTTAAGATCATGCTCTATGACATGTGCTGGAGAAATCTCTCCCCGCTGCTTTCTAGTCCGGCCTATGGGTGTCAACATCATAAATCCAACTCGGAATGCGTTTCTGTTATTTTTTCATTTTTATCTGGGATGAAATGAGTGTTTTAAAGGGTCCTTTACTAAGCCGCATAAGCGTCTACGTGTGCCCAATGCGTGCCAAAATGGAGTTACCACCCAACTACCGCATGGCTCTTGCGGTAATTTCATTTTTGATGCGCATCCACTACGCGCATCTGAAAAATAATTTTTATTTTCTGGCACGCATAACGGACGCACGCCAAGTGGCATCTGATGCGCATAGGTCATTACCGCCCAAATTCTTTACCGCTAGGTCTATGACTGGCGGTAAGGTCTCAGATCCAAAATGGAAGCATGGCAATTTGCCTCACCTCCATTTTTGGCAAAAAAAAAAAAAAAAAGAGGCCTTTTTTACAGGTGCGCTGAAAAATGATTCTGCCCGTGCCCAAAACCCACACCTAGTCTACCGCAGGCCATTTTTCAGCACGCCTTGGTAAAAGGACCCCTTAGTGTTTAAGGGGGATCATGATGGATAAAGGCATTAGAAGCACTGATAAAATTTCCAGAGTTTACATGGTACATTCAAGAAATGCATCCCCTCATGACTACATTTTATATTTGTATCTTGAATAGAATTATGTTTCTCAGATCCACCTAAAACCCTTCCAAAAGATGGGTTTGTATAGTATCTCAGGAGGAGGGTGGAACCAAATCATGGAGAAAAAAGTCTAGTTTCTTACTATCCTTTTAATTTGATGGAGTTCCTTTCTGTTTGATTATATTTGAGTGTAAACTGCTGTGACATATTTCTTGAAGTGCAGTATAGTAAGTGGATGTACAATAAAGAAGATCCATGGTGCCTTAGTTTCAGAATATATCCCAACACACACACACACACACACACACACACACACAACACACACACACACACACACACACACACACGCCTTATCCACCATCAGAAATGTAAGTGGGTGGAAATGAAGTAAGTTCCAACTGAGCAGGTAGTCGGTTGTGGTTAAAGTGAGTCAGGGAAAAATAAATAAAAGGTACGGGATATTGCTGATGTATAAAAATGCAGTAGGTTGCAATCTTCCACTATATCAGCAGCAAGTATCGCTTACACGTAGAACATGCCCTAGGTTGCAATCTTTCACTATATCAGCAACAAGTATCGCTTACATATGGAACATCATTATAGAATGTTTGATTTCAAATGGATTTTCCAGAGAGCAAGTGGAAATTAGCATCAGTGGATGGCAATCATATTTTCCACTTTTGAGAGAATAACATTGAAACCAGAAAGATCTATTGCAGTGTGAAACTACACTTATGACCTTTTGCAGTTAAGATCCCTAGTGCCCTGTATTTCAGCTCTGACAAAGTTAAAGATAGATTTAGAGTACAGCAGTGCTTCTCAACCCTGTGCTGGAGGCACACCTCACCAGTCAGGTTTTCAGGACACTACAAGGAAAATGCATAAGACATATTTGCAGTGCATTTTTTCTAGCAAAAAAAGGTGCTGGTACTCAAATGCTAGGCCACCCTTCAGGGGTGGGGTGATCACTGAGGCCCCCTGCAACCAGTCAGATAATCTATGACAAGACAGAATTGGTGTGTAGAGCCTGAGCTCTTTCATTAAATTTGGGGTCCATGGGTCAATTTTAGCAGTCAATGGAAAAGGTGCCGGTACTCAGTACCCCAAGTACCTCCTCAAAAAAAGCCCTGCATATTTGTATACAGGGTGAATTCTATATGCGGTGCTGATGCCGTTGTCAGCAACCGATATAGACTTTACAGGAGGAATAGAGATGAAGGAGCACTGCCAGACTCCAGGAAGGGAACAGATGAAAGGGAAAGAGAGACTGGAACGGGGGGGGGGGGGGGGGGGGGGCAGGAGAGATGCCAAACCTGTGGGGGGGGGGGGGGGGGGGGGGAGGAAGTTTCGCGGTAAACGATGCAATGCTGACTTCATACCAGGGGCGTATCTGCGTGGGGCCTCAGGGGCCTGGGCCCCCGCAGATTTCGCCCTGGCCCCCCCTACCCGCTGCCAACCCTCCCCCTCCTTGCTCGCCTACCTTCGCTGGCGGGGGACCCCCAACCCCCGCCAGCCGAGGTCCGCGTCCTCCTGCCGCTGCCGGCTGCCTTTGTTCCTTTCATTTTTTCCATTGAAGCTGGCGCCGACGAAAGTTTCTTTTGAATCTGACGTCGCTGCACGTTGTACGTGCAGGACGTCAGACTCAGAAATTGTTTCTGAGTCTGACGTCCTGCACGTACAACGTGCAACGTGCAGCGACGTCAGATTCAAAAGAAACTTTTTCGGCGGCGGCGGCGCCAGCTTCAATGGAAAATGAAAGGACCAAAGGCAGCCGGCAGCGGCAGGAGGACCGGACCTCGGCTGGCGGGGGTTGGGGTCCCCCGCCAGCGAAGGTAGGCGAGCAACGGAGGGGGAGGGTTGGCAATGGCAGCGGCTGGGGGGAGGGGGATCGGCCAATGGCGGCGGCGGCGGCGGGGGGGGGGGGGCTATAATGTGCCCCCTCACTCTGGCCCTGGCCCCCCCTACCGCCGCAGGTCAGATACGCCCCTGCTTCATACATTTCAAATTCTTGCTGACCTCCTTCCAATCTGCTCTTTCACTTGCCAAACAGGACTACTACATTCACTTGACAAATTCTCTTGGCTCAAATCCTCAACGACTCTTTGCCACACTGAACTCTCTCCTTATAGTGCCTTCACCTCCAACCCCTCCTTCACATTCTCCCCAGACTATGGCTGAGTACTTTCATGATAAGATTCACAAGTTTAACCTTGAATTCTAAACCAAGTTACCTCCACCTTTCCTTCCCCCAGTCCATTCTGTTAACCCTCCTTCAACCCCTGCCTCCTTTCCTTCCTTTTCTGAAATCGCTGAAGAGGAAACTGCACATTTTCTTTCCGCCTCCAAACAGAGGCGTAGCCAGGTTTTGACATCAAGTGAAGCAGACGTTTGTAAAATAGGCGCCAGTGCAAGGCTGAAAGGCTGGGGAGAGAGGGAAAGGTTTAAAATCCTCACAGGCATATGTGTGGTCAGTGACTCAGCTGTTTGGGGAGGCTAAGGTGGGGTGAGGTGGGCCTAGAGTGGGGTTGGGGCAGGGCAGAGCTAGGTAAAATCCTTAGGGTGAGGGCAGCAGCACCTATGTCAGCAGCAAAGGGACATTGAGGACACTTTTGAACACAGCAGTGAAGGACCCCTTCACTGTGTCTGTGGCGCACTGCACCAGTCATTTCCCCCTAGTATCTCTATTACTGATGGTATTACGTACACTGAATACACTCCAGGGAATTATGTGCTGAAAACATCCATATACTGTACCACAATAACACCATTCATGAAACAGAATAGTATTTGCAGTACTCTGGAAATATATGCAGGTACCTTTAACACTTGGCTCCCAGTCAGTCCTAGCTCTCCAGTCCACCTTTAACACTTGACCCCCAGTCAGTCCTAGCTCTCCAGTCCAGCATCTTCCTGTTGGCCATGTGAACAGTGACGTTCAGCAGCACTGTAGCAGAAATACCGTGGTTACTGGCAACCATAAAATGATTTGGGTATCACATTTTTGGTAAGTTGCCAAATGGCCACCAGGTTTACTGTACAGTTACAAAACACGTTTGGAATAGATATTATCTATATTAGCTGTATCTAATGGTTAGAGAAGTGAGCTGAGAGTCAGAGAAGCCAGGGTTCAGATCCCACTGCTGCTCCATTACCTCCTGTACCTCCAGGGTTCAAATCCCACTGCTGCTCCATTACCTCCTGTAAGCCTACAGAGGCAGGAAAATACCTGTTGTAACTGAATGTAACTCATCTTCAGCTACTATGAGAGGTATGAGCTAAATGTAAATCCAAAATCCAGTATCAGGTATATTGTGAATACAAAGCCCTATAAAAGTCACTCAGGACCTATAGAGCAGCTCTAGCATACCATAATAGCACTAAATTTCCATGAATCACACAACAAGGGTCTATCTAGGAAAAGACAGCACTGTAAACATTGCAGAGGGCATTAGAACATCAATACATCTATTGGGAAAACTAAGCAAGCTGGATTAGTACAGATTGATCCTAAATAGAAATTTAGTGCTTAACAGAATACCTGGCCTCTTTCATACACACACCCCCTCACCAAATACAGAATAAGTAATCATAACTTAAAAATAGAAATATGTAGAGAAATTAATCTGAACCCCCAAGAAGACAGAGTCTGCAACACCAGAGAAGTAGAAACAATGACACGTGTCCCCCCTGTACTGTGCAAAACAAAGTTAGTAGCTGCAAATTTCAAAAACTGACATATTCCAATCATTTCCTTAGAGATTAACAAATATAAATAAGCAAACAAACACATAAACAAAAAAAACAGAAAAAAGGTGATATCTTTTTATTGGACTAAATACATCTCAACCTTTTTTCAGAGATACAGTATGTCAGTGATTATATATTAAATGTAAACAAGTTCTATCTCCCCCCTTCCCAACAACAGGTGCAGATCATATTTAGAACATTTTCTCCATGGAAGTTACTATAAAAAAAACATTCTGATTCTCACGTTATTTCAGTAATAGCTAAATACATCTCTGCACTACCAGGCACATTGTGAAATAACACAAAACTTGAAAAAATCCTAACACAACATACATATAGCAAATCTACCATAGAACAGTAGCACCAATTCCTGTGATTTAAACAACAGGAACCCTATGTAAGAACAGGCAACAAATAGTACACGGGACCTTAGAATACTAACACACCTACCTCTGGTACAACAGAACAAGTGGAACTGCTACAAAATTCTACACTGCTACAAAATTCTACACAGAAACTACTACACTTCAGTCACACACCAAATACAGAACAAGGGATCACAAATTAGAAATATAAAGACAGAAACTGAACTGGGAAACCCAAGGAATCAAACTAGTGTGTAGCACAACATAGGAGAAATAAAAACAGAAATGTGTTTCCTCTTGTACTGAAAAAAAAGAGAAGACTTCCATGATGCAGATTTCCCAAAGCTAACGTATTCTACCAAATAAATTCAAATAAAACACTTTTTTCTACCTTTGTTGCCTGGGTACTTTATTTTTCCAAGCATATTGTCCCAGTTTCTTCTTTTCTGTTTTCCTGTCTGTCTTCTGCTCTCTTTCCAGTGAGTGCAGTCATTTTCTCCATCTCCACTTTACTCTTGTCTTTTCCTATTCCCTCTCTCTCTTTCTCTTTGTATCTCCCCTCAAATTTCACCTTCTCATTCTTCAGTCCTCCACCTATATTTCACTTGCCAGTACCTATCAGCTTTCCATCTCCTTCTCTCACCCCTACATCTCCTGTGTCACTTCATCCCTGTCCTCCTATTCCCTTCTCTTTCTCTCACTCCCCATTAGTACAATGCTACCCTCTGTACTTCCTATCCTCCTCTCATTCCTCTCTTTGAGATCCACCATGGTCTCTCCCACATGGTTCCACCATGCCAAGTATCTCCCCTCTCCCTTCTTACACCCTTGTAGCCCAGCATCTCCTTTTCCCTCCCCTCTCCTCCACCACTATGGTCTAGCATTTCCCTGTCCCCTCTCTCTTCCCTTCCACCCCTATAGTCCAACAATTCCCTGTCTCCTCCCCCCCCTTCCTCCTTATGATCCAGCAACTCCCTATCCCTTCTCCCTTTCCTCCACCCCTACGGTCCAGTAACTCTCTGTCCCCTCTACACCTATGGTCAAGCAACTTCCTGCCCTCTCTCTCTCCCCCTCCACCTTTATGGTCCAGCAACTCCCCTTTTCTTCTCTCTCTCCTCCCTACCCCATTATGGTCCAGCAATTCCCTGTCCTCTCTTCCTTTTCCTCCACCCCTATGCTGCAGCAACTCCCTGTCCCCTCTCTCTCTCTCTCTCTCTCACTCCACCCCTCAAAGTGAAGCTTCAGTGTTCAGCAGGGCAGCAGCTCAGAGGGGAGAACCTACTCAGGAAACCCAGCTTGGTGGCAGAAGAAGTGGTTAAACATATCTAGGTGCCATGTACCTCCCCAGGTTGTGTAAGCGGCAAACTGCACAGTAAAAATAAAAGCCTGCTAAGTGTCGTTTACCCCCTACACAACCTGGGAAGGAGCACCACATCAGGGTTTGTTTGCCTGCATTTCCTGTGGGTCCAGCATATCTCCCCTTCTCTTACTCACTCTCTCCATCCCCCTGTAGTCTGCCATCTTCCTCCTCTCTCCCTGGTCCCATCAACCATAGTCTGGCATCTCTCCAATCCCCCTATCCCTGCAGATCTAGCACCTGTCCTCTTCCCTCCCTCTTTCTCCCCCCATGAGTTCAGGACCTTTCCCTTTTCTTCCCTAAGTCCCCCTGGAGTCCAGAACCTCTTCTTCTGCCCTCAGCCCCCCCCCCCCCCCCCCATGAGTCCAGCAACTCTTCCTCACATTCCCTCAGCCTCTCCTGAGTCCAGCAACTTTCTCTTTATCACTCAGCCCCCCCCCCTCGTGAATCTAGCACCACTCTCACTTTTTTCATAGCCCTCCCTTGAGACCAGCACTGCTCCTTGGCTCTTTTTCCATCAATCCCTGTCCTGATTCCAGCATCGATTACCACCAGGCATGCCTACTCAACGCCCACCAGTGAGCCTGGCAGTAGGGCTGATTCGCTGCATGCAACTTCGCCAGTAGCCCTACCACTTTTTAGTAAAAGGGCCCCAAAGTGACTTGCTCAAGCTCTACAAGGGACAAAATGACAGAAGCAAGATTTGAAACCTGGTTATCAGCCCATTATACCAGCCACTTCTCTTTTCTGATTTGTGTACAGGTCTGACAGAATCCACTGGAACCAGTTCAGCAGGCCAGGCAGAGGCAGGGTCTGGAACAGGTTTGGTAGGCAACGGCATTGGCTGCGGCACTGGAAACAGAGATGCACAGGGCTGGAAGAGAAAGATTTCTTTTCTTTGTTTTGGCTACAGTCTATGTCACTTCCTGTCTAGTCCTGCTATTATATGATCAGCAGGCTAATTCTCAGAACTCCCGCAGTACAGCCAACAGCACACACCCCATATCGTCGCAACAGCGCAGTAAAATAGCTCTCCAATGCTCAAAGGAAATGGTATTAAAATGATATGTACGCTGTCAAAGCTAACACAAGGGGGAGGAATGTGCTTGGAGCATGGGCAGAAGAGTTTCACAGTAAGCACACCAGGGAAACCTGACCATGCAATACACACCGGTGCCACTCTTCTGTGCCATTAAATATAAGCTTTTCAATTTTATTTTTACTTGGAAGGCTTATATTTAAGCATAGAAAACAGACGCCAATGTGTGCTTTCACTTTCGGATTTGCCTGGACTTGTGCACGTTTCTTTCTCAGTGCCCGGTGCTTACAAGCTTGCATGGGCTTTCTTCCCCTTCCCAAAGAAATTAAACCAGCAGATTTTAAACTGGCATTATATTTCTAGTGGTAAAAGCGGGGTTTGTTTGTATGCTGTTCTCTGAGCATAGGGAAGGCATAAACATGACCAAGACTGAGCTTCTCATCTTTCCCCCTAAACCAACCTCTCCTCCTCCCCCATTCTCTATTTCTGGGGATAACACTCTCATCCTTCCTGTCTCATCAGCTCATAACCTTGGGGCCATCTTCGACTCCTCCCTCTCCTTCTCTGCACATATTCAGCAGACTGCTAAAACCTGTCGTTTCTTTCTCTATAATATCACCAAAATTCGCCCTTTCCTTTCTGAGCACACTATCAGAACCCTCATCCACACTCTTATCACCTCTCACTTAGACTATTGCAACTTGCTTCTTACAGGTCTCCCACTTAGCCATCTCTCTCCTCTTCAATCTGTTCAAAATTCTGCTGCACGACTAATATTCCGCCAGTGTTGTTATGCTCATATTAGCCCTCTCCTCAAGTCACTTCACTGGCTTCCTATCCGTTTTCGCATACAGTTCAACCTCCTCTTATTGACCTATAAGTGCATTCACTCTGCAGCTCCTCAGTACCTCTCCACTCTCATCTCTCCCTACATTCCTCCCTGGGAACTCTGTTCACTGGGTAAATCTCTCTTATCTGCACCCTTCTCCTCCACCTCTAACTCCAGACTCCATTCCTTTTATCTTGCTGCAACATATGCCTGGAATAGACTTCCTGAGCCAGTCTGTCAAGCTCCATCTCTGACCGTCTTCATATCTAACCTAAACGCCCACCTTTTTGATGCTGCTTTTAACTCCTAACCCTTATTCACTTGTTCAGAACCCTTATTTTATCATCCTCACTTTAATATTCCCTTATCTCTTGTTTGTTATGTCTGTCTGTCCTAATTAGATTGTAAGCTCTGTCGAGCAGGGACTGTCTCTTCATGTTCAAGTGTACAGCGCTGCGTACGTCTAGTAGCGCTTTAGAAATGATAAGTAGTAGTAGTAGTAAGGCATAGCAAAATGAAATCATTAACATATGTTTGACTACATTAAAATATAATTTGTGGTCATCTCTGCTGTACATGTTGTTTCTCGCAGTGAAGCCCTCTGAGCATTCTGTGTAGATTTAAATGCGTGCTATTGCCACACTAACTGGCCTTACCACTGGTGGTAGGTTTTGAGAATCGGCCTGCAGTTGTCTCAGTTCCAGTTGATTGTTAGGACCACAAACAAAAACAGAAAAAAGAGAGAAATTAGTTCTCCTTCCCTCCGCCTCTCTGCTTCTGGTGGTTATGTTGCCTGTGTTGCTGCCTGCCTTCCTGTCCCAAGCCCTGTGGCTGCCCGGCCTGCTGTGTAATATCCAGTGAGTTCTGTTACACCCACATACAAAAGCAGATAAAGAGAGAAACACCTCCTCCTTCCCTGAGCCTCTCTGCTTCTGGTTGATGATACAGCCTGTGTCACTGGCTGCTTATCCTGTTCCAAGCCCTGTGATTGCCAAGACTGCTTTATTGGTTCCTGCTAGTTCTGCTGGAACTCTATCTATCTATGTATCTATACACAGAAAAAGAGAGAAATGCCTTCTGCATCTCTACCTCTTTCTGCTTCTGGTGCTGCTGTAACGTGTCATTTACTGCCTAGCTCAGAGATTTTCAACCTTTTTCATCTCAGGGCACACTTACATGGCACCAAAATTGTCAAGGCACACCCACACACATGGTCCAGCATTGTACCTTCTTCCCCAGCCCCACCCCTACCCATTTTACCTTCTTCACCCCCCCACTCCCACATCCACCCCCACACTCACATCCACACATAGAACAGCATTTTATCTTCTTCCCCCCCTACCCACACACAATCCAGCAGTTTACCTTCTCCCCCACAATTAGCCAGCATTTATTTTTATTTTTGTTACATTTGTACCCCGCACTTTTCCCCACTCATGGCAGGCTCAATGCGGCAGGCAATGGAGGGTTAAGTGACTTGCCCAGAGTCACAAGGAGCTGCCTGTGCCGGGAATCGAACTCAGTTCCTCAGGACCAAAGTCCACCACCCTAACCACTAGGCCACTCCTCCACTTTTACCTTATTTCCCCCTTCACAAATAGTCCAGTATTTACCTTCTTTTCCCCTTCCCCTCACAAACAGTACAGCATCTCTCCCTCCTATCTCCTCTCCAACTAGGCATCTCCCTGTCTCTCTTCACCCCCCCCCCCCCCCCCCATAACTTTTAAAAGTTTTCTTGTCTCTAGCAGTTGGCAGCAGCAAGAAACAATTCATACAGCCTGCTTGCATTAACCCCTCAAAGTCTTCTCTTTGATGCTTCCTACCTATTTTTATTTTTTATTACATTTGTACCCTGTGCTTTCCTACTCATAGCAGGTTCAATGTGGCTTACATATTATATACAGTACTTATTTGTACCTGGGGCAATGGAGGGTTAAGTGACTTGCCCAGAGTCACAAGGAGCTACCTGTGCCTGCAGTGGGAATCAAACCCAGTTCCCCAGGACCAAAGTCCACCACTAGTCCACTCCTCCACTCTACCTATGCGGAAGCAGGAAGTTACATCAGAGAGAAAGCTCCGGGGTTGGTGCAAGCAGGCTGTATGACTCTCTACTTGCTGCTGCCAACTTGTAGAGACAAGAAAACTTACTCCATTCCAGCACAAAATAAACTGGCCCAACTCCCGTGGCATACCTGGGGAGTAGCCGTGGCACACCAAAGTACCATGGCACATTGGTTAAAAAATGCTGGCCTAGCTGCTTTTAGGTTCTGCCACTGCCCACTCTGCTCTCTTGGTTCAAGTTGGTTGGAAACCCAAAGAAGAAAATGTCCTGTACTACCTGTTTGCCTCTCTGCATCTGTAGCTGCAACTGCCAGTGTCACTACCTGCCCAATCTGATCTAGGCACTGCCACTGGCAGGCCTGATATTTTAGTTCCAGCAAGTTTTTTTCATGACACCATTCAAATACAGAAATAGAGAGAAACACTTCCTCCTACCCTGCTCTTCTCTGCTTCTTGTGCTGTTGCCTTGTGTCCCTTTCTGCACACCTGCCTGCTCCCTGACTTGCCAGTGCCCCCCCTCCCTCGCTGACTGTTTTGGTTTCAGTGGGTTTCTGTTAGGCCCACATACAAAAACAGACTAAGAAACTCCTCCTCCACCCCCCCCCATGCTTGTTGCTTCCAGTGCTACTCCTGCCTGTGCCACTGCCTGTACTGCCTGCTTCAGTCTCTACCACTGTGCAGCCTGGTTTCTGTATCATTCCAAGTGCTGCTCTAGCTGCTGCTGCACTGCAATGCTACTTTTTCCCACTGAGCTGGTTTTTTGCCCTCCCTCCTCCCCCCCCCCTCAAAAAAAGAACATAAGTAAATATTCAGCTGGCAATGACAGTGATTTTGTTCACATCTTCCTGCTGCGTGGCCGGGTATTCAATGCTGGGTTATGTCCAGACATCGGCATCGAATATCAGGGTATGTTGAGTGAAAAAAAATATTTTCTCCTATTTGTGTTAAAAGCAGGGGTGTAGCCAGCCTTCCGTGGGAGAGGGGTCCAGAGCCCGGGGGGAGGGGGCACATTTTAGCCCTCCCCCCGGCGCCGCCCCCCCACCGCCGACATTGCCGCCCCCCCCCCCTCCCGCCGCGAACCCGCCGCCGCTGCAGCCTACCTTTACTTTTGCTGGCGGGGGATCCCACTCCCCGCCAGCCGACGTGTTCTTCTTAGTCTCTTCCTGCTCTTCAATTTGTTTGCTGACGTCCTGCACGTTGTACGTGCAGGACGTCAGACTCAGAGAACAGAACTGTTCTCCGAGTCTGACGTCCTGCACGTTCAGGACGTCAGCAAACAAATTGAAGAGCAGGAAGGACTGAGAAGACGTCGGCTGGCAGGGAGTGGGATCCCCCGCCAGCAAAAGTAAAGGTAGGCGGCGGCGGGGGCGGGTTCGCCGGGAGGGGGGTCCTGGGGTGAATCTGCGGGGGCCCCGGCCCCCTCAGGCCCCACGTAGCTACGCCACTGGTTAAAAGTATTACCATGTAGCTTCATGGAGTATTCCCTCATCTTTATACTTTTTGAAAAAATAAACATTCAATTCCTCAAGCACAATCTGAGGTGACGTTATCAAATTGGTCTACTGTTAAGATGCGTTATTTTACTGTTAACTCCAATTATTAGTAACTTGGGAGCCCATTTTCTAAGCCGCGTAAGCGTCTACACGTGCCCAACGTGCGCCAAAATGGAGTTACCGCCCAACTACTGCGTGACTCTTGCGGTAATTTCATTTTTGGCGTGCGTCCGACATGCGCATCTGAAAAATATTTTTTTATTTTTGGGCGCGTGTAACGGACGCTTGCCAAGTGGCATTTGGCACGTGTAGGTCATTACCACCCGGTTACCGCATGAGTCTTTACCACTAGGTCAATGGCTGGCAGTAAGGTCTCAGACCCAAAATAGATGCACACAATTTTTTATTTTGCTGCACATGCATTTTCGGCAAAAATTTTAAAAAAGGCCTTTTTTACAGCTGCGCTAAGAAATGGACGAGCGCGCCCAAAACCTGTGCCTACACTACTGCAAGCCATTTTTCAGCGGGCCTTTGTAAAAGGACCCCTTGGTCTCATTGCACAAAATCACTCCCTCTTTATTACATTATGGGGATCATTTATGAAACAGAAATAGTCCAAAAAATGGCATAAATAGGTATTTGGAAATTTTTCTTGCAAAAACGTCCAAATTGCTATTTTCAAAACATATTTTTTTGGATGTTTTTCTATGTAATTCATTTGCAGTGCGTCCAAATAACAAAGGGGCGTGTCAGGGGCATGTTGGAGGTGGGATTTGGGCATTCCTAACACTTGAACATTTCTCTGCCTTAATGGAACAAAAGAAAAATGTCCAGGAGAAAGATTAAGGGGGTCCTTTTACTAAGGTGCGCTGAAAAATGGCCTGCGCTGTTGTAGGCATGTGTATTAGACGCTTGCAGGTCCATTTTTCAGCATGCCTGCAAAAAAGGCCTTTTGGGTGGGGGTGGGGGGGGGCGAAAATGGACGTACACCAAATAAAAATTGGCACGTGTCCATTTTGGTCCTGAGACCTTATCGTCACCCATTCACTTAGTGGTAAGGTCTCACGCAGTTAACCAGGCGGTAATCGTCATCACGCATACACTGCAGATTACCACCCGGTCAGCGCTACGTGGTAAAAACTAAAAATTATTTTCCGACATGCTTATCGGATGCACGTAAAAAATTGAATTACCGCTCGGGGCACGCAATAGCCCCAAAATGACATGTGTTGTAGATGCGTAAGCGCCTACTTGCCTTAGTAAAAGGGCCCCTAAGACATTTTCGGCTAGACCTGTTTTCAGGATAACAATCCAGCTTATTTTCGAAGGAGAAGGGCGGCCATCTTCCAACACAAATAGGGAGATGGGCATCCTTCTCCTAAGGGCGCCCAAATCGGCATAATCGAAAGCCGATTTTGGGCGGCCTCAACTGCTTTCCGTTGCAGGGACGGCCAAAGTTCAAGGGGGCGTGTCGGCAGTGTACCGAAGGCGGGACGGGGACGTGGTTAAGAGATGGCCGTCCTTGGCCGATAATGGAAAAAAGAAGGGCGGCCCTGACGAGCATTTGGCCGACTTTACCTGGTCCCTTTTTGTTCACGACCAAGCCTTGAAAAGGTGCCCAAACTGACCAGATGACCACTGGAGGGAATCGGGGATAGCCTCCCCTTCCTCCCCTAGTGGTCACCAACCCCCTCCCACCCAAAGATCTGCATGATTGTACACAAAATCATTCACGCAGACGCCCCAACCTACATACTAAACCTCGTGGACCTACCTCCCAGAAACGCCACAAGATCATCTCGTAAATTTCTCAACCTGCACTTCCCCAGCTGTAAAGGACTAAAATACAAGCTGATGCACGCCACCACCTTCTCTTACATGAGCACGCAGTTATGGAATGCATTACCCACAGACCTGAAAACAATCGACGAAACAACTATCTTCCGCAAATCTCTGAAGACATATTTCTTCAACAAGGCCTAAAATGAGAAGCTACAGCCCCACTAATCCACTTCACCAACCCATTCAGTTATGAAAGCCCACCTTCTATAAATACCCTTATAAATCCCGTCCTTCTTCTTTCTTCCCCTAATCAACCTCTACACAATACTAACTATACCTAATATACTGGAACAACTATGTTAACAATACTATGTAAGCCACATTGAGCCTGCAAATAGGTGGGAAAATGTGGGATACAAATGCAATGCAATAAAATAAATTAATTAATAAATTAAAATATTTTTTGCCAGCCTCTATGCCAGCCTCAAATGTCATACCCAGCTCCATCACAGCACTATGCAGGTCCCTGGAGCAGTTTTTAGTGGGTACTGCAGTGCACTTCAGGCAGGCAGACCTAGGCCCATCCCCCCCTACCTGTTACACTTGTGGTGGTAAATGGGAGTCCTCCAAAACCCACCTGAAACCCACTGTACCCACATCTAGGTGCCCCCGTTACCCTTTAAGGGCTATGGTAGTGTTGTACAGTTGTGGGTAGTGGGGTTTGGGGGGCTCAGCACCCAAGGTAAGGGAGCTATGCACCTGGGAGCAATTTGTGAAGTCCGCTGCAGTGCCCCCTAGGGTGCCCGGTTGGTGTCCTGGCATGTGAGGGGGACCAGTGCACTACATATGCTGGCTCTTCCCATGACCAAATGGCTTGGATTTGGCCGGTTTTGAGATGGGCGTCCTTAGTTTCCATTATCGTCGAAAACCAATGGCGGCCATCTCTAAGTTCGACCCAAATGTTGAGATTTAGCCGTCCCCGACCGTATTATCGAAACAAAAGATGGCCGCCCATCTTGTTTCGATAATACAATCGGGGACACCTCTTTATGGGGGCCGTCCTTAGAGATGGGCACCCTTATAGATGGGTGCCCCCGTTCGATTATGCCCCTCTAAGTCAACAAAAAGGTGCCCCAAATAACCAAATGACCACTCAAGGGATTAAGGCATAACACCCCCCCCCCAATACTTCTCCAGTGGTCACCTCCAGAGATATGAATAAAACAGTACACACTAGGCTCTATAACAGCTTCAGATGTTATGGTAAAGCCTATTAGAGCAGCAAGCAGGTTCCTGGAGTATCCTAGCGGTCAATGTTTTGGATTTTAGAGAAGGGGACCCAGGCCCATAACCTTTTCTAACTGTTATACTCATTGTGGAAAGTGTGAGCCCTCCAAAATCTACCAAAAACCTAATGTACCCATATATAGGTGACACCTGCAGGTATAAAGGCTATTGTAGTGGTATATAGTTGGATACTGTAGGTTTTGGGTGTGTTTTGGAGGACTCCCCATACAATATAAGGGGTTATGGTGAGATGTATACTTGGGACCTTTTTTGTGAAGTCCACTGCAGTGCTCCCTAGGGTACCCACTGCTCTGCTGGGACGTCTGTGTGACCAGTCTACTAAGAATGCTGGCTTCTCCTACACCCCAAAGTCTTGATTTTTTGTGTTTTTCACTTAATTATTTATTTATTTTCTGCACTTGATATACCACAAGTGATCTCTGAGGTGACTATTGGGCTCATTTTCGAAAGAGAAGGACGCCCATCTTTTCACACAAATCGGAAGATGGGCGTCCTTCTCACAGAAACGTCCAAATCAGTATAATCGAAAGCCGATTTTGGATGTCCCCAACTGCACTCCGTCGCAGGGACGGCCAAAGTTCACGGGGGGGGGGGGGCGTGTCGGAGGTGTAGCGAAGGCGGGACTTGGGCATGCCTAACACTTGGACATCCTTGACCCGTAATGGAAAAAAAGAAGGATGTCCCTGACGAGCACTTGGACATTTTCACCTGGACCTGTTTTTCTTATGATCAAGGCACAAAAAGGTGCCCGAAATGACCAGATGACCTCCTGTTACTCCTCCTGTGGTCACTAACCCCCTCCCACCCTCAAAAAACATCTTTCAAAATATTTTGTACCAGCCTCTATGTCAGCCTCAGATGTCATACTCAGATCCGTGACAGCAGTATGCAGGTCCCTGGAGCAGTTTTAGTGGGTGCAGTATACTTCAGACAGGAGGACCCAGCCACCCGCCACCTGTTACGTTTGTGGAGGAAACAGCAATCCCTCCAGAACCCACCAGAATCCTATTGTACCCACATCTAGGTGCCCCCCTTCACCTGTAAGGGCTATGGTAGTGGTGTACAGTTGTGGGTAGTGGGGGGCTCAGCAAACAAGGTAACGGAGCTATGTACCTGGGATCAATTTATGAAGTCCACTGCAGTGCCCCCTAGGGTGCCTGGTTGGTGTCCTGGCAAGTTAGGAGGACCAATGCACTACAAATGCTGGCTCTTCCCATGACCAAATGGCTTGCATTTGGTCGTTTCTGAGATGGACGTCCTTGGTTTCCATTATCGCCGAAAATCAGAAACGTCCATATCTAGGGATGACCAAATTTTTTAATTTTATTTTTGTTACATTTGTACCCCGCGCTTTCCCACTCATGGCAGGCTCAATGCGGTAGGCAATGGAGGGTTAAGTGACTTGCCCAGAGTCACAAGGAGCTGCCTGTGCCGGGAATCAAACTCAGTTCCTCAGTTCCCCAGGACCAAAGTCCACCACCTTAACCACAAGGCTACTCCTCCACTAGGCACGACCAAATTTAAGGATTTGGACGTCCCTGACAGTATTTTCGAAACGAAAGATGGATGTCCATCTTGTTTCTATGGAGGAGTGGCCTAGTGGTTAGGGTGGTTAGGGTGGTGGACTTTGGTCCTGAGGAACTGAGTTCAATTCCCACTTCAGGCACAGGCAGCTCCTTGTGACTCTGGGCAAGTCACTTAACCCTCCATTGCCCCATGTAAGCCACATTGAGCCTGCCATGAGTGGGAAAGCACAGGGTACAAATGTAAGAAAAATAAAAAAATTTAAAAAATAAGTTTCGAAAATTGGATCGGGACATTTTACGAGAACGTCCAAATCAAAACTTGAACGTCCCTTTTGAAAATGCCCCTCCACGCGGTTTACAAATTCTATTACGGGTACTTTGCACTGTTCCTAATGGGCTCATAATCTAAGGGGGTATTTTACAAAGTCGCACTAGCGTTTTTAGTGAGCGCTAATGATTAGTATGTGCTAAACGCTAGACATTCCCATAGAAATTATGTGCGTCTCTAATGTTTAGCGCACGCTAAAAATGTAAAAGGACCCCTAAGTTACTTGGATGTTTTTTTTTTTCAAAAAAAATATCCAGAAAGAAAGATGCACTGAGTACAACAATGTCTAACAAATGGCCATTTAAAAATAAAACAAAGGTAGACATTTTCAGATTCGCTAATGGCCATGTTCACTACTGGATTTATGGATGTTTTTGGCAAAATGTGTTTTAGGTGTCATATCAAAAATGCCCCCACAGTATTTATTTAAAAAGCCCTAATTGCATTTTCGACATGCAGAAATCTGTATTTAGACATGTATATTGCTTATACCTCTAAATCCCAATTTTAGAAAGCCAAGATATAAATGTCCAAAACACAAAAATGTGCATCTGGCAAGGGGGCATGATCTGGGTATGTTTTGGGTAGGACTAGAGCAGGGTAAAAAGATTCCCTTTTTTGTAAAGGTGAATGTACGTGTATGTCTGGCTACATCAACATTGGGATTTATATGGCATTAGGGGATGGCAACAAGGCAACTGCCTGTGCCTTCATGCCACAGGGGGCCCCAATCCTGCCCGAAGCTCAAGTAGGAATAGCCTGAAGGTGGGCTTTGGGGCTTCCTCCCCAATTTCTGGCCTGGGCCCCTTCATGGACAACACTGGCCTGCCCTGGGACATCTAAGTTCAGAAACCTGCTCATTTTGTGCAGCACTGTACTGGATGGAATAGTGGTGGTCTGCCCCTTAATTCCCCAATGGTTTTCCCCCCTGAAAGTGATACAGGCGAAGGGTTTTGGCCTCTGTGACAGCTTTGGAAAACATGTTCTGAAATATCAACATATCTGCCAGCACATGGGCTGGAGTGTAAATTTTAAGGGGCTTCGACGTTAGCTTCAGAACTTAGTACAAGAAGAATGCTGGGCAGACGTCTATAGTCTGTGCCCTGAGAATGGCAAGGACAAATCAAACTCAGGTATCCATACATATAAAGTATCACAGACACAATTATGTTGCTGTGTTAATCCCACTGATATTTTAGACATTTATGGTTAAAACAAAAATCAGTGTTCCCACTGCACATAACTAGTGCAAACATGCCCATTCCTCAATGCTTTAGAACAAGGTCAATGTGAGTAGATTCTGTTCTAAATTACTAACAGAAACTGAGACATCGTGACTTGGACATCTCAATTCCAATTTGCAAGTCCTTGGTAAAATCCACCTCTATACAGTTGTCAGGGGAAGTGATACCCTTGCAGCATAACAATATTTTAAGCCATAAGCCACTGAGGTAACACTGATACCATTACATTTACTCAATACATTCTGAAGCTTCTCTCCTAAAAAGATCGATCTAACATATTACCCTTACGAGCATGGATTGCTCCATCATTTGCTGAAAACCTAGTGCCTCCAAATATTCAGAAAATCTTGACAAGCACTAGGCAAACGGTTTTGAGTCCTATGTAAATTAAAGTCTGTAAGTACAATTGTGTTGAATTGATTCTATAGGAAACCATTACTTCTATAATCCAGAGCAATCATTATATAATAACTCATTTGGGTAATAACATAAATATACGGACAAAGAATAAGAACTAAGAATTAACACTTCGGGTTCCAGGGCTCTGAACTCTCCTGGTTCTCCTCTTATCTCTCCCATCGTACCTTCAGAGTACACTCTCATGGTTCTTCCTCCACCCCTATCCGCTCTCTGTTGGAGTCCCTCAGGGTTCTGTCCTTGGACCCCTTCTTTTCTCTATCTACACCTCTTCCCTGGGCTCCCTGATCTCATCTCATGGCTTCCAGTATCACCTCTATGCTGACGACACCCAGCTTTATCTCTCCACACCTGACATCACTGCGGAAACCCAGGCCAAAGTATCGGCCTGCTTATCCGAGATTGCTGCCTGGATGTCCAACCGCCACCTGAAACTGAACATGGCCAAGACCGAACTTCTTGTCTTCCCACCCAAACCCACTTCTCCTCTACCTCCACTCTCTATTTCGGTTGATAACACCCTCATTGTCCCTGTCTCTTCTGCCCACAACCTCGGTGTCATCTTCGACTCCTCCCTCTCCTTCTCTGCGCACATCCAGCAGATAGCCAAGACCTGTCGCTTCTTCCTCTATAACATTAGCAAAATCCGCTCTTTCCTCTCTGAGCACACCACCCGAACTCTCATCCACTCCCTCGTTACCTCTCGCCTTGACTACTGCAACCTGCTCCTCACTGGTCTCCCACTTAGCCACCTATCCCCCCTTCAGTCCGTTCAGAACTCTGCCGCACGTCTTATCTTCCGCCTGAACCGATACACTCATACCACCCCTCTCCTCAAGTCACTTAATTGGCTTCCGATCAGGTACCGCATTCAATTCAAGCTTCTGCTACTAACCTACAAATGTACTCGATCTGCAGCCCCTCCTTACCTCTCAACCCTCATCTCCCCTTACGTTCCTACCTGTACCCTCCGCTCTCAAGACAAATCCCTCCTTTCAGTACCCTTCTCCACCACCGCCAACTCCAGACTCCGCCCTTTTTGCCTCGCCTCACCCCATGCGTGGAACAAACTCCACGAGCCCATACGCCAGGCCCCCTCCCTGCCCATCTTCAAATCTCTGCTTAAAGCCCACCTCTTCAATGTCGCCTTCGGCACCTAACCTCTACACCTCTGCCCAGGAAACCTAGACTGCCCAACTTGACGTTTTGTTCCTTAGATTGTAAGCTCCTTTGAGCAGGGACCGTCCTTCCTTGTTTATTTTGTACAGCGCTGCGTAACCCTAGTAGCACTCTAGAAATGTTAAATAGTAGTAGTAGTAGTAGTACCGCACATCATGCAGTATCTGCATCTGACACAACTTCAGCGATTTCTTAAATATAATGAAAACCCCTCTTAAGAACGGCCCTGCATGTGCATATCAAAAGCTTTTTATATTATATGCAAATTTATCTCATGCATGTTCATTGTGGATATCCTGAAAACCAAACTAGTTGGATATGTCCCAAAGACTGGTTTGAGAACCATTGTCCTAGATGCCATCCACACATGATATTCCATATTCACACATTCAACTTGCATAGTGCATAATTGTTTGGGGGCATTCACATGGGTGGGCCAACATTTGTACAGGCAACTTACAAAATACTGTCATATCTAGATGCTAACATTTACGCAAACCATAGATCTGTCGAAAATGTCTGTGCCTACATTTAGACGCGTTGATTATGGATCACATTAACGTTATCATTGAGAACAAAATGTAGCGTGATCAACATGACACTTCCAAAAAGCCAAGAAGATGAATAATTAAAGGTAGTTCTTTAATGAAGGATAAGACTCAACAAGGCACCATGTTTCAGCGAATAGTGCCTGCCTCAGGAGTCTGTATGTTGTCAATGCCGGTAAAAAGAACTGAAGAAAGAACAAACAAAATCAAGCCTTTAAAAAGACTATAAGTGTTCCAGGCACATAGGTAAAAGAACCAACGAAACGATGAGGAAAATCGAATACACTGAGTGCCCAACAGGAAAATCGCCGTGGGCACTCATTGTATTCAATTTAATTATTCATCTCCTTGGCTTTTTGGAAGTGTCGTGTTGATCACGCTACTTTTTGTTCTTGACTTTTCCCCTCGTAGCGGATCCAGTTTCTCCACTTTGGTGGTTGCTTTTTGTTTTATTTCTCCCACTAATGTTATGCCAGCCAATATTCAGTGCTCTTTAACCAGTCAGGAATGGCTCCTAGCTAGTTAAATAGCACTTAGCTAGCTAAGCGCTAATAGTCAGCGCAAGATAGCTAGTTATCTCTGCTGAATATCAACATTTAGCACATAGCAGCTAACTGGCTATCCTGCTTATAATCGAACGAGAAAAACGCCCAAGTTCCGACCTAAATCGGGAGATGGACGTTTATCTCACAAAAACGAATAAAGCGGTATAACCGAAAGCCGATTTTTGGACGTTTTCAACTGCACTCCGTCGCGGATGCGGACAAAGTTGATGGGGGCGTGTCAGAGGTGTGGTGAAGGCGGAACTGGGGCGTGGTTATCTGCCGAACAAAGATGGGCGCATTTCACCGATAATGGGAAAAAAGTATGCGTTTTTAGCTAGAATTTAGGACACTTTTCCTGGACCCTATTTTTTCACGAATAAGGCCCCAAAAAGTGCCCTAAATGACCAGATGACCACTGGAGGGAATCGGGGATGACCTCCCCTGACTCCCCCAGTGGTCACTAACCCCCTCCCACCACAAAAAAAATGATGTTTCACAACTTTTTATTTTCACCCTCAAATGTCATACCCAGCTCCCTGGCAGCAGTATGCAGGTCACTGGAGGAGTTGTTAGGGGGTGCAGTGGACTTCAGGCAGGTGGACCCAGGCCCATCCCCCCTACCTGTTACAATTGTGCTGCTTAATGCTTATTAGTCGTCCAACCCCCCCCCCCAAACCCACTGTACCCACTTGTAGGTGCCCCCCTTCACCTCTTAGGGCTATAGTAATGGTGTAGACTTGTGGGCAGTGGGTTTTGAGGGGGATTTGGGGGGCTCAACACACAAGGGAAGGGTGCTATGCACCTGGGAGCTCTTTTACCTGTTTTTTTGGTTTTGTAAAAGTGCCCCCTAGGGTGCCCGGTTGATGTCCTGGCATGTGAGGGGGACCAGTGCACTACGAATCCTGGCCCCTCCCACGAATAAATGTCTTGGATTTATTCGTTTTTGAGCTGGGCGCTTTCATTTTCCATTATCGCTGAAAAACAAAAACGCCCAGCTCACACATTGTTGAATAAAACATGGGCGTCTATTTTTTCCCAAAATACGGTTCGGTCCGCCCCTTCACGGACCCGTTCTCGGAGATAAACGCCCATGGAGATAGGCGTTTTCGTTCAATTATGCCCCTCTAGATCACACAATATAACTGGCTAGACGTAAATATTCAGCACCCACTAGCTAAGTTTAGCGGTCAGATCAGACCACCTAAATAGCAATTATTATTATTATTATTATTAGCATTTGTATAGCGCTACCAGACGCACGCAGCGCTGAACACCTGATACAAAGAGACAGTCCCTGCTCAAAAGAGCTTACAATCTAAATAATACAGACAGATAAGACAGTTACGGGTGAGGGAAGTAATGGGTGAAAAGGGAGGAAGGGACAAGGGGAGGGAAGTAATGGGTGAGAAGGGAGGAAGGGACAAGGGGAGGGCAATTGTGGCTAGGAGCTAAAAGCAGCAGTGAAAAGGTGGGTTTTCAGCATAGATTCGAAAACTTAATTGACCAGCGCTGAATATAACTTAGCTGGTTAAGTTTAAGCCAACCCCCCCCCCCCCCCCCCCCCTCAAAAAAACCCTGGTATTGATTATCTGGGCTCAGTGCTGATCACAGCTCTTAGCCGGCCTGCCTCCCGAGGGCTGAATATCGGCTGGCTAGTGTATAGAACAGGCTCACTATCCGCGTTATTATAGCACCTAAATGTGGTGCCCTGTTATCGAATCATCTCCTACAGGTCTCTCAATGACATATAAACAGGAATAAGGAACTGAAGCTACTACAAACTCACATGGGAGCACTGTGGCATGTATGGTACATTCTTCAAGTCTACATGAGCACTGTTTCTATAACAATTACCTCTGCTCTGAATTGTTGATCCTGCTTGATCCTTTTGAGGTGGATAGTTCATCTACTAAAATTTGCTTCCTGGATCCCGGCCCCACTAATTATCATATTAAGATTTCTGGGAAGTTATTGGCACCTTATTTGTCAAACATCATTAATCTCTCATTTTCAGAGGTCAAGCTTCCTGGCAAGCTGCTACTTTAAAAAATGGTATAGAACAACAGGCCTGTAGCCAATCTTCCTGTTATTATAAAGTTGATTGAGTGAGCTGTTCTGTATGATTTGGAAACCTTTTTGCTTGAGAATAATTGCCTAGACTCCTATCAATCTGGCTTTCATTCTGGGTATAGTACAGAAAAAGCTTTAGCAGCCCTAGTTGAATATTTCATGCTGAACCTAAGTAGCGATAAATCACCAGTATTGATCTTATTCGATTTTGACTACTTCCTTCAACACCATTGATCTTGCGATCATATTACTAAAGCAAAGGGGTGTTGGTGCTGGGGGCAGGGTCATCTAATGATTTGACAGATTTTTACCTGACATGACTCAATCTGTTTCTTGGACTGGGAAGATGTTTGTTCCATCTAACTAGAATACACTTTGAAATCCTCATCTACTGCATGATTACTACTGGAAATTATAATATTCTATACAATCGGTTTTCAATGCTGTGCAAATGACTTGTAAATTTATAGTTTTCCATCAAATAATCTCTCTAATATTTTATAAAATGTATGTGTCTATCAGAAATACCCTGATGAATGTTATCCAGATCGGTACTTCAAACACGCATGCATTACCACCTGTGCTCTTGATCCTATTCCCTCCTCCTGGCTTTTCACTTCCCGACACTGTTTAATTCCTTACCTTTTACACATGGTCTCCAACAATCTTACTACTGGGTTTGTTCCCTCCCTGTGGAAGCATCTGTTCTTAAAAGAAATTCCTCATGTGAGCCAGATCTCCCATCTAATTATCGTCTGTTTGCAAGCTTTCCCTTTGTTTGTAAGATCACTGAACGTGTTATCTTTAAGCAACTTCTTGACTATGTTGAAAATGTAAATGCTCTCCATCTCCATCAGGCTGGTTTTCATCCTGGTCACAGTTATGAACAATTAAGGATACTTTCTTAAGCACTCTGTATGCTGCGCTTGACAAGGACAATGTACTAGTACTTTTAATTTCCCTAAATCTTACTTCCGCCTTTGAACTGGTGGACCAGGGCATTTTGCTTTCTCAACTCCATGACCTAGGGATTTCAGGTTCTCTCTTTTCTTGGTTCTCCTCATTTGTCGGCAATCGTACTTTCAGCATTCAATATTTCTCATCACACTCAGAAGCTTGTTTGTTTCCCTGTGGGGTTCTACAAGGCTCTGTTCTTTCCCCTCTTCTTTTAAATATTTTTCTGAGTCCCCTTGCCACTTTATCAAAGACTATCCAAAATATCATCTTGGCTTCAAGAAAACCAATTGGTTCTCAACCCAAATAAGACAACAGCTAAAGATTACTGCCCTCTCTCATGCTTGATAATATCCCTTCAAATATCTGGGCATTGTTCTAGACCAAGAACTTTCATTTAACCAACATATTTCAGCATTAGCTCAATCTTGCTTGCCTTCCCTATGGCATTTTAAGACAATCCATTCTTTTTTGGTTGAATCTTCTCAGCAATGTATTCTCATGTGACAAATAGATTATTGTAATATTATTTATTCAGGCCTTCCTCAGTATTCAATAAAGTGATTGTAGGCAGTACAAAATATGGCTATTAATCTCCTCTTTTGTGTTACTCTCTTTGACATCATTGGCTTCCAATCCATTCCCGGATCCAGTTCAATATCCCTATTCTCACATACAAAGTCTTGCACATTGATACCCTCTATCATCTTTCCTCCCTTATTGACCCATACTGTCCGTCTTGTGCTCTGTGATTGCTCAATGATCATTGTCTTCAGATTCCTTCTGTTCATCAAGCCCGCTTTGAAGTTACGAGAAGTAGGGTCATCTTCTTTACAGCCCCTTTGCTTTGGAATTCCCTCCCTCAGTACCTTTGCCTTGAATTGTCCTGCCCAAGTTTTAGGTCTTTACTTAACACCCAATTTCTTTGAGAAAACCTTTAACCTCATCATGGCTCATCTGTAAGGATATACTAGCCTCCTCAATCTGCTGCCTTTGGTCCATCCTATAATTAACTGCTCTCCCATCTCAACTCCTTTTCATACTGTTTCTCTCTTTTCTATGAATTAGTGGCATTCCTTTCTATTTTTATTTTTAATGTGCACTGCTTTGTTATTGTGTGAGGAAAGGCGGTTTATCAAATGCAATAAACCATAAATAACCAATGCTATATGATACCTAAATTATTTTGGACCCTTGTGAAAAGCAGTATATATATGTAGCTGAGCTTAAGACAGAGGGGGAAAACTTCAATGTGGGCTACCATTAAGATGTATTATTTTACAGTTAACCCCATTTAGTAGTAACTAGTTCTCATTGCATATAATAGAACCTAGCTAAAATATCAACAGATAGTAGTAAAAATAACATGCCTTAATGGTAGCCCACATTTATAACTATGCCCCTGAGTCTCTATTCTGGACTGATCATTATTGTTTGGATATTATTGCTTTCCAACCATTCTTGAGAAAGCTGTACCTATGGTGAGAGTGAATAAGGTTAGGAGACTATGAGGCTTATTTTCAAAGCACTTAGCCTCCCAAAGTTCCATAGAAACCTATGGAACTTAGCCTCCCAAAGTGCTTTGAAAATATGCCTCTATCAGGCTTATTTTCGAAAGAGAAGGGCGCCCATCTTTCGACACAAATCGGAAGATGGGCGTCCTTCTCCCAGGGTCGCCCAAATCGGCATACTCGAAAGCCGATTTTGGACGTCCTCAACTGCTTTCCGTCGCGGGGATGACCAAAGTTCACGGGGGCGTGTCGGAAGCATAGCAAAGGCGGGACTGGGGTGTACTTAACACATGGGTGTACTCGGCCGATAATGGAAAAAAGAAGGGCGTCCCTGACAAGAACTTGGCCGACTTTACTTGGTCCATTTTTTCTTGCGACCAAGCCTCAAAAGGTACCCAAACTGACCAGATGTCCACTGGAGGGAATCGGGGATGACCTCCCCTTACTCCCACCCTAAAAAAAAACTTTAAAAAATATTTTTTGCCAGCCTCTATGCCAGCCTCAAATGTCATACCCAGCTCCTTGACAGCAGTATGCAGGTCCCTGGAGCAGTTTTAGTGGGTGCAGTGCACTTCAGGCAGGCGGACCCAGGCCCATACCCTCCTACCTGTTACACTTGTGGTGGTAAATGTGAGTCCTTCAAAACCCACCACACACCCACTGTACCCACATGTAGGTGCCCCCTTTACCCCTTAGGGTTATGGTAGTATTGTACAGTTGTGGGGAGTGGGTTTTGGGGGGGGGGTTGGGGGGCTCAGCACCCAAGGTAAGGGAGTTATGCACCTGGGAGCAATTTGTGAAGTCCACTGCAGTGCCCCCTAGGGTGCCCGGTTGGTGTCCTGGCATGTGAGGGGGACCAGTGCACTATGAGTGCTGGCTCCTCCCATGATCAAATGGCTTGGATTTGGTCATTTCTGAGATGAGCATCCTCGGTTTCCATTATCGCTGAAAACCGGGGACGACCATCTCTAAGGTCAACCTAAATGTTGAGATTTGGGCATCCCCAACCGTATTATCGACACAAAAGATAGACGCCCATCTTGTTTTGATAATACAGGTTTCCCCTCCCCTTCACGAGGACATCCTGCAAAGACGCCCTCAGGAAAACTTGGGCGCCCAGTTCGATTATGCCCCTCCACATATGGTTATATTACATTACATTACATGTGACATTTATAAGCCGCCATCACCTTAAGAGCTCATAGCAGTTAGCATTAAGAGCAACTGAGCATTCTCAGAATAACATACAAAGCGAATATAAGTTAGTAACAATCTATCACTATCAAATGGAAAGTACAAATTCTTAAACAGGAAGGTCTTCAACAATTTACAAAATTGCTTATAATCTGTTAACTTTTTCATAGTTGGTGGTAAAAAATTTCACCATCTAGCAGCTTGGTAGGTAAACAGTAATGATTTTGGCACCTAACCTTACTTACATTAGGATGGTGGAGGAGTAAATAGCATTTCGAAGAATCAACAAGATTTTTGACTGGTAATTCAAAGCCAGCATATAAGCAGGGGCTTGACTATACAAATTTAAAAATACCAAAGTGCAAAGTTTGAATATTGCCTGAATCTCAACTGAAAACCAATGAAGCTTCAAAAGCAAAGGTGTCACCCTGTTGAACTTTGGTACCTGACATATTAAACAGGCCGCCGTATTTTGTAATGTTTGAAGTTTCCTTAATACTGTCGGTTTACAGCCCACATAAATATGCAACAAAATCATTGCTTAGAGACAATTAGTTTGAATGATTGAGATTTGAAATTAAATCTAATTCTAAGTTTCCACAAGAATTTAAACACCTTCGAGGTGACTGCTTCTACCTGTTGTTCAAAAGTAAGAAAGTTGTCAAATGTGACACCTAATATTTTAAGTTGTGTCTCCAGAACGTATCTAATGCCATTAATTGTAAAGCCCTTATCTGGGCAAGGTTTAAATATAATACTGAAAAATAAAAATTTACTTTTATCTTTATTAAGCTTTAATTTAAACATTGAGGCCCACTGTTCTAAATTGTCTAATCCATGTTTGATGTATCGTGTAATCCCAGTGGAGGGGTACTTTCTATATAACATCTAAGTTGGCCAAATTCGAATAGCAAATTTGGCCATTTTCGAAACCTCAAAATGTATCTTTAAAAAAAAAAAGCCATTTGTAACAAGGTTTTGTGCTCTGTGTGTTTATTTTTTTCAGGCCACTTTCAGGAAAAAGAAATGTACAAATGAAAAACATAGAATATCAAGCCATTGGGATATAGAAGGGTCCAGCATTTTAAGCAGACTGGTTCTCCAGACATCCCAGGAGAATTTTGGATGACTCACAGTTTCCATCCCACAAGTGTACCAGGTAGAGGGAGGTATGGGCCTGGATAGTCTTGTTACCTAATGGAGCTAGTAAAATAATAAACAATATTGGTGAAATTGGTGAGCCATGAGGTACCCCACAGCCTGGCACCCATGAAGATGAAGGAGAATGATTCATTTTAACCTGGTAAGAAGGATTCATTAAAACACCTTGAAACCATTTTCTAACTATTCTATCTATACCATAGTGGCTCAATAGATTCAACAGAATCTCATGATCTAACAAATAAAATATGCTTGACATGTCAAACTGCATTAGGATTACCCATTTGCCAAACTAATTTCACCTTTGATCTCCAATAATAACGTAACCAAGACTGTTTCTGTGCTAACCCTTGTCTGAATCCAGCTTGGGATTCATGCAAAATATTAAAATGATCTAAGCAATCATTAAGTTGTGCTACAACTAGACTTTCCATCACCTTGGTAACAGTGGAATAGATGCAACTGGCCTATAATTACTTACATCATTGATTGTTAAAGTGGGGTTCTTAATAATGAGGGTAAGATCTAAGGCATGCTTGATTATCTCAGTTGCAGTCATTACAGATTGTTGGTCTTATAACTGCTGTTAACAGTTGGAATGAGTCTTTTGTCCATGCATTAGATCTGATTGCATCATTTAAATGATATACATTGAAGAGGGTGTATGGTACACCATAGTTTAATACAGAATTAATGCAGCAGAAGCGATTAGTCTGAATTGCTGATAGACAGTGGAGGAAAGATAAATCAGTCGACAATTTAGCTGTTGAAACCAAGCAGAAACAGTATAGACAGCTTGTGGATAAGGAAAAAGCAGCTTATTGTTCAAGAAAAATCTCCTTTTCCTTGAATTCTCCTGTGCAATTGTTCTCTACTGTTAAGTCTTTGATTCAGAAGGACACTGGAAAGCAGAACTAGTCTACCTTTAGCGGTGAGGTGTTTGCAGAAAAGCGTATTAAGAAAATTTCTAATATTATTCAACATTTGGAAGATATACTGTATGTACTGATATCCCAGCTGTATCTTCATCTAATTGTTCATTATTGCATCATTATTATTATTATTATTTTTTTTACCTTGGACTACAAATGATATGATTTCAGGTTTGGATTCCGTTAATACCAAAAGAGTCCTGAGGATGTATTTCTCCCTGGAGTTCTAAAAGACATAAAGGACAAAATTAGTGACCAAAATGGTAAAGGGGATGGGACTCCTCCCATATGAGGAAAGGCTAAAGAGGTTAGGGCTCTTTCGCTTGTTAAAGGGATGGCTGACGGGGGATATGAACGAGGTCTATTAAATCCTGAGTGGTGTAGAACGGGTAAAAGTGAATCAATTTTTCACTCTTTCAAAACGTAGAAAGACCAGGGGACGCAATGAAATTACATGGAAATTCTTTTAAAACAATTAGGAAGAAATATTTTTTTTTCTCACTCAAAGAATAGTTAAGCTCTGGAACTCGTTACTGGAGGATGTGGTAACAACATTTAGCATATCTGGGTTTAAAAAAGGTTTGGACAAGCTCCTGGAGGAAAAGTCCATATTCTGTTATTGAGATGGACATGAGGGAAGCCACTGCTTGCCCTGGAATTGGTAGCATGGAATGTTGCTATTAATTGGTTTTCTGCCAGGTACTTGTGACCTGGATTGGCCACTGTTGGAAGCAGGATTCTGGGCTACATGGACCATTGGTCTGAACCAGTATGGCTATTCTTATGTTCTTATGAAAGACTTAGTTAATCTTTCTTTCCAGTCAGGCATTGTACCAGATTATTAAAACAGACGCTGCCCAATATTCAAAGTGATTTAAATGGGCAGGAGAGGCTCTAGGTCATTTAAGTTGCTTGTCTGGAGCTAACCATGAACGTTCAGTGCTCGTAACTGGATTGTGCCACTGAATATCCTCGGTTAGCATCTAAGCTGAAACCAGCTTATTTGTGGGCAGTCCTGGGGTGGTGTCATCACTTATGCAGTTAAGTTGCCAATATTCAGCACTGAACCGCATAAGATGCCCGCATAAATTCAAATCCGGCTAAAGGCATACCTGTTTGATGCTGCTTTTAACTCCTAACTTGTCACCTGCTCGTAACCTTTATCTTGTCTTCCTCCCTTCAATAATCCCTTTCCCTATGTGTCCTATCTGTCTGTCCTACCCTTATCCCATATTTGTCCTGTCTGTCTGTCCTGATTTAGATTGTAAGCACTTTTGAGCAGGGAATGTCTTTTCTTTATGTTACATTTGTGAAGCGCTGCGTATGACTGGTAGCGCTATAGAAACAATTTGTAGTAGTAGTATAAATTGAACTGCATAAAAAGCTGTTCTACCTTTCTGCGGTTCACTTTATACCATTTAAGTGCTGAATATTGACACTTAAGCACATAAGTGTTATCCGGTCATGTATGCTTGCTTATTTGATGCCAGTACCCGGACTTTGCCCAGCATTGAATATCTGAGAATAAAGCTGGCAATGGCCAAAAAAAAAATGCTGACCGCTGCTGGCTGAATATCGGCCGGAGCATAATTAAGATCTATTTTAAAGCAGAAGACAATTCAAATAAAGATGATTCAAAACATTTTGTCCAATCTCTTAATTTCCTTTTCTTGTAAATAATTGGGATTGGGATTCTTCTACAATTGTCCTTTAATATCATTTATTAAACGATCAAAAAGAAGAGAGAAAAAGCACTGGGATAGTTATTTAGCCAGCACTGGTCAGCAATTTGTTTTGGCCACTGCCGGTTTTATGCCCAGAGATTCAATGCTAGGCTATGTCATACATTGAATAGGCAGGCATACATGCTGTTAAGTACAAAATTCAGCACTTAACTGCATAAAGTGAACCACACAAAGATATGGCTGTGTTTTATGTGGTCCTATTTAGATGGTTACCTTATGCGGTTAAGCACTAAATATTGCCAGCTCTGCCCCCCAGACTAAATACAAAATAACCAGTTTTGTCTTAGGTGCTAACAGGTATATTTAGCAGCACTATCTGGTTATGTACTGCTGACTAGGCCCGGCTAGCTCCAGACAAGTGATTTAAACATCCAGGAGTCTCTCCTGGCCATTTAAATTGCTTTGAATATTGATCCTACTGTTCTTTTAAAGATTTTTTAAATTATTTTTTTATGCTTGTGCTAAAAGGATGGCTTTTTCCATGAAACCACTACCTATCTATCTGTATCTATATCTATGACTCTCTGTCTGTCTGTCTCTCTCTTTACATATATAAATTCATTTAATGCCAGCAAAAAGATGAATTTGATTTTTTATTTTATATTTATAATATGGAAGATGAATTATTTATATCACTTAAAATTAGTACGTGGATTTCTATTGAATTAATTTATATTAATTCACTTGGTCACATTTCATCTCATAGAAAGCATTGACTAGGTGTGCTGGTTTGAAAATTTGAGAATGTGAGGTTTTAATGTAGAATGAGCTTATACACAGTTAGTTTGACTCAGTCCAGCAGTTAGTTATTCAACCTGCAGGAGGCAGGCCAGCTAAGCCCCGCTATTGGTACTGAACCCAGATATTCAATGCTGAGCCATTTCTGGTGACCGGCATTGAATATCCATTTTTTTTCAGCTGCTTTAAACTTAACCAGCCAAGTCAATATTCAGCACTGGCCAGTTAAGTTTATAGCTGCTAACAGTAGGCCTACGATTTGGCAGGTCCAACTTGGCTGCCAAACTTAAGGGTCCTTTTATTATGACATTTGTATCCCACATTATCCCAAACAGGTTCAATGTGGCTTACAATCCAATTGTCACGAAATGCCTAGCCACCTGCTTGTACCTGCCACTTGTGCTCTACATTAGCATCCACTGACGGGGTCCCAATTGCCTCTGGGCGAGTCTCCCCAGTAATTTCTAGGTTAGTGGAGCCACTCTCCCACAGTTCCCAGAAGGCACTCACAGAACACAAAAACCACCATGATTCTTTATCAGTCCAGACAAAGAGGCAATAAACTAAATATTGTTTGTTGACTTAAAAATTGAACAGTGTAACATAAAAAGTGCAATCGGTGAACAATAACAGGTAACTGAAATATGGATCAATTATAACACTAACTAAACATTTGTTTACTTTCTAAAAGTACCTGGAAAGATCAGGATGTTTAACTGTTTGTTTACTGAGCCTCAGCAAAGAGATCCTGCTCTCTTTTCTTCCTGGCTAAGACTGGAGCAAAAGCCAGTACTCTCCTAATGAAAATGAGCTCCTGGGCCAATCAGCGCCCAGAACAAGAAAAGTTCAAAAATATACTGTTTCTTGCTTCCTGTTTATGTGCTAAAACTAAAGAAAAGAGCATTCATTTCTCTGTAACAGCTGTACAGCAAAGAAACACCACCTGCTGGCCAAATAGGGAAATTATACTTCAAGACATAATTAAAGCATGAAAATATTCAATACATTTTACAGGCTTAAACACACTGTTTCTTCACACCTCCCCCCTTAAGACAGAGACCCCAGACTGCGGCCTCTACAGACCGCTGATTGGGTCTTGATAGTCTAGTGTCAGGATGGTTCTGGCTTTTCCTTCCTGGAGAAGGCATCAGCTTTGCCATGTTCATTGCCCTTCCAGTGTTTATAACATAAGTTTTTCCACACTTGGTACATGTTAACAGTTTTAATCCTGTATGCTTCATTTTGTGAATAGTAAGGAGTATCTTCTGATAGAAGGTTGTAACACACTCAGCACATGTGAATGGTTTTACTCCTATGTGTATTCTCTGGTGCTTTGTTAGCTGTGATTTATGAATTAAGCTTTTTCTATATTCAGTGCATGCAAACAGTTTCTTCCCTGAAGGGATTCTATGCTGCTTTGATAATAATTTCTGGCAAATTGAAACTGGTCTCTTTCCTGGGTGAAATTTTGCATTTATTGTGGAGCTTTCTTCCTGGTTGAAGCTACTGCCATAACCAGGACAAGAAGATATTCTATTATCAGTGTTTTTCTGATATTCTGTAGCTTACTTTATTGATACAGCGTTTCCCATATTCTACACTTGTGCATATTCCAGTTTCTTTATTATTTTTCAGATGCTGCATTATCTCTTTCTTCATACTGAAATCTTTCTCAGAGCATGTAAAATGTGTCTCTTTTATACATGTTTTCTGTTGTTCTTGGAGTTCTAACTTTTGACTGAAGTTTTTCCACAGTCTGTACATTCAAATTATCCCCAGAGGGATCTGTCTCTCTTCAGTGTCAGATCCCTCTGGTAATGTCTCTGCTAGGAGGTCAGGTATGGTTTCACTGTCCTGACACTCTTCTGGTAGGCTGCACATAGCTAGTACCAAAGCTGTGGGATTTGCATAGGCCTTTAACATGTTTCCATGAAAGGTACACTGCTTTCTGTCTTGAGAGTCTATAGATATAACATAGTTTGTATCATTCAGGCGCTTTATGACCTTGTAAGGTCCTGCCCAATTAGCTTGAAATATATTCTTACATACTGGGACTAAACAAGCACCTGCTGGCCCTTATTAAACTCTCTATTTTGGGCCTTACAATCATACCAGGTCTTTTCCTTAGTCTAGGCTGCCTGAAAGTTATCTCTGACAAAGCCCACAAATTTTTCTAATCTCTGCCGCATATTAACTACATATTCAATTACAGTGGTGTCAGAGGTATCAACTTTTCCCTCCCATTGTTCTCTTATTAGGTCAAGGGCCTAATAAAAGAACACTCTCACCCTCTGGCCATAAAGCAACTCAAATGGGAAGAACCCTGTATTTTTTTTTATTACATTTGTACCCCGCGGCTTACATGGGGCAATGGAGGATTAAGTGACTTGCCCAGAGTCACAAGGAGCTGCCTGTGCCTGAGGTGGGAATTGAACTCAGTTCCTCAGGACCAAAATCCACCACCCTAACCACTAGGCCAATCCTCCACTCCCTGTAGACTCCTGAGGTACTTCTCTGTATGCAAACAGTAGGTGGGGTAAGTATTTTTCCCAGTCATGGTCTGTTTGTATGAAAGTCTTTAAATCTCTCCACCAACCCATTAGTTTCAGGGTGATATGGTGTGGTACACACAGATTTCACTCCACAGTGTGCCCACAGATTCTGGATCAACTCAGACATAAACTGTGTCCCTTAGTCTACTACTAGTACTACTTAACATTTCTAGAGCGCTACTAGGGTTACGCAGCGCTGTACAAAATAAACAAGGAAGGATGGTCCCTGCTCAAAGGAGCTTACAATCTAAAGAACGTAATGTCAAGTTGGGGCAGTCTAGATTTCCTGGGTAGAGGTGTAGAGGTTAGGTGTCGAAGGCGATATTGAAGAGGTGGGCTTTAAGCAGAGATTTGAAGATTGGCAGGGAGGGGGCCTGGCGTATGGGCTCGGGGAGTTTGTTCCACGCGTGGGGTGAGGCGAGGCAGAAAGGGTGGAGCCTGGAGTTGGCGGTGGTGGAAAAGGGTACTGAAAGGAGGGATTTGTCTTGAGAGCGGAGGTTACAGGTAGGAACGTAAGGGGAGATGAGGGTTGAGAGGTAAGGAGGGGCTGCAGATCGAGTACATTTGTAGGTTAGTAGCAGAAGCTTGAATTGAATGTGGTACCTGATCGGAAGCCAATGAAGTGACTTGAGGAGAGGGGTGATATGAGTGTATCGGTTCAGGCGGAAGATAAGATGTGCAGCAGAGTTCTGAATGGACTGAAGGGGGGATAGGTGGCGAAGTGGGAGACCAGTGAGGAGTAGGTTGCAGTAGTCAAGGCGAGAGGTAACGAGAGAGTGGATGAGAGTTCGGGTGGTGTGCTCAGAGAGGAAAGAGTAGATTTTGCTAATGCTATAGAGGAAGAAGCGACAGGTCTTGGCTATCTGCTGGATATGCACAGAGAAGGAGAGGGAGGAGTCGAAGATGACACCGAGGTTGCGGGCAGATGAGACGGGGACGATGAGGGTGTTATCAACCGAAATAGAGAATGGAGGTAGAGGAGAAGTGGGTTTGGGTGGGAAGACAAGAAGTTCGGTCTTGGCCATGTTCAGTTTCAGGTGGCAGTTGGACATCCAGGCAGCAATGTCGGATAAGCAGGCTGGATAAGCATTTCTCATAGATATCCCACCCAGGAAAATATTTCTAGCAAGGCAGTCACAATTTTCTCTGATTCTATAGAGGATAAGGCTACCACTTCAGGATATCTGGTAGCAAAGTCCACCACTGTCAATATATATCTTTTCCCAGTCTGGCTAGAGACAGCTGAAGGCCCCACTATGTCCACAGTTATTCTCTCAAAGGGTTCACTGATAATGGGTAAAGTTTTCTGGGGAGCCCAGGGGTGATCTTGGGTCCTTATCCACACTTTGGCATACATCACAGGCTCAACAATAGTCAGCTATGGCTCGAGATACTCCCGGCCAATAGAAGTTATGGCCACATTTGTATCTTTTTCTGTAATGGCCACATACTAATTTCACAATTAGCACAGGGATATTACAAGGGCTCCCACGTTAACCTTATGCTAATCAGGCATGGCATGGCAATATGCCAGCACTACCCAATTAGCACAGGGCACACCCACTGACACACTTCCCATGCTCGAAGTGCAGTGCGCTTCCATCAGCTGCTTTCCTCATGCTGTGGAGGACTTGCAGTCCATCTGCATATCCTCCCAGCCTTTTTGCAAGTAAAGAATCCTGTGACACCCACAATTTACACACTCCCAAAAATACATAAATCTTTGACCAGTCCTCCAGGCAGACTAATCATGGCTGTGATTGGATCAGTTCTGGAACCCGTGTCCATTTTTGTTGATACATTTTTGAGACCAAAGATTCCACAGACCACATCCTATATCAGGGACTCCGCAGATACCATCAATACACTTAAAGAAGTACAGCTGGTTGGTGAAATACTACTGGTAACACCGGACATAGAATCACTGTACACAAACATACCACAGGATGAAGCCATTGAAGTAATCAGAGATGTTCTGAGCAAAGAATGCTTCTGTCAACACATTCCAGTGGAATTCATAGTTGAATTGGCAGCCATAGCTCTGAAAAGAATTTTCTTCTGTTTTGATGGTACCTTGTACCAACAAATAAAAGGTACTGCGATGGGAGCAACCATGGCCCCAATGGTGGCAAACCTCTATGTGGCAGCTTTTGAAGAAGAACTCTTTACGCAAGTATAATGGAGAGAGCAAATTTTATTATGGTGACGCTACATTTACGACATCATCATGATCTGGAAAGGAAAAGAAGAGGAACTCCAAGGGCTTCTTTTACTAAGCAGCGGTAAGCCCAATGCGGGCTTACTGCTCGCTATACAGAAAGTACCGCCGGGTACTTCCCACCCCTAGTGCACCGTCATTTCCAGCACTACAAAAAATTATTTATTTTTGTAGCGCCGGAGTTGACCTGGCGGTAATTGGACAGTGCCACTCGCTCCCTGGTTACAGCTGGGTTAACACTTGAGCCCTTACCGCCACCTCAATGGGTGGCAGTAAGAGCTCCTCCCTGTACTGGCCGTGCGGCAAGTGCTTTATTTGCCACCCGGCCATTTCCTGTAGGAAAGCGACACTTCCTTTTTACCAGCTGCGGTAAAAGAGGGCCTCGGCGCATGTGTGAAACACGCATCAATGTCAACGCCAGCCCCCTTTTGCCGCAGCTTGTAAAAGGGGTCCCCAAGTTTTTATGCAGCATTGAATGATTTTAATAGAAATCTCAAATTTCAGATGTCTTTTAACAAACAATGCATTCCATTCCTGGATATTAATATTGTATATGAAGATGGAACATTCATCAGTGATTTATATAGGAAAACAAATGAATGTGAACAAGTTCTTGGATTTTAAGAGTTGTCATAATCACACTTTTAAGATGAATCTTCCATATAGCCAGTTCTTAAGATGTACATAAGTATATGCCACACTGGGACAGACCAAAAGTCCATCAAGCCCAGCATCCTGTTTCCAACAGTGACCAATCAAGGTCACAAATACCTGGCAAGATCCCGAAAACGTTCAACACATTTTATGTAATCGGCTATGTTGAAAGGACTTTTTTTTTTTTTTTAAAGAACAGGCTAATGAGGTGACAAGGAGATTTTGTTCTAAAGAATATCCCACTGAAGCCATCGCAAAAGGATATAACAGAGCAGCAGCTGCTGACAGAGACTCATTACTGCAACCTAGAGAAAGAGAACCAAACAACAAAGAGGTTTGTGCGTTACCATTCACATATCTCGTGAGAGACATCATTAACATTCTACGGAAGCATTGGCATATCATCCAAGGAATAGATCACTTTCAAGATAGAGACATTACGTTTGCTCACAAAAAAGGACAAAACTTGAAAGATATCTTGGTTCATGCATCACTTCCACAATATACCAGCTCAGGTAGCTAGAGACCTGTAGGACACTATAAGTGTAGAGCCTGTTCTGTGTGCAATGTAAATATTAATATTAAAATCTTTATTCATTCAGTGACTGGTGAGAAATTTGAACTAAGAAGTTTCAACAATTGTAAAAGCCCAGTTGTCATTTACATTGCACAGTGCCCATGTGGATTACTCTATATAGGGAAAACTATAAGTACATAAGTAGTGCCATACTGGGAAAGACCAAAGGTCCATCTAGCCCAGCATCCTGTCACCGACAGTGGCCAATCCAGGTCAAGGGCACCTGGCACGCTCCCCAAACGTAAAAACATTCCAGACAAGTTATACCTAAAAATGCGGAATTTTTCCAAGTCCATTTAATAGCGGTCTATGGACTTGTCCTTTAGGAATCTATCTAACCCCTTTTTAAACTCCGTCAAGCTAACCGCCCGTACCACGTTCTCCGGCAACGAATTCCAGAGTCTAATTACACGTTGGGTGAAGAAAAATTTTCTCCGATTCGTTTTAAATTTACCACACTGTAGCTTCAACTCATGCCCTCTAGTCCTAGTATTTTTGGATAGCGTGAACAGTCGCTTCACATCCACCCGATCCATTCCACTCATTATTTTATACACTTCTATCATATCTCCCCTCAGCCGTCTCTTCTCCAAGCTGAAAAGCCCTAGCCTTCTCAGCCTCTCTTCATAGGAAAGTCGTCCCATCCCCACTATCATTTTCGTCGCCCTTCGCTGTACCTTTTCCAATTCTACTATATCTTTTTTGAGATACGGAGACCAGTACTGAACACAATACTCCAGGTGCGGTCGCACCATGGAGCGATACAACGGCATTATAACATCCGCACACCTGGACTCCATACCCTTCCTAATAAGACCTTTGAACAAGCGGATTGTTGAACATAAAAGTGTAATTAAAAAGGAAAGTATTGGAGAAACCACTAGTACAGCATTGTGTGGAAGATTTCCACATTTTTGTGCCCTGCAAGCCACATCCCTCATGGAGAGGGGGTGATCTGGACAAACGTTTACTACAGACAGAGCAGAGACTTCTATATACGTTTAATACAGTAACACCACATGATTTGAACCAAGAACTTGACTTTGCTGTGCTCCTCTGATATTTGTTGGTTCCTTTATGCAGTCTCTGTCTGGTACTGCTCATACTGCATCATAATTTTACCTGTTTATGGACTGTTTTCTCTATTGGTTTCATCATTCTGATCTTGATTTTCATCACATGCCATGCATTTTAGATAAACTGCTATTTCTAATATAGTTGTTGGGATAAACACAGTGTCTGCCCTTACTTGAGGAGGCCGCCAGAGGGCGCTCTCCCACTGAAAACCGGGAAAATGCCCATTCTGGTCCCTAGGGGGAGCTCCAGGGATCTAGCTGAGTGTTGACTTGCATGGGCCAGTAGAGGGAGCGCCAGGGAGATAGCTGGGGGAGTGAGAAGAGACTTCTAGACCCAGATCTTTCTAGAACCAGAGGGGCGAGGTCTCAAGAGGTGAGGAGGTTTATTGGACACCTCATAAATAGCTTTGTCTCAGTAGAGGAGGGAGTTTTGCCTGAGGGAGGAGAGATGGGAGGCCTATGTGTCCCGGGTACTGAGTGAAGCAGGCTGCAAAGCCTGGGATTAGAAGTCCCCAAAATATTGAGGTTGGAACTGTGAAAGGTTTAAAATGAACAAACAGCCGTGGGGTGGAGGATAGGACCGTAAGGTTAATGAGAGTAAAGAAGGTCCTATCCAGGGGTGGTGGCTGTTATACCCTGAGACCCAGGTGTCCCACTGTAAATGGGCTCAGGTAGTGAATTGGTAGTAGATGAATAATAGTTGGTAAGCAAGGTTCCCACAAGACAGAAGCATAGCTCTAATAAATGGAGTTTACATGTACTCAGCTAATTTGCATATTTCTGAAAGCAGAGGAATCCGAGCTATCTTCCAGAGAAGGGTGACCTGGGGGCCCCACCAGAAGAACTGGTAAGGGGGTCGGTTACCAGGAGATACAGCGGAGAGGCAGGTCCAGGACCGGAGGTTAATGAAGAGGTCACCCTGAGGGAAAGAGGGGGCCCAAACATAGAGGCCCGAGTCACCGGAGTCACAGAGAAGTTTAGCTTCAAGGTTGTTCACTGAAGCAAAGGGCTGGTGAGGCTAGATAGGAACCACTAGAGGGCCACGGCACACCTGAGAGGCCCCTGCGGCCTTACATTGTAGGAGATGGCTTACCCTGATTTTTTTACTGCAATTTTTTAATGTTTTTTTTTATTTTTTTTTTTATTTTATGGTCTGGTAGGATTCATATTTTGCTGTTTTATTTAATTTTAGTAATTTTTGGACCTTTATAGAAGTTTTAAAGATGTTTTTCATGTGTTTTAAAGACTCTTTCAGGCTTATTTTCAAAAGTGATCGCTGGCCATCTTCCGACATAAATCGGGAGATGGCTGGGAGCGTGTCGGTGGCGTAGTGAAGGCGGGACATGGGTGGGCATGGGCGTGGCTACCAGATGGCCAGCTTTCGCAGATAATGGAAAAAAAGCGGCGTTAAGCAGTATTTCACCAGCTTTACTTGGTCCTTTTATTTTCATGACCAAGCCTCAAAAAGGTGCCCCAACTCACCAGATGACCACCGGAGGGAATGGGGGATGACCTCCCTGTACTCCCCCAGTGGTCACCAACCCCCTCCCACACTAAAAAACACAATTATAAACATATTTTGCCAGCCTCAAATGCCATACCCACCTCCATGACAGCAGAATGTGTTCTATTCTCTGACAGCCTTTCCCTGGTTGTGATGTGGCTCTTGGGTGAGTGTGACACCTTTTCTGTTAGGTGCACTGCAGAGTCACATCAGCAATGCATTGTGGTGGGTGTAGGGTAGTGGGTTCTACTCCCATGGTGCTTTTCCCCCTGCTAACTGGGTCAGAGTGTGTCCGGTTTTGTTTCCGGTAGTCCATGAGGAAGTGGCCATTTTTATAAGCCAGTTTTAGATCGCTTTCATGTGTTACCCACGTTAGAGAACATAGTTATTACCTTGAATGTTGCTGAAAGAGGGCATTGTACACCATTCTGCCAGCTCTGACCTACTGCTCATCTCAGTACCAGGGAGACTCTTTGCCAGTGGGGCACAACCTCTGATCTGCAGTTAACTGTGAGTAAACGTGCTTATTCAAATAAAGGACTTTTTCAAAGAGATTAGTCTTCGGGTGTCAACTGGTGTGCCAAGGTTATACAGCAGCAACAAGTCCTTGAGGCCTGTGTGTATGCAGGTCCCTGGAGCACTTTTAGTGGGTACCGCAATGCACTTAAGGCAGGCGGACCCAGGCCCATCCCCCCTACCTGTAATACTTGTGCTGGTAAATGGGAGCCCTCCAAAACCCACTGTACCCACATGTAGCTGCCCCCTTCACCCCTAAGAGCTACGGTAGTGGTGTACATTTGTGGGTAGTGGGTTTTGGGGGGGGGAGGTTGGGGGGCTCAGCACCCAAAGTAAGGGAGCTATGCATGTGGGAGCTTTTTCTGAAGTCCACCACACTGACTCCTAGGATGCCCAGTGCACTACAAATGCTGGCTCCTCCCACGATCAAATGCCTTGGATGTCGCCGGGTTGGAGATGGCCGGCATTTTTTTCCATTATCACTGAAAAACAAAACCAGCCATCTCAAACCCAGCGAACTCTGGCATTTGGCCGGGCTAAACCGTATTATCGAAAAAAAGATGGCCTGCCATCTTTTTTGATAATACGGTTCCGGCCAGCTGTAGCGCCGCCGCCAAAATAGATCGACGGCGACGTTTGATTATGCCCCTCTTTGATACTCTGAGACTTCCTCCATGGTTGGAACGCATGGATGACATTATTGAAATACATTGATATCACTGCAACGCATAATTAATCTTCCAATGCTTTCTACCACATTTAAAATCATTTTTTCTGACTTTTAGGATGTTTTTTTCACAGTGATTTTAGTTGTTATAGATCCTAGAACATCTCAGAATGTTCATTTTCCATCTTTATTATTTTTGCAATCTTCCACAGATGTTCCTGTCTTTTTTTAGTTCCAGGGATGCTCTCAAGCTGCTTTTAGTTGTTCTGCACTTCATCCACATGTTTTTATTGGTTTTGGATCAAGTATTCCTTGTTTTTAACTGTTTATTTTTAGGTTAATCTTTCCATACATTATGTATGCATGACATCAGCAGACAATTCTCTTTTATTCTTGACTGAGGGGCCCTTTTACAAAGCACTGGTATGCCCAATGCGGGCTTACCACACGCTAACTCAGAACAACTGCTGGCCCAACGCGGCCGCTGGTGGTAGTTCCAGCTCAACTGTGTGCCATTTCTGGCGCATGGGAAAAAAAACTTTTATAGCACAGTGCTAACCCAGCGGTAATCAGGCATCGCCACGCACTGCCTGGTTACTGCTGGGTTATCACAGGAGCCCTTAGCGCCACCTCAATGGGTGGTGGTAAGCGCTCTCCACTGCATGGCATGGCCATAAGGTAAGAGTTATCTTGTCACATGGACATTTTTTGTGGGGGGCTTTTTACTCACTGTGGTAAAAAGGGCCCTGGTGCATGAGAAAAACAGCCCCCACTGCAGGGCCCTTTATTCCGCAGCTTAGCAAAAGGACCCCTTAGTGTATATTTTCTCAGTAGTACTTCGAGGTGAGCTACATTTAGGTATTGTAAGTATTCTGGTTCCCCCCAGTGGGTTTACAAGTTAAATTTGTAACTGAGGCAATGGTGGGTCACCTGACTTGCCCAACATCACAAGAAGCATCAGTGGGATGTCAACCCTGGTTTCCCTGGTGCCCAGTTCTCTAACCACTACTCCACTTTCCCTTGACTTGGCAGTTGATCATCCATCTTGCTTCAGTAAGCCCAAATAGCTTAGGGGGTCTATTACTAAAGCTTAGCTTGCGTTATCTGCAGCAGGGTCCAAATGGGCCCTGCTGCAGATAACTCAAGCTAAGCTTTAGTAAAAGACCTCCTTAGTTTCTATGGTTCTTATACAATAAAAGTTTATCTCCACAGGAATGTTCCTTGTTCTGTATAAATTGGGAAAAATCTGTTTGGAAAAAGGCCCTATATGGCATTTAAAGCCTATATGATCTATTATTATTATTTGTTGCATTTGTATCCCACCTTATCCCACCTCTTTGCAGGCTCAAAGTGGCTTACAATACATCATGAGTAGTGGAAGAATGTTAGTAATATAAACATTTAGTATTGCATGTTCTTGGTCAGCATGATGATAAAAGCAAAGTAGTAGTATACAAGCAGATTTTAGGAAACAGTTCTGAAATTAAATAGGCGAGTTGTGCATATTCACTTGGGTTGATCTTTTTGATATGCTCTTTCAAAGAGATGGGTCTTCAGTAGTTTGCGGAAATCTGGCTTGGAAAAGAAAGAGTCAGAATGCAGTTTCTGTCATTTGTATATGGACTTTAATACATGCCTTTAGCCATCATTTAAAAGCAATGCAGGTAAGATCAAGTAATATCTGCTTATTACATTTCTCCATGGCTAACTTTCTCTGTTATCAGGCATACAAATGAATTACCCTTAAGTTTTCTATTAAAAACTGGTTGCAAGTGGTATTTTCTAGCATTGAGAAAGTATCTCTCATTTGTGCTGTGCCTCCTTCCTCTTGTGCCACTGGAGGAAATGATTAAGTCAATAGATCACAGCAGAAGGCCCTCAAGCAGATTATTTCTTGCAGTAAAATTTTCTCTGAAAATAGAACTCTTTCCTTTCCCCAGGGATAAAACAACTGATTGCTTTTGTTATTGGAGAGCCGTACTCAGAGTGGAAAAAATGGCTTCAGTAATTTATGTACAACGATTGGCAAGCAAATCTAGTGGGTACTCCTAAAATCACAGAACTGATTTATTTTATGTGAGCTCCTAAAATACACAGTAAATGAAGTACCAGTCAATATAAAGCCATTACAGTTCTGTGCAGTGGCATACCGGTATATTGGTTTGCAATGTGCAGGTTGCTTACCATTATGGCTGTGTCAGAGGTATAGCACAAGTGGGTCTGAGATCTTCCACTTTGGGGCCAGGCCCACCCACAACAACAACAGGAGGTGCTGCTTGGCATGGGCACACAGGATTCATACCCTGAAGCTGTTGCCCACTGCCCCAAGTCCTGAATCTACAAGTGCTCTGAATACCAGAGAACAGAAGTGCTACAGCACCTCCTCTTCTGATAAGTACGAAGAGAATAGGGGAGAAGGGCATGAACAGAGGAAGAATATATTATGTTATATTAAGGATTTGATATACTGCCATTAGTTCAAGAACACACCAAAAATCTACAAGCATAAATTACAAAATGGATGTACCTACATATATGTAAATCGCTTTGGTTGTACCCACAGAAAGGTGGTATATCAAATCCATGACCCATTTACCCTTTACAAAATGGAAGTAAACTATATTCACAAGATAATAGGTGATATATAAAGAGAAATGAAGTTCTCAGTAAACAGATTCGATTGGCACTAACAAGTGCTTGGCTATATAAGCAATGGGGGCATAACAGTAGCCTGCTTGCTCCAGCCATTCAAATCGCTGTCGCACAACTGCACTGTAACATCCATGGACGTTCAGGTCACCCTTAATGAAACCTCACTGTGTTTAAAGTGTAAAATGTGTGATACCTCATAGCCCATAACCAAATATGGAAATAAATCAGAGTTCAAACAGTAGCACTAAATAGCACTTATCTGTACGTCTGCTGTATGGCATAACAGCTCAGTTCTTTACGGCTCAACAAGGTGCCTAATGTTGTTTCTTCCTCAGGAGCCAATACTTGATTATGTCCGCCCCATACTTACACAGTGATTTACAATTCAAATAATAGAGCAACTACTCTGCTCCTTAAAACAACCTCTCTTTCCCTTCCCTACAGAAAACAGGAGGGGAAGAATCAGGCTAGAGCAGAGCAAATTAAGACCCACTCCAAGGCTCTTCCATCCCAACCAACTTGTACATAACAGGAGGAGAGGAGATAAAATGGCCCAGAAAGAGCAGAGAAGAGGTACTCTGTTAGAGGGGCAGCCTTCTATACCAGTTTTTCTTGAGAAATCCATCTTTTTTACAGATTAACTGGCTGTGCTGCAGCTCTGTCTGTACATTTTAGACTTAGCAGCTCTGTCTCTGAATCTCCCCCACAAATTCAAACTTAGTGGGTGTGACCTGATTCTCTGTTAGAGGGGCAGCCTTCTATACCAGTTTTTCTTGAGAAATCCATCTTTTTTACAGATTAACTGGCTGTGCTGCAGCTCTGTCTGTACATTTTAGACTCAGATCCCTCCCACCCACCCCTCTACCCACCCACCCCTAGGGTGATAGTTCTTATATACCCTCCCAAGCAACCTAATCTGCCTGCAGATAACTGCTCTGTCTCTGTGTTCAGGCTCTTCACCTCCTTTCCTCCCACATTTTTCAAACATAGTGGGTGTGACTTGTTCTTACTGGGCAGTGCCTACCTGCCTGCTGCCTACCATTCCAGTTTTAAGCCTCTAATCCAGCTCTGCCGTTCTATCTATCGCTTAACACCTCAGTCACTACATATACCCATAACACCTCAGTTACTACTTATGGCCCCTTTACACATTCTCTTCCTTGCCCTGTCCCTTCCTAATCTTTTTCCCCTCCCCCTACCGCTGTCTACCACTGGAACTCACTGCCCACCCATGTCCTCTCCCATCTTGCTCACTACTGCAATACCCTACTCACCCCCGTCCCTCACCACCTCACCATCTCTCCTGTCCCCCTCCTCCTTCCTAGCTCTCAACCTTCAACACTTCCTTCCTGCCATTAACCCATCCCCATTCCTCCTAAGCGCATCCCGTCTTCGTCGCCTTCGTCGCCCTACCTCCCCCACCCTCCTCCGCACTCTCTTGCTCCTCCTCCTGCTATCCGCAGGAGACATCAATCCCAATCCAGGTCCCCCACACCTGTCTTCGTCCTATCCATGCAAACGTTTCCGGGATGTCTCCAATCTCATATCTATTCCCCTCCTCCCCCCCTCTTCCCTCCCCTTCTCATGTGCACTGTGGAATGCCCACTCGGTCTGCAACAAACTTCCCTTCACCCACGATCTCTTCATCTCTCATTCCCTTCACCTGCTTGCCCTAACTGAAACCTGGCTCTCCCCTGACGACTCTGCCTCAGTTGCGGCTCTATGCCATGGAGGCTATCTCTTCTCCCATACTCCCCGCCTAGTTGGCCGTGGAGGAGGCGTCGGGTTACTACTCTCGCCCTCCTGTAGCTTCCAACCCCTCCTCCTACCACAGTCTCACTGCTTCTCATCCTTTGAAGTCCACTCCATCCGTCTATTCTACCCGTTGCCACTCAGAGTGGCAGTCATTTACCGCCCCCCTGATAAATCCCTCCCTTCCTTCCTCACCGACTTCGATGCCTGGCTTTCTGTTTTTCTTGAACCCTCATCTCCATCCCTCATTCTCGGAGACTTCAACATACACGTTGATGACCTGTCCAACTCTCACGCTTCTCAGTTCCTCACTCTAACATCATCCTTCAACCTCCAGCTTTGTTCCACCACCCCTACTCACCGTGATGGCCATTGCCTTGACCTCGTCCTCTCCTCTTCCGGCTCACCCTCCAATTTCCACACCTCAGCTCTTCCTGTCTCTGATCATCACCTGATCACCTTCACACTTCTTCACCCTCCCCCTCAGCCCCGCCCAACATTAACCACTACTTCCAGGAATCTCCAGATTATTGACCCTCCCACCTTATCATCTAGTATTTCTAATCTCCTCCCCTCCATCATGTCCTCCGAGTCTGTTGACGAGGCTGTCTCCGCTTACAATGCCACTCTCTCCTCTGCTCTGGACACCCTTGCACCATCCACCTCCCGTCCCACAAGGCGTACTAATCCCCAGCCCTGGCTGACCCCTTGCATCCGTTACCTTCGCTCCTGCGCCCGATCTGCTGAACGCCTCTGGAGGAAATCTCGCACCCATTCAGATTTCCTTCACTACAAATTCATGCTATCCTCCTTCCAGTCCTCACTATTCCTTGCCAAACAGGACTATTACACCCAACTGACTAATTCTCTCAGCTCTAACCCTCGTCGTCTCTTCGCCACCCTTAACTCCCTCCTCAAAGTGCCCTCCGCTCCCACCCCCCCGTCACTCTCTCCTCAATCACTGGCTGACTACTTCCGCGACAAGGTGCAAAAGATCAACCTTGAGTTCACTACCAAGCCACCTCCTCCTCTTCACCCTTCAACCCTCTCCCTCAACCAACCAACCCAGACCTCTTTCTCCTCCTTTCCTGATATCTCCGAGGAGGAAACCGCCCGCCTTCTTTCCTCCTCAAAATGCACCACTTGTTCCTCTGATCCCATCCCCACCAACTTACTTAACACCATCTCTCCTACTATCACCCCCTCCATCTGTCATATCCTCAACCTCTCTCTCTCCACTGCAACTGTCCCCGACACCTTCAAGCATGCTGTAGTCACGCCACTCCTCAAAAAACCATCACTAGACCCTACCTGTCCCTCCAACTACCGCCCCATCTCCCTCCTACCCTTCCTCTCCAAGACACTTGAGCGCGCAGTCCACAGCCGCTGCCTTGATTTTCTCTCCTCTCATGCCATCCTTGATCCGCTTCAATCCGGTTTTCGCCCTCTTCACTCGACAGAAACAGCACTTTCTAAAGTCTGTAATGACCTGTTCCTTGCCAAATCCAGAGGCCACTACTCCATCCTCATCCTCCTGGATCTATCCGCTGCTTTTGACACTGTCAATCATGACTTACTTCTTGCCACACTGTCCTCATTTGGGTTCCAGGGCTCTGTCCTCTCCTGGTTCTCCTCCTATCTCTCCCACCGCACCTTCAAAGTTCACTCTCATGGATCTTCCTCCACCCCCATCCCCTTATCTGTTGGTGTTCCCCAGGGATCGGTCCTTGGACCCCTTCTCTTCTCAATCTACACCTCTTCCCTGGGCTCCCTGATCTCATCTCATGGTTTCCAGTATCATCTCTATGCTGATGACACCCAACTGTATCTCTCCACACCAGACATCACCGCGGAGACCCAGGCAAAGGTATCGGCCTGCTTATCCGACATTGCTGCCTGGATGTCCAACCGCCACCTGAAACTGAACATGTCCAAGACCGAGCTTATCGTCTTTCCACCAAAACCCACTTCTCCTCTTCCTCCACTTTCTATCTCAGTTGATAACACCCTCATCCTCCCCGTCTCATCTGCCCGCAACCTCGGAGTCATCTTTGACTCCTCTCTTTCCTTCTCTGCGCATATCCAGCAGATAGCCAAGACCTGTCGCTTCTTCCTCTTTAACATCAGCAAAATTCGCCCTTTCCTCTCTGAACACACCACCCGAACTCTCGTCCACGCTCTCATTACCTCTCGCCTGGACTACTGCAACTTACTCCTCACCGGCCTCCCACTTAGCCATCTATCCCCCCTTCAGTCTGTTCAGAACTCTGCTGCACGTCTCATATTCCGCCAGAACCGATATACTCATATCACCCCTCTCCTCAGGTCACTTCACTGGCTTCCGATCAGATACCGCATTCAATTCAAGCTTCTCCTTCTTACCTACAAATGCACTCAGTCTGCTGCCCCTCACTACCTCTCTACCCTCATCTCCCCTTACGTTCCCGCCCGTAACCTCCGTTCACAGGATAAATCCCTCCTCTCAGTACCCTTCTCCACCACCGCCAACTCCAGGCTCCGCTCATTCTGCCTCGCCTCACCCTATGCTTGGAACAACCTTCCTGAACCCTTACGCCAAGCCCCCTCCCTGCCCATCTTCAAGTCTTTGCTTAAAGCCCACCTCTTCAATGCTGCGTTCGGCACCTAACCCTTACCGTTCAGTGAATCCAGACTGCCCCAATTTGACTGCCCCGATCGGACCGACCGTTCACTTGTCTATTAGATTGTAAGCTCTTTGAGCAGGGACTGTCTCTCTTTGTTAAATTGTACAGCGCTGCGTAACCCTAGTAGCGCTCTAGAAATGTTAAGTAGTAGTAGTAGTAGTAGTAGTATTCTACTTCCTAATCCAGCTTCCTCCCCCACACCCACCACTACTGTCATCCTCTCCCCTACTCCATACCCAAACAGACAAATATGACTTTTGCACGAAGACCTATGGAAAAGGGCGGAAAGCAACACACCATCAAGGTTGATCTCTTGAGCTTTCTCTCCCTCTCTTCAGCTGAAGAGAGAGAAAGCTCAAGAGCTTAGCCTAGGGTACAAAAAAACTAAATTGGAGGGTGAAGGCCCTGAACATACTACAGAACAAGTTGCAAGAGGGAGAACAGACACAGATATAGCCATTGGCTAACACATAAAGATAGGACAGCTATTTATACGGTCATATTTATGTGCTAATTTTGCCCGGCTACCGCTGAATATTGGGTCCTAAGTGTGACCTGCACCCGGAATGCCCCCGAGATAGCCGGCTCCCAGTTATGCACTAAGCTGGGGATTCTATATATTGTGCCCAGATTTGCGCACCAAAATCCAGGTGCATTCTAAAACTGTGCACGTAACATAATTGGCTCGACAAGCCAATCAGCATTTTTAACAGCACTTAAGCAATAACGAGCATTAATTGACAACAATTGCAAGCTATGCATATAACTCGGTAAGCACATTCTATAATGAACCACGCCTAAAAGGTGAAGTGCGCAGTTCAAAATAAATGCATGCAGTTCAAAAGAGGCGTGTTTATTTCGTGGATGTTCCAAATTTTACGCGCGTAGATAGAATATGGCCCAGTCAGCCTAAATCTACGCATTAGGATTTACACCAGGTTTTTATTGGTGTAAATGGGTGCACGCAGATTTAGGCGTGATGATAATGACTAAGCCTATTCTATATACTGCGTGTAAATCTTATAGAATAAGCTTAGGTGAAACTGAATTTTGTGTGGATTTTTTAGGTGCCATATATAGAATCTGGCCCTAAATGCATATATTCAGCAGAGATAATCGGTTAGCTCCCACTGAGTATTTGTGGATAACCAGTTATGTACGATGTAATCAGTCAGTTGCTATTGCCAACCTGTTAAATCGCTTTGAATATTGCGTCCTATGTAAACATTTCGGCATTGATGTACTGGAGAAGCATTGGGATTATGAACGTAAGAGAATTATGGAGAGGCTATGATCACAGGGAACATCCCCATTCTAAGGAAGCCCAAAATAGCGGTAAAACAGAAAAACACCAGAATGTCATTGACCATAGAGGTCCTTCAAAACTGGGTTAGCATCAAGTTCTTTATTAAGAGACTCGACATGGCCATAAATAGTTAAGTTATCCAATTAACAAGTTTAGGACCATATACTCAGCTTCGGGATTTTCAGCGCCATTTTAGATAGATCGTGGATGCGTGAATATATTACATGTATTAAAAAAGGAGGAAGGAAGGCCATATGACAGCCGTCATGATTAAAAAGTGAGGTGAAGGAAGCTATTGGAGCTAAACGATAATCCTTCAGAAAATGGAAGAAGGATGTGATGGAAAAAAATAGGAAACAGCATAAAGAATGGCAAGTCAAATGCAAACTGCTGATAAGGAAGGCAGAGAGAGACCTTGAAAAGAAGATTGCACTGGAGGCAAAAACACATACCTCCCTCTTTACTAAGCCATGCGGCAATGCCAACACAGCCCATTCAAAGTGAATGGGCTGTGTTGGCATTAGCGCATGGCAGCTGCTAGTGCAGCTTAGTAAACAGGGGCCTAATAAAAACTCTTTTAGGTATATTAGAAGCAAGAAACCAGTAAAAGAATCAATTGGACCAGTAGCTGACCGAGGAGTAAAAGGAGTACTCAGGGAAGAAAAGGCCATAGTGGAGAGATTAAATTAATTCTTTGCTTCTGTCTTCACTGAGGAAGATATGGGAGAGATACCAGTGCCAGAAATGGTATTAAATGCTGATGAGTCAGAGAAACTGAAACAAATCTCTGTAAATCTAGAAGATGTAATGGGGCAATTTGACAAATTGAAGAGTAACAAATCTCCTGGACCAGATGGTGTACATCTCAGAGTACTAACAGAATTGAAAAATGAACTTGGGGGCCCTTTTACTAAGCCACGTAAGCGCCTATGTGTGCCCAACGTGCGCCAAAGTGGAGTTACCGCCACTGTGTGGCTCTTGCAGTAATTTTATTTTTGGCATGCATCCGAAAAATCATTTTTATTTTCGGACACGTATATCGGACTTTGAAGTCCTCTACTCAGTGTGCAGCAGCAGCTAAGAAAGCACATAAAATGTTAGAAATTATTAGGAAAGGAATGATAAACAAAACTGAGAATGTTATAATGCCTTTGTATTGCTCCATGGTGCGGCCGCACCTTAAAACCTGTGTGCAATTCTGGTCACTGCTTCTCCAAAAAATATAGCGGAATTAGAAAAGATACATAGAAGGGCGACAAAAATGACAAGGGGATGGGATGACTTCCCTATGAGGAAAGGTTAAAGTGGATAGAGCTCTTCAGCTTGGAGAAGAAATGGCTGAGGGGAGATATGATAGAGGTCTATAAAATACTGAGTGGAGTGGAACGGATAGACATGAATCGCTTCTTTACTCTTTCCAAAAATATAAGGACTAGGGGGCACCCAATAAATCTACTAAAAAGGTTTAGATAATTTCCTTAAAAAAAAAGTCCATAAGCCATTATTACAATGGATATATTTTATATCCTGGGAACACAGTGTCCCATTGGTTATCCTCTTCTACCTGGTCTCTGAGATGCCTTCGATAGCTTTCGGGTTTGCAGACTGTATTTAAGAAATTACAATAATAAATAAATAAATAAATAAATAAATAACAGTTACAATATTGCATCATAAGGGAGAAAAAAGTTACAAAATGAAAATTGCACAAACCACCATAAGAAATTAAACAAAACAATTTTGGTTGTACACCTCCATAAAGTACTTCTATTTTGTACTTATGTCAGTTTTTCAGGATATGATTTTTAAGAGTATCAGAAATGCATTCTTTAATTTATTGTAATATGGCTGTAATAACTGGGTACAATTTTGTTAAATATATCTCTAAATATATCTATACAGCACTCTCACATCAAGGTACAGCAGTAAAAAAAAACCAGATAAAACCATATGCCAATGAAACAATTAAAATACAAACAAGGCTTAATATTTCATATAGGGCGCTTTTTAACAAAGGCGTGTAAGGGCCTATGCGCATGCAGCGCATGTCAAATTGGCATTTCCACCCGGCTAGCGTATGAACTTGGTGGTAATTCTGAGTTTGGCATGCACTGAAAACACGTGGTAGAAAATAATTTTCTATTTTCTACCGTGGGGGCGTTCCCGGTGGTAATCGGCATTTGGCGCGCACTGGACAGTTATTACATGGGTAACGAGCGAGCCCTTGCTACGAAGTCAATGGATGGTGTTAAGGGCTCAGGCCGTATATAGACACACTCTGGTTTTAATTTTGCTGCATGTCCATTCCCCCCCCAACCCCCCCTTTTTTTCAGACTCGCTGGAGAAATGGTCCAGCATGCGTCCAATACACACACCCACACTACCGCAACCCACTTTTTGGCGTGCCTTTGTAAAAGGGCCCCATAAATTGTTGAAGAGTCATTTAAAGGCCTGAAGAAATAAATACGTTTTAACAAGCTTTCAGAAGTGCTAAAAGTTATCTTGGAACTTCAACTCTTAGTTTTACCAGCTTCTCTTAGGCACAGTAAGGTTGGCAAGAAGCCTCACATTCCTTTAGACTAATAGGTTAAATAAAATATTTCTCCATATATCAGAATCAGAGGCTGCTGCTGACAGATGTTTGAGGACATACAAATGATGCTTGTATCACCAGGTCCACAAAACTGACATGATTTAACTTGATCAAAGATGCTTTCCGAGCGAAACAGGAACAAATTTAAAAACACAAATGGCACTTAGTGAAAGTTCATACGATAATGGAATGAAGAGCACAAAAGGGGACCAGGTCAAATCCCAGTGGGAAAATTCTTTTGTAGGCATTAGAAGAGAAAGACTGGTGCCGCTACCGTTACAGTAAATATATATTCCAGTGTGTGTGTATCTACCATGTGCTAGTGTGCAGTCAATCAACCTCTCGTAAATCTTAATTTCTTTCTCACAAACACCCTCTGTGTCAGTGACAAGCTGTCTGCTGATAGCTGGCATCATGACCAAACAGAGCAATGTTCTCTGTGGCCTATCATATCTGCAGAATGTCACTGGCCTTTTAATAATGAGTTTAACTCGCAATGTAAGTTGAAGGTTACAAGAATCAGACAAAACTCCATGTACTTAATCATAGCGACCAGGAGACGGGACACAGATTTTTGGTGGTGCACTTACTAATGAATTATGGAAGAAAGGACTTAGTGAATCCTACTTTAAATGTGTAATATGATTTAATAACAGAACTGAATAATAAGTGAATAAAGTAAGCAAACATGGATTGCTTAATTGTAGACATTAATATTTCAATAAATCACATAGATTAACGAGAAAGGGAAAAAAAGGAATCAATTAATGAAACAGCTTTAGAGTAATCAAGTGTATAAAGTGTGCACTTCTCACTTGTAAGGCTTTCTGAGAAGAACGTCAATCTGAGAATTTCAGAAAATTCTTAGGGCCCTGTTTACTAAGGTATGCTAGCGTTTTTAGCATGCACTAAAATTAGCATGCGCTTAACGCTAGAGTTGCCCATATGTTCCTATGGGCAGCTTAGCATTTAGTGCATGCTAAAAACACTAGTGCGCCCTTAGCGCGGCTTAGTAAACAGGGCCCTTACTAAGCCACGGTAGGCTCTATACGTGTGCAGCATGTGCCAATATGAGACTACCGCCAGGCCAGCGTGCCCTCCTGGCGGTAATTTCAGATTTGGCGCGTGCCCATAATGCCTGGATGATTTATTTATTTAGTTCCTCCTACGTACACTTGTCCCGGCGGTAATCGTCACTTAGCGTGTGCCAACTGGTCACCACGCATATAGAACTTGAGCCTTTACCGCTAGATTGAGTGGCGTTAAGGGCTCAGGCTGGTTTTGGGTGCGTGCTGGTTTCATTTTTACTGCACGCCTTTTTCCTGTCCCATTAAAAAAAACCCTCTTTTGTAGATGCGATAAAAACTGGCCCGGCGCGCGCCCAAAACACACACCTACACTACCGCAGGCCACTTCTTACTGTGGCTTAGTAAAAGGACCCCTTAATTTGATAATAGAGAAATACAATATAAAACACTACTAGATTTATTAATAATTTCCTTATAAATAGAAAATGGCAGAAACTACTTATTTTCCCTGACTAGAAGGATCATTTATTATTATACAAAGACATACCTCACATGTGTTGCCCGGTAAGAGGCTAAAGTTCAAGGAACTTCAATTTTCTGTGAAGGAAAGAGGTCTATAAAATACTGAGTGGAGTATTTACTCTTTGCAACAATATAAGGACTAGGGGGCATGCAATGAAGCTACTAAGTAGTACATGTAAAACAAACTGCAGAAAATATTTCTTCACTCAGCGTATAATTAAAATCTGGAATTCATTTCCAGGGAATGTGGTAAAAGCAGTTAGCTTAGCAGGGTTTTTAAAAAGGTTTGGATAATTTCCTAAAAGAAAAGTCCATAAGCCATTATTAAGATGGACTTGGGAAAATCCACTGCTTATTTCTAGGATAAGCAGCATAAATCTGTTTTACTCTTTTGGGATCTTGCCAGGTGACTTGTGACCTGGATTGGCCACTGTTGGAAACAGGATACTGGTTTTGATGGACCTTTGGTCTGTCGGAGTGTGGCAACTCTTATGTTCTTACAATAATTCCATGAAGAAAATACATACCCTAAAGTGTTTTATTTCTATTTATTTATTATTATTTCAATCAAAATCACAAGTAAAATTACTTGACAAGAAAAAAGCATCTAAAGAATACTGATTTACCCAGAATTTCCTCAAAAATTAAAATAAAATAAAGAAAAACATCTCCTTTTTAGATGCTTTAAAGTCCACAATGGTGAGTCCAAGATATCAATAACTGGAGATATAAGGAAAAGAAATTAAACATTTCAAATATACTTTAACCAAAAACAAGATTTCAGCATTACAGGCTTGGTATATATTCACTTACAGAGCTCTCTTTGATGTTAAAAAGGAGCATAATTGGGAGGGGTCAAAATACACATATTTGACATTCTGATAATTAACCAAACATTTACATGGATATTTTAAATAAAACGTTGCTCCTAATTGGAGCGTCTCCTGTTTCAACTGCAAGAACTTTTGCCTACGCTTCTGCGTGTCCCTCGACAAGTCAGGAAATATCCGAGTTTGTAATCCTCTAAAGGTTTTCTCTTTCTTTTGGAAAAATTTCTTTAATATCCATGACTTGTCTGAGGTCAACGCAACCGTGGCAAGTAAAGTTGAGGCAGTGAGTTGTTCACTATCTGAACTTTCTATCAATGCAGAGACATCTATTGCCTGATTATTTAAATGTTGTTCTTCTTTTTTACCCGGGATATAAAAAACCTGGGAGATAGGGGGAAACTGATCTTCACCAATTTCAAGAACTTCTTTGAAGTAATTTCTTAGCATTTCCCTCGGAGAAACCAGAGGTTGCAAGGGAAAGTTTATAAAACGCAAGTTATTATTTTTTAAACTGTTTTCAAGAAACTCCGATTTTCTCCTTAGGTTTACCAAGTCTTTCACAGTTGTTATTTGCATAGTTTGTATCTGTTGTACTTCTTTTTCAAGATTTTCAGTTTGTGAGGCCACAGAATTAAGTTTAATTTCTACTTCCTTCAGTTTCCCATCCAATAAGGAAATTTCTTCAGACATCTTTTTCGTCTGAGGGCATAAAGCCTTACCAAGTTCCACAATTAGATGCCAGAGATTGTCTAAAGTTACTTAATGTTTTATTTCTAATAAGCTAGAGTTGTGCTGCAAAATCTATATTTCTATAAATAATATACAGTTGGACTTTTATAAACCTGAATTATGCAGGTATATGCTACTTTGTTTAGATTATAAGATCATCTTTAGGCAAACACACAGTGATGGATATTAATTACAGCTGTTGTAAGGTTGATTAATGGTAAAACATTTGAGTGAGGACTTTACCTGGAGTGTATGTATGATGAGAGTTTATGTTTTATAAATACAACAAAGGTTATTGTTGATACTTTTGAATTTACAAATGTGGAGGTTGTATTGAAGTTAATATTAGTCAAATAACATCGAAAGTTGATATATATGTGACTAATTAATGAATGTTTAACCCTTTCAGTAGTAATAAGTTAGTCTTACAATAGGGGAAATATGGTCTCAATTGGTTGGGACACCAAAACGGGACTGGCAGCTGACCGGATTAAAGATTTGATGACAGGCGGAAGATTGTTTGATACAAGTCAGCCGTTAGACATTGATTGGTCAGAAGAACTTAGGTTACATAAATATATAGTACGTACTGAATTTCATGCATTTCATCCATTAACATTAGTGGAGTATTGCCACGTACAAAGAATACCAAGGGGCTTACAGTTAATTAAGGAGCCACGGTTTCTTGATGATCTCGATTACATTTCTAAGTGGAATGAACTGATTTCTCGTTGCTCATTGGACCTTATGCTCCTTACAATTGACAAATTGAATAAGTTATTGGCAGATACTCGTTTAGAGTTAGATAGTAAGCTAGAGGAGCTTAAACAGTTATCCTCAGCTGAGAGTTTTGACAGCCAGTATAAGGAACATCTTGGTCTAATTGAGAAATACAAAGGAGAGATTAGACAACAAAAAATTAAAAAATATAAACGAGATGAGGCTGATTATACGAAGGGTTACATTTATCCCTGGATGGATCGCTCAAAAAGTCTCGTAGAAATAAGAAACATAAAAAAATGACATTTTTTAATTCTTCGAGCGACTCATCCGGGGATGATGTTAGTAACCCTGTTCGAAGAGATGGAGATCAGGGGGGTGATGTTAGACCAACTAATCAGGTTCGTAGTACAAGTACCAGCAGTGGCTCCTTTGGAAAATATAAATGCAGTTATTAATGTATCAGCTAAGACATTAACTCGGGACCATATCTCTGTATTATCGATGGATTTATCGTTTGTTCCTACGGTGTTACATTTGAGGTACGGTTTCATTTACAAAAATTTTTTCAAAAATTAAAATTACGTACTTATTTTGGGGTACAGGATTCTGAATCGTATAATAATAAGGATTCTAGTGATCAGCAGTTAAGAACGATAGTTCCTTTTTCTACTCGATACAAAGTACCATCAGTGTGGGTGCCTCCGGGAGTTACTGACCTTGTGGTAGATACGTTTCAGAAACTAGTTATGAAAAACTTAGAGAGTCTGGAACAGCAGCGTGTTTTTGTTCGACATAATCTAACTAGGGTTCAGAGGAATGCATTACAGGATTTGAAACAGGATACATCCATTATAATCTCCCGTGCAGATAAAGGAGGCGCGGTGGTAGTGCAAGATCTTGAACAATATGTGGGGGAAGCACATCGCCAATTATTGGATACTTCGTTTTATAAAGGATTAATGGCAGACCCGACTGATGAATATGTGATCAAAAAGTCTGAGATGTTGAAAGTAGCTAGTGAACAGGGTGTCATCACCCCTAAAGAATATAAGTATTTAATGTGAAATAACCTAGTATTCCTTGTATTTACTTTTCACCGAAAATACATAAATCACTAGAAACCCCCCCAGGCCGCCCCATAGTATCGGGCATAGGTTCTTTATTTGAAACCCTATCACAATTTTTACATCATCATTTACAATCTGAGGTGTGTAAAATTCAATCATATGTTAGGGATTCTTGTGATCTGTTGGAGTTTTTGAGTTCGGTGCAGATATCGCCGGAACAATCGATTGTATGTGACTAATTAATGAATGTTTAACCCTTTCAGTAGTAATAGGTTTATTGTTTATGAGAAAAATAGGGAAGAGCATAAGCACTGGCAAATTTGTTATAAAATAGTAATAAAGCAGTCCACGAGAGAATTGGAAAAGAGGAGAAAAAGCTAATGTGCATATATTGCATAGCATGCAAGCATTCAATAGTTTCCAATTCACCTCCAGCTCTGGCAATTTCATGTTTGAATTCTTTCAGAACTCTGGGATGAATACTAGTGATCTGTTACTCTTTAGTTTTTTTTAATTTGCTCTATTTAATCTTCTAGATGTACAAAAATTTGTTTCTGTTACCCCAATTAATCACCATCAAAGAATGTTTCCAGTGTGGGTATGACCCTAACATTTTCCTCAGTATAGACAGAGGCAAAGAATTTAGGGCCTTTTTATATAGTCCTCCTAGTGATTCCCGGCGTGGCAAATGAGAGGAAGCTCATTCAATTCCTACGGGTTTCCTCTCATTTGCCATGTGGGAATCACTAGCGCGGCTTTGTAAAAGAAGCCCTTAATATTGTATTTTACTTTTTGCTTTATTATATTCTTTTTTAAATTTTTGTTCTTGTTATTCTTTTTTTACTTGCTCTTTCCTTGTCCTCCATGAACATTCCTTTTCCCCTTTGTTCCTGGCTATCTCCTAGGAATTTCCAGTGGTCTTCTCTAATTTTTAAGTGGGGGCCACTGTGGATCCAAATGAGCTGAAGAAGAACCACCAAAACTCTTCCCATGTGAGGCCTTGATACTGCCGATGAGTGTGTGTCAATGACATCCATCCCACCAGCTTGTCTTCAAACTTTTCATTGGGTGTATCCCCAAGGCAGTTGTCATTTCTAAATACATTCCACCTGATATTCAAAACAATTTAACTGGTCGGCGATGGCTCCTGACTGGTTAAATCACAGATAGCTGGCTATCCCAAAATATTCAATGGGAGATAACTGGTTTATCTCCACGAATATTTGCGAGCTGGCTATTTCGGGAGCGCTCCGGGGTCAGGTCAAAGTTATGCCCTGATATTCAGCGCTGACCAGGCAAGGTTAGTGCATAGACAGGACCGCATAAATAATTGTCTTATCTTTGGTGTCCTTTTACTAAGCTGTGGTAAAAGGGGCCTTGTGCTAGCGGCAGTGGGCATTTTTACCACTCGCCAGGGCCCCTTTTACTGCAAAAGGTGAAAATAACCAAAAATGAAATGACCATGTGGTAAGTTCACACTTGCCGCTTGACCATTTGGGGGGGGGGGGGGGGTTACTGCTGCGTTCACCCAGCAGTAACCAGGCAGCAGTAACCTGCCTGATTACCTGCCTGTGGAAATATTTTCTTCAATATTTCTGCTAGTGCCGGAAATGTCACACACAGAGGCCAGCGTTGGGCCAGCCATGCAGCAGACCTGTTGTCACGCAGCAACCCTTTAGTAAAAGGGCCCCTTTATGCAGTAGCTGATACCAATGCATGCACTAGCCAGCCACTGAAAACCCATACATTCAATGCCCCTTACTAGGAATAGCCCAGCATTGAATATCCAGGGTCTGCACTGGCGGTGGGCGATCACCCCGCTGCCCTTCGCTGGCTGAATATCAGTTCTATTGTCTATTGAGAAATGCTTCAACCTTCAAGTTCTATAGTATACTAGACTATGTATGGCTTATATTCCTCAGTATCTCCATATGGATTCATCACGGAATACAAAAACAAGAGTCATCTCAATCAGATAAAATTACATAGTAAAGACAAAATCTAAAAAAAAGTCAATTAAAACTAAAACACAAGTCAATCAGTATCCATATCTGAAAACAAGTGGGTCTTCAAAAGTTTCCTAAATAAAAAATAAGAAAGAACAGATTTTATATAGGTTGGTATCCCATTCCAAACTTTCACTGCCAAATATTTAAAGGAAGAATCCAAGTATTTCTTATATTTCACCCCTTTACAATTTGGAAACAACAAAGCACAAAACTGAGTTACTCAAGAAGCCCTACCAGCAGCTAATAAGAGACAATATTTTGCTAGGCTTACCAGAGTTTGACCTGCCAGTGATTTAAAAACCATGCAAGCAATTTTAAAATTTAACAAGAGGAAACTGAAAGCCAATGCTGCTTTTTTAAGAAGGAGAGATGCTCTCTCAAATTTATTCAGTTTAAAAATCAGTCTAGCTGCTGTATTTTGAAACAACTGTAACCTGTTAAGTAGTTTCATTTTAATTCCCCCACATATAGTTGCAGTAGTCCAGGAACGGTAGTAATACTGCTTGACAACTACTTCTAAAACTTTGAATACTTAAGGTTGAACAAATTGCTCTTAGCTGCAAACGTTGAATTTCTTAACAATAGCATTGATTTGATCCTCATAAGGTAATTTAGAATCTAATATCATTGGTTTTCTACCTATTAAGTTTCAAAAAGTTCTAATGGGCCCATGAATCAACCAGAGAAATAGTCTTACACAGCATATCCTTAGTATTCTCAAAAGTATCTCTTCCTCCCATCCACGTCCCCCTTTCTGCAATGAGCTTGGGTAGAGAGGTATAGCATAGCAGAAAAAAGTCAGAATGATGATGAGGGCCACCCCAGAAGTCTCCAGGGGCCACCACTGGCCCCTAGGCCATGCATTGAAGAGCACTGCCTTATGCCATAAATTCTCACTTGGTTAGATTTGGAGACTGTGCTGGCCAGTCAATTGTCTAGTTCTTTTTCTTTTAGTGTGCTACTGTTTTTGCTCAAATACAAAATAACACCCCTCCCAAAAAAAAATCAGGCAATAAAACCCCCAACAAAACAGCCCCCCCCCCCCAATTTTATCTATTCTACTCCTACTGCCGCAACTGTGTGTCTTTCTGAGTCCTGCTGCTGTTTGAACCAAGGTATGTCTCCCCTTTGTTACCTCAGTTTCAAAGCTCACTGTCCGGAATGTCTCCCTCTTCCTCTTGCCTGCTCTGTACCCTTCCCCCCTCCCCCAGCAATCCTCCAACATTCCTGTTGGCCAATAGCAGCATCAGTAAGGAAAACAAGCTGCTTTGTCTGGCCCCGGATGCATTCCCTCTCTTGTTTCCCGCCTTGTCTGACACAACTTCCTATGTCTGTGTAGGCATAACACAACAGAGAGTATGCTTCCCCGAAGCAGATTGTTGACACTGCCAGTGGCCTACAGAAACATTTGAGGATTGCCGAGGGGAGGGGGGGGGGGGAGGCTGAGAGAGATACCGGACCACATAGGGCAGGCAGAAGGAAGAAGAAGACATGCTGGACTGTGTTGGGAGGTGAGTGGGAAGGAAGTGTAAGAAATGCATTTCCAGACCATGGGAAGGGGAAGAAGGGAGAGAGATGCCAAAATGCGGGGAAGAGGGTAGTGGGACAGAGATGACAGAACACGGGGGTGTGGAGAGAAATATGCTACACTGGAAAAGGAGTTGAAGAAATAGAGAGCTCAGATGAGGGATAGAGGGGGAGTAGAAATGCTGGACCCCTAGAGGAGGGGAGACAGACTTTTTATTATACTTCTTATTTTTTGTGAAGGGCTATTTTGTAGATATCTGGAAAACCAGACTGACTTGGGGTGTCCCAAAGATTGGGTTGAGAACCCCTGGTTTTAGAGATGTAATGGTTTTCTGGAGCATCTTACCTCTTGTCTTGGATTGATCCCTTGAAGTTGTTTTTCCACTTGTTTCTTTTCTGTGTTGGACTTTTGTGGAAACTTTTGGACCTTTTTTTCTGCGGAAGCTGGAATTATATGCATTCTCAAAAGAGTGGGGCTTCTACTACAACTGTAAGAAACCATTTCTCTTTTTTTGGGTAGGGGGAGCACATGCGCTCATCTCTATGTATATGTACAATAGGGAGCACTTTTGAAAAGTACCCTCTTAATAAAAATTATTTTGCTGAACTATTATTTCATTCTGCGTTCTTCGTTTTTAATAAGTGAAGCTTGAAATGCTAGAATTGTTACCTTCCTTCTATCAAAATGCAAAACCTTGCCAGATTTTGATAATTATTTTTATTTTTATTCAGTTAAGAAGGGATGGTTATGACAATCTTTGCTTACAATGCTAATATTGTTAGTTTGGTTCTGTTACTACATTTTAGAGGTAACGAAAGATATCTGAAGAAAGTCAGCAGCAGGGATTACATTCCTGGTTCATTTTGTTTCCTTCATTGGCTTAATAAATTATTCACTAAAATCTACCCTGCTCTTTGATTTCCATGATTCAGCCTATAACATATTGAGGTTGGTGCACTAAACTGTTAATTCTTTTTTCAGACAAAGGCCTATCTGCTTTAAAATGGACAAAACAGCTGGAAATATACAAAAGAATCCTTGCATTTGGGCTTTTGCTTATTTTTTTTTTCATGTGTAGGGTCCATTTGCAAACAAAAATAAACACATAAAATGGTCCCTTCCCAAGAGTAATAGCATCTACAGTCAACATTCAGATGTTACACCTGCTCAAGAGGTATTAGCAGGTATTTCAAACATGTATGTGCATATTTTAGAAAATATAGGCCAAATTCTCTAAATGGTGCTTTAAAAATTGGTGCCAAGAAACCACATGATTAGTGTGATGCTGTAAACTACGCCTAAAGTTAGGCATAGTTTATAGAATATGCTCACTCGCTGTTCTTGTGAGTAAAATTCTGGCACACCAATTTAGGCCACCTAAAACCAGGCCTAAATACCTGCACCTAAGTTAGGCACAGATGACGTGTATTCCATAATAGTGTGCATAAATTTTTGAAACATCCACAACCCATCACAATATAACACAAACAAATTCACCTCCATAACCACTCCAAACTTTTCCCTACATGTCTCAGATACTTTGAAGATTCTTGGAGTAACCATTGATCATAATCTCACACTTGAATGTCATGTTACAACTAGGAAGATGTTTCAGTCAATGTGGAAACTCAGAAGATTAAAACCTTTCTTCCCAAGAAGCATTTTTCGCAACCTGGTACAATCAATGGTGTTGAGTCATCTAGATTATTGCAATGCGCTGTATGCTGGATGTAAAGAGCATATCATCAAGAAACTTCAGACAGCCCAAAACACCACAGCTAGACTCATTTTGGGAAAGTCAAAATCGAAAGTGCAAAACCCCTAAGAGAAAAGCTCCACTGGCTCCCAGTTAAGGAACGTTCTGTGTTCAAAGTTTGCACTCTGGTTCATAAAGTCATTCATGGAAATGCTCCGGCATACATGTCAGACCTTATTGATTTACCACTCAAGAACGCTAAAAGATCAGCACGCACATTCTTGGGACATCACTTCCCTAGCTGTAAAGGTCTAAAATACAAACTAGTACATGCGTCCTAATTTTCTTACATTGGCACGCAGCTGTGGAATGCATTACCACTTGATTTGAAAAATATTCATGACCTTATCAACTTTAGAAAATCATTAAAGACTTTCCTTTTTAACAAGACTTAACATAATAATTAATAATAGGAACTCCAACACATCACTACTCACTTGATAATTTGTCTGTTTTCTGATTTATTGAATTGATTATATCCATTATGTTACACTTGTTATTTATGTAACCAATTGTTTATTTACTCTTGATTGGTGCTTGTTAGCCACATTGAGTCTGCAAATAGGTGGGAAAATGTGGGATACAAATGCAACAAATAAATCAAAAAATAAATAAACCTGCCCATTCCACACCCATGGCCATGCCCCCTTTTTGACTGTGAGCATTAGAATTTATGCGCACCGCATTGTAGAATACGCCTAGAAAGTTGTGTGTGTACATTCTAATTAAAGCAGTTAGTGCCACTTAGTACCAATTATCGGCGCTGATTAACTTGTTAATCAAGTTGTGCTCGTAATTTATCAGCACTAATTGGCATTACTTGATATTTACATGTACAACTCGCTAAGTGTATTCTATAACATGGTGCACCTAAATTCTAAGTTGCAAAGTTAAAAAAGGGGTGTTGGCATGGGTGGGGCATTGGTGTTTCTAAAATCTATATGCATTGTTATAGAATACACCCAATCTGCGCCTAATTTAGGTGTTGGGATTTACACCCAGTAAAATGTGACCTAAAGGAAGGTGACCAAATTTGATTGAATGGTGAGCCGCTCGGCATATTCTGTATACTGTGTGGAAATTTAAATCTATTCTATAAAATGTAGGCGTACTTTATAGAATACGACTAGGCATAATTTTTTCTGCGTGGATTTTTCAGTCGCCATACATAGAATCTAGCCTTACATATGGACTTTGTACCCCTGATGAAGATAATTGAAACAAGGCCATTTTGGATCATTTGCTGAATTAGATCCATAACGTTGTTTTGGATTTTTGATTAGGGTTGACCTGGTTTCAAGTGCAAAGTGATGCACAATGGGGAAAAATAACTCACATTACAGCTGCGTAGTGCTTAATTCCACATGAGGAGTCACCATTCAGGAAAAAGATGTAGGTGCCATGGTGACAAAACATTTAAATCTTTTGCTCAGTGTGTGGGGGCAGCCAAAAAGGCAAACAATGTTAGAAATTATTAGGAAAGGCATAGACAATAAAACAAAGAATATCATACTGCAGTGGTTCCCAAAACTGCTCTTGGAGGCACCCCAGCCAGTCAGATTTTCAGGATATCCACAATGAATCATGAGAGAGATTTGCATGCACTGCCTCCACTGCATGCAAATCTCTCTCATGAATATTCATTGTGGCTATCTTGAAAACCTGACTGGCTGGGGTGCCTCCAGGACCAGGTTTGGGAGCCACTGATAATGCCTCTGTATTGCTCCATGGTGCAGCTGCATATTGAGTATTGTGTGCGATTCTGGTTGTCACGTCTCAAATAGGTATAGCAAAATTAGAAAAGGTACAGAGAAGGGTGACCAAAATGATTAAGGGAATGGAATGATTCTCATAGGAAGAAAGGCTAAAGAGATTAGGGTCCTTCATCTTGGAGAAGAGGCCGAGGGAAGATATGATAGAGATCTACAAAAGTCTGAGTGGAGTTGAATAGGTAAACGTGAATCGTTTGTTTACTCTTTCAAAAATTACAAAAACTAGAAGACACTCCATGAAGTTGCTTAGTAATACATTTAAAGCAAATAGAAGAAAATATTTTTTCACTTAGTCCATAATGAAATTCTGGAACTCTATGCCAGAAGGTGTGGTAAAATCGGTTAATATAGCCATGTTTTGAAACGTTTTAGACACATTCCTGGCAGTAAAGTCCATAAACTGCTATGATTTAAGGCTCTCATCAATAAGAATAGCACAAGTGCAGACATAGGCCTACCAGTGGCATTCAGAAGCAATATTACTAGTAACACCTTTCAACAGTCTTTGTAAGGAACACAACGTTTCATTTTTGAAGACATAACAAATAAGATTGTCAGACACATGCACCAAAACTCCTGAAGAAGGCACTTTCAGTGCTGAAACATCGTCATGTTTTGAGTCATCCTCTGTTAAAATTTGTAATCCATTTTGAGTGTCTTTGGTCTGTTTTGAAGAGCATGATTCTGTTCCCACTCATCACTTTCCTCTGGAAGCCAATGAAACACATAAGTTCCCTCTCCAGTCAGCGAAAGGTCCGCTGGTTCCAACGGAACTGTATTAGAAGTTATTGACAGCACTTGTGCTCTGGGAAGATGGGCCCAAACAAATGTATTTCGAGAAATTCCTAGAATGACACCTTATATCAAATGTGAAATAAAAGAAAGTAGCATGGGAAGCACATGGAAATTGCTTAACAATGAAACTATCCTCTGCCATACAAAAAAGTATACTGAAACTGAGGTAATGAGACAGATCCAATACTACAATTGACAATTTATTTCATGAAACTCAATGTCTTCAGTGCAATTTTGTGGTGCCTACAAAAGAAATGGCTTCCCCATGAAAAGTCTTTGATCAACTGTATTGGGACCCAGATTTTCACTGACACTATACCGTTGAAATATATTCCAGGAAATGTTAGGATATGTGTGGTTTGAAATAAAGTCAACAAGATCGGTTTGGCTAAAGATAGATAAGTCTGAATTAGTTTCAGAAGTCTGGAACCATTTTATTGAGAATTACATTGTTTGCTACAAGCCAGGAGAAAACATGAAACAAAGAAAGTTGTCCATTTATCTAGTACATGATAAGCAAACCTGATAAATTTGGAATCAAATTCTGGTTTACAGCAGCTGCCAAAATTAAGTACCTCCTGAACAGCTTCACATGCTGGTCAGTCTCTTCAGACCATATTGTCCTCAAACTGCTAGACTCTTGTTATGAACTAGGGAAGAAATGTTACTACCAAAGAGTTTTTTATACTTTAGTGAAACTAGCAGAGAAGTCAAAGACCAAGAGTATAAACATCGTGGGAACAGTGAATCAGTCATGAAAAGAAGCTCCACAATTGGCAAAAATCTCCCAAGCAATTCTCTATGTCATCATAGTGACAAAGCATAATGACTGCATTCTCACTATTTACCAATGATAATTAAAATGTTCTGTTGCTGCTCATCCTCCATCCAGATCTCCACATTGGAACTGACAGAAAGAAGCTACCTAAGATGGTGATCCTTTACAACAAGATAAAATTGGGAGGTTGACACTGAATGAAATGGCTTGAAAGCATTCCATGAAACTGGGAAGTTGCAGGTAGTCACCTCAGGTTTTGCATAACTTCCTTGATCTGCCAGCAAGAAGATAAGTTGACGTGAGTTTGTCCTTCAGTTAGCTTTGGAGCTTTGACAGTTGATAAAGTGTAGGCTGGAGGCACCTGTTAACCAATAAAAGCCTGGGGGAGCCTCAAATAATCCAAGTGTCAGATTGCAGAAAACCGTGGAAGTTTGTCCTGCAAGAAGCTCTTGTGGGAAGTATATCAGATAAGTTGCAAAGCAGTGTCTTTATGTGACATTCATTCCAAAGTAACCAATATTTAGGGAAAGACTCGAATGTTAGAAACACCCTTGATTTTTATTTCCGTTTGTTCAATTATTAGTATTTCTATAATTGTTTGAAAAATTCCATGAAAAATGAATTATCAATGAGTTATAATGAATAAACATTGATTTTTTTTTTAAATAACGTATTTGCTTGTAATTCTGTTCATTAGCTGTAAGTTACATCTCCTATTTTTACATAAGAAGCAGTTTTAAACTAAGGTCAAAATGACCTTGTTGGCCATTCTAGGTAGGGAAAATTATTGGTAGTTCTAGATTTAAGCTGTACCTGGGTTAAGCCATTGATGATCTATAAGGGTAAGTAGCAAAGAATCTTCCTACTTTTGGGGATTCTCTCATGTACTTGTTACTTGGCTTGGCCACTATTAAAAACGGTACTGGGTTAGGTGGACCATTGGTCTGAGCCAGTTCTCTTGGGCTAATGTGGGGTAAACATGTAATAAATAAATAAATAAATAAATAAATAATAATAAACAGTCTGTTAAGCTATTTTTACTGTGCATCATACTGACATTGTAAGTGACGTACTATGCTATAATGTGCTCTGATATTTGAATATTTTACTGGCAGTCTTTTTCAGAGGGAAGCTGCAAGGGGTAGGAGCAAGGGGGCTTTGCTCCTGCCCTCAATGACTCCATGGACAACCAGGATCATATAGGCCTGGGGGAGCCTATCTTGACTGCAGGGGGGAAGTATTTTCAGGGAGGGGTGGGGGTTCTCAATGGCCGCAAGGTGGGGGAGGGGGAGGAAAAGAGAGGGAATTCTGGGGGATCGGGAAGGGGATCAAGGGCCTTTAAAAAGAAAAGGGTTATTTATTTATTTATTGCATTTGTATCCCACATTTTCCCACCTTTTTGCGGGTTCAGTGTGGCTTACAATATGAGTTAAATGTTGAAAATACAATTTGTTATAGATTGGTTATGGATTACATTGTGCAGGGTTATGCAAAACAATTGAGGTGTCGTTAAGGAATGTAACAATGGAACACAAACATTGAAACTTTGGAAGGAAACAATGGGAGCTTAGAGGGCGATAAAAAGGCAAGAAGACATATGGTGTATATCTTTCTGTGAGTAAAGGTATGAATGATGTGATAGTACGGGAATGAGAGTTCAGAGGTGAATGTATGATGCATTAGTGAACAGTAAGTGTGGACTTTATGTATTTTGGTTCTTTCCGTAAATTTTTTCAAAGAGATGGGTCTTCAATAATCTGCGGAAGGAAGCTTGATCGTTGATTGTTCTTAAGTTGCATGGCAGTGTGTTCCAATACTGCGTGCTCATGTGAGAAAAGGTTGACGCATGTAGCGCTTTGTATTTCAAGCCCTTGCAATTGGGGAAGTGGAGGTTAAGGAAGGTTCGGGATGATCTTTTGGCGTTTCTGGGTGGTAAGTCTATTAACTCAGACATGTATGCTGGGGCTTCGCCGTGAATGATTTTGTGGACTAATGTGCATATTTTAAAAGTGACGCATTCCTTGAGTGGAAGCCAGTGCAGTTTCTTTCGTAATGGTTTTGCACTTTCATATTTTGGCTTTCCAAAGATGAGTCTGGCTGCCGTATTCTGGGCTGTTTGAAGTTTCCTCAGTGTTTGTTCTTTACAACCTGCATATAGTGAGTTGCAGTAATCCAGGTGGCTGAGCACGAGGGATTGCACTAGGCTACGAAAGATGGATCTTGGGAAGTATGGTCTTATCCTTTTCAGTTTCCACATGCTGTAAAACATCTTTTTAGTTGTGTTGTTAGCGTGAGTTTCAAGCGTTAGGTGGCGGTCGATAGTGATTCCAAGGATTTTTAGCGTTTCTGAGATTTGAAGGTTCAGGTTTGGTGTGTCGGACGATATTCAGTGCCAGCACTCACTTAGCTAAGCAGGCAGAATTAGGACAGCTTTTGATCCGCCCTAAATTCGCCCGCTTAGCTAAGCTGGTGCTGGCACTGAATACTGCTGGCACCTGCATAACTGGTGGCTCCTCCTCAACACCACCCTTTGTGTCACCCCGACCTGCCCAGTTTAGTGCTACAGAATATCAGGCCCCACATGGCCTATCCAGTCTGATCATCCATCCAGTCTACTATCCCTTTCTCTCCCTCAGGGCAGCCTTCTCAACCTTTTTAATTTGGGGGCACACTTTCAAGCCCGCCTGGTCCTCAAGTCACACCAAACCAAATGTCACAAAGTTGTCATATTTGGTAGTCATGGGCCAATGGTCACATTACTATGAAATGCCAGAAAATGAACTTTAACTAAAAAGTACAGTATTAAAAAGCATAAAACCTAATTAGATAGGTAGATATTTAGAAGAATATAGGGACCATGGCAGACTCTGCTTGTACAATCATATTAGAGACATAGAAATTGAAATACAAGAAATCAGAAATGCACATTTCTGACAGTTGATGTATTTCAATTAGTAAATTCAGAATGAAACACTTTCCCCTACCTTTATTGTCTGAGCATTTTATCTTTCCATTTACTTTGGTCCCAGTGTCTATTTTCTCTTTTTCCCTATTCCTCCACATGAGCACCATTTTTTCCTCCCCTGTGCCCCACACAGGCACCACTTTTTTTTCCTTGCTGGCGCCCCACACAAGCACCATTTTGATTTTCCTCCCCTGCATCCCGCACACCATCATTTTTCCTCATTGGCACCCGACCCAGGCACCGTTTTTTCCCCTCTCTGGCACACCACATAGCTAGTATTTTGTTCATCCCTGCACCCCACACAAGCAGCACTATTTTTATGAAAACTTCCTCCCCCTCCTTCCCCAGAGGCATTGTTTATTTATTACATTTGTACCCCGCGCTTTCCTACACATAGCAGGTTCAATGCGGCTTGCATAGTAAATAGAATAACAAAGCCTTGTAAGGAGAAATATTACAAACTGTAGTAAACATAGTAATAATAAGGTCTTAAGAACATATGAATTTAACATGGAAAGGTGAACAAAGATAGGATGAGCAAAAGGAAAAGAGACTGGGAGGGGGTATGTTGTAGGGAAGATGAGGAAAAGAAGACTAGGGGATGAGCATGAAGGAGGTTGGGAGACATGGAGGGGCATAATTGAACGAAAACGCCTATCTCCATGGGCGTTTATCTCCAAGAACGGGTCCGTGAAGGGGCGGACCGAACCGTATTTTGGGAAAAAATAGACGCCCATGTTTTATTCAACAATGTGTGAGCTGGGCGTTTTTGTTTTTCAGCGATAATGGAAAATAAAAGCGCCCAGCTCAAAAACGAATAAATCCAAGGCATTTGTTTGTGGGAGGGGCCAGGATTCGTAGTGCACTGGTCCCCCTCACATGCCAGGACATCAACCGGGCACCCTAGGGGGCACTTTTACAAAACCAAACAAAAAGGTAAAAGAGCTCCCAGGTGCATAGCACCCTTCCCTTGGGTGTTGAGTCCCCCAAATCCCCCTCAAAACCCACTGCCCACAAGTCTACACCATTACTATAGCCCTAAGGGGTGAAGGGGGGCACCTACATGTGGGTACAGTGGGTTTGGGGGGGTTGGACGACTAATAAGCATTAAGCAGCACAATTGTAACAGGTAGGGGGGATGGGCCTGGGTCCACCTGCCTGAAGTCCACTGCACCCCCTAACAACTCCTCCAGTGACCTGCATACTGCTGCCAGGGAGCTGGGTATGACATTTGAGGGTGAAAATAAAAAGTTGAGAAACTTCATTTTTTGTGGTGGGAGGGGGTTAGTAACCACTGGGGGAGTCAGGGGAGGTCATCCCCGATTCCCTCCAGTGGTCATCTGGTCATTTAGGGCACTTTTTGGGGCCTTATTCGTGAAAAAACAGGGTCCAGGAAAAGTGTCCTAAATTCTAGCTAAAAACGCATACTTTTTTCCCATTATCGGTGAAATGCGCCCATCTCTGTTTGGCAGATAACCACGCCCCAGTTCCGCCTTCACCACACCTCTGACACGCCCCCATCAACTTTGTCCGCATCCGCGACGGATTGCAGTTGAAAACATCCAAAAATCGGCTTTCGATTATACCGCTTTATTCGGTTTTGTGAGATAAACGTCCATCTCCCGATTTAGGTCGGAACTTGGGCGTTTTTCTCATTCGATTATAAGCAGGATGGTCTAAGATTTAGTCATCGTCAAAAACAGGAGTCGTGCGGGTGGGCTTATAATTTTAATTCTGGTCTTTATGGTAAGCTTGCTTGAAGAGATGGGTCTTCAGCATTTTTCTAAAGGGTATTACTTTTTTCTGTTAGCCCCCTCCACATGCAGCACTTAACTTCCCTCCCCTCATAGGCAATTTTTAAGCAGTCTTTTTCCAATTGTTACCTGTTCCACAGTGAACAGGAACTATTTCTGTCACCACTGGTTGCTGGAACAGGACCAAAGGGCTTCACAGGGGTGTTGGCAGAAGCATGCCTTTTGCTGACCCTGGCAGCCGGAGCAGAATCCAGAGACTTGCCAGGAGAGGGGGAAGGGGGCCCGCAGAAGCCAACAGGATTTTTTTTTCTCAATGTGAGCAGCTGGGGCAGAACCTAAAGGCTTCACTGGGCCTTTTGCAGAAGCAAAGAGGGAGCCTCCGCATCAGTGCAAACGCAGACGTTGCTGTGAGTGTTGGTAACAGGCATCTTCGCAGCAAAAAGCATATGTAGAGCAGCCTGTTACTGAACATGTATTTGGGGGAGGGCAAAATCTTTATGCAACACATCTGGAAGCTCTCTGAGGCACACCTGTTGAGAAGTGCTGAAAAAACATATATAATTTTTTGCCTGCCCATCCCTAGCACGTGTATCCTGATCTCCCACCGATTTGCATGTAGTATTACATCCATTCTACATGGTGATTCTGCAAGAACATCTGCATCCATTTCAAAGTCTTCTACATGGACCTTATTGCTCCACTTTTTTTCCCCCAGATCATTTTTTGGAGACTGGGGATATGTCTATTTTACAAATGCCCTCCATGTTCCCTGATGCTTTTGCAAAAGATTCATCTACTTTCCTCGTGCAAACATAGATGTCTTTGTTCTCCTACAAAAGCAAAAACCAAACAAATAGGGAATACGTAAAATATGTAAAAAAGAAAATATCTCAAAAGCAATGAAAACAATACAGGGATGAAACAATAAACACAAACTAATAATGATAAATTTATGTGAACAGAATGGTGACTCTTAGTTATATAAGCTATGATGCCCACGCGTCTAAAGCTTACTAAGGCAATACAAATTCTGAAGGGCCCTTTTACTAAGCCACGAAAGGGTCTAAGCGCACCCAACGTGCGCCAAAATGGAGTTACCACCCAGCTACTGTGTGGCTCTTGCGGTAATTTCATTTTTGGTGCGCATCTGATACGCGTGTCTGAAAAATAATTTTTATTTGGAGGTGCGCTAAGTGGTATCTGACGCACGTAGGCCATTACCGCCCAGTTACTTTACTGCTAGGTCAATGGCTGGTGGTAAGGTCTCAGACCCAAAATGGACGCATGGCAATTTTCATTTTGCCGCACATCCATTTTTGGCAAAAATAAAAAGAGGACTTTTTTTTCAGGCGCGCTAAAAAATGATTCTGCGCGCGCCCAAAACACACGTGTACACTACCACAAGCCATTTTTCAGCGTGCCTTTGTAAAAGGACCCCTGAGTCTTCTATTTCGGGCTCTTACATTTGGTGCCCAGATACATCCTTGAGTTCACCGTTCACATCCTACAGACATTCTTTCTAAAATAGGATTGTGAATCAATTGTGTGCATACTAATATTTTTATGGAATGCTAACATATGTACATCTCTGTCTAGCAGAGTACTCGAGAGACACTTCAGATCTGCACCAATAGTGATGTGAAAGAAAGCTGATCCAAATATAAAGTCCGAACAGCAAGTTTATTAAAACAAAATCCAACGTGGTCCACATTTCGCCCTATCAAGGGCTGCCTCTGGGGTATGATACCAATACAGGGGTAAACAACTTTACCCCTGTATTGGTACAACTTTCTACTCCACTATAGGTGGGTGCTCAACAGCATTCACACTGCTAATGCACATCAAAGAAGGAGAGCTCAGAATAAGGCTCGGATATCTGCATTTTAGCGCACTCAGTGCAAGCTTAGCATTTTGTTTTCCCATACTTTAAAGATTCAGCATTATCGGAAAGATGTCTGTGTTACCGAACTCATAAGATCTAGAGAACATTTATTGAGGATAGCCTTCCATGAGGCACTGATTTCTCCTTCTTGCTGTTTGGACTACATTTGGATCTGCTTTCTTTCAAACCTCTATCTGGCACCTTGGAACAGGTATTAACAACATGCCATCATCTTATCATTCAGGTCAATTCATTATCAGAGGTATACTGCTTGCCCCGACACATATGAAAATGCTCTCCACTTTGGCCCCTTTCCTAGGTGAATATATTACATATTCTGCATTCCAAACCCAGTGACAGCATGCTAGTCCCACTAATCTCAGCCCGATGCTTTTACTGGTAGATGCGCTGCATATCTATCTATCTATCTATCTATCTATCTATCTATCTATCTATCTATCTATCTATCTATCTATCTATCTATCTATCTATAAGCCGCGATGTAGGCGTGTTAACTTTTTAGCATGTACTAAAAATTAGCCCGCACTAATGCTAGAGACACCTGGGTGTCTCTATCGTTAGTGTGCGCTAATTTTTAGCACGCACTAAAAAGTTAGCGCGCCTACAGCGTGGCTTAGTAAACAGGGCCCTTAATATCTAAACAACAAGAGCACTGTTATGTTTTTTTTATTGTTCACAGGAACCAATTTTTAAAGATGGCCAACATGAATTGTTAGCATCTTTACATCGGATCCCCTGAAGAAGCCATTACAGAGTGAAAAGGAGATCCCCGTAAGGATGGTGCTTGAAAGTTAAATGATTACATGTTGATTTTCTTGGCTGCCAATGGTGACTTGCATAAATATATTTGAAAAAATATATATAACAAAATACATGGTTTTGAGACATTAATAGGGATGAAGAAAGAAGGAGCGGCACATTTACAAAGCCACAGGAGGACTAACGTGCAGGTAACACACGTTAGTGCCAAAGTATCAGCCTGCCTGTCTGACATTGCTGCCTGGATGTCTCAGCGCCATCTGAAACTAAACATGACCAAGACTGAGCTTCTTATCTTTCCCCCTAAACCCACCTCTCCTTTCCCCCCTTCTCTGTCTCTGTGGATAACACTCTCATCCTTCCTATCTCATCAGCTCGTAACCTTGGGGTCATCTTCGACTCCTCTCTCTCCTTCTCTGTACATATTCAGCAGACTGCTAAAACCTGTTGTTTCTTTCTCTATAATATCACCAAAATTCGCCCTTTCCTTTCTAAGCACATTACCAGAACCCTCATCCACACTCTTATCACCTCTTGCTTAGACTATTGCAACTTGCTTCTCACAGGTCTCCCACTTAGCCATCTCTCTCCTCTTCAATCTGTTCAAAATTCTGCTGCACGACTAATATTCTGCCAGTGTCGCTATGCTCATATTAGCCCTCTCCTCAAGTCACTTCACTGGCTCCCTATCCGTTTCCGCATACAGTTCAAACTCCTCTTATTGACTTATAAGTGCATTCACTCTGCAGCACCTCAGTACCTCTCCACTCTCATCTCTCCCTACATTCCTCCACGGGAACGCCGTTCACTGGGTAAATGTCCTCCACCGCTAACTCCAGACTCCGTTCCTTTTATCTTGCTGCACCATATGCCTGGAATAGACTTCCTGAGCCGGTACGTCAAGCTCCATCTCTGGCCGTCTTCATATCTAACCTAAAAGCCCACCTTTTTTGATGCTGCTTTTAACTCCTAACCCTTATTCACTTGTTCAGAACCCTTATTTTATCATCCTCACTTTAATATTCCCTTATCTCTTGTTTGTCCTGTTTGTCTGTCCTAATTAGATTGTAAGCTCTGTCGAGCAGAGACTGTCTCTTCATGTTCAAGTGTACAGTGCTGCGTACGTCTAGTAGCACTATAGAAATGATAAGTAGTAGTAGTAGCAACACATGCTAAATTGGCACTACTGCCGGGACAGTGTGCGCACCTGACGGTAATTCCAAGTTTAGCGCGCACTGAATCATGTGGTAGAAAATATTTTTCTATTTTCTACTTCGGGGACATTAACAGTGGTAATCAGAAGCAAGGCCATGTTGGTGCACACTGATTGGTTAAAGCACGGGTAGTGCGTGAGCCCTTACCACTAAGTCAAAGGCTGACGGTAAGAGCTCAGGACATAAATAAGGGTGCGCTAGTTTTCATTTTTGCACACGCTCATTTCCCAGCCCATTAAAAAATGGCCTTTTCCCCAACAGCAGGAAAAAGTGGCTCAGCGTGCGCCCAAAAGACGTGCCCACACTACCGTAGGCCACTTTTTACCACAGCTTTGTAAAAGGACCCTGAGGTTTTTTTTTATGACCAATGATTAAAATGGAGTCCTATGATCCTAACACCGGGTTGATTTAAAGGTGTTAAGTCAGTGACTACTGAGGTCTTTTTCTTCCTACTTTTTATGTGTAGAACGAGTATTTGTTTTTAATTGAATGCATATAGGAACAGATTTGAGTCCTCGTAGTACTTTAGTAGTTGTTTGTAACAGTCATTTGCTGGGAGTTTTTCCCCAGTCAGTTTTTGGACTTGTAACATTAGCGTGCAGCCATTAATTCATAAAATGGAAAATTGGCCATTTTATGGCAGCACTAAAAATGGTTAAGGCCACTTTTTATCACAGCTTGGTAAAAATACCCCTTAGTATGTAACATCAACAATATTTTATAGTGACATATTGACAACACTACAGTATATAGAAAGGATATTCCTGGAGACCAGGTGAAAAAATATGTTCTAATATTTATTAATGTATTTCAACATTTACCTTCCTTCAGCTATTTTTATGGAATACTTTGTGTAGCTATGAGCAAACATTCAAACTGTTCTTTAAAAAAAGGGATCGATTTTTCAAGCGCACAATAATATAAGCTGAAATTTATCATGCCATTTTATGTATATTTCTTTGCTAAGGGTTTTTTTTCTGCCGGCACTGAGAAAATAATATGTCACCAGAAAGTTAATTTGAAAAATGGAGTTGTGGCAGGCAAAAGAGGTGCCAGGCAGTAGGATTTTTTTTTTTTTTTTTATCATTCATGTGTTGGTTGAAGCTGAAAGCTGCCAGATAGCTTCTTTTCGACAGCTTGGAGTCACTCTTGGGAACAGATCCATGTATGGAAGCAAAAGCAGAAAAGCACAGATAAGCTGAGATCTAGCTATGCAAACCATGTTTAGAGACACTTAAAGAACAAGCATCCCAGGTCTTTTCTTCCTGGTAAATTTAGAGAAGCTATTACATGCAGTCCTTTTTTCATTTAGCCTGATACGGAGCTACTGGGACTTCAACAGAGGTAAGAAAATACAAATTTAAGAACTTCCTTGAACACATAAACATGGATGCTATGCTTCTGACTTTGCAGAAATATTCAAAGGAAGAAAAGCTGGCTGTCTGGGTATGAATCATATAGTTTTACTTAACAGACAAAATGTCCACCAGGATATTAGGCAAAGCCAGGAAGACAGAGAAACTTCAGCTCTAAAAGAAAGAAAGAAAACAAGAGCCGATATTCTGGAAAATTAAAATTACGTCACCTGGCTGCTTGAATGCACTGACATGGATCTTGGGAATAACTAATATTTAATAAAGTCATTCCCAGATATGTTATTGTTTCCTTTTACCAGTCTCATTCACATTTCAGTGCCTGTGTCTTGCTTAGCCCCCATCTCTTTAGAGAATAGCATCTAGAATCTAGCAATATGGGCTGAACCTAGGAAAGGTCCTGCATCCTTGGCTGCTTACATCTGGTTTTCAATCTTTCGCTGATGAATTGTGGTCATGCTCTACTGAATGGTTTCACGTGCATCTTCAGTCCCCGCGCTTTGATTTCAAAACCTCAAAATGCAGAAAGAAGCTGTTATTAGTTTTAAGCAGTTTCTGGTGTCAAAGTCTAAGGTATTGTTATTCTTCTTCACAATAGTTACTGTTTCTAGACATTTTTGTAATTTAAATTTGTATCCTGGGGCCATCTAGCTAACAACAGTAATGTAAGTTAAATATAGGGGAATTCATTTTATGCCACTGATGCCCTAGATGTCAGTGCTGATGCTGAAACATTTTGTTCATGGTTTCTTTAATTCAAGACCTTTGCTTTAAAAAGGTTTTACAAAAGGCCTTCTATGGCAATTAAATGTCTTTTATTCCAGAGTTAAAGGGGCTTTTTCTTGCAAAGGGGTACGTGTTGAAAATTATTTCTCAAGCATAAAGGTGCCTGAAAAATCTACACAGAAATAAATATGGCTATGCGTATTCTCTGAAGTACGCCTAAATGTTATAGAATAGGCTTAAATTTTCACGTGGTATATAGAATACGCTGAACGCCTCTCCACGTGACCAAATTTGGTCACGTCCATTTAGGCTATGTTTTACTTGACGTAAATCCTGAATATGTTTAGATTTCTGCGCAGAAATTAAGGCGCGATATATAGAATTTTGGGAAAAAAGTCTAAAAATAAGCTATTAATGAAATTGCTCATATTACATGTATAACACAAAAAAAGAATAGCAAAGCATTAATATCATAATGTTGTAGAAAGACAGAACAGATGATTGCGATACATATCTATCTATATCTTTATGAGATACTTAATACTAACTTAATACTGAAAAGACTAAATTTGTATTAATAACAAATTCTTATCATCCTACCATTCTCAAAGATTTTACAGTTGATAATATAACCTGTCCTCTTGTATCCTCAATGAAAATCTTAGGGGTTACAATTGATCAGTTTTTATCCTTAGAAAGTCAAGTCTCGAATGTTATCTCTAGTTCCTTCCATATGCTTTGGAAACTGAAGAGATTGTGATCATTTTTCACAAGACCAGTCTTCTGTACTTTAACCCAATCTCTTGTTCTAACAAAAATTGACCATTGTAATTCCATCTATGCTGGAATTAAATGTGACTTAAAAAAAAACCCTACAAACTGTTCAAAACACAGCTGCCCATCTAATTTAAAAATCACTGTGCTTTGCTAAAGCTACCCCACTCCTTCATAATCTACACTGGCTACCTATAAAGAGCAGAATTTAATTCAAGCTATGTGCATTGGTCCATCAAATTTTATTTGGTATGTCACCATCCTACATGAATGAACTCATTGATTTACCTCCACGCAATGCTTCCGTGTCATCCAGAGAATATCTCATTTTACATTTCCCCAGTTGTAGAAATGTATCTTACAAAACAATCCACAATGCTAACTTTTCTTATCAATGAACCAAAATCTGGAATTCTCTTCCTAAACAAATTAGATATACTAGTGATTATGTGTTATTTTGTAATTTATTGAAAACTTATTTTTGTAGCTCAGTCTTCAACAACGTTCAGTGTTGAATATTATTTAGTTCCTTATATTTCACTTCTTCCTGTCACCCCACTGAATTTGCCCCATCACTTCCTTTATAAATATTTTTATGATGTATCTTTAAATGTAACTCTAATTTATTTATTTTCTTTTATGTTTATATTGTAAGCCACATTGAACCCGAGTTCCACTTGGGCTAATATGGGATAGAAATGCCATAAGTAAATAATAAATAAAATAATATGTTTATTTATTAGGATTTATGTACCGCCTTTTTGAAAGAATTCACTCAAGGCGGTGTACAGTAAGAATAAATCAAACATAAGCAATAGACAATTACAGCAGTAAAGATGTTCAAATAACAATACAAAGTATAGCACAGTATACAACTTACAATGTCAACACAATACATAATAGAACATTTTAATAGTGTAGGGTATAAGCAAAGCTATATATGTTGTATATGTCAAATGTAAAGCTCATGAGCTGGCATATTATCTATTTTTTTGTTTTTGTTTTCATGAAACAGAAATAGAGTAGGCTACAAATTGTTAATCCAGAATGTGTCATGGATGTTCATTGTGGATATATTAAAAATCAGACTGATTGATGAGACCTGAGGCTGAGAAGCACCGATAATGAGATTTGAGGCTGACAGTCTAAGTATTGGAAAGTTAAAATGACTGCATTGGTTTCATTGACCTTATATCTATAAATCCCCTCCTGAAGTTTTCTTATGATGAGGGAGGCTCATTTGGCAACATAGCTGAGTCCTGCCTCCTGAAGGGATGGATGATTTTCAGTCAGGCCCCTATACACTGACAAACTTCTTGAACTTTCCCAATAAAAAGAACTCACACAGGGCTCCTTTTACTAAGCGGCGGTAAGCCCAATGTGGGCTTACCATTCTCTATTTAGGAAGTACCACCGGGTTACCACAGCAGCCCAGCGGTACTTCCCAACCCTACCGCACTGTCATTTCTGGCGCTACGAAAATTTGTAGCGCTGGATAGTACCAGGTGGTAATCGGGCAGTGCCACGCGCTGCTCAGTTACCACTGGGTTAGCGCGGGAGCCCTTACCGCCACCTCATTGGGTGGCAGTAAGTGCTCCCCCCTGAAATGGCCACGCGGCAACTGCCTTACTTGCTGCCCATCCATTTCTGGCAGGAAAGCGAGACCGGCCCTTTTACCACCTGCAGTAAAAGGTGGCCTCGGCACGCGTGTAAAACATGCAGGCCCCCTTTTGCTGCACCTTGGTGAAAGGGGGCCACAATTTGTAATGTCCTAACACAACATTAACTTTACTGAAGAGCTTCTTCAAAAAGGAAAACATCATATCTGATACATTTCTTCGTTGTGATTTCCAATACACAGTGACACATTCCACTACCTAAATCTGTATTTTCCTTATTTATTTAAAACATTTCTAGCTCACCTATTACTAAGCAGGTTATAACGAAAAAGCATAAAATCAGAACACAAAACAAAACAAAGCTCAGAATTAACAGATGCATCTTTAGTTTCTTCTTAAACAAAGTTCTGTAATATTTCTCAAATAATTGGGTGGTTGATTCCATAGCATTGGACCTCTAATCAAAAGTGCAGCATTTCTCATAATTGCATAATGCACCTCTGAACTACCTGGTAAGCAAAACAAATGTTTTTGTTCAGGGCGCAAAGCACGGGTAAGCTGATAAAACCTGAACACATGTCAAAAATATTTGGGCATTGGCGCAAACAATGACTTAAAAACCAAAATCAACAATTTAACATGAACATGATAATGCACTGGCAACCAGTGCAAACATTTCAGTATTGGAGTAACATGCTCAAAGCGACTAGTCCCAGCTATAATACAGGCAGCCACATTGTGCACCACCTGTAGAGCATTAAGGGGAGTTACATAAGACATCCATAACGTATTACAATAATCCAAACATATTAATACAATACTCTGCACCACAGCCTAAAACTCCACCACAGAAAGCATTCTCTGGGTTCCCTGTTGCTCCTCTTGGTTTTTGGGTCCATTGCTGCAGCAGGTGGTAAGGTTCCTCCATTCTATATAGGATTCTTCTTTGTACCTGGGAGCCACTTGAATTCATTGACTCTACTGGGTGAGCACATGGTTGGTGACTCACCCCTTTCTCCTCCTAAGGAGCACTCACGGGGCACCCACTTACCAAAATGGATTCTTGCAGACCTTCACTGACAGGGAGTCTTTTACTAAAGCTTAGCTTGAGTTATCTGCAGCAGGGCCCATAGGAATAAAATGGGAACTCCTGAGGAGTCCAGTGGTAGGGCCAATTTGGTGCACAGCGACATAGCTATATGGCTACTGACATTTTGTAAAAGGGCCCCTTAATGAATGCAATTTTCTTTCCACTGCCCTAGATCATGCTTGGTAAATCTGACAAATTTTAGTTGAAATATTTTATTGAACAAAAATAAATAAATAAAGGCAATCACATTTTGAATAGTATATGATAAAAGGAATTAAGGGGCCTTTTTAGGAAGCGGCAGTAGCCATATCATTGCATCGCCGTGCGCAAACCAACCCTACCGCCAGGCTCGCACAGGAGCCCAGCAGTAGTTCTGGTGTCTGGTGCGCAGCAATTACGGTGCTAGAAAATACTAAATAGGAGGCAGTAAGGCTCCCCCAGGAAATGGCCGCATGGAACTGTTTAACTTACCATATGGTCATTTTCCTTTTTAAAAGAAAAAGTGTTTTACTGGTGGCAGTAAAAAGAGGCCTCGGCACATGGCAAAAACCACGCGCTGATGCCACCGCAGGGCCCCTTGTATCACCGTTTGGTAAAAGGGTCTCTAAATTTGGAAATGAAATTATTTGACTGTGCTAACTAATGGTCTCACTTAATTGTCGAGCAGTGTTTCATTTCTTTCAATATTCTTTTAATTTTTATCTGAAGTGACAAGTGGGTCAACACCCAGTGAGCCATTTGCTAAATAGTTCTATCTGACTGACGCTAGTTTCCTTCCCATCTCTCAAATTGACTACTGTAATGTCCTTTATATTGGATTATTAGCACAGCAGCTATATAAATTGCAGCCGATTTAGAACTTGGCAGCAATAGTAGTATTGTGGAGACCATGTAGGGTAGGAGTTTTTGTGTGTTTTAGATGCTACACTGGTTTCTACTGGCAGCAAGAATAACATGCAAAATATTAATTCTAATATTCCATACATTAGGGGATAATGAGCCAGGTTAGTTGGCTGGCACACTTATCGTAAAGGAACTTGTGTTCACCACAGGAGCATGCATCAAAGAATATCTCGATAAGATCCAGTTGGAGACCAGTTCTTTGATCTATGGGAAAAAGCTCACAACTTGGTTGTTTCCTACAACTTAACTTTCATTGGTTGAGAAAGGAGGTTACCTTACCATTAAAATACTATTTGATGGCCTTGAGTCTTTCTACTGTATATTTGGGTTTTTGTTTAAGAGGGAAGAGATTCCATAGAAACATCTTGGGACTCTTTAGTTCTGGCTGGGCTTTGGGTTCGGGTTCAGTAATAATTATGCTTATTTGGGTGGGTTATAGGTGGGATTGTGTTTATGCTGTTCAAATGTGGTACATCATCTCAGTTATCTGAAATGGATTTGAAAAGGTAGAGGTTGATATTTTAAGCATGTACAGGGTGAGGCAAAAAAAAGAAAACTACAGGTTTGTTTTTTTTGCAATTTTCTCAGAAACCGCTTCGAATTTCAATGAAAAATGTTAAGTACTTCTTTAGTCATGATACGTATGTATTACTACTGAACAACATTTAATTACCTTAAACTATGTTGATGTTACTGACATTTTAGTGTTACTACTTAGCGATTTTTGTGTGTTAAAAATGTTCAAGCTGAAACACAGTAAAATAACATCATTCAAAAGATGCAATTAACAGTGTGTCAGAATTTTGCAGTTACTGTGAATGCTCAAAATGTCCACCCCAGCTTTAACACAGGCCTTCAGTCACTTTGGGAAGTTCTTAACGGCTTCGTCAATTGGTCCCAGTGGCAGGCTGTCCCAGATAATCTGCAGCGCTTCTTTGAGTTTGGCAATTATTTGCGGCTTTGGGTGGAGCTTGTGATAGATCTCCAACATTGTTCCCCAGACATGGTAGTCGAACGGGTTTAGATCAGGCAAATTTGGAGCTTCCAGTTCTTGAGATAATATGCAGCCACTGTTGCCTTTGCTCTGAACCATTATTCATGCAGTGTCTGGATTCTCATTTTGTCTGCTACTGACACTTTGCCTATAATTGCTGTTCCCATCCAAAATGCTTTTAAAAGAAATTATCTATAAATTATTATTGGGTCCTTTTACCAAGCTGCGGGAAAAAGGGCCCTGCACTAGTGGCGGGGGCCTTTTCCCCTGCTCTCAAGTCCTTTTTAGTGCAGCAGGTAAAAAAAGCCCCCAGACACATATAGCCATGCAATGGGGAGCCCTTACTGCCACCCATTGAGGTGGAGATAAGGGCTCCTGCGCTAACCGGGCAGCGCGTGGCAATGCCTGATTACCGCTGGGTTGTCACCGTGCAAGCCATTTCCAGGGGTTTTCTTTTTCCCCCGGAAATGGCATGCGCTCAGGGTGGGACTAAATTCAAATTGTTCAAATTCAAATTATTATTTACAAAAGTCTATGTCACTGCGACATCAAGCTGGCACCCAGGGCTTTTTTTTTTTTTCAAATAATGGTAGTTTTACAGTGGAAACATTTTTGAACACATGAAACTTGCTGGGTGGTCACGCTAAAAAGTCTGTAATTTTGCTTTGTGTTTAAAGATAATCTCATTCCACCCAGCACAAAATAAAGCTGTAAAATTTCAAGTTAAAAATTCCAAGCAGTTGCTGAGAAAACAGCAAAAAAAAAAAAAAAACTCTAAGGGATTACTTGTTTTTCCCTTACTCTGTATGTAGTCGGTGATAGTGACAAACAGAAATATATGTGTGTGTGTGTGTGTGTATTTTTTTAAAAGTTCAGCCACACAAACACGCTAACCAGGCGATAAGCGGCCAGCGCGCATAAACTGCCCATTACCACCAGGTAAGTGCCACGCGATAGAGAATATTTTCTAACGCATGTTTTGGGCACGTGTCAAATGGAATTACTGTGCGGAGGACATGGTTGCTGGGCGGTAGTTCCAATTGGCATACTTTGGACGTGCTTAGGCGCCAGTATGCGCCTTAGTAAAAGGGCCCCTTAGTTGTTAAATGGCTAAAGTTATCTGTTATGATTTGGAATATGATGTAGGGCATTGTGAGATTTATTTATTTATTTGTTGCATTTGTATCCCACATTTTCCCACCTCTTTGCAGGCTCAATATGGCTTACAATACATCATGAATGGTGGACATGTATAAGAGAATGTACATTTAGTAATACATATAGATCTTGGGTAGCATGATAATGAAGAAACATGATATTAGTGTAGCAAGCAAACATTATAAGACAATTCTGGGTATACGTGTAAGAGTTCACATTTGTTGATCTTTGTGGTATGCTTTGTTAAAGAGATGGGTCTTCAGTAGTTTGCGGAAGCTAGCTAACTCGTAGATCATTTTCAGGTTTCGCGGCAGCTCGTTCCAGAAATGTGTGCTCAAGTAAGAAAAGGATGATGCATGCATTAGTTTATATTTTAGACCTTTACAGTTGGGGAAGTGAAGATTGAGGCATGTGCGGGATGATTTTTTAGCATTCCTGGGTGGTAAGTCAATCAGGTCTGACATGTAGGCTGGGGCATCTCCACGAATGATTTTGTGAACTAGGGTACAAATTTTAAACGTGATGCATTCTTTAAGTGGGAGCCAGTGTAACTTTTCTCGTAGGGGTTTTGCACAATTATGCACTGAGGGGGCTTCTAGCACATGCTAAGTTTTAGCGTGCGCCAAACACTAGAGACACCCATATATTCCAATGGGTGTCTCTAGTGTTTAGCACATGCTAATTTTTAGCGTGCACTAAAAATGCTAGTACGCCTTAGTAAAAGGACTCTTGAATGATGATATTCAGACACTCACTGGAGAAATTATCCATATGAGCCAAGCTGCATAACTAGCATCTATAACTTTAAATAGTAAACTTATCCATTTAAAGCTATATGAGTATTTTCAGTGAGCCTAGTTGGATGAGTAGAATCACTGAAAGTCTATATAAAGTTAAAGGATTTGGGGGTAATTTTAAAGGTAATAAATAGATATAAAACAAAACAAAAGAAAATATGATGATACCTTTTTTTATTGGACTAACAATGAATTTTTTTGTTTAGCTTTCGGATCAGAAATGAGCAAATGTTGACAAATATCAGAATATATAAGTGACACACAAAAGCATTCCAATTTTATTATGGCTTTTAATGTATACATGCCAATAAACACATGGAAATGTATTGTATAAGATTAGTATTCAAAATTAATTTTCCAGTGAGAAGGAATCAACCTAGCAATTAGTATACTTTTTAATAATAAAACCTCAATAGCCTGGGGGGAGCCATAAAGTGCCACACCCCCTCCCCCCAAAATGGCCTCTGTCATAGGTTTTAGCTCCAGTCAGAAAAATTAAGCGGTAAAAACCACTCCGAGGGAGAAAAATATAGCACTCTCGAAAAATTAAAAAATGCTAGTTAGATAACTACTCACTGAACCAAAAAACAATAAGGGCCAGATTCTATATATGGCACTTAAAAAATCCGTGCGGAAAACATTTCCATCTAAGCGTATTCTATATGCAGTGCCTATATTTAGGTGTGATATATAGAATACGCTTAGTTGATAGAAGTGATTCCACTTCTGAACTCTCATCCCCCGTAATCCCACATCCCCCGTAATCCACTTCTGAACTCTCATCCCCCGTAATCCCACATCACTCCTACCTTTACTCATAGAAATATGTATACTATATGTCTTTATGCCTTAATATTGCCCTCAAGCTCCCATTGTCTCCTTCCAATGTTCAATGTTTGTGTTCCATTGTTGCACTCCTTAACGTCACTTTGATTGTCTCGCATAATTCTGCACAATGTAATCCATAACCAATCTGTAACAAATTGTACTTACATCATTCATTTCTTATTGTAAGCCACACTGAACCCGCAAAAAGGTGGGAAAATGTGGGATAAAAATGCAATACATAAATAAATAAATATTCTAGCGCCTAAAACTACACGCATCCATTTACACCAATAAAAACATGGTGTAAATCCTGGCACGTAGATTTAGCTGCAGAGGGGCATATTCTATAACGCAGATAAATTTTGGAATGCCCACGAAATGTCCATAACCACACCCTTTTTTGCCTGCGCGCATTAAAATTTAGGCGCAGTGCGTTACAGAATACGCTTAGGGAGCTGTGTGCGTGAATTCCAATTATTACCAAATAGTGCTGTTAACAACGCTGATTGGCTTATTAAGCCAATTAAGTTACATGTGTTGTTATAGAGTATGCTTGGATTTCAGTGTGGAACGCTAGTCGCGCTATATAGAATCCGGGGGTATATGCTTACAAAAAAACTAAACTACAAATGTTATCAAAAGCTAGTTTTTCACAACAGCTGTGCAAAGCAAATACTTAAAGCAAGCCTCTTATCTTAATCCAATTCCAAGGTTCCAATTGATTTAAAACAGCAGAACTAATCCAAAAGGCTTAAGCTGCTCCAGTGCTGAATACAGAAATGCGACTTTCATCTCTAAAGCAGATATTTATATGGTGGTTTGTCCTTGTGATCTTAAAATACATTGGACAAACCAAGCATATGTTAAAAACCAGACTAATGGAACATAAAAGCTGCTTAGCTACCTCTAGAAGTGAAGCTCCTATGGTGAATCATTGTCAAGAGCTGGGGCACAAGTTCGAGGATTTACGTTGTTTTGCAATTAACCAATTAAAATACAGTGGTAGACACAGTGACGTGTCCAAACAATTACATCAAAAGGAGCAATGTTGGATTTACAGGTTGCAGATTAATTTTTCTAAAGGCTTAAATAGTCCCATGGAATGGATAGCATTCTTTTGAGCTTTTTTCAATTTTTTGATTTCTTTCACTTGTGAATTTGTAAGCATAGTTGGATGGGGAGGAACTTAGGTAGACGCTGATATATGGTCGGTCACCATCTTTGCATTATGCTTTCTGCAAATTTCACTTTCCTCCTGACGCAGCACGGTGAAATGAGAGATGCCTCAAGGAGGGGTCATTTTCTGTGTTCAACAGTGACGTGCAGTCAGGGCATTCAAGGGACTCTCTGAATCCCCAGCCCAGCTCTGCCTTACCAACATGCTATTTTACCTTTAATTCAACTTGGTGGTGGTGGTCCCTTACTATTCCGTTCCCTGTCAGCAACACAGCAGCAACCATGGTGCAATGGAGTAATCCCGCCTTGCAGGGCCTTGAATGGCTACATTGAATCTCGAAAAGTTTAGGGGAATCCTGTCAGATGTGCTCAGGATTCAGGAGACCAAGATTGTCAACTGTCTGGAATTTTTCTGGATTGTAAACATTTCCTGTCTCAGAGTCAGAAGGATGGCTAAGTGTGTGGATATTTTTCAGAGTTTAGCCAACTTCAGCTCTCCAATTCCCTCCCCCCCCCCCCCCCCCCCAGTTCAGAGGCTGTGATAGAATCCAGCCAATGGGAAGGCTCTAGTCACAGGAAGGAAAGGAAGGGATGGGCTGAGTGCTGAGCACTGTTGCCAAGGTTGCGGTTTTCCCGCCCAATTGGGCGGTTTTCCATGACCCGCTGTGGGAAATTTTTGACCGTTGCGGGTTGCGGTGGGCGTGGTTAGTGACGTCGGGGCGGGGTTAGTGGCATTGTGGGTGGGGTTAGTGACATTGTGGGCGAGGTTAGTGATGTCGGGGGTGGAGCTGATGACGGCGGGGGCAGGGTGATGATGGTGGGGCGGGGTGATGATGGCGGGGGCAGGGTTTTGTGTGGGAATTTTTTTTCAATTTGGCAAGCCTGGCGCTGAGCTGCCTGCAAGGGCTGTGTGTGGTGGGAGAAGCTGACTGAGTACTGCAGGAGTTTTAGAAGAGAGCCAGTGAGTTTTTTGGGGCTGGGAGGGAAGGGGGAGATTGTTGAAAATGAGTAGGACTGAAGAATGGAAGAAAGTATGAAGGGTCTGCTGTCAGCTGAGGAAAAGGACTGGCAGGAAATGTCAGAATTTTATATGATGGGGGATGGGAGTGGGGGGAGGAGGGGCACTACCTGAATGAGCACATAAGAAGCAGGACAACACTAGAAAAGAGAGCTAGAAAGTGCATGTAATTTTGTACATGAGGACAGTCTGATATAAAGGTTCCCTTTGAAAATCTGGGCTGGAGTGAAAAAGTTCAGTGAAGAGAAATTTTCAGCCGATGGAATTTACCCTGTTAACTGTTAAATTACTTGGGCAAATTCCTTTCAACGCTTTCTTAATGCTGCCTCCACTCTACCTATATTCCTTCAGAAGCATTAAAAAAAAAACCCCTAAATTATTTTATTTTGATTTTTCAATTTGTGAAACTTTCTTCACATGTAAACGCTGAAATCAGTACCGACTAAGCGTATTCTGTAATCGGCACCTAGATTAGGCGCCAATTAGTTGATATTTCAGCGCCTAAATCTATGTGCATCCATTTACCACCAACAAAATGTGGCGTAAATCTCGGTGCGTAGATTTAGGCGCACTGGGCCATATTCTATAAGTAGGTGAGTAAATTTCAGAATGCCCACAAAACGCCCATTTCCCCACCTATAACCACACCCCATTTTGCCTGTGTGTGTTAGAAGTTTGGTGCACATCATTACACAATACGCTTAGCGTGTTCTGTAATCGGTGCCAATTAGTGCGCGTTATTGCTTGTTAAGTGCTGTTATCAGCGCTCATTAGCTTATTAAGCCAATTGAGTTGCGCGCATTGGATCTCTAGTCACACTATATAGAATTATTATTATTTGGTGCATTTGTATCCCACATTTTCCCACCTTTTTGCAGGCTCAATGTGGCTTACATATTACCGTTAGCGGCGTTAGCCGATTCCGGTCTGAACAAATACATGGTATGAATGAATACAAGGTGATTGCCCTTAAATCTCGCTCTTTCGGGCAGTCCATCCTTGGAATCTAGTTTGTATCAGAGGCAATAGAGAGTGAACATGACTTGCTCAGTTTCCCTGGTTTCCAGCCCACTACTGCAGAGCTGCCAAGTTACCCAGCTCAGGAGGGTCAGTCCTAGTTTTGAACTTATATCCCGGTTCAGTGCTCTATTTTTAGTCCCTGATACCACCACTGAAATCAACACTTCAGGTCCCATAATGTACCACGATAGGGTTGCAGAAATCCAGGGCTGAAAATGTCCCTCCTGGAACTGGGTAACTTGGCAGCTCTTCAGCTCTAACCATTAAGCATGTGCTTGCATAGTCCCCAAGCTCACTCACAAATTGTAATGTTATCATACCCACAGCTAGGCTGTGTACTTTTTGCTGCTGTTTCTGGAGAGGTGAAATGATGGTGTGGGGGTGGGGTTCCTGATTGGGGGGGGGGCACAAATATATGTTTACCTAGGGAGTCAAACCAAGAAACAGAGTTTGTGAGACAACAGGGCTCATTTTCAAAGCATATAGACACAAAGTTCCATGGATAACTATAGAACTTTATAAGTGTGTGCTTTGAAAATACACCTCTGTATGTCCCTTCTCCTCCCAAGTTTGTCAGTGGTCTTCTGCCACCTTTTCCCTGCTGCTGCTGTGCTACTTCTTTAGGCTCATAGCCCAATGCCCCCCCATCATTTTTACCTCCTGTGGGATATAATGGGGTAATAATACTTTTAATTTTTGGGAACAGTGCTAGTCATCAATCTATCTACAACTCTGAAAGAGAGATTCCGGAAAGGTGATGGTGATAACAGAGCTTAAGTTTCTTCAAGTCAACACAGAAATCAAAAGGAGAAATGGCAAATGTTATAGGTGACTCTCAGAAAGAGACCAAAATGTGACATTGTTCAGCACAAACAGTGAATACATTAACCTTAGTTAAGAGTATGCACTGCCCAAATGTTTAGCACATCTACTGAATCCCCTGCTGTAAAAGTCACCGCACACCACTGATGTTCAGCATTGAAGAGTTTTGGAGCAGCTTAATATTAAAGACTTTTGGATTAGTTCCGGTGGTGGTCTAAGTCCATCAGAACTTTGGAACTGGATTAAGATATGAGGCTTACTTTAAATGTTTGCTGTGCATAGCTGTTTTGAAAGACTTGCTTTTGATAACATTTGTAGTTTCGTTTTTTGTAGGCATATAGGGCTAGATTCTATATATAGCACCTGAAAAATCCAAGTGGAAAGAAAATATGCCTAGGCGTATTCTATAAAGTACACCTACATTTTTTAGAATAGGTTTAAATTTCCACATAGTATATAGAATATGCAGAGTGGCCCTCAACACAACCAAATTTGTTAGTATCCATTTAGTCCATAATTTGCTTGGTGTAAATCCTGACACCTAAATTAGGCAGAGATCGGGTGCATTCTATAACAATGCACATAGATTTTAGAAACGCCCACGCCCCACCCCAGCCACATCTCCTTTTCAACTATGCAACTTAGAAATTAGGCACACTGCGTTATAGAATACACTTAGCGAGTTGTGCATGTAAATCTCAACTGCTGATAATTGCTTGTTAACATCCAATTAACAGCGCTGATTAAGTTATGCGCTGTTGTTATAGAGTATGCTTCAATTTCCACATGGAAATTCAGGTGCCATATATAGAATCACCGGATATTGTTTTTTGGTTTAGTGAGTAGCTATCTAACTAGCGTTTTCAATTTTGTAATTAGCCAAGTTGGATTTTTTGGTGTGGTATTTTTTTCTCCCTTGGAATTATTTTTTTACCACTTCTTTTTTCTGACTGAAGCTAAACCCTATGACAGAGGCCATTTTGGGGGTTGTGGCACTTTCTCTTCCCTCCCCCCCCCCCCCCCCCACCCCCCGGCTGTTGAGGTTTTATTATTAAAAAGTATACTAATTGCTAGGGGGTGATTCGTTCTCACTGACGGTATTAGGCAAAATTAATTTTGAATAATAGTTTTGACATTTACCTCCCTTTTGAGTAAATAATACGTATAAGATTAGCCCATATACAAGTATATCGAATGAAAAGAGCACAGTTATATGAGTCGGGTATAGGTGGATTTTTTGTAAATGTCTTTGTGTACATGTCTATTTTGATATCACTTTCATTATAGCCTCACTTTCTGCAGCTTCCATGGGAAATTTTATAACAAACACGTATGCCATATAGAAGTACTCAGGTTGGCAGAAAATGACTAAAGAGCGATTATTCTGGACTTGTTTCTAGGAATATGACAGTACCTCTTATTTGGCCCTTGGGTTCCTGCCAGGCTGACTGCCAATGAAAGGAATAATGCCAAAAATGGAAATATATTATTTATTATAGATATAAAAATAACAATACAGCAAAATGCAAAGCAAGTTATAAAAATATACTTGTGCACTGTAAAATAATGATTATTAAACCAATAGTTATATAAATAAAGATATATAAGTGATTACAGAACTATAATATATCCTGAGAAAAGATTACCAACACTTAGCAGCAAGCTAGGCTACTAACCACAAATCCCAAGACATACCAGTCCTTCACAGGCAAACCAGGACTAACTACCCTAAACTATAGAAAGGAAAATCTTGCTTCTCTCACCCTTTGCAGTCCTTAGGTTCCAGATTTCCAGTGTGGTGAACAATCGGGTTCTTCCATTGAGACTGTAGCAGGATACCTACAAGTCTATCCCCTGCTCAGGAATAAAATCCAAAGTTTTTGCTCTGTGCCCTGGTTCACAGTCTTTTGGGAAGCTACAGAGCTGTAGCTGAACTGACCTTGTCAGCTTTTATCACAAGGAATTCAGTTCACTTGTGTTTAGGAAAATCAGTCTCTCTAGTTCCTCTGAGAGAGATGATACCCTAGGCAAATCTTCTTAGGGAAGGGAAATGGATAATGTATCCCAGAAACAGCGTGCCAATCTGATTCACCAAAAGCCAATTTAACAAGCCATGTTTTTAATGAGGACTTGAAAGTTTTGAAAGACGTCTCAGACCGAAGCAAGGAGGGAAGGTTGTTCCAAGTGTGAGGAGCGAGAAAATAGAAAACGCCGTGACTAGTGGAATCATAGAAAGCCTTGCACGGGGCCAGGGAGAACCAGATAATGGTCATTCAAGGAGCAAAGAGTGTAAGAGGGGAAATAAGGTATGGTTAAGCGTGCTAAATAAACTGGAAGCCCCAGGCGGAAAGCATGAAAAGTCAGTGCAACTATTTTAAATTGAATTCTGTATACAACCGGTAGCCAATGGTATTGTTTCAAAAGAGGGGGTACAGTGGTCTGAGTGGCGTACATGGCATAAAAGCCTAATTGTAGTATTTTACAAAGACTGCAGTTTGTTTTAATGATGACTGTGGGAGACCAGCATATACTATATTGCAGTAATCAAGTCTGGAACTGAAAAATGAAAGAAGAAGCATATGAAAATCTTTGTGACTGAAAAGGTGTCGAATGACCATTCAAAGCTGACAAAAGAGAAAGAAAGAAGTCTTTGCTAAGTATGCGATCTGAGGTTTGAACGAAAGAGCAGAGTCCCAAATAATGCCTAGGTACCTGAAATTAGTGACTGGAGTGATTTTTGAACCTAATAAGGTAAGATCAGATGACGGAGGAGTAAGAATCCCTGAAAACCAACAAGCTGAAGTCTTATCAGGGTTAAGGATCAGATGATGGTCTTTCAACCAGAGGGCAACTGTGTCTAAACAGGTCTGAAGAGGACTTATTTTGGGAGAGGATGAAGCGCTTGAATAGGTGGGAAAGATTAGAAGGATGTCATCAGCATAATAATATGCTGAGATTCCCAATGACTGAATGAGTGTGGCAAGGGGACTGAGAAATAGATTAAACAGAATAGGGGAAAGAATTGAACCTTGTGGAACACCACAGTGCAACCCTTTAACTTCTGAAGTTGAAGACGCTGTGACCACTTGAAAAGAACGTTGAGATAGAAAAGATTGAATCTAATTTAGTACCACAGCGGAATTACAAAGAGATGAAAGGTGAGTGAACAACAGGGCGTGATCGACAACATCAAAAACTTCACTAAGATCAAGTGAAACAGCACTATTTAACCAGCCTTTCCTGGCTGGTTAAATAATGCTGAATATCAGTCAGACACTCTTACCTATTTGTTGCTTTTGGGGTCCTTTTACTAAGGTGTGCTGAAAAATGGGCTGCGCTAGTGTAGGTGCGTGTTTTGGGTGTGCACAGATCCATTTTTCAGCACGTCTGTAAAAAAAAAAAAAGGGCTTTTTAAAATTTTTGCCGAAAATGGACGTGCGTCAAAATAAAAATTGGTGGACGTCCATTTTGGGCCTGAGACCTTACTACTACCCATTGACTTAGAGGTAAGGTCCCACGTGGTAACCATGCGGTAATGGTCTACATGCGTAGATTGACAATTACCGCCTGGTTTCTGCTGCGTACCGGAAAATAAAAATTATTTTCTGGCGCGTATAGTGGACGTGCATAAAAAAACAAAATTATCTCTCAGGCCACGCGGTAGCAGGGCGGTAACTCCGAATTGACGTGCATTGGGTGCATGTAGGCGCCTACGCGGTTTAGTAAAAGGGCCCCTTTGTTTGCTGTTGAGGGTTGTACTGCTGCTTTGCATTGTACATCAAATTGCAATAGTAAAGGAAGCAGCAAGGAATTGTGTAACTACGTACACACATAAGTTTGTAGATACTTAATACCATCATTTATAATTAAATTAAATTGAATTAATCTACTGAATGCAGGATCCAGATTGATGGAGGGAACCACAACACCACTGAGATGTGCCATGTGATTGACAGTTCAACCAGGCATCAATCGATGGTTCCATACTTCTATATATGTGGAAGACATGGGCTGTCACTGGTCAGCTTGATTGTAAGGTCAGCAGTAGGAAATGACTTGCACACAGACTGGAACGATATTTACAGGGGCTGGATAAATAAAACCTGGTGAGCAGCACATCTGAAATTAAGGAGATGGAGATATAATACCTAAGTCCAGGAGTCAGACCAGTGGGAAGAGGGAATAGGACTTACGGAGCATGAGTACCACTGTGAGACTCTTTATCAGAGAGTATGGTTAGGCATGGACTACAACACAAGCCAATGTCCTCAGCTGGCCAAAAGGGTAACCTGCTACAGCATTACAGTGGTATTGTAGATCTGATGCAGGAAAGGGATGCTAAGGAAAGAAAGTCTTTTGGAGATGGAAAGGACCAAGAGCCCTGATGAGAAAAGGGGGTAGAAGGGAAGAAGGGAATCTAAGCGGAACTGAGCCCTGATAGAGAAGGAGGGAGAATTAGCTGAAGAGGAATGAGGACATGAATATGCACTGATTAGAATGGAGGGAAAGGAAGGAACACTGATAGAGAATGAAGAAAGAAGGGTTTGCTGAGGTAGAGAAGAGAGGCTTCTGATGGGGGTAAATAGGAAGAAAGGGGGCCCTGATGGGAAAGTGGGATAGATGGAAGGGTTGGGAGGGAGGCTGATGGAGATGAATGAGAAGAGAGTTCTAATGAGTAAGGAGGGAGAGATGCCTGAGGAATGAGCAGCAGATAAAATTCTTTGGACGGGGGAGAAGAGTGAGGAGGAGAGCCATTAAGAGGCCCTTTTTACTAAGATGCGTAGGTGCGTACACGCATCAATTTGGAGTTACCGCCCGGCTACTGCGTGGCCCGGGCGGGTAATTTCATTTTTTAAGCGCATCTGTTACGCATGGCGGAAACCGGGCGGTAATCGTCGTGCTACGTGTGTAGATGATTACTGCATGAGACCTTACCACTAAGTCAATGGGTGGCGGTAAGGTCTCAGACCCAAAATGGATGCGTGCCAATTTTTATTTTGCCGCACATCCATGTTCAGCAAAAAAATTTTTAAAGGCCTTTTTTACAGGCGTGCTGAAAAATGGATTTGCGTATGCCCAAAACACGTGCCTACACTAGTGCATCCCATTTTTCAGCGCACCTTAGTAAAAGGACTCCTTAGTATGTTAATTGGAAGAGGTAGCAGGATGGGGACAGGACAGAAAGAAAGAGGTAGCTACAGAGAAATTCAGGAAAATACCAGAAATTGAGCTTATACAAAAAGGGCCAGATTCAGTGAAAAACAGGCACCAGGAAAAAAAATCAGCACTCGGTGCTATGCTCCAGGTTGAACATCCTTTATAGGATAGCACCTAGTGGGGATTCCCACACCTAGCGAACTTATGCCAGCTAAGACCTAGTGTAAATCCTGGCACGCAAGTTGGGCACAGATTCCACAACACTGCGTGCATCTTTGAGAATGGCTCTGACCTGCCCATGGCCACGTCTCCTTTTGAGTTGCGCACAATAGGATTTGGGTGCCCAGTTTTATAGAATGGCGTGCTGCAAGATGTACGTGCAACCCCTAATCGGTGCCAATTAACATCAGTTATGGTGTTAATTGGCTATTATATCCATTAGGTTGGCACGCATCTCAGGATCATGTCCAAATTTGGGCACAGATACTTGAGTGGCTCTTCATAGACTCTGGGGGAAAGTGTTTATACTTCATAGGTTCACAATTTTCACTCACGGAACACAAAATTATTATATTCTGTGTTGCAGACAGAGATCATTCCGTTAATGGGGGGGGGGGGGGGGGGAGGGGGGTTGAAAATTATTCATGACCTTTCGGTAGCAGCTCAAGATGAATCGCATTCATTACAGTAGATACTTCCCTGTTCCTTGAGGACTTACAATCCACGTTGGTACCTGGGCAATGGAAGGTTATGGGCCCTGTTTACTAAGCCGCACTGTAGGCACCCTAGCATTTTTAGCACGTGCTAATGCTAGAGATGCCCGTAGGAATATATGGGGTCGTTAGGAAACAGAGCCCTAACTGACTTGCCCAAGATGACAAGGAGCAGCAGTAACCTCTAGGCTACTCCTCCACACTGTTGCATTTAGACTTTCTATAGCAGCTTTGTGGATACTGACATTCATATCATGTGAGAAATGAACAGGCAGCAAGAATTCTGAGGCATTTGGTCTCAGATGCATTTTTTGTTCACTTAAAAAGACATAAGCATTATTACGTTTTAGGAATATGTTAAAGTACATGAAAATATTTCTATGAATGTTCTAAGAATATTGCTCTACTTAATAGAATTGGAAAAAAATTGTAGCAATTACTTTTGGATAGTTTTGCATAAATATGATGTTTTCCAGTTCATAAATTTGATTCTTGAGTGCATAATTTCCTGGGTTGTAAACAGTAAGCATTCATTTCTCTTCACATTCTTTAACAATGTGTTATTATGTGCAGTTTCATTTAAGAGATCTTGTATGTATATGAAATTAACATTTATTATTTTCCAGTAGTTCTTTGATAAGGCTTATATTTTGGTAACCTACATGCTGTATTTATATGTCTTAATGGATTTGGAATAGTCATTTAGGGTCCTTTTACTAAGCTGCGGCAAAGGAGGTCCTGCACTGGCATCAGTGTATGTTTTGATGTGTGCTGGGGGCTCCTTTTACTGCAGTGGGGTAAAAGGCTGCTTTTTATTTTAAAGAAATGGCCACGCAGCAAATGAAGCACTTGCCGTACATCCATTTGGGGGGGGGGAGCACTTACCGCCACCCATTGAGGTGGCAGTAAGGGCTCCCACGCTAACTTGGCAGTTTAGCGAGTGTACAAAATGCCAAACTTATGGGGCCCTTTTACTAAAGCTCAGCACATGCTAATGGACATTAGCGTAGATTAAATGCTACGCTGTCTATTTTATACCTATGGGCCACATGGCTAAGAACATGCTAATATCCTTTAGCCTGTGCTAAACTTTAGTGAAAGTGCCCCATAAGTTTGGCATTTTGTACACAAATACTTTTTTTATTAACATTCTAGTTGGTACTGCATACAATTAATGTAACATTTGATTCCTTATTTTACATTGTTCTCTATGTTTTTATAATTTTTCTCCAGTATCGCTCTTTGTGTTTGTTTAAAATTGGTCTGTTATATGTTTGTTTCAATTTTTTTATTTGTGAAAACCATACCCCTGATGCAGGCAACGCTGAAACGTGGCCACACTGGGTTTTATGTTTATCCATTAAGGGCTAGATTCTATATATGCCACCTAAAAAAAATCAGTGCCAAAAAAAACCCTGTTAAGCGGTAATCTATAAGCCATGCCTAAAGTTCAGTGTAGTTTATAGAATTAATGCATAAGCGGAGAGGTCACCCGTAAATTTAGGCACTGCCATTTGCACCAATGAAAACACCGTTATTCAATAATTACGCATGTAACTCAAAAACATGCCCCTGATCCACCCAAAATTGTTCATGACCCTCCGATTTCTATGCCCCCTTTTTCAGGTGCAGATCCCACATCTAAATTTATGCACTTAGGTCTCAATTAAATCTAGTTAGTTGCCAATAATTGCTTGTTAAAGACCAATTATTGGCACTGATTGGATCATTATTCTATTAAATTGTGCATACAAATCAGGAATGCACTTAAATTTGCACACGCAATTTTTGTGGACTTTATAGAACTAGGAATAAACTTACATTCGCCATACTGGTGTTCCACTTTCATCAATCTTCCTTGTATTAGCTACCGCTGGAGACAGGATACCCAGCTTCATAGCCATTTGGCTTGGCTCTTCATATGTTCTTATGTCCATAGGGAAAGAGAGAGATGAAGAAACTTCAGAGGTAGGATATCTGTGAGTGGTAAACTCACTTCTCATTCCTCTCCCCCCTAAAAAACCCCAAACCCAAATTCTTCTTGTTCTTAAGCTATAAGGGGCCCTTTTACTAAGCCATGTAGGTGCCTATCAGCCTTATTTTCGAAAGTGATGGGCGCCCATATTTCAACCCAAATCGGGAGATGGGCACCAATCTCGCAAAGGCGCCCAAATCGGTGTAATCGAAAGCCGATTTTGGGCATCTTCAACTGCAATCTGTTGTGGAAACGGGCAAAGTTGACGGGGCGCCCTTGGCTGATAATCGGAAAAAAGCAAGGTGTTTTTAGTGCGAATTTGGGTCACTTTTTTTGGACCCTTTTTTTTCACGAACAAGTCCCGAAAAAGTGCCCTAAATGACCAGATGACCACCGGAGGGAATCGGGGATGACCACCCCTGACTTCCCCAGTGGTCACTAACCCCCTCCCACCAAAAAAAAGCAACTTTAACAACTTTTTTTTCCAGCTTGTATGCCAGCCTCAAATGCTATACCTAGCTCCATCACAGCAGTATGCAGGTCCCTGGAGCAGTTGTTAGTGGGTGCAGTGGACGTCAGCCAGGTGGACCCAGGCCCATCCCCCCCTACCTGTTACACTTGTGGTGGTAAATGGGAGCGCTCCAAACCGCCCCCAAAACCCACTGTACCCACATCTAGGTGCCCCCCTTTAGCCATAAGTGCTATGGTACTGGTGTAGAGTTGTGGGCAGTGGGTTTTGGGGAGGATTTGGGGGGCTCAGCACCCAAGGGAAGGGAGCTATGGACCCCTAGGGTGCCCGGTTGGTGTCCTGGCATGTGAGGGGGACCAGTGCACTACGAATCCTGGCCCCTCCCATGACCAAATGCCTTGGATTTGGTTTGTTTTTGAGCTGGGCGCCTTCGGTTTCCATTATCGCTGAAAAACGAAACCGCCCAGCTCAAATCCGCACAAATCCGATGCATTTGCCTGGCACAAACCGTATTATCGAAAAAAAAGATGGACGCCCATTTTTTTCGAAAATACGGTCTGTCCCGCCCCTTCACGTACCCGTTCTCGGATATAGACGCCCATGGAGATGGGCGTTCGTGTTCGATTATACCCCTCCACGTGCACCAATTCAGAACTAACTCCCAGCTACCACGTGGCCCGGGCGGTAATTTCATTTTTGACGTGCGCCCACTATGCCCGGCACGTGGCACTGACCGGGTGGTAATCGGTATTGTATGTGCACCTTACCGCGAAGTGAATGGGTGGCAGGAATATCTCTGGCCCAAAATGGACGCGCGCCAATTTTCATTTCACTGCACGTCCATTTTTGGCCCCAAAAAAGGCCTTTTTGCAGGTGTGCTGAAAAATGGACCTGCATGCGCCCATTACACACATCTACACCAGCGCAGCCATTTTTCGGTTCACCTTAGTAAAAGGACCCCTCAGTCTTTGAGTAAGTGCAGTATAGCACAAAGAGGACCAGAATAGCTATAAAGGAGTAAAGCAGATACTCAGAGCAGTAAGATTAGAGCCCACTCAGAACACCACTTAAAATCCATGCAATGCATCTACCAGGGTTACTTCTAGTTAGAGATAACACCGCTTTCCCCTTATGTCTGTACTGTTTGCAGTTTTGATCCCGGTGATGCTGCCTATCTTTAAGCAACTAATCGAGTGTGGTGCTTTAATGTTGACTCTATGGCGTGAGTCACTTTAATTTTAACTTCAGATAAAAGGATGCTGCAACTGCTAGGGTTGACTTTGTACTTACGGTCAGGGAAGCAGAACTAAGTAATTCAGAGAGGCTGTACCAGCTGTGTGCCCTGAGTAAGAATATCCCTGTTCCTTTTTTCAAATCTTAGTAGCATGGAACAGTACTGCAATGAATGTGCAATCTTAAGACTATGAGAAGAGATCACAGCATTGCCCATGTTGTCTTACTGGCTGAGAATTGGTACCATAAATGTGCCCACAGAGGAAGTGCCCCAAATTATGCAAGTCTTTTTATTTTTAGTTTTATTCTGTGATTTGTTGTGATTAGGAAAGACAGTAACACTTATATTGCTAGTAGGTACAGAGAAAACCCAGCACTGGCGTTTTGACAATAACATGTTCTACAACTGCAAGAAAACTAATATACTGTCAAACGTTAGCAAAAATAGTAACAGCAGCTGAATAAAAAAAAGGAAATACTTTTGAAAAGGCAAAAGCTTGGAAGACAGAAAATAAGCAGAGCAAAGTGGAGAGGAAACAGTTCAGAATTGCTAGTGCAGAAGGAGATAGACATCATCCCATTCCCAGGACCATCACATTGGGATCATCACTAGCATCATTACCATCATGATAACAAGAGTCCACAGGCTGATAACTTGTCACTTGTACAATGTAAAAAAACAAAAAACATGGAAAAGACTTAGGGGGTCCTTTTACTAAGGTACGCCGAAAAATGGGCTGGTGTAGGTGCATGTTTTGGGCGCGCATAGATCCATTTTTCAACGCGCCTGTAAAAAAAGGCCTTTTTTTAAAAATTTTGCCGAAAATGGACGTGCGGCAAAATAAAAATTGGCGCATGTCCATTTTGAGTCTGAGACTTTACCGCCAGCCATTGACTTAGTGGTAAGGTCTCACTCAGTAACCATGCGGTAATCGTCTATGCACGTAGAATGATGATTACTGTCCAGTTTCTGCCGCTCGCAGGAAAATAAATATTATTTTCCAGCGCGTGTAGAGGACGCGTGTAAAAAACGAAATTACCTCCCGGGCCTCGATGTAGCTAGGTGATAACTCCAAATTGACGCATGTAGGACGCACGTACATGCCTACGTGGCTTAGTAAAAGAGCCCCTTAATATGGAAATCTCCTCAGCAGCATTCTTTCAAAAAGGATTTTCAGGATACCTACAATGAAAGTCCACTTAAACAAAGAAAGCTGTTAATTTGCATATTCTGAATATCCTGACAGCAAGATCTGTTTGCAGTAATGGCAGCACAAAATTGCCTGCCCCCCCCCCCCCCCGCCCCCTCCACACACAGAAACATACAAAATAATGATAAAGACTACATAATTTATCTAGTCTACCCATCCATACTAATTAACAAGTTCCACTATTCCTTCCTGTCCCTTAGATATTCTCTGTGCTCATCCCATGTTTCTTGAATTCAGATACTGTCCTGTTCACCTTGATCTCCACTGGGAGGCTGTTTCATGCATCCACCCTTCTTTCCATAAAGAAATATTTTGTTAGATTTCTTCTGAGTCCATCCCTTGCCTCCTTATTCCAGAGCATGTTTTCAATTTAAAGAGGCCTGCTTCGTGCATTTATGTTATAGATCTATTTAAATGTCTCTATCATATCTCCCATCTTCAGCCTTTCTTCCAAAGTATGCATATTGAGAGTGTTCAGTCTGTTCCCATATGCTTTATGATGGAGGCCACTGACCATTTTAGTTCCTGCCCTCTGGACTGACCCCATCCTGTTTATATCTTTTTGAAGGCACGGTCTCAGAATTGTACACAGTACTCTAAGGGGTCCTTTTACAAAACCATGGTAAAAAGTAGCCTGTGATAGTGGGCGTATCTTTTAGGCGCGCTGGGCCATTATTTTACCGCAGCTAGGAAAAAGGCTCTAATTTTAAAACTAGCATGTGCACCTATTTTTATGGCCTGAACCCTTACCACCACCCATGATCTACCCACGCAGAAACCATGCAGCGCTCACCAATGTGGGTATGCCACCAGTTACCGCCGGGAACGTGGCAATGTAGCTGTGCTAACTGAGTAGCGCTGAACAGGCCTACTCTCTGCCCCTCCGCCCAACCTGCCCCAGCACTTAAAAATAGACTTTATTTTTTAGCACATGGGAAGCGCGCACACATGAAAAAATTACCACAGGATGCCTGAGCGCACCCCGCAGTAATCACTTTTCTACTGCTTACCACAGCTTACTAAAAGGGCTCCATATGAGCCTTTTTGATTAAAAAAAAAATAGAGCCCCACCTCTACAGATTGGTTGCAGGTTCATCTAATTGGGTTGCAAAAACCCAAGGAAGCAGTACAGTATAGAAAATGAAAAGTACTTATGTGCATGAAAGAAGAGCAGGTCCTGAAGCTAGAAAGCAAATAGGAAAAGCCACAAGGTGCTTAGGAATAGGAATGACGAACCTTTTTCGGAGATGGGAAGGCGGTAGAACTAGAGGACATGAAATGAGATTGAAGGGGGGCAGACTCAAGAAAAATGTCAGGAAGTATTTTTTCACGGAGAGAGTGGTGGATTCTTGGAATGCCCTCCTGCGGGAGGTGGTGGAGATGAAAATGGTAACGGAATTCAAATATACATGGGATTAACATAAAGGAATCCTGTTCAGAAGAAAGGGATCCTCAGAAGTTTAGCTGAGATTGGGTGGCGGAGCCGGTGGTGGGAGGCATGGCTAGTGCTGGGCAGACTTCTACGGTCTGTGCCCTGAAAATGACAGATACAAATCAAAGTAAGGTATACACAAAAAGTAGCACATATGAGTTTGTCTTGTTGGGCAGACTGGATGGACCGTGCAGGTCTTTTTCTTCCGTCATCTACTATGAATGGCCCGCAGGAAAAAGAATGGTATTCGGCATAAGTCTCATTTAGGGGCCCTTTTACAAAGTCACAGGAGGGCTAACGCACGTGTAGCTTGTGCCCAATCGGGATTCAGAAAGAAAGATAAGTGTGCTTTTTGAAAAGACATTCAAATATAAAAAATTTTGAAAAGTCAAAAATACTGAAAAAATGTGAAAAAAAATAAAAAAAATTTGATTGTGGACATTGTTTGAATAAAGTTTGCTAAGTATGAAGGTTTTTTGACATATGATTAGGCTGTCATCTGCGAGGTACTATGTTGGCAAAGAACGTTTAAGTAATGCAGACTGATGAGGTCTCTTTTCTCCTTATTTTTTGGTATATATCTAGCAACAAGTGTTTTCATCCACAATTCTAGTATGTTGGTGTTATCAATTTCCATCTCAACATTCTATGCAAAATGGGCCTTCACGTGAAGTAGCAGAAACTGTTACAAAACAAAATAGTACAAAAATGCCCATCCCTACTATCTGGCCTCCAATTCAAGACTTTAGGTATGTTGCTATAGTTCCATATCAGACTCTTATGGTTAGTTCAGGTAAGTCAGCATACAACTGCCTTCAACTTGCATGGGGGCCGATACTCAAAGCATTAGCACAGCTTTAAGGTAGTTTTACCATGGGTTTTCCATGCCTTTTTAAAGATCCCTCAGTTATCACAAGTGTGGCTTTTTTCCAACCCCAGCAGAAGAATCAATTTATTTACATACAAGTAGTTAGGTTAATTGTCAGGTTGAAGGCTTCTGCAGGATTCATCCAGTCAGTAGTTGTATTTAATTGCTTATTCACATTCAGACTGCAAATAAACAGAACCTGGCTACAATTCCTGCAGGCATAAATAGGTAACAAGCTACAGACATTCACAGTTGGGGGAAAGCTTAAGTTCATTCCATTGATCTAGTCTAGGGTTCAGACTGACTAACTTTTCCTTTCGACAAAAGAGAGTAACTTTATACAATACTTCAACTCTAATTTACACTGAACACAGCTTAAAATTAATACATCAACATATCTTGGTATCAAAAGTCATAGGTCTGCATGGGATCCATACAACAGGTTGGCCTCCTATCCATCTAAACCACAAGAACATCCTCTTTGAATCTCCCAAGGACCAACTGAGATCCTCAGGGATACCCAGTCACCAAGCTATCAACAATTTAGTTTAACCTTTTATCCGAGCCTTACTGTGACTCTGCACATAGTACATGAGCCCTGAGCAGTTCTCGGTGCAAGGTCAGTCAAGACGCTTTCCTGCAAATTCTATAAAGTTTGGCACCCAACTTTACACTTAGAGCCAGATTCTGTAAATGGTGCCTAAAAAATTGGTGCCGATAAAAACTACACTTAGAGCTATTCTATAAACCTCACCTAAAGTTAGGCGCGGTTTATATAATACGTGTAGAGCCGTTCCTGTACTACAATTCAGGTGCAGAACTAAAACCTGGCGTAAATGCCATTGTCTAACTTAGGTGTGGGTTGGGCATATTCTTTAACAGTGTGTGTAACTTTTAGGAATGCCCATAACCTCCCATACCCCTCCCATGGCCACACCCCCTTGTGAGATCCACATGATAGAATTTACACGCACCACTTTATAGAATACACTTAGCAAGTTGTGCGTATAAATTCTAATTAGTACTGATAATTGCTTGCTAGTGGCCAATTATCAATGCTGATTGTCTTGTTAATCAATCAAGATGCGCATGCAATTTAGCCATGTGGCCAAAATTGCATAATCAACTTTAGTCACCATATATAGAATCTGGGGGTTTGCACGCAAAGTTGGGTATTCATTTATAAAATTAGGTCAGTTGTGTGTACAAATTAATTTAGTAGGATGTTAATTTGAAACTGACAATTTCTCGCTATAATTGGCGCTAACTGGCACCTATTAGTAGTTACACATGCAGTCACTATTCTATAAATTGCACTCAAATCCCAGTTAGGCACACATATTACAGAATACTATCACGTGCCTAACTGCCTACTGTTGGCCACAAGCACTAACACCAGCCTTTGAGTTGACATAAGTGCTTTAACATTTTTTCTACAAATTACAGTGGTCACTATAGAGGTTTTATTTGCTGCTTTACTAGCATCCATGTTGGATTTGTCCTCATTGAGGAAGAAGGTTTGATTTTACAGATACGCTATGGCTTTCTTATGCCATCTATTTAAATGCAGAGTCGTTTAAGTCATTTAAGGGAGTTTATCTTCTGGTTTGTTTTTGCCTTCGAGAGCATTTGAATAATTGAACCCCTGAAGCAAACGTTGTTATGCCAAAACACAGCCTGTATCTAAAAAGAGATCCTTTATTGATTGACCCGACATGGCCGTGTTTCAGTATTATGCCTGCATCAGGGGTCAGTGTAAGGAAGTTCCAGCAAACAAAAAGGATTCAATACTATATAATTCCAAAACTTTTTCAGGACAACATGATGTTCCAATAGACTCTACATCTCACACGCTAACAGTCTCAAATGTCGCATGTGCTCACACGCTTTTTTTGTGTATCAAACTGTGCCAAGGAGATCAGTGCATTACCTCAGGACAGCACGGTGCACAATAAGACCTCGCACTGTACTCACAACAAGCCCAGAATGTCACTCAGTAGTCTAATTAGAGGCCACTTCTCTAGGAGGCTTGAGAATGTCATTTTGTATCACTAGGAGAGCAGTGAGGACAAACAGCACCAGGCCTAGGTTGAAAGGAGAGATATGCACTAAGCTCTAGAGATGTCAGAACAGCAAACTATACCTGACGATATGGCTGCCATCTACTGTGGGGATATGGAAAATGCAAAGTCCCTGTGAGGGTACTGACAGGAAGGCACAGCATGAAAGAAAAGTATGGAAGATGCTTTTTAAACAGGGGCCACAAAAGAACAAGAGTCAGGAAGACTACGAGCAGAAGTGTGTATTCAGTACACACTAGTTGTCTGTGTAGGTAAAGGTATGATGTATCCAGGTGGTTGATTCTTCCCCCCCCCCCCCCCCCCCCACACACAGTAAGTCCTCATCAAGGGTTTCTAGAATTTGTGACTCCACCTGGCCTTGAGCTTTACAGTGTGTCTCCATTCTGTCCACTACTTCTTTAGATCCTCAGCATCTCTATTATTACGAAATATACCATTAACTTTGTGCCAGATCCCAACCCATATCTTCTGCTTTGTATAAGTACTAACATTTTACCCAGTTGAGCCAAACAAGGTCTTCTAATACCTATGTATGTCCCTATTACATCTACCTCTATGGGTGACAAGTTAGGGGTAGATATTCAGTGGAATTTAATTAGGTAGGAAGGCCCCTACTTGGTTAAATCCTGCTGGACGGCTCTGTCACTCATATTCTGTGACACTTAACTGGTTAATGCCACTGAATAGCAGCACAGACTATGATACTGTCTGGTTAGTACCAGGACAGTCCAGGGTTAGAGTTGTGGAAGAGCTGGGACTTACCTGGTTAGTGGTGATTTTGTGTTTGATAACCAGGCAAATGCCTGGATAATGTTAGGACAGCAAATTGACTGTCCAACCTTTATCCAAGCAGTTATCCAGACCTCAATCTGAATATGGGCCAGCACCTGCATAACTTCTGGAGGCCACTGAAGACCCTGATATTCAATGCCGGTGCCTGGTTCAGATTCAGCCCAGGATAGTCAGTGCCTTTAAATTCGCTGACCACCGTGGGCTGAGTAACTTGGGGTTAGATTTTTTCAACAAGCTCTTTTAATGAGAAGCTATTCTACAGTGCATGGCAGTACAGACCTGTAGTCTTTTAAAACGTGGAAATGACAATTTTATACAATGTAGAAGGCATCGTATTGGACAGTGGAATTTTATACATGGTTCCTCCTAAAACTGATGCTGGCTATGCACCTGTAGTCATTTTGCATGTGGTTAAGGCCAGTTCAGAGCAGTCTAGGCAGAGATAACTTTTACATGATCCCACATAGCTTATGGGTTTTGCTTATTGTCAGTTCCAGCTCTGATTTGTTAAGACATTTGACTTGGAAAAATTGAAACCCTCATTATGTGTTTGAACTTGACAAGGACCGCAGGCAGCTAAAACTTCAACATGGTACAGAGTAGCGGCTTGGGCTACATGTTTGAAATAAAATACATAGATGTGTGTGACACGTTGTCAATGCTTTATATTAACTACTGTTCATTTTCTGTTTGTTTGTTTGTTTGGATGGATATAGGCCCAAAGGCAAGCTCTGTGGATGGTGGTGTCATATGTGGAGCCTCTCCTCAGGGGTCCTGCAGCAATAATCTATGTGGCTTGCCTATTTGTACTAAAATTTAGGAGCCACTGAATGGGATTGAGTAGTAGGTATTTGTTTATTTATTAGGATTTATTAACTGCCTTTATGAAGAGATTCACCCAAGGTGGTGTACAGCAGATACAGTTTAACATAAACCTTACAATTTTGTTAACAGCATAGCAATAGTAAAATAACCAAGAATAAACATAAATACAATGAGGGGTCCTTTTACTAAGCAGTATAGGCACATATGTGCATCCTATGTACATCAAGTTTGAACTACCTCCTGGCTACCTCATGCATGCGGTAATCAACATTGTATGCGCATTGACAATTACCACCCAGTTAACACGTGAGACCTTACTTTTCTCCACTAACCTCTAAAGAGAAAAGGAACATGCAAAACTGTCCCAACGCACAGTTTTGCATGGAAATCTTCAAGGTCTGAGAAAAGCATCTTTTTGAAAGCTGAGGGTTTTATTTTTGTTTGTTTTTGATCATGCAAAAGGATTTAGCCACTGCTTGTCAGCAATGGTAAATCTGGAGTGCAAACCAGCTCATTCCAGGCACTTTATTTTGTGGTGAAATCTTACAGAAATGGGTGGTGAGATTTCCCTTCCCATCCAATTCATTTCTATTCTATTTGAGATTATGCTTTCTTTTTCCTGCCCCTTTTGTTCCAGTGTTAAATGGAAAAATTAGTTTGTAGGCAAGTACGTGATAAATTCAGTATATAGTCTATAAAACCTTATGCTTGAAAGTACGTCAACAATGATCCATTCAAAGAAAAGAAAAGACATATATAACTTTAATAATCAAAAAGTATATTGTCTACTCCCTAAATGCAAGACTTGAATCATATATCATGTAAACAAAATGTTCTGACAGCATCACAATGCACATAGCAATATATCTCGATTAAAGACAGAGAATAAACTAGTATAACTTTATCCCTCAGCAAGTCCTGAATATCTGGGTCTGAAATCACTTCCCTTCCACGTTAAAAAAAAAAAAAATTGGTTTTGCTTACAACAAAATAAGAAATATGTGGAGAACACTCTAAACTAAATTTTAACAAACTGTCATTGCTTTTGCTAAAGTGGAATGACCTTAAACGTGATGGTTTAAAAAAAAAAATACACTTAAACACTGCACATCCGCCAACTTTCCAAGGAGGAGTGAACAGCAGGAGACATTACATTTTGCAGGATGTGTAAAATGTTTGTACAATGGATGCAGTGGGAAGTGCATACATGAAAAGAAGAGCAATTTCTAGATAGTAACCAAAAAAGTCACTAAGAGGCTCATTTTCAAAAGAGAAAAAAGTCCAAAAAGTGGCTTAAATCTGCATTTGGACATTTTTATCCCATAAATTGGATGTTTTGGTCTAGACCTGTTTTATTAAAGAACAAGCCATAAAAGAGTGCCTTAAATGACCAGATGACCACTGGAGGGAATCGGAAATGACCTCCCCATACTCCCCCAGTGGTCACTAACCCCCATCCCGCCCCCCCAAAAGTGTGATTAAAAACATTACTTACCAGCCTCTATGCCAGCCTCAGATGTTATAACCAGGTCCAGTAGAGATCCATGCAGGTCTCTAGAGTAGTCTAGTGGTGGGTGCAGTGCACTGCAGACAGGTGAACCCAGGGCCACCGAGAGACTGGGCCGGGCACGAGGCAAGGCCGCCCCCAGGGCTCCGCACCTGCCGCCCCACCCCCCGAGGTCACCGCTGCCGCTTCCCCCTCCACCTCCCCTCTGAGGTCACCACCGCTCCCCCCGAGATCACTGCAGCCACTGCTCCCCCCCGAGGTCACCGCCACTGCCACTCCCCTCTCCACCCCCCGAGGTCGCCACCGCTCCCCCCTCCGTCCGCCACTGGGCCGGGCCCCCCTGCATTGAAATCACAGTCTCACCTCTGTGAAAGCAGTGCTGCAGACAGCAGAATGCCTCCCTTTGGCTCTGCTTCCCTCCTTGTGTCCCACCCTCGAGGAAGTTACATCAGATGAGGGTGGAACACAGGGAGGGAAGGAGGGCCGAAGGGAGGTGTTCTGCTGCCTGCAGCACTGCTTTCACGGAGGTGAGATTGCGATTTCAATGCAGGGGGCAGACGGTTGACGACAGAGGGCTGGTGGGACTGCGGTGCCGGGCCCCCCTTGGAGGCCCGGGCCCATTGAATTTTGTCCCCCCTGCCCCTCCCTCTCGGCGGTTATAGGTGGACCTCCCCCTATCTGTTACACTTGTGGTAGAAAATGTGAGCCCTTAAAAATCTCACAAGAAACCCACTGTACCCACATATAGGTGCCCCTTTCACCCATAAAGGCTATTGTTTGTGATTGGTTTGAATCTGAAGAATGTTTATGCCAGTGTTGACTGGTCTTCAGTGCCTTGAGTTTTACTGTCAAACTATGGCAGTCCTTTTATGTTTTGTTGTTTTAATTTTTTATTTTATATTGTAAATCATTTTGGTTTGATTACAAGAGAAGTGGTAAATCAAATGAAATAAATGATAAACAATATTGTAATAGTGTACAGTTTATGCATTTCTGATAAAACTGTTTGGAATAGATGATCGAGATTAAATAGGCAATGGCTGGGGGAGGATTGGGTGCCTCTGCCGGAGCCTGCTATAATTTGGCAGTAAATTGTGTGGTCAGAGTTGCTACTGTCTTGGTGGCATAATAGGCTCCTTTTAGAGGTCTTGGGAAAGCTTAATGATTAGAGCAGTGGTTCCCAAGCCTGATCCTGGAGGCACCCCAGCCAGTCAGGATATCCATAATGAATATTCATGAGAGAGATTTGCATGCAGTGGAGGCAGTGCATTCAGTTCTCTTTCATGAATATTTGTTGTGGATATCCTGAAAATCTGACTGGCAGGGGTTCCTGCAGGACCAGGTTTGGGAACCACTGGATTAGAGCCTAATTGTTAGAATAGCAGGCTGAAACCTAGGAAAGTCTGGTTTAAATCTCACTGTGGCACCTTGAGACTGTGGATACGCCACTTAACCTTCCATTATCTCAGGTGTGCACAGTGTGAGCTAAATTATTATTTTTTTTTTTATTGTTTGCTGTTCTTTGAGCCTGGTTGATACCTGATAAAGTTAAATCAGGTAAATAACAATGCCCACTTTCCTTTGAAATGGGTTCAACCTGTGGGTGACCTATATGCTTTGAAGGGAAGTTTCAAGTGAGTTCAGGGATTTTGCTTGAGTTCATGCAGAAACCTCAGGTCTTTTCAAGTGATCTGAAGGCCTTCCACAGTTAATTTTAAAAGTGGACTAACATGAATAGATACACAAATAAATTCAAATCTCTTGTGATCCATAAAAACCATTACTAGATGTCAAACTGTTTTCTAAAGGTGCCGCCACTCTTCAAATGCCTACTTGATTGCAGCTTGTGATTTCCAATACCGTAATTACTCTCTGTGGAAGATGATTTTCTAGAGAGGTATATGAAGGTTTCGAGTTTGGCTGAATCTGGGTCCCGCTGAGAGAGAATGGTCCTTACACCAATTTCTGAGTTATCCATTTCCACAATAAAAGATAGGTGAGGTCTGGCATGCTTTATTACAGGAGCAGTTGAAAAGGCTTTCTTAAGGTTTGGAAAGCTTTAACTGCCATTATGTGTGGCGGAAGTCAAAAAAGCAAACAGGATGCTAGGAATTATTAGGAAAGGGATGCAAAATACGACCAAGAATATTATAATGCCTCTGTATTGCTCCATGGTTTGACCTCACCATGAGTATTGCGTTCAATTCTGGTCACCATATCTAAAAAAGATGTGGAGGGGCATAATTGAACAAAAATGTCTATCTCCATGGGCGTTTATCTCCGAGAACGGGTCCGTGAAGAGGCGGACCGAACCGTATTTTCAAAAAAAATGGACGTCCATGTTTTATTCGACAATTTGTGAGCTGGGCATTTTTGTTTTTCAGTGATAATGGAAAATGAAAGCGCCCAGCTCAAAAACAAATAAATCCAAGGCATTTGTTCGTGGGAGGGGCCAGGAGTCGTAGTGCACTGGTCCCCCTCACATGCCAGGACACCAACTGGGCACCCTAGGGGGCACTTTTACAAAAAAAACAAAAAGGTAAAAGAGCTCCCAGGTGCAAAGCACCCTTCCCTAAGGGGTGAAGGGGGGCACCTACATGTGGGTACAGTGGGTTTGGGGGGCGGTTTGGAGGGCTCCCATTTACCAGCACAAGTTTAACAGGTGGGGGGGAGGATGGGCCTGGGTCCACCTGCCTGAAGTCCACTGCACCCCCTAACAACTGCTCCAGTGACCTGCATACTGCTGCCAGGGAGGTGGGTATGACATTTGAGGGTGAAAATAAAAAGTTGTGAAATGGCATATTTTGTGGTGGGAGGGGGTTTGTGACCACTGGGGGAGTCAGGGGAGGTCATTCCCAATTCCCTCCAGTGGTCATCTGGTCATTTAGGGCACTTTTTGGGGCCTTATTCGTGGAAAAACAGGGTCCAGGAAAAGTGCCCTAAATTCTCGCTAAAAACGCATATTTTTCTTCCATTATCGGCGAAAGGCGCCCATCTCTGATCGCCCGATAACCACACCCCAGTTCCGCCTTCACCACGCCTTCGACACGCCCCCATCAACTTTGTCTGCATCCGCGACGGAGTGCAGTTGAAAACGTCCAAATTCGGCTTTCGATTATACCGCTTTATTCGTTTTTGTGAGATAAACGTCTATCTCCCGATTTGGGTCACAATATAGGCATTTTTCTTTTTCAATTATAAGCTGGATAGTGGAATTAGAAAAGGTTCAAAGAAGAGCGACCAAAATGATAGAGGGGATGGAAATGCTCCCATATGAGGAACGGCTAAAGATGGCTGAGGGGGGATATGATTGAGATCTATAAAATCCTGAGTGGTGTAGAACTGGTAAATTTTTCACTCTTTCAAAAAGTATAATGACCAGGGGACAGTCAATGAAATTACATGGAAATACTTTTAATACAAATAGGAAGAGATATTTTTTTCACTCAAAGAATAGTTAAGCTCTGGAACTCACTGCCAGAGGATGTGGTAACAGTGGTTAGCATATATAGGTTTAAAAAAGGTTTGGACAAGTTCATGGAGGAAAAGTCCATATTCTATTACTGAGATGGACATAGGGGAAGCCACGGCTTGCCCTTGGATTGATAGCATGGAAAGTTGCTACTAATTGGGTTTCTGCCAGGTATTTGTTACCTGGATTGGCCACTATTGGAAGCAGGATATTGGGCTAGGTAGACCTTTGGTCTGACCCAGTATGGCTATTGTTATGTTCTTATGGTGATCATTGTTTGGGGTTAATTTCCTTCCTGATGAGGGCAGAAATGGGTGTTGCAATAATGGAAGAACCTCTAATAAACTAAGCCTAAGAAGCAATGGATTGCTTTACACTTTGGAGGATGGGGCCAAATCACTATAGCTGATACCTAGGTGGGTCAATTTCAAGCCCAGAGGTAGATAGTATATATATCCCAAGAAGGATAACTTAGCAACCTTGAACATAATTATCCCACACACATTTGAAGACATTTTTGACATGCTAAAGTGGAGCATGAGTGAGGAGAAAATGAGAATGTCATGTAAATCATCCTCCTCTTTAATCTGGATCAGATTGGACCTCTAAGGGAAAAACAATTTTGTATAAATCTTAGTGCCTTTCATCTGATGAAACAATTCAGAAATCAAAGGATGGTGGTAGCAGTTCTTGATTGTAGTCAATGCAGAGGTGTAGACCTCCATCTTTCTTGGCAACAAAGAAAAATTCTGCTCTGGCTGGTGACGTGGAACAACCTAAGGTAAATCCTGTTAGAGACTGTCTTGAATATATTACCAAATGATCTTTGCTTCGGGTTCTGACAAGGGGTAAATCTAGCCCTTGGGAAGCATAGTGCCTGGTAATAAGTCAATGGAGCAATCATAAGACCTATGTGGAGGTAATATCTTGGCTTCCTTCTCACAGAAGACATCTGCAAATTCCATAGTGGAGGAGTGGCCTAGTGGTTAGGGTGGTGGACTCTGGTCCTGGGGAACTGAGATTAATTCCCACTTCAGACACAGGCAGCTCCTTGTGACTCTGGGCAAGTCACTTAACCCTCCATTGCCCCAGGTACAAATAAGTACCTGTATATGTAAGCTGCATTGAGCCTGCCATGAGTGGGAAAGCGCGGGGTACAAATGTAACTAAAATAAAAATATATGCAGGTAGGAGATCATATCTTGCTAAGGAGAAATAATGCATGACTGTTTTAAGAGGCTGGGTGATATAAGTTTGGTAGCGCTCTACAAGGACCAGTCAGTCCATGGAATATAGGAAGAGACTAATCAGGTGGTGCTACCTCATAGGGCAGAGCCATGCACTAGTATAAATGCAAGGAAATAACTTGAGATCACCTCCTTCAGTATTTATGTTTGAGTTTTGCAAAATAAGTGTTTTGTGCCTTTATAAAATACGCACAACATATGTGTCAATATGCCTTGAAATCCTTTAAGCACCTTGTTTTAAAATAACCTTCCACATATGTTATCTTTTTTTAACATGACTAAAACAGCACTCCACATAGCTCTCCTAAATGCAGCCAGAAGTAAGTGCATATTGAGGGAGGGCATTTTTCAGAGACATAAGTTGCTGTTTATTCATCACAAATGGATTTTAAAAATGTCCTTCCAATTTAACCTCACTCAAGCAATTACTGACTCTACTGAATATACTCTTTATTTATTACTTTGATTTACAACACGATAGCAACATTAGGCACTCAGGATAGACACCTTGAAATCACCTGAAACATATAAAATTTGGGCCCTTGTTTAAGATGCATCAATACTTAGAAACAGCAGCTTTCATATATGTTGGCATACTGCTCTCCATTATTTGATATTCCTGCACATTTAGGGGCCCTTCACAAAAGCATGACAAGCCTACCTCGGGCTTGCTGCACGCCAATTCTGCACTACCGCGCGGCACTAACCATTCTCAGGCCATTACTACTCCTCCTAATTAGTTGACCAGTCACTTCTGAGTTAAATTCAAATTTCTTGTTCTGATCTACTAGGCCTTAGAGAATGATGCCCCATATTATTTGATCCAGTTCTGAAAATCTATAGGCCGAGCAGGTCTTTGCAATCTGAGAGCACACAACACTTATCTAGACCATTGATTAGTAAAATACTCTTTGTGGAGACCAGATCTTGTGGAGAGAATGGAACACGCTTCCTGCATCTCTCAGGTTATTGACTGATCCTACAGATTTTGTGAAAAAGATGAAGTCTCTCCTGTTTACGCAGGTGTTTGGTGATTGATTGATGCAGCTTCTGCTTTGACAGCAATATGTTGGCTGTCGGAGTGAGATTGTATCCCAGCTTAACTTTGTGACAGTTATTTGCCTGCTTTGTCTTTGCTTCTGTTTTTTTTTTTTTACTTTGCTGTATGTATTGTAATTTATGATATATGTTTATCTTATTTTATGGTGTGCTCATAAGGGACTCAACATCTTCATATTATTTTATTGTTAGGATTATGTATATTTGAGTTGTAATTCACTTAAGCTATAGACAGAAAAGAAAGAAAGAAAGAAAAAGTCATTTTAGAAAGGGGGTTATTTACATGTATTGATGCTTACCATGTTACTTTGCCAGGAGATATGGCAGGGAGAGCGAGTGGTTTGGGTGGGCCTAATTTATTGATGTGGATTCATCGTCTTACAAGGCAAATCCATGTGGATAGCAAACAATCTAGACATGACCATATATACCTGCCCCCAAGCAGACATTGAGTAAGGGGTAGCTTAATTGTTAGAGAAGTAGGCTAAGAACTATGGAAGCCCAGTTAAAATCTCTCTGTGACTACATATAATCTTGGACAAGTCGTATGAACCTTCTATTATCTCAGGTACAACTTAAATTGTAAGCTTTCTTGAAATAGAAAATTACCTTTTGTACCTAAATGTAACTAACTCACTTTGAGCTACAACTGAAAAAGGTGTGAGCAAAATCCAAAATCATATCACATCCCCCATCCAATAAATCCCTGCTTTAAGGGGGTATATGCCAACACTGATGTTCACCCACCCCAGGCATTGATCCCCCTCCTGCAACACATGTGATCCGTCCTACCACCCCCATTCCTGACACATCTAATCCTACCAGGAGCACCTCACTCTTGCTCATAAGGTTCTAGGTTAAAAATGGCCACTCTGAGCTCTAGCAGTAATCTTAAAGTATTACCGCTAGGGAACAAGCTGCCAAATATGGCACTTTTTTCTTTCTTCATTACATTGGCCTTTTAGTGTAAAGGAAAGAAAAGGCCATGGGGACATCAGTGTGTGCTATCTAATTTTATATGAGAAGAATAAGAACTTGAATCAACGTGTTCCCTACCTGTAGAACCTTGAAAGCATGTCTTTCCTCCTTGGAAAAGAACTATCAGGTCAACCTTTTTAACTCTGCAACACCTACAAACTTTCTACCCTTTCCTCGACAAAGGAGCTGTTAATATATTATACAAGAGTTGACTACTGTAATTTCATATATCAAAGTTTTCTTCACTATCATTTACACCATCTTCCACTGATCCAGAACACTGTAGGTACAAAAAAAACAGATTGTGAGCCCTCTATTTATTTATTTATTGCATTTGTATCGCACATTTTCCCACCTCTTTGCAGGCTCAATGTGGCTTACAATGCATCATGAATGGTGGAAATATATGAGAAAATAGACATTTAGTATTACAGAAGGATCTTGGTTAATATTATAATGATAAACATGATAGTAGTATAACAAGCAGATATTATAAGACAGTTCTGGATGTATGTGGGGGAGTTCACATTTGTTGATATTTGTGGTATGCCTTGTTAAAGAGATGGGTCTTCAGTAGTTTGCTGAAGTTAGTTAGTTCATAAATCGTTTTTAAGTTGCGCGGCAACTGCTTTGGTTGTACATATTCCCATATTTGGTGCCAAAGAATCTGACAGGGTGACATCCCTACTAAAGATTGAAAACTGGCTTTCCATCATTTTTTGGATTTCAATTGCTTATAAGCCTTATTGTACTAAATTTCCACTATTTCTTTGCAGCAGTCTTATTCCATATGCACCATCTGATCCATTACATTCATTAAAAAAAAAATCTGTCTGTTCTATCACATTAACACATCCAACTTGATATCACATGTCAATCCTGTTTCATCTTTACAGTTCCCAGTCTGGAACGATCTACCTTCTGATATTCAGCAGGGGATCTCATGCATAAACTTTATAAAACTGCTCAAAACTTTATACTATTCAAGGACCCTTTAGGATCAGCTCTTATCTTTAACGGGGCCTAGCTGGCATGGCTGGAATTCTGGGTGATCCCCACCAACTGTCCAGTCTATATCATGCACACTCTACCTTCGAATAAGATAATTTTATGTCTTTCTGTTTTATCTTACTTTTATGTCAGTTATAACCTAGGCCTCAGTCTCCATTTATAGCATCTATGCTAAAACAGATATGTTTTTATGTGTATTTTATATTTAATATTGTAAACCGCCTAGATTTTTCTAGAGATAGGCAATATATCAAATTAAAGTATCTCATGAGTCACGACTCAGCGAACCAGGACTGCATCTACAGTATATTACTTCCTGAGCACAATTTCTCTGTTTGCACTACTTATTTTTATTACTTTGTGAAAACCTTAACTATCAGATAATCGGAATTATGTTTAACTTTCCAGTTTTCAGATCACAGATCATAAACTGGACCATTCTCACCTTTCATCTTGATTAGGATATAAAGCTTATCTTCCCCAACAAACCTAAGTTTCCTCTCCCCTGTAAAGTTTTTCACAAGGGCACAGTTACCTACCTGGTTACAGTCTAACAAACTTTCCACAGTAATTATATCTTTCACCCTCCCATTCTTACAAGCTATGATATATTCATCGTCTATCTGTTATTTAGCAGAATAGAATCCACTGGTCCAACTATTATTCTGTTTCTTAAGCAAAATGAAAAATTGTTATGTCCATTCAGGCTAAAGTCAGTAGACAGCAAGCAGCATTTAACGTGAAGAGAGGAGGCGCTAATAAAATGAGAATATTAGAAAGAAACTAAAAGGAGTAAAGGTAGTTGAGAGTATTTAAAAAAGATACAGTATATTATCACCTGATCCCCATACTAAGGTCTGCTAAAAAAAATCTTTTTATATAGAAGCTTATTCTTATACAGGTGATTTGTTTGTGTTTAAAGCTTATGAATTAACTATCAACATTGTCTATTTAATTAATTAGATTAAAGCATGTGGCGTATTCTCATTATTGACTTAAAAAAAGTGATCTGCCACATGACAAATGTATGACTTCACATCTTTGTCTTAATTATTTAATTTTTAGACCAATTGTCCATTAGACGGATTAACTTTTAGATGAATTATCTCTTTGGACGAATTAGACTTTCGATGAATTGTATTCTTAGACCAATTGCCCATTATACGAACTGTCATTAGACCAATTGTACCAAACCCCCATGATCTGATGGCACATGCTTTAGCAGTGGTTGTGGCATGGATGATGTCTAGGTGAAGCATAGTGCAGGCATACAAATATACATATAAATTATAGAATCTTGGTAAGCTGAGTGTGTTCTAGAACACAACTAGTTGCAGGCATGTACGGCCACTACAGGGCTGGTGTAAGAACTCATACTTTAAATAAAAGCATGTTTTCTACCACTTGGGCTAGGATTCCCTCCCCCAGCGCACGCCATTTCTGCTGCTGCAAAAATATTTCAATTTTTGTAGCACTGATGTGTAACCAGCGATAATCGGGCAGTGCCTCACCCTGCCCGCTTACTGCTGGGTTAGTACAGGAGCCCTTTCTGTCACTTCAATGGGTGGTGGTAAGTACTCCTCCCCCCCGAAATGGCCACACGGCAAGTGCTTCACTTGCCACACGGCCATTTCTTGAAAAAAACCGTTGCGGTAAAAGGGGGTAAAAACGCCAGCGCAGGCCCCCTGTTGCCGCAGCTTTGTAAAAGGATCCCATACTTTTCTGAGTAGAATAGGCTTGAAATAGGCACCTACAGTCAACACCTTGGTGGGTGTCCTGTTATAGCAGTACATTCTGTATGCAAGCCATAACTGGTTTTCAGTTCACCACTAAGTGGTTATTTTCAACAGTACTAAGAGCTAGATTTTAAATACGGTGCCTGAAAGATCAGCGCAAAAAATATTTTCACCTAGGCATATTCTGTAAACTGCGCCTAGGTTTATAGAATTACACCTAGCCGGTTTATAGAATTACACCTAGCAGCCATGCCTGCACCTAACTCTAGGAGCATCTATTTATGCCAAGTAAAACTTGGAATAAATATTGGTGCCTAAGTTAGGCATGGAGCAGATGTATTCTATAACCGTGCATGTAGATTTTTGGAAGGCCCATGGCCACGCCCCCTTTTTGGTAGTTTCACCATGAAATGCTGCTGCTGCTGCTTTTTAGGAGAGGAGTTGTTTTAGTCCAGTAGATGGAATTGGTTTTATTGTACCACTGGTTGTTATATGCTAGCCCCTGACGCAGCCCTTTAGGAGGGTGAAACGCGGCCGTGTCGGGCCTATTTGAAATAATGTGGTGAATAAATTAGTTTTTCTCAACATTGCCATTGGTGTCGCAGCTTTTTTTATGTGCACCACTTCGCAGAATACACTTAGCAAGTTGTGTGTGTAAATTCTAATTAATGCTGATTAGTATCAATAATTGCTTGTTAAGTGGCAATTATCAGCGCTGATTGGCTTGTTAAGTAAGTAAATTGCACATGGAAATCCAGAATTTGACCAGATTTGTGCGTACAAATTTCAGCCATGCTATAAAGAATCTGGGGGTTAAGTGGTTTAATGCAGCTGAAAAGCCATTTTTGTCTGGTTAAATCACTTTGAATATCGACCCCTTAGGCTCTAAGGGGCTCTTTTACAAAGGTATGGGAGGGTCTACACGTGTACAGCGTGCGCCAAATCGGCATTACCACCCAGCTAGCATGTGAGCAGGCGGTAATTCTGAATTTGGCGCATGCCAAATCCTGTGGTAGAAAATATTTTCTATTGTCTACTGTGGGCCGCTTACCCATCGGTAAATGGCAGTTGCACGCGCTGCATGCTTACTGGCGCAGGTAGCACATGAGATCATACTGCTAGTCATGGGTGTTGGTAAGGTCTCAGGCCGAAAATGGACAGGTGCGGTTTTAGTTTTAGTGCACCGTCCATTTCCGCCCACTTAAAAAAAAAAAAGGCCCTTTTTTCCTAGAAGTGGTAAAAAAATGGCCAGTGCACACCCACAAGATGCGCTCTCACTACCACAGGCCACTTTTTACCGTGGCTTAGTGAAAGAACCCCTAAGCTTTTTGGGGCATAGACATATTGAGGGTAATTGTGTAAAGTACCTATTGAGAGCCTATTCTGTAAAGGGAAGCAGGTGCCTAGTTTTCTTTATAGAATATATGCACACGTATAAATTGGACTTAATCTGGCCCATTTTTGCTGACTGGAGAAAGCAAACTCTGTTTTCATTACCCTGACTAATTCAGGTTGATGCGTTCTCCACTAACCCTTAGAAAGCTAAATTATAAGGAACTGGAAGATTTCAATAGTAGAAGAACAATTAGTCTTTGGAATATTAGGCCTACCTATTGCCCAACAAAATACACTGTGGAAGCATTATTGAAAACAATTGTGTTTAGAATTTTGAAATGTAGTTATAGCCATTGTACTGCACTGTAGCTTTTTAAGTTTTTCAATATGTCTTCTAGATTTTTGCAAATGACGTACTCCAGCTTCTCAGTCAAAACCAGGGAACAGTCTTCAATGAGAATGGCTCCAAATTTTCAAAAAGCAGAAAGCAGGAGCTTGATTCACCTAGTGGCCCTTTTACTAAGCCACGTAGGCGCGTACATGCGTCCTACACGCGTCAGTTTTGAACTACCCCCAAGCTACTGCATGGCCCGGGTGGTAATTTCATTTTTTACGCGTATCTGCTACGCATGCTGGAAATTTTTTTGGCGCACGGCGCTAACCGGACAGTAATCGGCATTGAGTGCGTGCTGATGATTATCGCATAGTTAATGTGTGGGACCTTACCGCTAAGTCAATGGGTTGTGGTAAATTCTCAGGCCCAAAATGGACGCGCGTCAATTTTCGTTTTGCTGCACGTCCATTTTTTGCCCCCCCCCCCCAAAATGGCCTTTTTTGCAGGTGTGCTGAAAAATGGACCTGTGCGCGTCCAAAACATACATCTACACCAGCACAGGCCGTTTTTCAACGCAACTTAGTAAAAGGATCCCTTAAGCTTTTCTTCTATTCTTTACCTATGGAGGAGACAAAAAGCATATTGAATCACGCTCTTAGACATAGAAGCAAAGTTGAATTTTTTAAAGTGCGTGCATTTTGAAGAGTGAAAGTAATAATACAAAGTGTTTTCCTCCTGCTTCCTTCTTCTATGCACAGCCCCTCAATCTATAGTAATGAGCTTGTTACTTCATTGGAAGTACTTAGGATTGTAAATAACCCTCAAATATAGCTTCCATCTGAAACTATATATAGTATACAAAAGAAAACTACTGGAAATTGGTCTTTCCATCGTCCTTATCCACATTATGATTCAAACAGAGAGAACAGATTCTATAAGGAAAATTAGTAAGATAATGCGCTTCTGAGAGGCAATTTAATTCTACACATAATTCACGCACAGGCACATTGCTTTGTAAAGGGAAAGGAGAAAGAAAATTGAAAGTGATGTTTCAAAAATAGAAAATATATAATGAGGTATTCTTCCTTTAGGGGGCCTTTTTTAACATGCTGCGGTAAAAGGGCCCTGCAGAAGTGGCGATGGCCATTTTTGCTGTGCACCAGGGCCTTTTTTTTACCACAGTGGTTAAAAGCCTGAATAAAACATATGACCAAACTTGGCCATATGTTCTGGCAGTGTATTTTTTAAAAAATCCAGCAGTACCAAAAATGGTTCATGCTGGAGGGAGAACTACTGCCGGTGGCCGCATTGGGCCGGCGGTAGTTACGGTTGCTACGCAGCAACCCTTTAGTAAAAGGACCCCTAAGTCCTAATGATCAGATGAACATTGAAATATCAAACCTGAAAAATGAAACGGAAAAATCCTAGATAAAGGTGTTTTCCTTCAACAAGCAGGATAAATAGGTGGCATCATTCAACAGCGACAAGATAAGCTATCTTAAAACAGAAGTATAATTTTATAAATAGTTTAGGGGTCCTTTTATTAAGATGCACCGAAAAATGGCCTGCGCTGTTGTAGGCATTTGTATTGGACATGAGTGGGTCCATTTTTCAGCGCGCCTGCAAAAAAGGCCTTTTTTGGGGGCCGAAAATGGACGTGCGACAAAATAAAAATTGGCGCATATCCATTTTGGTCCTGAGTCCTTATTGCCACCCAATGACTTAGCAGTAAGGTCTCACACGTTAACCGGGTGGTAATTGTCAGCGTGTGTATACTGCCGATTACCACCTGGTTAGCGCCACGTGGTAGAAAATAAAAAATATTTTCTGCAATGCGTATCAGACGTATGTAAAAAATGGAATTACCACCCGGGACATGCGGTAGCCAGGCAGTAGTTCCAAATTGACGCGCGTTGGACGTGCATGGGCGCCTATACGCCTTAGTAAAAAGGCCCCTCAGTTTTTAGTTAAGGCAAACAAAATCACTAAGCATCATATTTTACATTCAGAATTGTATTTCATACCTCATAAGACATGATTTGAAATGCCTCAAAATTTTCTGTGGCTACCTTTATGAATCTATGTAAAACTAGGTTCAGTTCAGCTGATTCTCATATGAACCCGAAGCAACCAAGTCCCCTCCTACCCATCTTCAAATCTCTGCTTAAAACTCACCTCTTCAATGCTGCTTTCGGCACCTAACCTTTCGAGAAATATAGTATGCCCTATCAGATCGACTCTACACTTGTCTTTTAGATTGTACACTTGTCTCTAGATTTACACCTGTCTTTTAGATTGTTCACTTGTCTTTTAGATTGTAAGCTCCTTGAGCAGGGACTGTCCTTCCATGTTAAATTGTACAGCGCTGCTTAACCCTAGTAGCGCTTTAGAAATGTTAAGTAGTAGTAAGTAGAAAAATTAGAGCATGAAGAGTTGGAAGTGAATCCAGAAACTGAAAATTTTAAAGTACAGTTACAGACTCTAGTAAAAATGTGCATGTTTTATTTCAAAAAATAAAAATGCTAGAAAAAAAACCTAGAGACCTAATAATAACAATAAAAACAGTAGAACAAAAAAGTAGAAACCTAGGAATAAGAACCAAAAATTGACTGGATTCCCCAAAAAAGAAGGGACTGGAGCAGGTCAATATATGTGATTCTGCACCCTGCTGCATGAGGCATTAGCTTGGTATTGGCCCTGCCATGAATCACATGCTGCTCTTCACAAGGTTGCACCCTCCTAGAAACTGGGATTCAATAGGGTGGAGGGTGCATTCAGAGGCCAGGCCTGGCAGAAATGCATTTCCAGTCAGTACCCAATCTGTATGACGTACCCTACCAATAAATATTACTTCATTGAGCATTTGAAGTTTGCTTGATTTGTCCCCGGAGCTCCTGGTCTATTTCCCACTGTTCTTGTTCTCCTTGTGTTCCTCGTGGGATTTCAGCATTCCTCAGGTGGATCTTCTCTGTTCTTGATGTATCTTTCAATGGTAGTTTTAGTCCCATACAGAGCAGAAAGGAAGATAGATATTGATAAATAGAGAAAGAGAGAGAGAGAGATGCAGAAACTTAGGGGTCCTTTTACTAAGCTGCATAAACGTCTACATGCACTAAACATGCACCAAAATGCAGTTACTGCCCAACTACCACATGGCTCTTGTGGTAATTTCATTTTTGGCGCGCGTCCGATATGCGCGTCTGAAAAATATTTATTTTTGGGCACATATAACGGACGCTTGCCACGTGGCATTTGGCGCGGGTAGGTCATTACCACACAGTTACCGTGTGAGCCTTTATTGCTAGGTCAATGGCTGGAGGTAAGGTCTCAGACCCAAAATGGATGCGCGGCAATTTTCATTTTGCCGCATGTCCATTTTTGGCAAAAATAAAAAAAGGCCTTTTTTCAGGCGCGCTAAAAAATGGATCGACACGCCCAAACCCACCCCTACACTACTGCAAGCCATTTTTCAGAGCGCCTTTGTAAAAGGACCCCTAAGAATGGAAGAGTAAATGGATGCAGGGATTGACAGCTATAACAGACACAGATAGGAAGATAGCAAGAGCTGTGGGAAACAGCTACAGATCTTAGGTGCCAGCTCTGTGGGTGCCAGTGGGTACTGAGCACCCCCACTATTGAGCAAGCTTTTTCATTGTGTCCAGGAGGAGTAATTTGTTTTGTGCTTCCCCACCCCTACCCCCATGATTTTGAAATGCTGGTGCCTATGATGCAGGGGATGGAAGAGCAAATCCTGGAATAACACAGACAATAGGAGAGTGAGAGCTGTAGACAGTATGAGAGCAAGGTCTATAAGACATCAAGTGCGGAGAGAATGAGAGCTGTGAGATGGAAACACAAGTAGAGGGAAAATAGTGGTATGAGAGGAAGATGCAGCCAATGAGAGAGAAACACAGGCAGGGAGAAAGCAAGAAATGCAAGGGAGAGACAGATAGTAAGAAAGCAAAGAGAGGCACAGTTGCAAATAAGGAAGGTGAATGCCTGAAATCAAACTATTGTCTATGACTTTGCACTGAAATGAATCATTCAAACTAGAGTACATGATCCTAAGAGTTGCCATACTAGGTCAAACCCAAGGTCAGTCTAACCCAGCATCTTGTTTCCAGCATTGGCCTATCCAGGTCACAAGAACCTGACAGAATCCCAAAAGGTTGCAAGATTCCATTCTACTTATCCTCAGGGATAAGCAATGGCTTTCTCAGGTCTACCGCAATAACAGTCTATGGTCTTTCCTTCCAGCTACATTCACTGCATTTACGACATCCTCCAGCAATGAGTTTCAGAACTTAACTATGCACTGAGTGAAAAAAATATTTTCTTCTATTTGTTCTAAAAGTATTACCATGTGACTTCAGGGGGTGTCCTCTAGTCTTTGTACTTTTTGAAAGTAAACAATCCATTTATGTTTACCTGTTCCATTCCACTCAGCATTTTATAGACCTCTAATTCATTTCTTCTCCATGCTGAAGAGCCCTAACCTCTTTAGCCTTCCTCATAAGAAAGCAGTTTCCTTCCACGTAATGCCCTTCTCTGCTATGTCTTTTAAAGAGGTGGCAACCAACTACACACAATACTCAAGTTGCTGTCGCATCATGGAACGATATAGAGGAATTACGATAATCTTGTTTTATTCTCTTTTCCTTTCCTAATAACATCTAATAGGACTGTTGCTTTTTTTTTGGCCCTGCTGAATACTGAGCAGCAGATTTCAATGTATTGTCCACAATGAAATCTAGGTCTTTTTCTTGGTGGAGGAGAGCATGATGGTCTTATTTAATATAATAGTCTATCACAGATGACAAGGGCTGAGAGAAAGAAACCCTAGCCCAATTATACCCATGTAGGAGAAGAGTATTGACAGCTCCCTTTGGTTACAGTGGTGGGCTAAAGAACATAGGGGCCCTTTACTAAGGTGCACTCAGGGCCACCGAGAGGGGGGGACAAGGGGGACAAAAGTCCCGGGCCCGGCCTCCGGAGGGGGCCCGGCGCCGCTGCGGTCCAGCCCACCCACCCTCCATAGCTCGCGGAAATAACCTGAAGCGCCTTCACGTTCGCATCGCAGCAAGCAGCAGCAGCAGCAGGGCAGGCCACTCCTTCCTTCCGTGTCCCGCCCTCGCCTGACGTAACGTCCATGAGGGCGGGGCACGGAAGAAAGGAGAGGTCTGCCCTGCTGATGCTGCTTGCTGCGATGTGAACGTGAAGGTGCTTCAGGTTAGTTCCGAGGGCCTGGCAGTGGGTGGAGGGGGGGGGGCCTGGCGACTTCGGGTGGGGGCGTGACGCAACCTTGGGTGGGGGGGGGGGCCCGGGGGCGGTCTTGTCCCGGGCCCGGCCCCGGCTCTCGGCGGCCCTGGGTGCACTAAGAAATGGACATAACACATCCTAATGTGTGACTTTCCCACATGCTACTTCCGTTTCTAGCACATCTACTGTATAAAACAGCCCTTTTTATTTTTTTTCAGGCTATGTGCTAATGTTAGCATTAGCACGCGACATCTGAAAAACGCGGGAGCACTTACCATCTCCTATTTAATGCATCCATGCCCATTCTCCGCCCATGATATGCCCCCTTCAAAAAGTAAATACAAAAAAATAAATAATGCATGCTTAGCGCACACAGGAAAATTACCGGATTACAGGACCCAGGTTACAGGACCCGAGGCAACTTGGCTTTACCAAAGGAAAATCCTGCCATACAAATCTTATTGAGTTCTTTGACTGGGTGACCAAAGAACTGGATGAAGGACGTGCGCTAGATGTAATCTACTTGGATTTCAGCAAAGCCTTTGATACGGTCCCCCACAGAAGACTCGTGAATAAGCTGAAAGGGTTGAAATTAGGACCGAAAGTGGTGAACTGGATAGGAAACTGGTTGAACGCCAGGTGGCAGAGGATGGTGGTAAATGGAATCCGCTCGGAGGAAAGGAAGGTGAGCAGTGGAGTTCCTCAGGGGTCGGTGCTGAGGCCTATTCTGTTTAATATATTTGTGGGCGATATTGCTGAAGGGTTGGAAGGAAAGGTGTGCCTTTTTGTGGATGACACGAAAATAGCCAATAGAGTGGATACCCTGGAGGGAGTAGAAACGATGAGAAGGGATCTCCAAACCTTAGAAGAATGGTCGAGGGTCTGGCAGTTAAAATTTAATCACTTTTTTTAATGTACTCCAGACAAATGATGTAAATGTCAAATTTCTATTTATTATAGCAAAACATAAATCAACATCCTTCCAACACCCTTTTGTCTGAACAAAGCTCAATCCTGCTTATACACTTTGCATACCAATTTACTCATACACGTTGTGAAACTTCATCAGCTCATGATAATATTTTAGGTCAAATTGTCTACACATATCATAAAGATCTTCATAAATTACTAAATATCAGGTCCTCCTGATATTTAAAAACAGCTGTCCATAAATGGAGGAGAAAGATGATATTTCCTCTTCTATAAGCACGCATTTGATCCTGGTTGCACGCAAGCCAAAATCTCCTTTTACAACCCAGGTTCACAATTTCATATAGCAGAGAAAAACGCTGTTCCAAACTTCAAATCCTCCATGAGGTGGCACAATTTACTCCCAAAAGACGATTGTAGATCATCTTTAATCCACAATGAAATGGCACAATTTGCTCCCCTTGTGGCAATGCTCCAGCAAGCAGAAGAGCTTCACTCAGTCCACCTAAAATTAAACATGACCCCAAACGTTCCTCTGTTCCTCAATGCGTGACTGCATTTCGTGGTAGTTCTTCAGGAGGAACTATTTCCCATACAATCTAAAAACCAACAAAGCATTTCAAAAATAGAACGGATGCAGAAGAAAAAGGAATGAAGGTGGATCAAAAAGATAGGAAGGTACCCAAAGGGTTAAGACACCCCCAAATCACTAAACACATACCAGGAAATGTAGATGGAATGCAATGACCGCAAATGCTCACAGTCTAAGCAATAAAGTTCATGACCTTCAAGCCCTGATGGTGGAGGCAGACTTAGACATTGTTGCAATCACGGAGACGTGGCTAAATGGTTCCCATGAATGGGATGCAAACATACCAGGCTATAATCTATTTAGGAAGGATAGAGAGGGTCGTAAAGGTGGAGGAGTAGCTCTGTATGTGAGAAATGATATCACGGCGACTGAAATGACAGGGACCTGGGGAAAAGAAGAAGCGATATGGATCACCTTAAAAAGAGATGATAGAACCTCAGTCCATGTGGGTGTTGTCTACAGACCCCCGACACAACTGGAAGAACTAGATAGGGATCTGATCGCGGATATTCAAAAGTTAGGAAAGAAGAGGGAGGTGCTGTTGCTGGGAGATTTCAATCTGCCGGATGTAGATTGGAAGGTTCCGTCGGCAAAATCGGAGAGAAGTAGACAGATCGTGGATGCTTTCCAAAGTGTTTTGCTCAGACAAATGGTGACGGAACCCACGAGGGAGGGAGCGATGCTGGATCTGGTGCTCACAAATGGGGATAGCGTGTCAAATGTCCGAGTGGGTGCCCACCTGGGCGGCAGTGACCATCAAACGGTTTGGTTTGATATGACTGCTGTAGTGGAGGGCAGCCACTCAAAACTCAAAGTCCTGGATTTCAAGCGTGCTGACTTTACTAAAATGGGGGAATATCTGAGGAAGGAGCTGATAGGCTGGGAGGAAGTACAAGAAGTGGAAGGACAATGGTCCAGGCTGAAAGAAGCTATAAATAGGGCTACAAACCTTTATGTAAGGAAAGTAAATAAAAGCAAGAGAAAAAGGAAACCGATATGGTTCTCCAAGCAAGTGGCTGAGAAAATAAAGGCTAAAGAGTTGGCGTTCCAGAAATACACAAAAACTCAAGAACAGGAACACGGGAAGGAATACCGGAGGAAACTGAAAGAAGCCAAGAGAGAGATACGTCTGGCAAAAGCGCAAGCGGAAGAACAAATAGCTAGAAATGTAAGGAGGGGTGACAAAAGTTTCTTCAGGTATATTAGTGAAAGGAGAATGACTAAAAAGGGAATTGTGAGACTAAAAGATACTGCGAACCGCTATGTAGATAGTGATGAAGGAAAAGCAAATTTGCTAAATAGATACTTTTGTTCTGTTTTCACAGAAGAAAATCCTGGAGCAGGACCGCGATGGACTGGAAAAAGTACAAATGATAGTGGAGTGGATACAGCATCATTTACAGAAGAGAGTGTGTATGAACAACTTGTAAAGCTAAAGGTGGACAAAGCCATGGGACCGGACGGGATCCACCCCAGGATATTAAGGGAGCTCAGAGAGGTCTTGGCGGGTCCTCTTAAAGATTTGTTTAATAAATCCTTGGAGACAGGAGATGTTCCGAGGGATTGGAGAACGGCGGAGGTGGTCCCTCTTCACAAAAGTGGTGATAGGGAAGTAGCTGGAAACTACAGGCCGGTAAGCCTCACTTCGGTTATTGGAAAAGTAATGGAAGCGATGCTGAAGGAAAGGATAGTGAATTTCCTGGAAGCCAATAAGTTGCAAGATCTGAGACAACATGGTTTTACCAAAGGGAAATCGTGCCAAACGAATCTCATTGAGTTTTTTGATTGGGTGACAGGAGAATTGAATCAGGGACGAGCTATGGACGTAATCTACTTAGATTTCAGCAAAGCTTTTGACACGGTTCCCCACAGGAGGCTTTTAAGTAAACTGGATGGGCTGAAGATAGGACCTAAAGTGGTGAACTGGATTAGGAACTGGTTGACAGACAGAAGCCAGAGGGTGGTGGTGAATGGAGTTAGCTCGGAGGAGGGAAAGGTGAGTAGTGGAGTGCCTCAAGGATTGGTGCTGGGGCTGATTCTGTTCAATATATTTGTGAGTGACCTTGCCAAAGGGTTAGAAGGTAAAGTTTGCCTATTTGCGGATGATACTAAGATCTGTAACAGAGTGGACACCCCGGAGGGAGTGGAAAACATGAAAAAGGATTTGAAGAAGCTAGAACAATGGTCTAAGGTCTGGCAATTAAAATTCAATGCGAAGAAATGCAAAGTGATGCACTTAGGGAATAGAAATCCACGGGAGACGTATGTGTTAGGTGGCGAGAGTCTGATAGGTTCAGACGGGGAGAGGGACCTTGGGGTGATAGTATCTGAGGATTTGAAGGTGACGAAACAGTGTGACAAGGCGGTGGCTGTATCTAGAAGGTTGTTGGGCTGTATAGAGAGAGGTGTGACCAGCAGAAGAAAGGGGGTGTTGATGCCTCTGTATAAGTCGTTGGTGAGGCCCCATCTAGAGTATTGTGTTCAGTTTTGGAGGCCGTATCTTGCTAAGGATGTAAAAAGAATCGAAGCGGTGCAAAGAAAAGCTACGAGAATGGTATGGGATTTGCATAACAAGACGTATGAGGAGAGACTTGCTGACCTGAACATGTATACCCTGGAGGAAAGGAGAAACAGGGGTGATATGATACAGACGTTCAAATATTTGAAATGTATTAATCCGCAAACGAACCTTTTCCGGAGATACGAAGGCGGTAGAACGAGAGGACATGAAATGAGATTGAAGGGGGGCAGACTCAAGAAAAATGTCAGGAAGTATTTCTTCACGAAGAGAGTGGTGGATGCTTGGAATGCCCTCCCGCGGGAGGTGGTGGAGAGGAAAACGGTAACGGAATTCAAACATGCGTGGGATAAACATAAAGGAATCCTGTTCAGAAGGAAAGGATCCTCAGGAGCTGAACCGAGATTGGATAGCAGAGCTGGTAGTGGGAGGCGGGGCTGGAGGTTGGGAGGCGGGGATAGTGCGGGGCAGACTTGTACGGTCTGTGCCAGAGCCAGTGGTGGGAGGCGGGACTGGAGGTTGGGAGGCAGAGATAGCGCTGGGCAGACTTATACGGTCTGTGCCAGAGCCGGTGGTGGGAGGCGGGGATAGTGCTGGGCAGACTTATACGGTCTATGCCAGAGCCGGTGGTTGGGAGGCGGGGCTAGTGCTGGGCAGACTTATACGGTCTGTGCCCTGAAGAGCACAGGTACAAATCAAAGTAGGGTATACACAAAAGTAGCACACATGAGTTGTCTTGTTGGGCAGACTGGATGGACCGTGCAGGTCTTTTTCTGCCGTCATCTACTATGTTACTATGAGGCATATTTTCAAAGCACTTAGCCTTCCAAAGTTCCATAGAAACCTATGGAACTTTGGAAGGCTAAGTGCTTTGAAAATATGCCTCTATGTTTACTATAACCATAGCCACTCTCATTTAACAATCATTCAATGATATCATCTTTTATTTACATTTTCTTAATACTATTTACAGATGCTTACCAGCAGGACTATCATCCAGTCAGAGTCCTGGATTTCCACTCCTCAGGCTTCATGCCCGCACATTCTACTTCCGGGGTTAAATACCTGAACTCAAAATCAATCCACCCTACAAATAAAGGGAAATACACTCTAACCCCACTCTACCTCCAAGTTGAGTCCATTCAGGGCCACCAAATAAATCACTGCTCAATCGATAGCACCTCACTCACATTGCCACCCCTACTTAAAGTAACCTGGTACAGAAACACACATTTAAGATCCTCAACTGAGTGATCCTTAGACATCCAATTAGAGACCAAAGGAGCCTCTTTTTTCTGATGTCTAAGATTACTTATGTGCTCCGCTAATCTTTGTTTTAATTGGCGTTTCTTATGACCTTTGTAATACAGAGAGCAGGGGCACATAATGCAGTACACAACTTGACCACTACTGCACGTGGTCTTACTCTTTAAATAAAACTTCTTGGTGGTACCCAGAATGGACAAACAACTGGTGGTCAAAGAGTGTTTACAATAAACGCACTTCCCACAAGGGGAATGCAAACCTAAAGATAATTCAGGTATCGGTCTCTTAAGGATTTCTCCCAATTTAGCATTGCGTCTATACGCAACCTTAGGGTGTTCGATGAACACTGGGTGCACAGCAAGAACATGCCAGTACTTGTGAATAATGCGCCCTATCTTTGGTGCTTGATAGGAATAAGGAAGCACACATGCTAAGGAATTATTTGTGATCTTCTGTTTAGGTAAAAACAACTAGGGTCTATGAGCGTATAATGCCCTTTTATATGCTTTTTTAAGCACCCCTATTGGGTACCCCCTTCATTAAAATTGTTCCATCATATGCCGTGATTGTGTTTTAAATTCTACGGTAGAAGAGCATAAACGCCGTAATCTAAGGAATTGACCGACAGGAACACCTCTCCTCAATGAAGCATCATGAAAACTTGAATAATGCAGCAAGGTGTTCCTGTCGGTCTCTTTCCTAAAGATTGTAGTTAAAGACCTACCATTTAATTGTTTTCTGATTTTAATATCTCATCAATCCTGGTTGTAAACTTGATGTGCGCATCCGCTATGTTTAGATAGCTAATGAATGCCTGCAAATCATTCATTGATCCCCTACAAAACAGGATAACATCATCTATATACCTCTTCCAAAGCAAAATATGTTGAGGTATATACATGATCGTTTTCAAATTGCGTCATATAAAGACACACTAGCGAGGGCGCGATGGTGGCCCCCATGGCCATCCCGCCCTTTTGAATATAAAAATTCTGCTGAAACTCAAAATAATTGTGGCAGATGACCAAAGTCGATAATTCCCGCAATACTGTTGTCTTGGAGGCTGGGACCTTTGGGTGCGCAATATTATAGAATAACTCATGGACCAGTGGTTCCCAAACCTGGTCCTGGAGGCACCCTGGCCAGTCAGGTTTTCAGGATATCTACAATGAATATTCATGAGAGAGAGATCTGCATAGACCAGGTTTGGGTACCACTGGCATAGACAGTTGTGTGCCAATTAATTCAAATTAATGGGAATAATTGGTTGTTAGCAATTAATTGACTAACTAGTTTATGCGTTCAACTTTGAGCAACTATATAGAATTTGGGGATAATGGGGGAGATTCTATTTATGGCGCCTGAACAATCCATGCGGAAAAATATTACACCTAGGCGTATTCTCTAAAGTATGCCTGAAGTTTATAGAATAGGCTTAAATTTGGTGTAAATACCGGCACCTAAATTATGTGCGGAGCAGGTGCATTCTATAACCATGCACATAGTCTTTTGGAACAACCATGACACACCCATTTCCCCGCCCATAGCCACACCCCTTTTTGGATGTGCACATTAGAGTTTAGGCACAGTGCGTTACAGAATACGCTTAGCGAGTTGCGCATGTAAATTCTAATATGCCAATTAGTGCTCATAATTGCTTTTTAAGCCCTGTTATCAATGCCGATTGGCTTGTTAAGTCAATTAATTTACGTGCATTGTTATAGAATATGCTTGGAGTTTGGCACGGAACACTGGGCACAATATATAGAATCTGGGGTAATGTGCCCGCATAGCTAAGGGTTTCCAATAGGCAGGAAATAAAGATTGGTGCATACTATCAAACATATAAATGGCAAGTGACCGACTCACCTGCAAATGCGCAGTAGAGACTTCCCTCTCTGTCCCGCCCTCGCGTCAAGACGTAATGACATCAGAGGGTGGAACAGAGAGGAAAACGAACATCGCGCGTACCAACCTCCACCCTCCCCTCCCCTCCCCGCTCCCGCCCCCTCCATATCGGGCCCCTTGCACTGACCTGACAGCACCTCTCACCTCCGTGTGGAAGCGCTGCAGGCAGCAGCAGAGCGATCTGCTGCTGCCTGTAGCGCTTTCACACGGAGGTGAGAGGTGCTGTCAGGTCAGTGCAGGGGGCCCAGCACGGAGGGGGGAGGGAGCGACGGCGAGGAGGGTAGCTGGAAATCTCGCCTGTTTTAACTTGCTTAACTGCTAGTTATTAATATAAACAGTTCAGGTAAAAAGAATACATTTACTTTTACATTACTTATATGAAGCCTTACACTACAGGATAAAAGAACATATTTGTTATAAGAAAAGAAATACTTATTATCACAGAATAAGACAGTAAATTTAGCTTTTTCCACTTCCATTATTGGTTCAATGTAACTTATATTGTGCCTCTTAATTCTTCCAGAGATTAAAGATGTGATTTCTCCGTTCATTTCTCAATGTGATCAGCTGAAATCTTTGAGAAACTTGTGTAATTCTTGTATGGTGAACCAAGTCCCCAGAGTCTTGGCTAGCCATAGTGATGTGTGCTGCGTCTACCAGGAAATCAACCTGAGTTGTGGAGAAAAAGCTTACTCTCACCATAAAACATTTAAAATCCTCTCTGTTCCACAGCTTGCATAAGAGTGCACAAGCTATCTTTATTTTTATAGCTTCACTGGCTAGAATAAAAATAAAATGAGCCCATTCTGATACAAAGGTTACAGTGCTTGTCTTTGCTACGGAACAACAAATCATCTACTGAATTCAGGCTACTTTTTCTTTGGCATATTACTTTTTTTTTTTTTTTTGTTACATTTGTACCCCACGCTTTTCCACTCATGGCAGGCTCAATGCGGCTTAGATGGGGCAATGGAGGGTTAAGTGACTTGCCCAGAGTCACAAGGAGCTGCCTGTGCCTAAAGTGGGAATCAAACTCAGTTCCTCAGGACCAAAGTCCATCACCCTAACCACTAGGCCACTCCTCCACTTTAACATACTAACCACTTTCTTCAGCTTAAAAAAATTCTGTTTCCTTCAGTTAACCTACTTTTTACCTTCACAGCCACTAACCTGGCCGTCCCCTACCCGTCTCAGTTTATCCAGTTCTCTCTGTCATTCTTTGTCTCTGTGTCACTAGATAAAGAGGAGATAATTTTGCAAAGCATCAACTGGATGACAAGTATGCGGTACACATGGAAAATTAGGCAGCTAAATACATGTATGTCTGATGGTTAGTATTTATATGCAAGTCACACAGAGGTGTTCCTGGGGACAGCAGTGTATCTACATATGTTATGAGATATGTGAGCACACACACACACACACACATTAGCACCTCCTTAAGAGCACACGTAAATTTGTGAATGAGCATTTTTGCACTATCTGCTGAATTCTATATAGCGCGTCTGTAGATCTGTGCTGAAACCCAGGCGTATTCTATAACTACGCATGTAACTTACTACTACTACTACTTAACATTTCTAGAGCGCTACTAGGGTTACGCAGCGCTGTACAGTTTAACAAAGAAGGACAGTCCCTGCTCAAAGGAGCTTACAATCTAAAGGAAGAAATGTCAAGTTGGGGCAGTCTAGATTTCCTGAGTAGAGGTATGGTGGTTAGGTGCCGAAGGCAACATTGAAGAGGTGGGCTTTGAGCAAGGATTTGAAGATGGGCAGGGAGGGGGCCTGGCGTATGGTCTCAGGGAGTTTATTCCAAGCATGGGGTGAGGCAAGACAGAAAGGGCAGAGCCTGGAGTTGGCGGTGGAGGAGACGGGTACTGAAAGGAGGGATTTGTCTTGAGAGCGGAGGTCATGGGTAGGAACGTAATGGGTGATGAGGGTAGAGAGGTAGGGAGGGGCTGCAGATCAAGTGCATTTGAAGGTTAGTAGGAGAAGCTTGAACTGTATGCGGTACCTGATCGGAAGCCAGTGAAGTGGCTTGAATAGAGGGGTGATATGAGTATATCGGTCTAGGCAGAAGATAAGACGTGCAGCAGAATTCTGAACGGACTGAATGGGGGATAGATGGCTAAGTGGGAGGCCAGTAAGGAGTAGGTTGCAGTAGTCAAGGCGAGAGGTAATGAGACTTAATTGGCTTAACAAGCTAATCAGCGTTTTTAACTCTTGAGTACTAATTGGCAATAATTAGAATCTACGTGCACAACTCACTAAGCATACTTTGTAATGGACTGTACCTACATTTTAATGTGTGCAGTTCAAAAGGGGCTTGGTTATGCATTGGGAATGGGCTTTCTGTGGGCATTCTCAAATTTACATGCGTAGTTATAGAATATGACCCAGTGTGCGTAAATCTACACAATTATCATTGGTGTAAATGGAAGTGCATAGTTTTAGGTGCTGGGATATCAACTAAGCGTATTCTGTATACTTCGCCTAAATCTAGGTTCCGATTATAGAATACGCTTAGGTGGAAATGATTACCATGCGGCTTTTTTAGGTGCCTTATATAGAATCTGGCCCTATATGGGCTGGTCCTGGTCTATGTTGTCTTTATAAGATAGACTCCAAATGTGGTAAAATTATTTCCAGTTCTTGCGAGAGAACAGCTAATAAATCACCATATACTACACTCAAATTTTTTGCAGACCATCAGAAGGTGAGTATACATGGAAACTCACCTTCCCCTTAATTATTCATCAATTCTTTTCTTGCTATATAAAAATAGGTGTGTTGCTTATTACTAGATTACTCCAAAATAGAAGCTTGAGTATCCATTTATTTATTTACTAGTAAAAAAGGCCCGTTTCTGACACAAATGAAACGGGCGCTAGCAAGGTTTTCCTCGGAGTGTGTATGTTTGAGAGAGTGTATGTGAGAGTGACTGTGTGTGAGAGAGAGAGTGAATGTGCGAGTGTGTGTGTTTGAGAGTGTGTCTGTGAGAGAGTGTGTGTGTGTGTGTGAGAATGAGAGTGTGTGCAAGTGCGTATGTGAGACAGTGTGTGAGAGAGAGAGAGTGTGTTTCACACAGGTACAATGTGTGTGAGAGAGAGTGTGTGTGAGACACAGACTCTCTGTGAGTGTATGAGACCAAGAGAGTGCGTGAGTGACTGTGTGACACATAGAGAGTGAATGTGATACAGTGTGAGACATAGAGTGTGTGAGAGAGTGTGTGAGAGTGAGAGAGAGAAAGACATTGACTGTGTGTGAGAGAGAGAGAGAGAGAGTGTATGTGTGACAGAGATACCTCCCCCCCCCCTCTCTGGTGTCAGCCCCCCCCCCCTCCCTCTGGTGTCTGAGCATTACTGTGCAGGACGCTGAGCTCTGGCTGTGCTTCAAGGAATTGACCAATCCTATTTAATAGAATGCACCTCCAACATTCTGAAGCCGAGAAACCTCGTGTGGTTGGTCACTTCTGCTTGTGACGAACCCGGAAGTACGTGATGTCAATTCAGGAGATGGATACAGAGAGCAGCAGGAATGCCTCAGCCATGCAGTCAGCTTCAGAATGTTGGAGGTGTGTTTTATTATATAGGATTTAGATTTATTTACCGCCTTCTTGAAGGAATTCACTCAAGGCGGTGTAAAATAAGCAATGGGCAATTACAGCAGTAAAAATATTCAAATAAGAATACAAAGTATGGCATAGTATACTACTTACAATGTCAACACAATACATAATAGAACATTTTAATTGAAAGTAAAGGGTAAAGCAAAGATGGAACATATAGATAGGTAAGAGAGTAAGAAGAGTTAATTTAAAGAAAGTTGCACATGAGGTCAGAGAGATGGTTATACCCATCTTCTAATGGTCTGCAAAAAATTTCTTCTTTAAGTGGGAGAGTGTAGTATGTGGTGATTTTATTAAATAGGCAAAATAGGCATTTTGGACATTCCAAATAGGTACCTTTCATATAATTATTACCAGAATGACCATATAATAGATTCTCAAAGCGACGTAAATCACATGTCTGCCACTAAATATCCCTTCTAACCATAGGCGCCCGGTATAAGAGGCTTGAGGAGGCTAAGCCTCCCCAGCTGCATCTCTCTCTCTCTCTCATCCCCCCGGTCCCACGCCCCCGATGCACTGTTTATCGGTCGCAGTCTCCCTCCCTGCAGTCCCTATAATTTGCATCGCATCTCTATCCCTCTCATTCCCTCCAACGTGCTTTAGATCGTCCATCGTTGCCGGTAGCAGCACCAACCTTATTACAGCTTGCTTTGGGGCTTCTCGGCCTGATGGCATGACGTACCCCGCCTCCTCTGACCAGCCTTCCTTATGATACGCCCAGCCCTCGCGGAAGCCGTCAGACAGAGAAGCCCCGAAGCAAGCTGTAATAAGGTTGGTGCCGCTACCGGCAGCGATGGGCGATCTAAAGCACGTTGGAGGGAGTGAAAGGGATAGAGATGCGATGCTAATTATAGGGACTGCAGGGAGGGAGATTGTGACTGTGGAGTGGAGACGAATGAGGGGCGGAAGTGGCTGCCGGGAGCACATCCGGCTTGCTTGGGCCCGGCTTCTCCCTCCGGCTGGGACGGTGGTCTTGCCGTGTTCTAGGGTTTCTGTTTCATAATTAAATCCCTTCATTATTATGTTTGGGGAGGGATAACTTGATTGGAGTTCAGCACACATAATCATTTTAAAAAGTTGCCTCGTATGTTCGCTCCTTCGTCTCTCCCCCCCCCCTCCCAGCCTGATAACAATTTTTCTACTATTGCTGCATGCTGAGTCTGGCTTCTTGAGGTAACTTTCCAGTTCAGTATTTTGCAGTGGCGTACCAAGGGGGGGGGGCGGTCCGCCCCAGGTGCACGCCGCTGGGGGGGTGCCGCACGCCTGTTGGCCAAGTCCGCTTGTTCCCTCCCTGCTGCTCCCTCTGCGCGGAACAGGTTACTTCCTGTTCCGGGGCAGAGGGGAGCAGCAGGGAGGGAATGAGCGGACTCGGCCAACAGGCGCACGGCACCCCCCCCCCCCCAGCAGGTAAAAATGCACCCGGGGGGGGGGGGGGGGGCGCATCGGCGATCCGCCCCGGGTGTCAGGCAGCCTAGGAACGCCACTGGCATTTTGCCTTCATATCTGTTGTGTCATGTGTTTTTCATGTGTGATCAAGATGCAGTATTCTGCTAGCCTGTAGTATTTGCAGCCCTTTTTGGGTTTTTTGTTTCATTAGGTTGTGTACTGGTGTTTTAGAGCCAGGTGTAATTATAGTGCTGCCTTTCCACGCATATGGTTGTAGCTCGTCCTGTCCTTGGAATTAGTGCTGTTATGGTTTGGTAAGGTTTATGAGCCTTACTGAGGTGGCACCAAAACATCAGAAAGGGTGTAGAGCCTAAATCATGACACACTAACTCTTAGGATCTAAATATGGTCGTTAATAAAAGGAGCTCATTGTGAACACTATCCACCCTAAAAGGGTGTTTTGTGGCTTTACATGAGAATTGTGACATTATGATCCCTTGTTTCATATTGTTGATGGTCTGCATTTTCCGTATGGGTGGTATATTGGTGTATTAGGGTCTGCCCAGTGTAATATTTATGGTACAGTAAGGTTCTGAGTGTGTTTTTGCACAAAGTTGTGCATAGTGTTTTGCAGTTGAGCGATTGTAGCTACTATATGCTTTGAGCAACCACTTTATTCTTTGACATATGATACATATCTAATATCTAAATTTAATAAAAGGTATTAATTGTGATTATTTTATTTTTACTTATTTTTTTCTGTGTTGTCAGACGATTATGGATGTAAACCCCGCCCCTGGCCCCACCCCTAATCCCTCCCCCTTTAGCCTCCCCAAACAGTTGGGCCACCGACCGCCTATGCTTCTAACCATCCACACCAAAACTGGCTAGTTTGTGAGTGGTCCAGGTGCAAAGTTAGGGCAAAGTAAGGGCGGTGTGGAAACCTAATCGGTTAGCAGAGATTAACTGGCTGAGCAACAACATATAGTGTAAGGAGGAGGTAGAAGGAGGGCAGAGAAGAGCGGAAAGGGGTAGTAAGCGAGGAAAGGAGATGGGGTATGCAGAGCGATCTCACTCTTCCATACAACCTTCAACCCCCTTCTTCAACTCTTCCGGTCTGCCCCTTGACCTTCCTAGCGCTGGGACCAGAGCTTTTGCTCTTGTCTTTGGCCTTAGCTGGGGGTGAATCTTTGCCATTGGATGTGCACTCCCCCAGCCCTTCCTGCGGCGGTGGCTGCTGAGGAGCGTCGGCCCCCACTTTCTCTGCACCCTTTCTGCACACTGGCCCTGGGAGGGCGGTTCCTCATCTGCCGGCATCCTCCTGGAGACGGGCTTGAGCGAGGAGGCCGGGCCGGCAGGGGGCGCTCTGTTATTGTTCAGTTCTGGCAGGAGCGCGGGGCCAGCCGGCTTCCAGCTGCCCTCGGCCGTGATGGTGGGGGCTGGGCCGCCCTCCTGCCAGATGAAAGGGACTGTACTGTGGTCTCTTATCTTTTTGATTTGAAGAGTAGGTTGCGGTGGTTGGGGGGCTACGCTCGGGATAGATTAGGTGAAGCAGTGCTCCGCAGGACATGGATAAGCCCCAATTGAGTGGGTAAACTGTGAGAGCGGACAGCATGGAGAGGTGCCGAGTGGAGAGCGTACAGCACGGAGAGGTGTCGAGTGGCATGAACAACACGAACAAGTGAGGACTCAGGAAGAGGTCGGGAGTTTCGTGTGACATATGGTGGCAGTGGTGGGATGGAAGAGTGGGATCGCTCTGCATACCCCGTCTCCTTTCCTCGCTTACTGCCCCTTTCCGCTCTTCTCTGCCCTCCTTCTACCTCCTCCTTACAATAGTTAAGACAGAAAAAAGGCCATCCTAACTGTATCTGGCAACAGTCTGAATATTAGGCAGTGCTGGTTAAGTTCCTGGTCCTGGCTAATGTGTTGCCGTCCCCCTCCCATCCTCTGGAAGAGGAGAGTCACTGCTCCCTTTCCAATCACCCCTCCCTCACTTCAGAAGCATAGAAGAAGTCCCCCTCTGATCCTTTCTCCTTCCCAACCCCCTTGGAAAGTCTCCTTCTAATCCCATCCCTCCATCCCAAGCCCCCCCCCCCCCCCCCCCCCCCCCGAAGGGTAGAAGCAGTGCTTTTTTTCTAGCAAAAGGTGCTGGTACTCAAATGCCAGGCCAAATGCCAGGCCACACTTCAGGGGTGGGGTGATCACTAAGGGACCCACCCCACAATAGCCAGGCTCCCTGCAACCAGTAACAGAATCAATGACATGGCAGAATTGTCATGTAGAGGCTGAGCTTTTTCTTTAAAACTTGGGGACCATGGGTCAATATTAGCAGACAATGGAAAAGGTGCCGGTACTCAGTAACCCCCAAGTACCCCCTCAAAAACAGCCCTGGGTAAAAGAAAATTATAATTATCACATCAGAATGCCACACTGCCAGTGCCAGGCACTTTGTTTCAAGTAGGCAGGTGTTTGTTTGTGTGATAATTCTACAGGATGTGGAGACCACTGGTCTTGAGCATTTTTATTTTGGGTGAGAAGGCCTGCCTGCGGTCCTTGACTCAGAGCTTGCTTTCAAATTGCGCAAGACACTTTTGCAAAATAACAGAAAACCCTGCAAAAAGACACTTACAACCTACAGAGCAAACTTTCCATATTGTAATAGCTCTAACTCACAGGACTCAAACTGCAGCAACGATACCCATGAAAGGGCAACAGTATAAATATTACACTGGGCCCTTTTATTTATTTATTTCCAAGGTTCAATGTGGTTTAGAAGAAACATACACAATTGAAACACCAAGAACAAACACAGTATCACTAAAATGCATTAGGCTATAAACTATATGCAAAATAAAATGCAACTAATAATTAGAAAACAAAAATAAATGAAATGAAATGAAACACACATAAGATCAAGCAAATAAAATGAACACTCATAAGTCGTCTTAACCTAAATATACATATTGCAATAATTGCCCAGAGAAAAAGCATTGATTATTTATCAATTCTCCATTAATATCAACTAATGGAGAATGCTTGCAAGAAAAGGAACACTTTCATTTGTTTCCTAAATTCAAGTATTAAAGGGCGTCTTTTACTAAGGCGCGCTCACGTTTTATAGAGCGCTAAAATTGTGGGTGTGTTAAACGTTAGAGATGCCCATAGGAATGCATTGGCATCTTTAATGTTTAGCGCGCCTACAATTTTAGGGAGTGCAAATAGGACAACTGCCCTATAGGCCTTCTCCGGGGCCTTCATCTGGCTCCTGCCTTCTACTATAACTTCCTGTTTTGTGAAACAGGAAGTTGCATCAGAAGGCAGGAGTCAGCAGAGGAGGGAAGGGAAAGCCCCAGAGCAGGCTTATGGGAAATCTCCTTGTGTTGTGATGGGAAGGAAGGGAAGGGAGAGAAGAACAAAGGAAAGAGGGAGGGAGGAGACTCCAGACCCTTAGTAATCACAATTTTTAGTTTTCATGGTGGGAGCAAGGCTTTTACTGCTCCCGCGGGGCGGTAAAAAGTTTTGCTTTCACACCCATGGTAAACCTTAATAAACCAGTGGCGTAGCCATGGGTGGGCCAGTGCCCACCCTATTTGGACTCAGGCCCATCCTCAAACCCCACCAGCTGAAGATTTCCTCCTCTTCAGGCAGCCGGTCCTCTTTCAAACCGCAACTGGCAGAACTTGCCTCGAGCTGACACCAACATCAGCCCGTCTGCACATGCTTAGTTTTCATGCATGCACAGCTTGCTGGCTGTGGCATCAGCTCAAGGAAAGTGCTGCTGGCTGCTGTTAGGAAAAGCGCTGACTGCCTGAGCAGGAGAAAATCTTCAGCTGGCGGGGTTTTTTAGATCCCTTCTTGCTCAGGTATTTAATATTTTGGGCTTGCAGGTAGAGGGAGGGACAAAGAGTAGAGAGCGGAGCAAATCAGAGCAGAGGGGGGCTAGGGACAGGGGAGCATGAATTCCATGCCCACCCACCTTGGACTCAGGCCCACCCAGAATTGGCTGTCTGGCTACGCCCCTGTAGTAAACAAAAAGGTTTACCGTGGTTTACTTCAGATTACTGCGGATCCCTGTCCCCATGTCATTCTCTAGTGCTGGGCACACCCATGCCCCTCCCAAGTCCATGCCCCCTTGCACGTAACACACTTTGGAATTTGCACGCATAGTTTTTAGAATACCAGCTTAGGGCATTTATGTGTTTAACTGCTAATTACTGCCAGTTAACACCACTTATAGTCAATAATTGGTTGCTAATACCAATTAGCAGCTTGTTAATCAAGTTATATGTGCCACTGATAAGATTCTGTAATTTGTGTGCACAATTTTGCATGCTAAACAAAAAGTTAAGTATATACTTGCAGAATCCTTCACCTCAGTCACACACACAGAACATAGGTAAAGAAGTGTGGTTGCTGTGTTAGTCCACTTTAAAGGTTATCAATAGATGTAATCATACTAGCTCAGTTCCCTGGAGTTCAGACCCCTCCCCCCCTGCATTAGACTCAGGCCGCAAACAGAAATTTCCTATCGGTCTCTCCACTTAGTCTTTCCAACTCACACAGTCACTGGTGTCTCCATTCAAGCTTGGGTGTGGGTGTGGGTCAAGGGCTGGAATAGAGATCCGGAAGCAATGGGGAGCAAAGTTGGGGTTTCTCGAGGACACTGTCAGTCCGGGGAACAAGCATCCTCACTCCCACTCCAAAGAACCACATTATGCTACAAAGATTTTATTTTATGCAAACTCAAATTTACTGAACTCTCTGCAACCGGCAGGTAAACTGTTTTTATAACTCCGTCTGTGCAGTCAACATTTGGTCTCCTATCCATTCAAGATTGTGAATCATAACCTCCTCCACTTCCCAACTTGTTCCAAAATATTCACATATATATATAGCTCCATCTGCCCATTAGCCGCCCCTTTGGGGCTAGCAATAATACAGAGCTGCTCCTTACACTCCTGACCACCATCCAGTTCTTCTTTAGACACAGACTTTTTTGGCTGTCCTCTTTCCAGTGATGCACTTCTTGAGCTGCACCCTGGCCTTGAACAAGCTTCCCCTGCTCCAATCTCTTGCTCCCTGGCTGGGTTCCCCTTACTCACCCAGAGCTCCTCACTCCTTCTCAGTTGCCACTGTTAGGGGCAGCAACTATTTTTTTAATTCAGCCCAGGTTTATTCTGTCAGTCCAGGGGGTCAAGGGTCCTGACAAGGGTACAGGCAACCAAAGACTCCACACTTAACACTGTTTTAACCTCTATAACCTCATAACACCTCCCCCCCCCCCCCCCCACGTCAATCACAGTCTACAAGCAATTTCTCCCTGCCACTTATCCCAGAACCCACCCCCTTGGGCTGGATTCCCACATATGCATAGAGGAATCCTGTGCAGAAGGAATGGATCCTCAGAAGCTTAGCTGAAATTGGGTGGCGGAGCAGGTGGGGGGAAGAGGGGGTGGTGATTGGGAAGCAAGGATAGGGGAGGGCAGACTTATATGGTCTGTACCAGAGCCGGTGATGGGAGGCGGGACTGGTGGTTGGGAGGCGGGAAATACTGCTGGGCAGACTTATATGGTCTGTGCCCTGAAAAGGACAGGTACAAATTCAATTCAAGGTAAGGTATACACATATGAGTTTGTCTTGGGCAGACTGGATGGACCATGCAGGTCTTTTTCTGCCGTCATCTACTATGTTACTATGTTACCTCTCATACTTCAAAACCTTTCCCTCCAGTAACTCTGGAGAGTACTACCTATACACCTCTAGTAATCTGTATTATAATAGGGGATTACATAAACTAAAAAAAGAAAAGAAGGTGATACCTTTTTTATTGCACTAATTTATACATTTTTACTAAGCTTTCAAAGGCGCAGCCTTCTTTTTCAGGTATGTTATGAGTAAAAGATGACAAAATCAAAATACATGTTATCTTCTCTGGGAAAACATGACTAAAGTCACAGCCAGCCTTAAGCAAGGATGACATGACGGGGTGGCTGCACAGGGCTTTATGCTTCTAGGGGCCTGAGTTTAAGTGAGTTAGCTTTGCAACTGGCAGCTGTTTTGGGATCTTGCCAGGTACTTGTGACCTGGATTGGCCACTATTGGAAACAGGATACTGGGCTTGATGGACCTTCGGTCTGTCCCAGTATGGCAATACTTATGTACTAAGCTGACTAAAAGTTAAAGCTTTTTTTTTGTTACATTTGTACCCTGTGCTTTCCCACTCATGGCAGGCTCAATGGGGCAATGGAAGGTTAAGTGACTTGCCCAGAGTCACAAGGAGCTGCCTGTGCCTGAAGTGGGAATCAAACTCAGTTCCTCAGTTCCCCAGGACCAAAGTCCACCACCCTAACCACTAGGCCACTCCTCCACTGTTGCTACTATTTGAGATTCTACATGGAATGTTGCTATTCCACTAGAAGTCGGCCCTTGCAGATCAGCAATGTGGCCGCGCAGGCTTCTGCTTCTGTGAGTCTGACGTCCTGCACGTACGTGCAGGACGTCAGACTCACAGAAACAGAAGCCTGCGCAGCCTTCTACATGGAATGTTGCTAGTGGAATAGCAACATTCCATGTAGAATCTCCAATAGTAGCAACATTCCACGTAGAATCTCCAATAGTAGCAACATTCCATGTAGAATCTCCAATAGTATCTATTTTATTTTTGTTGCATTTGTACCCCGCGCTTTCCCACTCATGGCAGGCTCAATGGGGCTTACATGGGGCAATGGAAGGTTAAGTGACTTGCCCAGAGTCACAAGGAGCTGCCTGTGCCTGAAGTAGGAATGGAACTCAGTTCCTCAGGACCAAAGTCCACCACCCTAACCACTAGGCCACTCCATATCCATTTCCCGCTCTGTTTCCTTCTCTCTCCTTCCCCCTCCTGAGAGGAAGGGGGCACCAAACTGGTCCACAGAGGGCCCCACAATTGCTAAGGACAATCCTGACTAAAGTCGCCAGAAGCAAAACAACTTTAGTCATATGTTCCCACAATCCGTCACATATAGTGAAACAAGAAAAGCATTCCAATGACAAAAGGTCAATGATGGTCAGAATACTAAAAGATAACTTTAAAACAATCCAAGAATGCAAGACCTTTTAAGTGTAAAATGATGAAATATTTTGACATCCACCAGACAGGACTTAGTAAGAATGTGGGTTTCCTATCACATTACGATCCATAAAATTGTCCCCTTCTGATTACCCATTCACCTCCCCTTGTTTCTTCCTGCCACCCCTCCCTCAAGACTGTCATTAGAATGCTTTCATGTTTCAGTCTATATATTTAGATTTTTTTTTGTCATCCTTTTGCTCATAACTGACCTGAAGAAGAAGGCATTGAATATCTGGGTTTAGTGCTGACCGCAGGAGTTAGCCTGGCTAACTTCCATAGTCTAAATATCAGCCCCAATGTCTTCTTTCCATTTTTTTCTCTACATCTTACACTGATCTCCCCTTCTTTTTTGCCATTTCTTTCTTGTTTGCTTCTCTACTCAGATGTTATCCTTCATTTTTCCCTTCTCTCAGTCTCCTTTTCACTTCTTACCTACCAGCCCTCTATTTCCCACTCTCATTCCCTTCCGAACCCTCCCACTGTCCCTGCTTTCTTTCTCTTTTCCCATCTTATTATCCCTGTCTTTCATTCAATCCATCAACCTCTAAAATCACCACCTCCCAAGCCCTTATCTTCCTTCCTTTGACTCATTCCTTCACCATCCCTAGTTCCTTCCCAATCATTCAACCCTCCCGACATGTAGGTCCTTTCTTATATCTTTTATCCCTTACCCAGCTTTTGATTGCTCCTTTCAACTTCTTTCCAGTCCCATTTTCATATTCTGTCTTCCCTTTTACAGTCCCATCTCTTTATATCTATACACACCTCCCTTCAGATACTTTCCTCCTTTTTGTCTCTTCTCTCCCACTAGACACTCTTCCCTCCCCTTTCTCACCACCACACACCCAGTATAGGCTCTTCCATTCCCACTTCCTCCCTCCCACTCTATCTAGAGGCTTGTCACTCCTTTTGCTCCCTCCTTCTCTTTCATGCACCTACCTTCCACTAGAGGCTTCATCCCCTTTTTACCACCTCCCTCTACTACTACTTAACATTTCTAGAGCGCTACTAGGGTTACGCAGCGCTGTACAGTTTAACAAAGAGGAACAGTCCCTGCTCAAAGGAGCTTACAATCTAAAGGACGAAATGTCAAGTTGGGCAGTCTAGATTTCATGAATAGAGGTATAGTGGTTAGGTGCTGAAGGCGACATTGAAGAGGTGGGCTTTGAGCAAGGATTTGAAGATGGGCAAGGAGGGGGCCTGGCGTATGGGCTCAGGGAGTTTATTCCAGGCATGGGGTGAGGCAAGGCAGAATGGGCGGAGCCTGGAGTTGGCGGTGGTGGAGAAGGGTACTGAAAGGAGGGATTTGTCTTGAGAGCGGAGGTTATGGGTAGGAACGTAAGGGGAGATGAGGGTAGAGAGGTAAGGAGGGGCTGCAGATCGAGTGCATTTGTAGGTTAGTAGAAGAAGCTCCCTTCCAGTACATGTGACTGAAGGTTGATGATCCAGATCTCCCTCCCCTTCGTTTTTGTGAAGAAAAGATCAGGTAGAGGGAAATAAGTCTATCTGGAGATTGGGAAAGGTTCTTTTTCAGGCCAGAATCTCTCTTTTTAGAGACAAGATGTTCATTAATCTATACTCCATTTATTTATAGACAGGAGTGGTAGGGAAGGTATCCATCTGAACTTCCATGCTGCCCAGTCAATGTGCCTGATCATGTTTGAAATTCAGCTAAAGGTCTCCACTAGAGATGTTTCCCCCTCATTCTCATCCCTTCACTCCCAGTAGGCATGTTTCCCTCCCTCACTCATCTCACCTGCTCCCTCCCTAAATGCCTCCATCATGCTAGCAGCTCATTTCTTCCTCTTTTCACTGCCTCCGTCTGGAAGCCTTTCCTTCTTTGTCTTGCTCTCTCTTTGTTGTACCCCTCTCTTCCTCCCCAAATCTGGACTACACTGGGCACACCCCAGGACCACAGTTTAAACATACAAGCCTAGGACAAAGATGAGAGCTCATGGGAAGCTCATGGGAAGAGAGATGACTGAAATGCATATGGCTAAATCCCACACCATAAGACTGACAATCCTGCTTGTTGTCATTGGATAAAAATACATTTGATCTATGTAGTGCAGCTCTCCAGCAGAAGTATATCCCAGACCCTCAAAACCATAGGCTGGCTGTGGTTTTTGCTTACCTTGCCAGGGTCACCCATACAAATTCACATACCCTCCTAGCTGTAGCAGGATTTAGCCTCTAGCCCCCTGGCCAAAATAGGGTGCTCTCATTAGAGAGCACCAAGAATGTCAAGAGGTTGCTCTCTGTCTATGAGAAATTCTTCTTCCCCGTTAGTCACGTGGTGCTCTCTAAAAAGGAACACTAGAGGCCACTGTGTAATACAGGACTAGATACACATCATCTTGGTTCCACAGTGCAAGCTGTGCCATCTTCAGTGGGAGAGCAGGAAGACATGCAAATGATGGTCAATTTGGTACTTGTATATGTAGCCTTCATAAGTTAGGAGTGTGAAGTGCCACTGCGTCTGTGTGCACGTAGCTATATTGGCAACTGGTGGTTTCCACATGTAGGGGGTACCAGTACTTCCATTATACATTGTATTAACCAGAAGGGTAGCTCCCAGAGTATAGAACCTGTTCCCGATAGGAAGTGCACTAGTTTGCCCCAAACACATGCCAGTACCCAAATAGATCAGAATACAAGGCCTGTCCCAGGGAAAGAATTCAGGGTCAGCATTCCAGAACTCCAGGGAAGCATAGCCATCAGTCTTCTGGCAGGGGGAGGAGTCAGATGAGGATCAGTTTCCCTGGGTGACTAGGCAGTATGTGCTAGAACTAAAGCAAGACTGAAAGGGGGAGGGACACCCAGATGCACCTTGGGAAAAGCCTTCACACTGGTAGCAGGAGAGCATTCTGGAACCATTTCCCTTGATCAGCCTGAGGACCATATGGAAGTTGTAGAAGAATGGGAGCTATGCCCTAGAGATTACCTCCTAAAGGATTCAAACTTACTTCTGTTTCACAGGAGATTGCATCTTGCTACGCGATAAGAACCAGTGGTTGCCAGGTGAGGAAAAGTTTAAAACTCCTGGCAAGAGGGTGGAGGGCTGCAGGCCCAACAGAGAGGTGTCGGGATCTGAGCTTTATTGAAAAGCAGATTTATTTGTTAACAAGATCAGAACAGGACAGTGAAACACAGGGAAGAGAAAGGGAGCTTTCTAAGTGCTGTTTTGGAGAAAGCATTGTAGGGTAGTCGTTTTCAAGAAGATAGTGAAGGAAGTGGGTTTTTTTTGTTTTGTTTTTCTGGCCTTAAGAGACTGTGAGCTGAGTCAGAGGAAAACCCCGTTCCCTGTTTTCTTTTTGAACCAGTTTGTTCTTTGTATACTACCTTAAATGCTTATAACTTTATGGACTTCATGCTCTGAATTATAGAGTTTTGAACTCCTATTTACTTGAAGAATTAATTCTCTCTTGGAAAGAGGAAAATCCTGGGCTGGATTATTGCTAGAGACAGAACTATGGAGAGGTAGGCACCTCTTTTGGGTCTCCACAGTTGGAGAGACCCGTGGACATATGACAACATACATTTTGATCTTTGCATGTGCTGGCACCCTATTTCAGGACGGGTATTTTACTTATAGATGGGGCGCATTTTAATGCCACTTTCATAGGTATTTTCATCTCCTTGTTTTCTTTTCATGTTGATTTCTGGGGGTGGAAATATGCATATTTTATATTGGCCTATGTGCTCACCACTGGTGTACATCTACCACTTTCCTCAAATATACAATGTATCTAAAATGGGTCTTCACATATATAGTCAGCCATATATATATGTATGGCAGTGCAGAATATATATAATAATTTAAATGCCTTGGCTGGTGTCTTAATTATTGTTGCCACTGCTGATGAAAATCTGGCACATTCAGTCTGAAATAATTGGTTAATAATCAGGCTAGGTCTATACCCCTACCCCATCCAAATCCAGGCTTTTTTGTGGTCCTAAATATTGATATCTTACAAGTTAGTGCAAGTTTTTTTTGACACTAGAGCCAAAAATGTTGCAGACTCTGATCTAGCTAATATTCTTGCTTTTACTATTGTCACATTGCCGCTCCAGGGAGGTGTAGAGGCCAGGTTTGAGGGTTTTCTCAACCCAAAGAGGGTTTCTCTAGGCTGCTCCTGGATAGAGGACTCAGCCACCAATGACCCCCCCCCCCCCCCCAAAAAAAAAGAGGATTCAATACAAGACCCAACTGGGTGTCAGGTCTCTCTCTATGCATGTACACTCAGGGTGAGATGGAGAGAGACAGCTCTATTATTATAATTCAAATCAATCACTCAGAGTTCTTTTTAAAATCCACATTAAAAAAAAAATCCAGTCTCTTTGCAGATAATTGATATTTCAGTAAGCACAACAGTTCCATTAGAAAGAAAGGCACATGCAAATTAGCCGCCACTCCCAACGTATGCAAATGCAGTAATGTTTCTCTCCAAACAGTCTCAATCCCTGTTCCTTAGGATTAAAAAAAAACAAACAAAAAATGAAACTAGAAAAGTATCTTCCAGTCCCTTATCTTAACTGCTTACTTCCAAGTGTCACAGTCACCACTGTGACTCAAAGCCCACTCACCTCCTGCTCCTGGGGGGGGGGGGGGGGGGGGGGGCACTGGGGTCAGGTTCCAAAGCTCTCTTCGGGGCTTTGGGCCTTCCTATGGCATGCTGGTTCAGACATACTGCACCGTGGCCCTTGTTTTAAAGTGTCAGTGGCAGGAAACCCACAGAGGCACCCAGAGATGATATCACAGACCTAGGCCTATTTAAGGCAGCCCTGGGCTCTCCAGCATTGCCTTCACAATGGGTCGCTTGGTCTAGTAGTTGCAGCTTGCTCTGCCTGTCTCCAATCCTGCTTGCCCTGCCTGTCTCTAGTTCAGCTTGCCTTGCCTGTCTCCAGTCTAGTGCACCTTGCCTCTGCTCCAGCTGAGTCTTCAGCTCCAGTCCAGCCTTGCCTCAGCTCCTGCTGAGTCTTACCCGTGCACTAGCTCCGGTCCCAGGCCACAAAATAGATATCAGTTCATCTCAGTTTCGCATTCAGGGACACTCTCACCTCACTCATTCATTCCAGTTCACCTGCAGTTGAACTTGGGAGTGGGTCTATGGTCCAGAATAGCGACCCGGGGGTTTGGGAGGTCAGATTCTCTCACCAGTTCTGGATTCCACTCAGCTCTTCAGTCCAGGAATAACACAGAACTCCAGAGGTTTAATAACGAAACTTAAGTTTTACTTGCAAACTGCTGCAGTAAGTAGACTTTTACCTTTAACCCCTATTTCCAGTACAGTCACTTGGTAAACTCCAAAGCAACCTTAACACCCAACTTCTGTTATTCCCAGAGGGAACACCTTTGCCACTGTCCTCTACCTCAGGTGTATCTACAGGGGAATTCTCATTCAGGGCTATTTACATGTATGCAGTTTCCCTGTACATGCCAGTCCTGTAGGGAGATATTATCCCCAAAGGCTGTACTCCTCTTCTTAACACTGATTCAGTTTTGAGGGCTCAGACCTCCTCAATCTGACCCTTCTCCAGCATTGACCCCACCTTTGGTCCACCCTGGTTCTGGGACAAGCTCTCCTTGGCTCTGGTTCCCTGCTCCCGGACTGGGCCTTCTTCTACCCACTATCTCCTGGTTGCCACTTATTGGAGCCAAACCTGCCTCTCACAGTCGGTGGGTCTCTCCAATTCTCAGGACTCTCTTCTGGTCAGTGGAAGGAGATGTTCAGGCAACTCCAGACCTGCAGGCAACCAAAGACCCCCCTAAAGGGTATAACTTTAGATTTATATCCTTCCAACTCCTCCCCCTCTCATTCTTCAGTACCAGGAAACTATCTTATTGCATTCTATTTCAAACTACTCCCCATGGGCTGGGCCTTCCTCCCACCCAGGGACCTCCTAGTCACTCCCCCCAGTGACTCTCAACAGGAACTCACAATCTCAGTAATCCCCATATATTGGGGGATTACAAAATGTTCACCAACCATAAACAAAATCTACTTTATATTTCATAAGGCTCTACCTCCATTTCTTTCTGGTTGCCCCACTCAGTGATATCCATATGTTTTTTTTCTCTTCTTCTCCAGCCTCCCAAACCATCTCAGAGTCTTCTGGAAGCTCATTCTTTTCTGCCTCCAACCTGGAGAAAGGTCCTTAAAAGCCCTACTTCCCAGCCTACCTCTCCCTGATTGGGTCCCCCTTTCTGTCTTCTATTGGCCTGGAATACCTTGCACTGCCCCTCCCCAAGTTCCATGGAACCTCCCATATGCTTTCCTTTGGTCTGTTCTGAAAGAAGTTCCTCCTCCTGCCCCTTCCCAGGGTGAAAAAACTTTTACGACTTCCCATGGATTATATGGGTTCCTCCCCTGCTCTAGAACATTATATGTTGTTTTGGCCAGACTAACGCATGTGCTCTGGGGATTTTGTGGCAGGCAGATTTCTCACCTTCCTGTCCTTGAACTGAGATCCCCTGTCTCTGTCACACTATGAAAATAAGGGAGGGATATTTTCTGAATAGCAATAACAAACCATAAAAGAATGTTAGATATTATCCCTTGGATTCTATATAGGTTGCCAACTTCTGAGTGCCCAAATTTGAGCACAGATCCTTGATCCTCAAGCAAACTAATAAGTTAATGAGCCATTAACAATCAATAATTTCACTATTGTGTCTCTCTATGTCAGGTGTTCAGCGCTGCGTGCGTCTGGTAGCGCTATACAAATAATAATAATAACAATAATAATTGTTGTTAGTTGACACTCATTTGGGTTTACGCATGGATCTGCCCTATTCTATAAAATGCGCATCTAAAATTTCTGGTATGAAAAGGGGGCATATCCATGTGAGGGGCCTGGGGGGGGGGGGGGGGGGGGAGTCAGGGACATTCCCAGAAATTAGATGTGATGTTATAGAACAGGGTCATTTATGCACCCAACTGTCATTATTTGCGAGCCAGGATTTACACCAGGTTTCAGTAGGTATAAATACGGCACCCAAAGTTAGGCGCGAGATCAACACTAAACTCGTATTCTTTAAAGGGTGCTCTGTGCACCACCAGCAGCCTTCAGACAGGTGTGTGGCCCTTTGTGGTATCGAGGCCCAAGGCAGTTGCCCTATTTGCACCCCCTAATGCCAGCCCCGCATAAAAGAGAAGTACAGTTGTGTCATTTGAAAGAGAACTAACTTCTTGTGCAATCAACACATTGAGATGTATGAAGGGAAGAATACTCAGAAGCTGCAGAAATCCTGTCAGTGTACACTGATTTTTCTTTGTAGACATGCTCAGTGTTGCTTTCCACACTGTAGCTTTCCTGTACTGGAACCTATATAGTAACATAGTAAATGATGGCAAAGTCCAGTTGGTGCATCCAGTCAGCCCAATAAAGCAGTTAGAATTGTAACTGCCACTCTATGCATGATATATTTTTTTGTTGTTACATTTGTACCCTGTGCTTTCCCACTCATGGCAGGCTCAATGTGGCTTACATGGGGCAATGGAGGGTTAAGTGACTTGCCCAGAGTCACAAGGAGCTGCCTGTGCCTGAAGTGGGAATTGAACTCAGTTCCTCAGTTCCCCAGGACCAAAGTCCACCACCCTAACCACTAGGCCACTCCTCCCTCCCCATGCTTTTGTTTAGTGTAACTAATGTTCAGTGCAGGTTAAACCCCTGCCACCCTATTTTTGTTTAGAGTGGTAACTGTTGCTTTCAGGTTAACCCCTGCCTTCCCTCCCCCCCTCCATGCTTCTTATAAAGTGCATTTAACTTTTGCTTTGGGAGGAAATGCTCCATCCTTTTGCCATCTAGGGATCCTCTGTGTTTCTCCCATACATTTTTGAATTCCATCCCTGCTTTGTCTGCACCAGCTCCACTGGGAGGGCATTCCAGGTATCCACAACCTTTCCTGTGTAAAAGTACTTCCTGAAGTAAGAGATATTGCCAAAAGGTTAAAAGTAACAAACAGATGCATGCGACCACATTCTCGTATTTAGGCACGCAAATGTGGAACGCACTGCCTACAGACTTGAGAACTATCGGCGAAACAACTATTTTTCGCAAATCTCTTAAGACATATCTCTTCAGCAAGGCATACAATGAGAACTAATAGCCACAATAATTCACCCGACAATCCAATCAATTAAGATAACTCATCGACTATAGCTACCTTAAGCACCCCTCTGCTTCTTCTTTCTATCCTCATCTAACCTCTGCACAATAATAAATGTATATGTCACCTTGCAATGACGATGTTATCAAAACTCTGTAAGCCACATTGAGCCTGCAAATAGGTGGGATGTGGGATACAAATGCAATAAATAATAATAATGAGCATAACTCTCAAAGGGCTCCTTTCATTAAGGCATGCTAATGGATTTAGTGCGTGCTAAATGCCACACAGCCCATAGGAATAGAGTGGGCTGTGCAGCATTTAGCATGTGCTAAATCCGTTAGTGCATCTTAGTAAAAAATACCCTGAAGCTAGCAGCATAAATGCTTTAAATATCAGGCTCTTTCCTTTTTGCAGTGTCTAGAAACAATAGAGCACTCCAAGACTGGAAAAGAGCCCAGCAGGGCACAATCCTATATATTAGAGTAGGTATGTTTGTATCATCCAAGTATTAGAAGCCTGAGCATAGTGTTTTTACTCAAAAGCCTCAAACATCCACTGTCAACCACCGTTACATGTTATTAATATACCATCAAGCACTTATAGAGAGAGAGAGAGAGAGCTATAGCTGGATTCTGTCCAATATATCACACTAATAGCTAGCATGCTGGCCTCACCCTATAGCTGAAGAAACGGGTGAAGCTGATGCTAACAAACTGACTGTACCCTTACCTTCCCCATTACTTCCATCCTGTAATATCATGCTGTGCCTCTGCCCTGCCAAATCTCTAGAACAAAGTGGGCAGTGGTCGAGTTTGCACAGGTGCAGGTGACATACAGCAGAGGAGCACCAGAATCACATTTGCTCTATGGGCTGTGTGCACAGTCTAGACTGCAGAGTTTCAGTCAAGTGATATGGTGCAACACAAGGAGGACTTTTTTTCCAGCCACTGTTGCTTTGCTGCTGTTTCAGGATCTCCCGGCATGCTTAAAAAGCAAAACAAACACAATCACTGACATAGAGAGAAAACTGTTGCCCTTTATTCATGTGCTACAGCCCAAAAAGTCCCTAGTAGAAGGCAGAGAAAGAAGGTTGGGGATGCCCGATAGATGAACACTGGGGTCCAGGCTGGGTAGGGAGAGTGATAGAGAAGAAAGAATGTTTCAGAGACTTACAGAAGTGGGGAAAGAGACACAAAGATGGAAATAATCCTGGGGCTGGGAAGTCGATTGGGGAGGGGGGAGAGAGAGAAAGGGTGAGAGAGAGGGAGGACTGTTCTTGAGACTGAAAAAAATGGATGGGGAACGAATGGAATGTTTCTTAGACTATGAGGGGAAGAGACAGGAGAATGCTTATGAGGTCCAGGATGGGATGTAAACAGTGAGGGAGCTGCTCCCCAGACTTCAGGCACAGAGAGGAGATTGCTTTTCGAGTTGAATCTGAGGGTGGGGAAAGAGAATAGAAAGGAGAACACTTCTGGAGCTGGAATAAGTGTGGGGAAGGGAGACAGGATAATACTTCCGGAACTAGCAAAGGTTAGGGGGAAAGAGAAAAAATGGAATGATCCACCAGGGGAGAAAAAGACAGGCAGAACTCCTAAGACTTGGGGGGGGGGGGGGGGGGATAGACAAAGAGTGGGGAGAATGCTCCTGGGGCTGGGAGATGGGAGGGAGGGCGGAATACTTGGGACTGGGGCTGGGGAGGAAAGCAAGAGGGGGAAATGCTTCAGGCTATGAGGTAGAAAAGGAAGAGGATGTTCCTGTTTCTGATATGGAAGAAAAAGGGTACTGGATTCACTGCCACTGGTAGGTAAGAGCGAGTGAAAGGATGGGTTGAAAGGCTGAAGCTTTGTCTAGGGCGTCTGATACCTTTGAACTGTCCCTGAAGAGGAAACTATCAAGCTATCCTTCCCAAAAGAAAACAACTTTTGTGCTACTAACTTGCATCCTGCTTTAACAAATTGCACTGCAATTATGGAATATGTTTGCATATATAATTACAATGTAAAACTAATAATTTGTCAATTTCACTTGTTAAAAAATAATCCCTGTTTGAAGATCATTCTTCTCTTAAGAACATCTATTTAGCATTTCAATGTGCTTCTTACCATGCAAGTAATATTTAATTCTCAGAACATTTTGCACACAAAAACACTTTATCTTATCCCTATGGTATTTTTTTCTGAAAGCAATCCATGTACTTAAACTGTAAGGTAGGTGGAGTGAATATTTCTCAGGATGGCAGAGCTAAAAGTGCAATCTAGAAGCTTCTTTTTGTACAGGGACTCTGTGTGGGAAATGGGGTGACCAGGTTATGGTTTTCACATTTGCCTGGTATTTTCCAAAGGGCTGTGACAAACATGGAGCTTTAAGTAAGGATGTTGGCAAATACATGTATATTTACTGGCACTGTTCTGCCTCCATATTCATGGAGGAAGGGATGCATGGTGTGTATATTTAACATGAGTATTAAGTGTATTTTATTGTACTGTCTGTGTAATAGCTAGCACTGTGTACTGAGGTGGGGCACCCCCCCTCCCCCTTTAGTTTGTAGTTCCTGTGATTTGACTCCTTGTGAGCTTTCCCTATTGACTGTTAGTTCTGAGCTCCTGCGTGCTGTGTGAGAGAGTCCAGTCTTGCTAGCATGCTTTGTGATCAGCAGCTTCTGTAGAGCTGATCCTTCCTTAATCTACTGTAATTCCATCAAGAGTTTTCACCATTTCCATTTTATTTTCCCTGAGTTACTCCCCCTTATTTCCTTTGAGAGTTATAGCTTTTCCTCTCAGCTTCTGGCCATCTCCTTGCCTCTTGGGTGGCTAGATACAGACTCTGTGCAGAAGGCATCAATTCTATGAAACTGAACTATAAATTGGATTTTCTTTGTTTATTCTGAGTACTACAATGTGACAAAACTGGGTTTTTAAGCCTGTAAAACTGTATTATTTCTTAAAGTGTATTTCTCTAGTTTGGCCAGCAGATGGTGCATGTTTATGTTTGAAGCTGTTACAGAGAACTGACTGTTCCTTCTTTAGTTAACACAGAAAAGAGGTAACCTGCAGTGATGTGGCTAGCTATTTTTAAAACTTGTTGTTGGCCCAAGAGTTCAAAACTCAGCTAGAATGTACTGACATTTTCTCCAATTTTAGCCAGGGAGAAAAGAGAGAAAGATCTCTTTGCTGAGGCCCTGTGAACAGATATATTTGATCTCCCCAGGTACTATTTAGATAGTAAACAAATGTTTAGCTAGTTTTATAATTGATCCATATTTCAGTTACCTGTTATTGTTTTGCTAATTGTACCTTTTCTGTTCATTGTTCTCATTTTTTTTTGTGCCAATAGACATTTTTAGTTTGTTGCCTCTGCTTGTCTGGACCGACTAAGAATCCTGATGGTTTGTGTGTTGGGTCTGTGAGTGCTTTCTAGGAAGTGTGGGACCACTGGGAGTGTGGCCTCAGTAACCTAGGAATCACTGCGGCTAATTTGAGAGCGTGAGGCTCGCCCAGAGACGGTTTGGACCCAGTTGGTGGGAGAAGGATGCTAGTGTAGAGCACAAGTGGCAGGTGTATGCGGACCTGAGCTATGCTGGGGATAGCCCCTCTAAGTGGCCGTTGGGTAGCCCAGGTGGGTGGCTAGGCATTTTGTGACATACAGTAAAGAAGATTTCCTTAAAAACTGAGAGTATTGGGGATGGTTTAAGCTGGCTGTTGAAGCTACTCTATACTTTGCCTAGAACAGGGGTAGGCAACTCCGGTCCTCGAGAGCCACAGGCAGGTCAGGTTTTCAGGATATCCACAATGAATATGCAGGAGATAGATTTGCAAGCACTGCCTCTATGGTATGCAAATCTATCTCCTGCATATTCATTGTGGATATCCTGAAAACCTGACCTGCCTGCGGCTCTCGAGGACCGGAGTTGCCTACCCCTGGCCTAGAACAGTACAGACACAAATAATGGGAGCTGCAATTTTGCAAAACTGTATGTAGAAAATAAGAGTGGCTTCACTCAGCAGGTTCCACATATGAGTGTCAGTGTTTATATGTATAAAGCATAATTCTTCCCAGTTCCCCCACCCCAGGCCTGCCTAAATTCTCTGGTGATCCAGCAATGTGATTGCAGCAGAAACAAACACTACTTGCTCTTGCCCCTAGTGACTGCCTCAACAAAATGGCTGCCATACGTGGTACTAGGGAGGCAGCCGCTAGGAGCAGAAGCAAGTGGGCTTGCTTCTGCTCCAATCACATCACTGGACTACCTGGGTATTTAGGTAGACTCGGGAGGGGGGCTATCCTGATAGAGGAGGGGACTGGGAAGGGGGTCGAGCATTTACAGGGCAGTGGAAGAGGGGTTTAGGTTTTTCAGGAGGAGAGGCGGGTCTAGCATTATCAGGGATGGTGTGGGATGGGGGTCTGGACCTGTGGGTGGTGATTGGAAGGGGTGTAGATCTTTTTTGAGTGAAGAGAGAGAAGTTCTAGGCCTCGCTCGAGGAGGGGGGGATTGTGAATGCCTCCAGCTTTGCCTTGTCTCCAGCCTTCCTGCTTCCAGCCTTGCTTTGTCTCCAGTTTTGCCCTGCCTCTAGCCATGCCTTGTTTCCAGCCTTGTCCTGCCACCAGCCCAGCCAGGTCCCCAGCCTTGTGTACAGCTGCTCCATCTTCACCCCCAGGTCTCAGTTCTGCCAGGCCTGTCCCCAAGGGCTCTTTTCAGAGCCACCCCTGCCCCCATGGGCTCTTTCCCGGGCCACCCCAGGTTCCGGTCGTGTTGGGCCTGCCCCAAGGGCTCTTCTCAGACCCACCACTGCCCTCAAGGGCTATTTTCAGAGCCACTCGTTAGCCAAAGAACATAAGAATAGCCATACTGGGTCAGACCAATGGTCTGTCTGGCCCAGTATCTTGTTTCCAACAGTGACCAACCCAGGTCACAAGTACCTGGCAGAAACTCATATAGTCAATAAGTGTAACAGACTAGCAAATGAAATGAACTTTTGGTACATTTGATTTGGTAGTCTGCTACACTTATTACATTTCTCCCCAATTCTTATTGACTTTTATTAAGGTAGGTTGTACATATATAATTTTTGTCTGCCCTTTTACTTTAGAAACATTCAGTGCTTCCAATTCCAGGGCAAACAGTGTCTTCCCCATGTCTGTCTCAACAACAGACTATGGATTTTTCCTCCAGGAACTTGTCCAAACCTTTTTTAAATCCAGATACACTACCCGCTGTTACTATATCCTCCAGCAAAGAGTTCCAGAGCTTAACCATTTGTTGAGTGAAAAAATATTTCCTCCTATTTGTATTCAAAGTATGTGCATGTAACTTCCATGAGTGTCCCCTGGAGCTTAATTATTCTTTGAGTGAAAAAAATATTTCCTCCTATTTGTTTTAAACGTATTTCCATGTTCCTTCATTGAGTGTCCCCTGGTCTCTGTACTTTTTGAAAGTGTAAAAGATCGACTCATTTCTACCCTTTCTACACCACTCAGAATTTTATAGACCTCAATCATATCCCACCTCAACCATCTCTTTTCCAAGCTGAACAGCCCTAACCCCTTCAGCCTTTCCTGAGTGGTGTAGAACGGGTAGAAGTGAATTGATTTTTCACTCTTTCAGAAAGTACATAGATCAGGGGACGCTCAATGAAATTACATGGAAATACTTGTAAAACAAATAAGAGGAAATATTTTTTCACTTAGTGAATAGTTAAGCTCTGGAACTCGCTGCCAGAGGATGTGGTAACAGTGGTTAACATATTTGGGTTTAAAATAGGTTTGGACAAGATTCTGGAGGAAAAGTTTATTGTATGTTATTGAAATGGACATGGGGGAAGCCACTGCTTGCCCTGGGATTGGTAGCATGGAATGTTGCAACTAATTGGGTTTCTGCCAGATATTTGTGACCTGGATTGGCTACTATTGGAAGCAGGATACTGGGCTAGATGGACCATTGGTCAGGCCCAGTATGGCTATTCTTATGTTCTTATAGCTTGACTATTTTCCAAATCAAGGGGCCCTTTTAATAAAGCATGCTAAAATAGGGGCTTAACACATTTTAATCCTTTTTGACTTTTGCTATGGATCTTTTATAGGTTCTCACCAAAGTCTTACAATAGGTTTAACATTTGGTATCTTTGGTCTTACGACACTTTTATTCTCAATGATAAAGTTACTTCTTTAATAGAAGCAATTGCTGATTAAACCAGGCTCTTCGTTTGATATGTGATGTATACTTTATTATATATGTATACTATATATATTGTAGTTAGCAGGGCCGTGCCTAGGGTCTCTGGTGCCCCCCTGCAGACTATCAGTTGGTGCCCCCCCCCCTCCGTCTAGCAGAGCAGGAACAGAAGGGAGCAGGCAAGTAAGCCGGACCTCAGGAAAAAATAGCACTGTATGCATTCCTCATTGATAAGTCTCTGACTCTAAAGTTTAGCAATTTCATTAAAGCAAAATGTATTTTCATAACACTTGAAAGATTTCCAACTCAAAATAGGAATGCTAATTCAAAATGTGAGCAAAGTCCTCTTAGTTTCCAAAGATTCTTTTTCTAATCTCCTTTGCACCAAAGGCTATAATTCAGATCAAACAGTTGTCTCTGATCAACTATCTCAGATCAAATATTTATTTCAGATCAAATATTAAGGTTTCCTTGCTTACAGTCACTTAAATCTACCTAGCCTTTATATAGCTTATAGGATTTAAACACTCTTAAACTGAAATTCACCCTTTTCTATTCTTCATAAACTTCAAGTAATCCTGAAATATTCAGATCCTTTTTCACTAGAGAAACCTCAAACTTCAATCTCCACCAACCTCTTTTCATTCATATTTTCTCATTTACCACATAATCTGGCAGTCTTTTATAATTTCAGTCAACACACACAGGAACTCACAGCTGCATGTCTCTCTTGGCCAAACCAAGGGTCAGTTGCTGTCTCACTCTGTTCCTTTCCGGGCAGATTGCTAACAGAAGCTGATCATCCAATCAGAGAGCTCTATTTGAATGCAGATTAACATACAGACACTGTAATGGGAATTTTTAGTGAAAAACACTAGATAAACCCTTCGTTTTTGGACCAAATTTCACACTTTTGATCAAAGCCATGCCCTAACATTAAGGCTGTAAACACTTCCATCATTTTTATTCATAAATATGCAAATGAGAACCTCCCAAAAACGGACTAATTTGCATATGATTTAAACAAATCTGAGCATATGACAACCAAGTACAGACTCCCAGCACCTGAATTCTGCAATTAGATTTAATACAAATACTTTTAAAACTTATTTTTAGCACTTTTAAAATTTCAGGTTCTCTTTAATTTGAATGCTGTTCAAGCTCTGAAGCTCACCCTGAGTAAGGAGTTAGCCCCAAACCACAGCATATATAGCAATTTGGTTACATTCTCTTAAATAACTTGAAGAGCCTGCCTGCCTCAGTGAATACTGCTGCGTTGTTTCCAGTTGCTTTCACTTCCGGTTTGCCATGAAAAGGAGGGCAGGGGCAAACTTCAGGTAAAAGATTTTGCAAGTGAGTGGAAGGCAGGGACCGCAGGGCAGCAGCGCCCCTGGAAGGCAGGCGCCCCCCTGCCTTGCTTACCCGGCTTACCGCATTGGCACGGCCCTGGTAGTTAGGGCAGTATCCTATGCAGTAGCCTGCTGTTCTAAGGACAGAAAAGAGAATGAATCCAGAGACAGTGTAAACTGTTTTATGAAGGTGTCAGATTTTAATCTACTATGATCCTGGTGTAGTTGGTGTGCTCAAAGGGTGAGGTTTGAGTAGATGAGCAGAAGTAAGCAAATTCTATTAAGTTCCCCGTAAAGGCTGAAGAATTAGAGAGCAGGAAAAACGCATTAAGAGTGTGCCCTGCCTGTTGTGTTGGATGAGTTACTATTTGAGTGAGGAGATCCTGATTAAAACATAGGAAATCTCTAGTGAAAGGTGCCATATAATCTTTTAAATGGATATTGAGGTCACCAAGGATGATTTTAAATGAACAGTCCAAAGTGTGTTGCAGTATAATTTATTGATTGCAAGTCTGCCACATTTTGCACTGAGAAAAGAGACGGGACATAAAAAAAATTGGAAATCACAGAGGGAGTGTGAGTGAAGCCTAAAATGAAGACTCTCAATAGTAGAAAGCAGGGTAGGATCATAAGAATGAATATTAAAAAATATCTGAGAATATCAGTGCTAGTCTACCCTCTCTTTCCATTTGATCTATTAGTAAATAGTGATTATTATCCAACCAGCATTGCTTATGTTAAATATGAACATTCTGCATCATTGAGCCATGTTCCCACAAGACATAAAGGACCAAATTCTATATATGGTGCCAAAAATCCGTGCTGAAAAAAATGAGCGCTACGCCGCTAAGCGCTGTTCTATAAATGGTGCTCTTGAGTTGGGCGTTGTTTATAGAATAGCGCCTAGGGGCCGGGATCTGTGCCTAACTTTCAGGTGCGAGGATTTACACCAATTGAAACCGACACAGATCTGCTGTATTCTGTAACACTGTGCGCAAATTCCTGGAATGCCTATGACCTGCCCATGCCCCTCCCATGCCACACCCCCTGTTCAGACCTGTGCACAAGTATTTATATGCACATCTTTATAGAAAAGTGCCTAGCGATATGTGCACATACATTCTTTTTTTTTTTTTGCCAATTAGCGCTGATTATTGAATATTAGCACCCAGTTATCAGCCCTAATTGGTAGCTAATAACTTAAATTATGCACAGAAATTGGGTGCACACCCAAAATTTGCACGCACAAGTTTGTGTGCCATATATAGAATCCAGGGGAAGATGTCTCATTTACAACCTATAAACAAATCTCTGACTGCCCCCTTTTGTGCAAAGAGGCCATACTTTTAGTAAGACTATGTGCAAGTTCTGAGGCATGTTAAACACAGGAGGTACAGGATTATTAAACAATCATGCATTAATTAGATTACTTACCTGATGTTGACATATAGGATGAAGGTGTTCTGCTCTATATCCCCAGATGGTAGTAATACTTGTGGATTCCAGTGGTGGGGGAATTACTTGGCAAAAAATCAGTATAGAAAACAGACAATTTAGAGTAAGGAATCAAAATATAGTGACAAAGTTTGGAGGTCTTTGGTTCATGCCCTCAGTTCACACATGAAGGAGCACAACCTGCAGTGATACCCATAGGAGCCAACTTTTCAAAATTATTGGGGGTGCTAAGCCCAGTGGAAATAACACTTCCTTGGCCACATACAAGGAATGTTCTCAATATTGGGGGTGCTCCAGCACCCACAGAGTCGGCTCCTATGGTGATACCACAAACTTGTATTAAATTCAAGCAAGAGGTGCAGTGATGTTCCCTCCAGTGGGCTTCCAGCAGCTGCTATCATTGTAGCTGCAGCAATACAGTAAGTCATTTAACCCTCCATTTCCATAAGTACAAATTTAAGGCCTCATTTGCTAATGTGCATTAACATGGTAACGTGTGTTAATGTGATTTTAACATAATCTTCTTTATTTTTAATGGGGCCCACATCACACATTAATGTGCATTGACGCTGTTACCACACTAATGCATGCTAGCAAATGAGATCCTGAGATTGTAAGGCAGGGAATTAACTACCTACTGTACTTCGCTGTAACTCTTTTTCAGTATGGATTTGGAAAGGTAGGTAATTAAATTTAAAGTCCAAATCCAAGCCTCTGCTGTCCCTAACCAACTAAGCAAAAAAGGAACATGGACTGGCACAACCAAAGCCTTAATGGTTGAAATCGGTGGGTTATACATTAAAAGAAATAATAAAAAATAACTGCATCTTCAGATTTCTGCCCGACAGATTTGATTTGAAGCATTTACTTGCCAACTGTTTTCCATGTCACATAAAAAAATAAAGTTGGTGTGGAAGTTTCTGATTCTTCAGTAAATGTTTTTGAAGTTAAAAGAATGAAGAGCTGATGCACTCAGGAATTTTACTTATATATAGCTCTTGCTAATTTTTTTTTAATTAATTAGTCATTCCTTCATTAAATATGTTTTGGGTGGAGTGGGGAGGCAAGCTTGGGGTTGCTAGTTTTGTACCACTAACCGGGTTAGGTCACGGTTTGTATCTTTATTTCCACGTTAGCTATAATGCTTTTCACATAAGTACATAAGTATTGCCATACTAGGAAAGAGCAAAGGTCCATCGAACCCAGCATCCTGTTTCCAACAGTGGCCAATCCAAGTCACAAAATACCCGGCAAAATCCCAAAAATGTACAAAACATTTTATACTGCTCATCCCAGAAATAGTGGATTTTCCCCAAGTCCATTTACTACTATTACTACTTAACATTTCTAGAGCGCTACTAGGGTTACGCAGCGCTGTATAGATTAACAAAAAAGGACAGTCCCATTTAATAACGGTCTATGGACTTCTCCTTTAGGAAGCCGGCCTAACCTTTTTAAAACTCCGCTAAGCTAACCGCTTTTACCACATTCTCTGGCAACGAATTCCAGAGTTTAATTACACATTGAGTGAAGAAAATCTTTCTCCGATTCGTTTTAAATTTACTACAATGTAGCTTCATCGCATGCCCCCTAGTCCTAGTATTTTTGGAAAGCGTGAACAGACGCTTCACATCTACCCGTTCAACTCCACTCATTATTTTATAGACCTCTATCATATCTCCCCTCAGCCGCCTTTTCTCCAAGCTGAAGAGCCCTAGCCGCTTTAGCCTTTCCTCATAAGGAAGTCATCCCATCCCCTTTATAATTTTCTTCGCCCTTCTCGTCACAATTATAACAAAATGATTTATAATAGAACAAAAATTCAGGAAAAATATCAGTTAAAGAAATAAAGAAGCAAGCTCAGACAATGTGAGGTTCCCCCCTCCTCCCATCCCAGCCATCATCATAGCTACTCCAGGCCAAATGCTACTGGGAAAAAAATTGGCTTTGACACCCTTCTTGAATCTGCTGTGCAAGCTCTCCAAAGGAAGATACTGTGGAATAGAATTTCACAGCAGAGGAGCAAGGATATAAAAAGCTGAATTACATGTGCAACCAAGCTGTGCTCTGGAAAGTGGAGGGACAACCAGTAATTTAACTGTCTACAAATGTATTACCAGCATGGGGATATACAGAATGAGGGCACTGAATAGACAAACTAGTTGACCAGAAGCTAGTACTATAAAGATCACATTAATAATCATTAACTTTATTCCAGAAGTAATGAGAAGTCTGTGGCTATCTACAAACACAGGTGTGATGCGATCAAATTTATTAGTGGAACAGACAAGCTTAAGAGCACTGCTTGGAGTCTGAAGAGAGGATGTTGGTGACCATATAATTGGTTGCAATAATCTAAATTGCTTGTGATCAGTATAAGAAGTGCTTGTTTGTCTAAGTAGGAAAGGATTGAACAATTGTGGCATAAATTAAAAAAAAACATGTAACTATGGAAGAAATCTGAATATCACATTTTAATTCAGTGTCAAGAATGAAACGTAGGAATCACAAGGTGTTAGACAAGGGTGCTTGATGATCAACAAGAATAGGGGAAGCAGATGAATGGGGACACTATCCTGAGGGCCACACAGAAGAAATTTGAAGGATTACATTTCAATATACTGTCAACAAGCCACTTCAAAGACTGCAGTCAAGCAGTGATTCAGTGGAGACAAGGCAGGGTCAAGATAACGTACCAACTGTATATCATCTGTTAACAAAAATCAACTGAAGCTATTGGATTAAGAGTTTCAAGGTGACTGAAGAAGAGTGTCAGAGAAAGAATAGAACCCTGTGGAATGCTGTATTTGATAGAAAAATGTGTAGAAATTGAAAACTGGATTTGAGCTCCAAAAAAATCTGGATGAGAGAGAAGAATGGAAACAATGAAGGACTGTACTTCTGATACATACGGCATGTATTTATTATTATTTTTTATTTATTTACATAAATGAAGATGAATTAGGTTGTTCAAATGCTGGGGGCAGGAACAAACCCCACTCATTCCTGCCAGGGGCCGCTGCTCAGATAAATAACTGCTAAGACTGCAGGAGGTTCTGGCAGCCATTTTGGGATTGGAATCAAGTGGTCGATACTTGGAATGCCCTCCCAAGGGAGATGATGGAGATGAAAACAGTAAAGGAATTCAAAAATATATGGGATAAACACAAAGGAATCCTGTATAGAAGGCATGGAACCAAACAATCTTGGCTGTGATTAGACGGCAACACAAGTAATTGTGAAGCAAAGCCAGTAATGGGCAGATTTCCACGGTCTGTGCCCTGATCATGGCTTGACAGATTTTGTTGGGCCAGAACGGGGCGTCGATGACAACTTTAGGAGTTGGAGAGCAAGGCCAATGCCCTGAAAATGGCAAAGACAAATGAAGATCAAGTATGCATATGTAGTATCACATCATACCTTATGCAATGAGTTATCTTGTTGGGAACAGGGCCGGTCTTAGCAAGTGTGGGGCCCTGTGCAGACCAATTTGGTGGGGCCCCATCCTAGCCCCGCCCCCACCCCAGCTCCACCCCATTGATAAGATTATTCAATTTTTAGAAAATTTTTTATTTATGAAATTTCAAATAAAGACAAACGAAGCTAAACTTGTACAGAACAACTGATTGAAATAAATAAGCACAATGCTATCATGAACCCCCCCCCCCCTCCCCAGAAATTATTCAGTTCAGGTCCACTACAATTAGTAGTTCCAATTCTCATAACCCCGGGGGGGTCAGAGGTGCGGACACACAATCTCTCCACTGCAAAACACTATACACAAACTTGTGCAAAAACACACTCATAACCGTACCAAACCATAACAGCACTAATTCCAAGGACAGGACGAGCTACAACCTTATGCGTGGAAAGGCAGAACTGTAATTACACCAGGCTCTAAAACACCAATACACTACCTCGTGGAAAAAAACAAAACAAAAAGGGCTGCAAATACTACACTCTAGCAGGATACTGCACCTTGATCACACATGAAAAACACATGACAACAGATATGAAGGCAAAATACTGAACTGGAAAGTTACCTCAAGAAGTCAGACTCAGCATGCAGCAATACAAGAAAAATTGAAACTTACATGCAAAATATCACAGATGCACATTTCCAAAAGCTGACATATTCCAATTAATATATTCTGAATAAAATACTTTTTTCTACCTTTGTTGTCTGATCATTTAGTTTTTCTATTCGCTTTGGTCCCAGTGTCAACAGAAGGGTCAATGGGATGTCACCTCCAGCTGTGGGCACGGCCCAGAGCAAAACAGCAGAGTCAGGGGGACTCCAGCACAGATTGCTCTGGTTGGAGGCAAGTTAGCATGTGAGCCCCTACTGCCTAGAAAATAGGTGTTGGTAAGTGCTCATGCGCTGATGGTCACGCTAATGGGGAAATAAGCCCATGGCCATTAATGGGAATTCAGGAAAATGGGGTCATTTTACTGCTGCGTTACAAGTGGCCTCAGCGTGTGAGAATGACCCATGCTGGGGATAACGCTGGCCACTGTTTAGGGCAGCTTAGTAAAAGGGCCCTTATATAATGTAAAACCAGGTGGCTCTGTGTTACTTTAAAGACAATGGCCACATGGATTGTTTATCACTGCATTATATCCAGTGGTCTGCTCTTACATCATATTACAACTGTTCCTATGCTGACCAATTGAAAAGAAATTTTGTAGCAAGGAAAATTGAAGGGAAGCATCCCTGGCTTTCACTACAGTTGTTACTCTGGATAATGAATGGCACTGTGGAAGGCTATAGTAACTGAGAGACAATGAAGCAGTTCCATGGTAACTGAGATACTAAATGCACTGTGGAACTGAATGTTGCATCAGTAACTGCAAATGTTCCCTGAGTGAGAATGTAATTGATTACGTGAGCATTAATACTACATAAAATCAGTCAGGCCAATGTTCTGAAGCAAACATCCAGGTAACAGCAGCCATATATAGAATCCGGGGGAAAGCACAAATTCTATAATGACAGTTCAGTGCGGAACTACTGTTATAGAATACTAGCCTAAGTGACTTGCCAAAGGTCACAAGGAGCCCCAGTGGAATTTGAACTGGGATCTGCTGGTTTTCAGCCTGCTGCTTAAACCATTATAAGAACATAAGAATAGCCATACTGGGTCAGACCAATGGTCCATCTAGTCCAGTATGCTGCTTCAAGCAGTGGCCAATCCAGGTCACAAATACCTGGCAGAAAACCATTTAGTAGCAACATTCTATGCTCCCAATCCTGGGGCAAGCAGTGACTTCCCCCATGTCCATCTCAATAACAGATTATGGACTTTTCCTCCAGGAACTTGTCCAAATTTTTTTTAAAAACCCAGTTACGCTAACCGTTGTTACCACATCCTCCGGCAACGGGTTCCAGAACTATTTTTTTTGTGTGAAAAAATATTTCCTCCTATTTGTTTTAAAAGTATTTCCATGTAATTTCATTGAGTGTCCCATTGATCTTTATACTTTGTTCTGTTCTTCCATAGGTGCCATTTTATGCAAAGGGACCTATTTACTAATAAAATGCAGTAGGGGCATTAGCACATGTTGATGTAGTAGCTCTTTTTAGCAGAAACAAATCGGTAGAGATGACCAGAAGCAAACAATGGCGTAAAGCTGAATTTATTAGATGCTTTCTAAAATGACTTGACATAAACAAGGTCCTTTGTGGTACATCATACTGAATGGTATCAAGCCTCATGTAGTATGATGTCATGTATTCAGCTGATGAAACTGGTATATATACAGTAATAAGCAGATTTATATATAAACGTTGAAACATACAGCTGGAACCATAGTATAAGTGAGTGGAGTTTGAGTTTATAGATGGATGAGAGATGGGAGGGGAAGGGGGGGGGGGGAGAAAATGTAAACATGTACGGTGATGATGACACTCTGTAACTATGTTATGCTTTGAGAATTGTATATGTTATGTTACCGTTAATAAAAAGATTTAAACATAAAATAGGCTTGCCTCAGGAGTCTATTAAATAAACAAATAACAAACAATTAAAACACTAAAAATATGTCAGTACTAACAATGGAACCTATGGGTGCAAAATAAAATGTAAAAAAGATCAAAGCCAATCCAGACATACAAAGCAAATACAATGTACCAATAAAAGAATGCATCACAGTACCTGATGGTAATACATAAATAATCATAAAACATAATAGCCCAATGATAACTATAAAAATCCCATTCACAGAGTCTAAAGGTCGTATATTACAAGTGTACAAAAATGTGAATTACTTAGGGGTCCTTTTACAGAGTGGCAGGAAACCCAATGCAGGCTTACCGCTCGCTCTTCAGGGACTAAAGCCGGCCCAACGCAGCTGCTGGCGGTAGTCCCACCCCAAGCGTGCACCATTTCCATGGGAACAAGAAAACCACTAGAAATGGCTTGCGCAGTGATAACCCTGTGGTAATCGGACATCGCCATACGCTGCCTGGTTACCACCGGGTTAGCGCGGGAGCCCTTATTGCCACCTCAGTGGATGGCAGTAAGAGCTCCCTGCCGCAGGGCCATGTGGTAAGAGTTATCTCACTGTGGCCTTTTTGGGGGGGAGGGGCATTTACAGACTGCAGAAAAAAGGGCCTTGGCACGCGGGGAAAACATTCCCCGCCGCTACCACAGGGCCCTTTTTCCCACAGCTTAGTAAAAGGACCTTTTAATTTGGCTTAACAGAAGAACATACCTGCACACATGCTACAACCTAACAGGAAACACTTTGATAGCCTTGTAGGTTCAAGCCTACCCTACAACATATACAAGCAAATAGTCAACATAAAAATGAAGAGCGTTTAATAGATTATATACATATGAAACCAGATGCAGGAGAGGAGCCAGTGTGAAAATATCATAGCAAAAAAAAAAAAACAGAAAAAGAAAGTGACAAATTAAAAAGGGGGGAGGGAATAAACAGACACAAATTGTGTTGTATGAAAACGGAACCCGAGCATGAAATGAGAAATAAAATACAACACCGAGAGCCCTGTTTACAAAGGCGTACTAGCGTTCTTTAGTGCGTGCTAATTGTGTAGGCGCCCATAGGAATATTGTGGGTGCCTACACAGTGCGTGCTAATTTTTAGCACGTGCTAAAGAACACTAGCGCGCCTTTGTAAACAGGGCCGCAAGTCCAAAACCTGAAAAGAAGTGATGTTAAAAAGGCACCCTCTAAACAAATAAGTACAGAAATATATATGTCTACCGAAGCCACTTGTGTTTTCACACGTGTCTCCCAAAATGAATTTCAAAGAGAACGCATAACAAAACTGCAAAACAAATAACAAACCAATAAAAAACTTGGAATGGTAAATACCACTATCAGGCTTATTTTCGAAAGAGAAGGACGCCCATCTTTCGACACAAATCAGGAGATGGGTGTCCTTCTCCCAGGGTCACCCAAATCGGCATAATCGAAAGCCGATTTTGGGCATCCTCAATTGCTTTCCATTGCGGGGATGACCAAAGTTCATGGGGGTGTGTCGGAAGCATAGCAAAGGCGGGACTAGGGCGTGCCTAACACATGGGCGTCCTTGACTGATAATGGAAAAAAGTAGGGCGTCCCTGACGAGCACTTGGGCGACTTTACTTGGTCCATTTTTTTCTTGTGACCAAGCCTCAAAAAGGTGCCCGAACTGACCAGATGACCACCGGAGGGAATCGGGGATGGCCTCCCCTTACTCCCCCAGTGGTCACTAACCCCCTCCCACCCTAAAAAAAACTTTTAAAATATTTTTTGCCAGCCTCTATTCCAGCCTCAAATGCATACCCAGCTCCATGACAGCAGTATGCAGGTCCCTGGAGCAGTTTTAGTGGGTGCAGTGCACTTCAGGCAGGCGAACCCAGGCCTATCCCCTCCCCCCCCCATTACACTTGTGGTGGTAAATGTGAGCCCTTCAAAACTCACCAGAAACCCACTGTGCCCACATGTAGGTGCCCCCCTTCACCCCTTAGGGCTATGGTAGTGTTGTATAGTTGTGGGTAGTGGATTTTGTGTGTGTGGGGGGGGGGGGGTGCTTAAAACAAGGTAAGGGAGCTATGCACCTGGGAGCAATTTCTGAAGTCCACTGCAGTGCCCCCTAGGGTGGCTGGTTGGAGTTTTGGTATGTCAGGGGGACCAGTGCACTACAAATGCTGGCTCCTCCCACGACCAAATGGCTTGGATTTGGTCGTTTCTGAGATGAGCGTTCTCAGTTTCCATTATTGCCGAAAATCGGGGACAACCATCTCTAGGGACGACCATCTCTAAGGTCAACCTAAATGTGGAGATTTGGGCGTCCCCAACCGTATTATTGAAATGAAAGATGGATGCCCATCTTGTTTTGATAATCCGGGTTTCCCCGTCCCTTCGCCGGGATGTCCTGCGAGGATGTCCTGAGGAAAACTTGGGCGCCCCTTTCGATTATGACCCTCCACGTCTCTAAGGTCAACATCATAAAACCACTAAAGCTATGACTTACCTAGCAAATGTCTCCAAAGATTCTTGGCTGCGTGGGCAGCAGTATAGCGAAAATGCTGGCTAACGTGCATTCTATTAAACAAACCCCAGTGATGTCACCAAATGTTGTCATCAACCCGCCAAAATTTAAACTAACCAAGCGTGTCAATGACAAATTTACCACTGAAAGTGCCACAAATATCATTGTAAATTATGGAAAAAATAAATACTGTCAAATACATTAAAAATCACTATATGGAGACTAATCATCAGCAAAAGAAAACACAGCAAGGAGTACACTTTAAATAATGCAACCAAGAAACATGTGTAAAATATAATAATACCAACTGATGTGCTTAAGAAAACAATCACGGAAGCATCACCAGTAGTTATCATAAACTATGTCAAGTGTGACAAAAATAACAGTGGGGTCCTTTTACCAAGCTGCGGGAAAAAGGGCCCTGCGGTAGCCATATTTCCCAAGCACCAGGGCCCTTTTTACTGCAGTGGGTAAAAAGCCCCGAAAACAAAATGGTCATGTGGTAAGAAAACTGTTACCGCATGGACATGTGGTGGGGAGCCCTTACCGCCACAGGGGCTGCCATGGTAACCCTCAGTGAGCGGCAATGCCCAATTACTGCTGTGTTACCACCATGCTAACCATTTCTGAGGGGTTTTCCCCCAGAAATAGTACGTGTTCAATCTTCAACTACCGCTGACAGCCGCATTGGGCCGGCGGTAGTTCCAAAATATCGAGCGGTAAGCCCGCGTTGGGCTTACCGTTGCTCTGTAAAAGGGCTCCTAAATGAACAGAATAAAGCCAAAAAATGATGCTGCGTATTAAAGGACTACAAAATGCTAAGATATACATCTAAAAATTACTATGTGCATACATATAGACCTCAGAAAAAAAATGGGGGGGGGGGGGGGGGGGGGAGACAAACCCCAACAGAAAAATGCTCCATTGAAAACATATCTTAAAATATATAAAATATGAAAAAAGTTGATACAAATGCACTAGGTCGATATGATCATAAATAACCCCAAACCAGATTGCTGAAGATGAAACAAATTACAAAATAAAGGTCTCTTTTCAGTAAATCTGTCTCTGATGATCTGCCCAACCAGTTCCTATTCAAACAAAAAGCATTTCAGTTTGGAATGCTAAAACTTTATTTTCACAACATCTTTCCACCAACATTCGGGTCATATTAAAACACCGTAGTTCCCTGTTTACTAAGCCTCACTAGTGGCTGCCATGCGGCAATGCCAACACAGCTTATTCAAAGTGGATGGGCTGTGTTGGCATTAGTGTATATCAACCGCTAGCGAGGCTTAGTAAACAGGGGGGGTTAGTTGTTTTTTTTTAACTACCCACATTGTTTAAAAGCATTCCAGATATTCAGTGGAACCCCGATATAACTTAATGAACGGAATCCATAAAGTATCACTGCATTAAATGAGGAGTCAGGTTATAGTGGGGTCAATAGAACATGAACACAATTGAACCAAAAATCGATCTGTTTGCAAAAGATTTATTTGATATAAACCAAGACAGCATCACACAACTGTGTGCATTATGGCTGAGCTACTGTATATACAAGGTTAATGGAACTTACAATACTGTACTACTACAGGAACATATCTAGCATGGTCTGTTTTCTTAATGCAAACTGTTGGTTTCTTGTAAAATCAAGAATGTTTTGTAACTGTACAATTTTGACACTGTCTACATTCTGGGTTTCTAGCCATCTCAAACTCGCCTCAAGGCTTTCTATAGCCTTTGACAATTTTGATGGAGCAGCAGGAGGAACATCGTCGTCATCTTCCTCATCGTCAACGTTGTCTTCCAATGGCATGGCTGTAACTTTTCGTTGAACATTTGCCATAATTTTTTCATCAGTCACATGCTCATATAAGGCACTCATTATCAATTGAAACTCAATTCAAAGTATCGTTATGCACATGTTTGAATTTTTGTAATGCCTCTTTAACTCACCGCAGGTCCTCTGGAGAAAAGTAAAAAAAAAAAAAAGCTTCCTTGTGGGCATCTTCCTCATCAATCGTCAGTGAAGGGAATATGAATCCAAACCCCTTCATCTGGCATTGCTCAATGCAAGTTGCTGAGATAGCATCCCGGGCCTTTCCAAATTTGCGTGCACAATTTATAGAATAAGGTCATTATTCCTCCATTGCCTCAGGTGTAAACTTAGACAGTGAGCCCTCTAGGGACAAGGAAATGCGTACTGTACTTGAGTGTAACTCACCTTGAGCAACAACTGAAACAAAGATGGGAACCCAATCCAAATAAATAAGTTACTATAGTTTGATGGCCTGTGCTGTGATGGCTCTCATTAAAGGAACATAGAAAGAAAGCGAGTTAAGGCCCAGAGACAAAACTGAAAAGGATGGAACTAAGGAGCCTTTTGAGTAGCAGCAGTTTATCAGAATTACTGGCATTATTTCTTATGGAACCATCATGGAAAGGGAGATGATAACAGGCAGGGTTATGGAGCACAAAAGGAAATGGGCCCGGGGAGTGACAGGAGACAAGACACACTATGATAATGTGACAAGAGCTCAGTCTGGTGTTTTGGGTTAAAGTGTTGACTGTTGCTTGTTTTGGTCCTTGTAAGATCATCATATTTTTCTATTAGGAATTGATTTGTAAAGCCTTAACCTTGTAGGCCATCAGATCAACGTGAAATGCAAATAAAATGAAATACTACACAGGTCATAGAATTTCTTCAATTACTTTTATGCCAATGTAGCCTTTGGAGACAAGTCTATAAATGGACACCTTGATTTAGGCACAGAATTTTAGTCTTATCAGCATTAAGTTTTAATTTGAATCTGTCAGACCAGTGTTTTATCCTAGTTATACAACTGTGAGTTTTGGAAGAAACAGACTCAATAGCTTGACTTACAGGTAGCAAGAAAAGAATATAATCTGTGTAAGATAGAATCTGCTCATTAGGTAATAATGAAAGTTGTCCAAGAGAACTCATGTATAGATTTTACAAAAGTAAAGAGATGGGAGAACCTCGGGGAACTCCAAAAGGAGAAACCCAAGACGATGGATAAATGCCATCCTTTAAAACTAAATATTGTCTGTTATTTAAATAAAATTCAAACCAATTGAAAACTGAACCACATAAACCGAATTCAGATAACACAGATAGTAAAATATTGTGGTCCACTGTATCAAAGGCGGCAGAAATATCACATTGTAATAAAATTATCTCTTTCCCATTACACAGTCTTCATCTTACTTCAGATGTTAGAGCCAATAGCATAGTCTCTGTACTATGACAAAACCTAAAGGCATGCTGGGAGCTATGTAAGAGATTATGTTCTGCAATATAATTTGATAATTGTGAACTCAATATAAACTGAATCAGTAGGTGTATTAATGTTCTGACCACTGCAATGTTCAGGGTGGGTTTTTTTTTTCTTTCTAGGAAGGACCTTGTATGACCCCCTGGAAATTAGCTTGTAAGCATACTAGATTCTGTGGTCCAACTTGTTAAGAATACTACTAAGCAAGATCTGCATCCTGGCCCATTCCCAAGAACTGACTCCTATACTTCCAAGATGAAGCTGGAGAACTGGGACCCCTCCAGAGGTTTTCCTCTTTTCTATGGGTTCTGTGCCTGCCCTGGGAAAGGAAAGGTTCCAACTCTCTGCTCTCTGTCTCAGCTTGCTGAGGCCAGCCACCTTGCGTATTAGAACATTTAGAATCTCTAATTTGGAACCTTTATCTATTATGCTTCATTCCCAGCTATTCCACTCAATATTTTGCCATCAATTGAAAACATTTTTGCGCTGAATGTGACGAATCCCACGGCAATTGAATGAGCTTCTTTGTATTCAGCTCACCAGTAATTGCTAGCGCTAAAAGGATACCATAGATTCTGTATGTTTTTATGACACAGATATTGTAATAATAGGAAAATTTGTAATTCCTGGTATATTATGGTGGTTATTTTAGAAGCTCTATCCTTGTTTTGGACATCTGAAAACTGGACTTTCGTACTTATGGATGTCCAAATCCTGATTATAGTAGAGTACAGCAGACCAGTAAAGATCTCTTTCAGAGAAAAGGGGTCAAATGGGACTGACCAATAATATTCAGAACTGGAACTACAGCTTACATGCACAAACTACAATCCAACAATGCAGTGTTCACAAATTGTGGGGGTAGAATACCTATTCGTTGTTTTCTATCTTTTAACCAGTTACTAATTCACAGAGTAAAACCACTTTTTCTGCAGAAATTCTAATGAATGAATTTAACCATTTAATCGTAACATTGTTTGCAGTCATTTGGGCTATTTTGCTTTAGACAGTGATTAGATGGGCTAGTTTCAACTTTGACTTTGCATAATTGGCATTTGTTGCAATTTGAAAATGTTTCAATCTTAAATTTAAAACGTTTGTAAGGATGGTTCTTGGGCTGCTGTTCATTCCTTCAGTTTCTTTTAAGTGTTCCAATACTCCAATTTTCAGCAATTGCCATGATAGTTTTTGTCACATTTTCCATCAATATCTTTTATGTATTCACCATGCTGTGACTTATCTTTCCAGTCGCCGAACCTGTATTCTGTTTCTTGCTTTTATATTCTATTTTCAATTCTGATGTTTTCAGCAATTTTTCTTAGCAAACTTCAATTAACATGGGCTCTTTGCTTTTCATAATGTTCTCATTCAGACCATGCATTTCTTTTTCCACAGTTTGCTTCATTTGTAACAAGCCTCTGCTTCCTTTAGTCCTTGGCATATATAATCTATCAATGTCACTTTGTGGGTGTAGGGCATGATTTATTGTCATCAATTTTCCTAGTTCTCCAATCAAATTTATCTAAATCAGCTTGTATCCAGTCTACAATTCGGCAGTATATCTGAAGACTGCAATTGCCCAATGAAATCTGTTTAAAATATGCTGGCAGTCAACTATATATAACAGGAGCAACAGCACCATAAGTCATCACGAGTAACACCCTGTAGCACAAGAGGAGGGGCAAAGGGTACTAACAGGAGCAGAAAGACTACGAAAAGCCACTTTCAGAAGAGAAAAACTGCATAAAGAGTGGAATAACCACTCCAACATAGGGGAAGGTGGCAAAGCAGTAAAGAATTTGGCAGAACACCATGGAATATTGAGAGGAGTAAAACAACACTAATGTTCTCAGGTAGAACATTAACACACTTTGGGAGGAGTAAAGCAGCAGTAACATTCTCAGAAAGAATACCAAGGCACTTTGAGAAGAGTAAAACAGGACTAACATTCTCAAGTAGAACATCAACACAATTTGGGAAGAGTAAAGCAGCAGTAACATTCTCAGGAAGAACACCAAGGCACTTTGAGAGGAGTAAAACAGGACTAACATTCTCAGGTAGAACATTAACATACTTTGAGAGGAATAAAACAGCATTGACATTCTCAGGAAGAAAACCAGAGCACGTTGAAAAGGGTAAAACAGCACTAATGTTCTCAGGAGGAACACCAAGGCACTTGGAGAGGAACAAAACGACACTAATGTTCTCATAAAGAACACCAGGGCACTTTGAGAGGAATAAAATGGCACTATCGTTCTCAGAAAGGACACCAGGGCACATTGTGAGGAGTATAATGGCATTAATGTTCACAGGAAGAACACCAGGGCACTTTGAGAGGAATAAAATTGGCAATAACATTCTCAGGAACAACACCAGGGCACTTTGAGAGGAATAAAATGGCACTAACGTTCTCAGGAACAACGCCAGGGCACTTTGAGGGGGGTAGAATTGTGCCAACCTGGTCAGGAAGAACACCAAGGCACTTTTGGAGGAGTAATACAACTCTAACATTCTCAGGAAGAACACCAGGGCACTTTGATAGGAGTAAAATGATACTAGCATTCTTAGGTAGAAAACCAGTGTACTTTGAGAGGAATAAAATGGCACTAGCATTCTCAGGAAGAACATCAATACAGTTTGAAAGGAGTAAAGCGGCACTATCATTCTCAGGAATACTCCTGCACATTGGCAGAGTGATAAAGCAGCATCAATACTGTTTGGATGCAGCATGCAGCAGGATAAGCCATATGAGACCAGGCAGCAGTGATGGAACAAAGGCAGCTAAACTGTATGCCTGTAACTTAGAGTCCTGGCACTGAAGAATTTTGTTCCCGCATAGGAGTCTGAAGTACAAGTGGGGGAACAATTCTAGACCTAGTCCTTAGTGGAGTGCATGACCTGGTGCAGGAGGTAGTGGAGGTGGGACCACTTGACAATAGTGGTCCTAACATGATATAAGCTCTGGAGTAAGTACAAACAGGAAATCTAATATATTAGCATTTAACTTTCAAAAAGGAGACTATGATAAAATGAGAAAAATGGTAAAAAAAAAAAACTTAGAGGAGCAGCTGCAAAGGTCAAAAATGTACTTACATTAGGCATGGATGCTGTTCAAAAGTACCATCCTGAAAGCCCTTCCATGAATTAAAAAAGGAGGAAAGAAGGCCAAATGACAGCCAGGATGGTTAAAAAGTGAAGTGAAGGAATCTATTAGAGCTAAAAGAAAATTCTTCAGAAAATGGAAGAAGGATCTGACTGAAAATAATAGGAAACAGCATAAAAAATGGCAAGTCAAGTGCAAAGCGCTGATAGGAAAGGCAAAGACAGACTTTAAAAAGAAGACTGTATTGGAAGCAAAAACATATAGTAAAATCTTTTATAGGTATATTTGCAGCAAGAAGCTGGCAAAAGAATCAGTTGGACCACTAGAAGTCAGAGGAGTAAAAGGGACAATCAAGAAAGACAAGGCCATAGCAGAGAGATTAAATAAATTCTTTGCTTCCGTCTTCACTGAGCAAGATTTGGGTGAGATACCAATGCCAGATATGGTACTGATAAAATTGAAAAATGAACTTGCGGTGTGAGATCCAAGATGGCAGCATAGCATTTAATCGCACCAGATGCACCCAGTTACCTGATCGAAGCGCTATTAGGAGAGGCTCCGGACCCCCACAGACAATGGGGAAAAGGAGAGGGAAGATGCGGGAGAACCCCTCAACCTCCACCGGGCCCCAACTCCACCACCAGACGACCTTGGATCAGTGGCCAGCAGTGTCGACGGGGTTTCCTTGAGCCTCATTCCATCGTGCGGCTCCCCCCCAGCCAGGAAGGGACAGCGTGGAGTCAAGTCTGGCAGCTCAGACTCCGAATGTAGGGGACCTGAATGTGCAGGGAGGAAACCTGCCCACGCTGGGAGAAACAGCTAGGAGCACCAGGCTGGAAGAACAACTAGCAATAGAAATATTGCCATCACAGATAGTGAGTCTATTGATGCTCCCCTTCCTGTTTTTTCTTCGGGGACTATATCAAAACCAGCCATAGTGACAATAGAGTCATTCTGGGACCTGACATTTAACATTCAATCTTCTTTACAAGTATTGATAACTAAAAATACTAGTGAAATTAAGGTATTGTCTGAAGCAGCCATTATCCAGGCAAAGGTAACTGCTCAACAATCCTCTGAATTGAAACTTTTAGATGAGAAAATTCAACAATTAGAATCTGTGGACAAGTCTCAATTAAAGAAAGAAACTTTACCTTTCGCCGTTTAGAATACTTAGAAAATCAATCCAGGAGGCTTAATTTGAGGCTAATGAATTTTCCTGGATCACCTTTAATTACACCTATAGAGATGGTTAAAAAATACTTGGTTGAAATACTAGGTATGGCTGGGGATTCTCTGCCTCCTATAACTCGGGCAAGATATTTACAAACTTAACGTAAAATCTTTGCGTGGAACTTCTTAAACCCAAGTAGGAGATGTTATGAACCTCACATCTTTCTTGGAATCCTCATTAGAGGTAATTACTCAGAGAACTACTACTTTGGCGGTTTCCTTTGCCCTGGAGATTGATCGAGATGCAGTACGGAGATTTTCCTTTCGTCATTTGGATTCTGTATTCTTGGGTCTAAAATAAGAATTTATCCAGATTTGTCTTGAGAAACACAGAAAAGGCGTAAAGCCTTTTTGGTTTTGCGCCCAAGGACTTTGGCATTAGGTGCAAATTTTGTACTTAAATTTCCTTGTATATGCCACATATTATTTCAGTCTAAATAATTAAAATTTTTTGACCCCAAGCAGTTAGAAGACTTTTTGCTGTCTAAAGAAGAGATTAATGTTATTGTCTAGACACAGATAAACACTGTAAGACAGCTTGGAGTAGGCTACCTGGGTAGCATTAATTTACTAATTATTTCCTAGATACAATATTAAGTATTATTATGTGGCATTTCCAATTTCTTGTATTATTGCTCTATGAGTTGTATAATATATATAATTTAATAAAAATAATGAAAAAAAGAGAAAATGAACTTGCAGAGCTATTGTTAGTAACATGTAATTTATCTTTAAAATCATGCATGGTACCAGAAGATTGGAAGCTGGCCAATGTAATGCCAATTTTTAAAAAGGGTTCCAGAGTTGAACCGGGGAATTATAGTTTGGTGAGCCTGATGTCAGTGTGGGGCAAAATGGTAGAGACTATTATAAAGAACAAAATGACATAAGCATGGATTAATGAGACAAAGCCAACATGGATTTAGTGCAGGGAAATCTTGCCTATCCAATCTACTACATTTCTTTGAAGGGGTGAACAAATATGAAGATAAAGGTGAGCTGGTTGATGTGGAGGGGCATAATAGAACGGGGACGCCCATCTCCGAGGATGGGCGCGCGAAGGGGCGGGACAGACCGTATTATCGAAAAAGATGGGCGTCCATCTTTTGTTTCGATAATACGGTTGGTGCCGGCCAACTGCCTAGGATTTGGGCAGGTTTGAGCTGGGCGGCATCGGTTTTCAGCGATAATGGAAACCGAAGCTGGACATCTCAAAAACGAACAAATCCAAGGCATTTGGTCATGGGAGGGGCCAGGATTCGTAGTGCACTGGTCCCCCTCACATGCCAGGACACCAACTGGGCACCCTAGGGGGCACGTTTAAAAATTTAAAAAAAACATTAAAATACCTCCCAGGTGCATAGCTCCCTTACCTTGGGTGCTGAGCCCCCCCAAATCCCCCCCAAATCCCCCCCAAAACCCACTCCCCACAACCCAACACCATTACCATAGCACTTATGGGTGAAGGGGGCACCTAGATGTAGGTGCAGTGGGTTTTTTTGGGGGGGGGGGTGGAGGGCTCCCATTTACCACCACAACTGTAACAGGTAGGGGGGGATGGGCCTGGGTCCACCTGCCTGAAGTGCACTGCACCCACTAAAAACTGCTCCAGGGACCTGCAAACTGCTGTGATGGAACTGGGTATGACATTTGAGGCTGGCATACATGCTGGCAAAAAAAGTTTTAAAGTTTTTTTTTTTGGTGGGAGGGGGTTGGTGACCACTGGGGGAGTCAGGGGAGGTCATCCCCGATTCCCTCCGGTGGTCATCTGGGCAGTTCAGGCACTTTTTTGGGACTTGGTCGTGAAAAAAGGGTCCAAATAAAGCGGACCAAATTTTCGGATGCCCTTCTTTTTTCGATTATCGCCCGAGGGCACCCGTCTCTTAAGCACACCCCGGCACGCCCCTGTCCCGTCTTTGCTACCCTTCCGACATGCCCCCGGGAACTTTGTTCGTCTCCGTGACGGAGTGCAGTTGGGGGCGACCAAAATCGGCTTTTGATTATACGAATTTGGGTGCCCATGGGAGAAGGGCGGCCATCTCCCAATTTGGGTCAGAATATGACCGCCCTTCTCTTTCGAAAGTGAGCTGGATAGTGTATCTGGATTTTCAAAAGGCATTTGACAAAGTATCTCATAAAAGACTCCTGAGGAAATTAGAGAGTCATGGGAAGTTTAGCACAAAGGGCAAGATTCTATATATGGCGTGTAAGAAATCCACGTGGATGTAAGCGTATTCTATAAGATTTAGGCATGGCTTATATAATACCATTCATACCGTAGCACCTAAATCTACGCACGCCCAGTTACGCCAATAAAAACCTGGAGTAAATACATAAACATAGATTTAGGCATAATGACCCATATTCCGTAACTTCATGCTGAAATTTTGGCAAGCCCATGAAACGCCCATAAACACACCCCTTTTAAACTACGCACATTTATTTTGAACTGTGCACTTTACAATTTAGGCGCAGTTCTTTATAGAATATGCTTAGCGATTTCCGTGCATACATTCTGATAATTGCCAATTAGTGCTGTTAAAACCGCTGATTGGCTTACATCTAGGTGCCATATATAGAATCTGGCTCAAAACATCCAAAGTCCAACTTAGACATCATATCGAAAATGCCCCTTCACGTTTTAAATAGAATCCAAGACAAGATGAGGCACAGAAAATATGCAACCAAAGTCCAAATGCTAAAGAAGAAACAGCCAAGAAAACAAACCAGTGCCCGTCAACTTAAAAAAAAGTTTATTAGAAAAACAACTTTTGATATAGACATTCTCGTAAGAGTCCAACATGTTTTGCCTGTTGACTGCCTGCATTGGGGGTACATTGGTCCTTGTAATAGGGACATGGAACATAGGAGCCAACGTTTCAAAATTATTGGGGGTGCTAAGCCCAATGGAAATAACCCCTCACCGGACCGCTACAAGCAATTTTCTAAATATTGGGGGTGCTCAAGCACCCACAGCACCCACAGAGTCGGCTTCTATGACATGGAATACACCTATAAACAATATATATGCACAGAAATTATAGTAAAATTATAGTGGAACACTGCAATCTTCTCGCTTGAACAACTGAAATTTGTGTACGAAAAGTTATGACTATCATAGCATGGTGGCAATGTCGGTAAAAGATTATTGCAAGAAGAACAAAGACTGATTTTCAAAATGAATATGGTTCAACCCCATGGCTTAAATCAAACCCTTGAGTTTTCTGGGTTTTTGTGATTTGTTGTTTTTTTTAATGGGGGGGGGGGGGGGGGTACTGTAGTCCTTCGTATAACTGACTCATTGGTACAGTTTAATAGATTAATTCAGTGTAGATCCTTGTCATCCCTTTGTTGTACCCTTGTTTCTCTCTTTCTAACCTGGACACATTTCTACATTAGTTTCTAATTCTGTTCTTCCTGAATTGGCTCCAATTGTATTACAAAATGCCTAACAGATTCTCTGCTGACTGTACTAGATAATCTCAATGACTATGAAGCAGATATTGAGTTGCACATGAGGGAAAAGTCTCAACTACTATGGCTATTATTGCACATGAGTGTTCATTGTATAGCACATAGAAAAAGTCATCATAGACTTGAAAACCCTCTAGTATATAATAAAAAATTTTTTTAGATTTTATATATCAATATGTGTGTGTGTCTACTTAGACTTGAAACTCTGTGATCATATCAAAATATATCAAAAAAATGGTGATATCAAAAATATATCCAAACACCATCACTTATCTTATCCAGAATATTGGAACGATGTCGTTCTAATGAGGCGGATATATTCTGGATAAGATAAGTGATGGTGTTTGGATATATTTTTGATATCACCATTTTTTTGATATATTTTGATATGATCACAGAGTTTCAAGTCTAAGTAGACACACACACATATTGATATATAAAATCTAAAAAAAATTTTTATTATATACTAGAGGGTTTTCAAGTCTATGATGACTTTTTCTATGTGCTATACAATGAACACTCATGTGCAATAATAGCCATAGTAGTTGAGACTTTTCCCTCATGTGCAACTCAATATCTGCTTCATAGTCATTGAGATTATCCAATTGTATTACAGCAGTGCTTCTAACCACTGTGCTTTCAAAAAGCTTTAAAGACTCTACTGTTTCAGTAATATTTTAGTTGATTCCTGAAAATATAGTTTTCTGTATGATTTATTTATTTATTGGGATTTATTAACCGCCTTTATGAAGAGATTCAGAAGAAATATGAAGAGACATATGATGTATGTTTATGATTTTGTTGTAAACCACTTAGACACGGTAGTATGTAGCGGTATATCAAATGAATAAATCCAATCCAATCCATTCTTGCTGTGCCTTGACACCCATATCCATAGTATAAATCCTTGGGGGGGGGGGGGGGGGGGGGGGGGAGATCCTTTTGTGCTCCTGCAGTAGGAACTTTTTTTTCTTCCTTTCCTGCTGTGATCTTTCTCTCACAACCGAATGGCACCTCAACAGGGAACAAATATAGTGAGCTTAAACAGAAAAAAGGCCAGAGTCCAAAATGAAGAAAAATCTCTTTGATTTATTTTCCAATCATATAAAAGAACAGCTCATACTTCTGTAGAGAAGGCAAAAGGAAAATGACAATATCTAGATAAGAAATCTGTTCTGAGTCATACTGCATTTTAAACTTCAAGTTGCTATCTCATGTATTTAGCCAAAGGTGAAATTCTTCTAACCTATGTATGTTGCCTCTCCAAAGTAAAAAAAAAAAAAAAAAAAGAATACATCACCTGATTTCATCACTGAAAGGATGGTCTTGGAAAAAGATCTTCTGAAAATGAGCAACATAGGCTCTGATATTCAGACAGCGGGAGATAGCAGGCATGTCTCCCACGGTCCGCGCTAAACCCAGATATTTTTTTTATTTTTATTTTTTGTTATATTTGTACCCTGCACTTTCCCACTCATGGCAGGCTCAATGCGGCAGGCAATGGAGGGTTAAGTGACTTGCCCAGAGTCACAAGGAGCTGCCTGTGCCGGGAATCGAACTCAGTTCCTCAGTTCCCTAGATAGTCAATGCTGGGCTGTTTCTGGTGACCAGCATTGAATATCTGGTTTAACTTTGGCCAGTCTAACTTTAACCGGCCAAGCTGATATTCAGCGCTGGCCAGTTAAAGTCAGACTGGCCAAAGTTATTTCACCTATTGTGGCTGCCAAGCTTGGCTGGTCTGCCTTTTAAAATCGGCAGATAGCCGGTTATATTGTGCAATATAACTGGCTATCTTTAAGCCACTAACTGGCAAATAGCCACCTAAGTGCTGTTTTAGTGGCCATTTTACTTTAAATATCAAGTAGATAGAGAGTTGCTATATCAGGTTCCTTTTATCTGTCATAGAAATCAAACAAAATAAAACATGGAAAAGAAAATAAGATGATACCTTTTTTATTGGACATAACTTAATACATTTCTTGATTAGCTTTCGAAGGTTGCCCTTCTTCGTCAGATCGGAAATAAGCAAATGTGTTAGTTGATATTATATATAAGTGAAGCTTCAAAGCATTTCAATGACAGTCTAGCAAGGTGGGGGTGGGTAGGAGGTATGCATGAGTGCATCAAAGCATTTCATTTCATTGATAGTCTAACAGGATGGGTGTGGGTAGTTGAGAGGAGAGTGATAAACAGAGAAATACAACTTTATGGCTTATAATGGGCTAGAAAACCCAGATCCTTGTTAAGTCTTGTCTGTTGAGTGTCAAAATATTCAATCATTCTGACTTCAAAGGTCTTATGTTCCTGTATTGTTTTAAAGTTACCTTTCAGGATTCTTACTGTGAAATCACTGGTGCAGTGTTCTGGTCCTGTAAAGTGTTGGCCCACAGGGGAGGGAATCTGTTAAATGTAGATTTAAATAAAGAAATATTACAATTGCATGTATACATTTGTATGTTATTATTGTTTAAAACAAGCAGCTGGTTTGGTCTTTTAGTCACTATTTATGGTCCTGCTTTTATGGTTTAATTTTATGTATGTCCTTAAATTATTATTGATTTAGTCTTATATTATTTGGTTTTTATAATTTAGGTCCTTGTTTACTAAGCAGCATTATAGGCGCATTAATGTTTTTAACGCACATTAACCATGTACGCATGTTACCCATGTACGTGCCTACAAAATCCCTATAGGCGTCTACATGATTAGCACGCGTGCTAAGTGTAGGTGCGCTAAAAACACTAACGCACCTTAGTAAACAGGGTCCTTAGTCTTTCATTTCAATTATGTTTGTCTAACAGTTATTTGACCCTGATGCATCCTTACATAGGTCCCGAGGATTGATTGACAGGACATGGCGTCACATGACAAGGCTGAAGCTGTCTACATACAAGGAAGTTTTAATTGCTTCCCCACAAAGCAGCCGCTTTCTTGATACACTCAAAATATATTACTTTGTGCGGCAGCAAGCGCCACCCACTGGCTTCAGGCCAGAATGGGTCAAGCACACTTTCACTATCTCCTGTCAATTAAACCTCCTTGGGTGTAACATGGCCACATCTGGCACTGTTTTTAGTTCTACTGCTTTAATAAATTGCTCTACTACTCTGTGCCTACTGGTTTGTGCGGTCTGCTCTGTTATCGGTGCTGATTGGAAAGAGAAATGGAATAGCACCAATTAGGGATGAGCAGTCAGAAAATATTCCTATCCTGTTATTTGCCATGTCAGTTACAGGAATTTCCATTTAATCCAGGTTTTACTGTCTATTTTGTCAGTTTCTGATAACAGTGCACGCTCTTTGGAAATATTGTGAACTATCCCCCTAATTCTATAATCTTACATCTATATGAAAAGCACCGTTTCCACGCTAAGAATGTAGAATACTAGTGCTTTCTCCTGCTTTGATTAGCGAGGGGTCCCCAAGCCCCACCAGCAGAAGTTCTTGTCCATGAGAACCCTGGCAGTTGGCAGCACATTTCTTAGGCCACCATATGCCACCTCCCTCCTGTCCCCCACATGCTTGATTGTTATGAAACTGAGCATGAGCCAGGGAGGCCTGCCCCTGGTACATGCATGAAAACCAAGCATGTGCAGGGGGCAGGCCTCCTCCCTGAATGCTCAGTTTCACAAAAAACAAACATATGTAGGTGGGGGGAGGGGGCGTCCAGGGTGGCAGCAGCCCAAGAAAAACACCGCCACCTGCCAGGCTTCACATGGAGGAGGGCTTCCACTGGTGGGGCTTGGGAACCCCCACCAGCTCAGGTTTGTGGAGTTGTAGGGAGGCAGAGAATGGGGGGGGGGGGGGGGGGGGGGGGAAGGGTAGAGAGCAAGGCAAAAATTTGTGCCCCTCCACTTTGGGCTCAGGCCCCCTCCCCAAAAATATGAGGTCTGGCTAGGCACCTGCTAGTGCAATGGAGGGTTAAGTGACTTGCCCAGTATCCTGTTTCCAACAGTGGCCAATCCAGGTCACAAGTACCAAGCAGAAACCCAGTTAGTAGCAACATTCCATGCTACCAATCCCTGGGCAAGAAGTGGCTTCCCCGTGTTTATCTCAATAACTGAATATGAACTTTTCCTCCAGGAACTTGTCCAAATGTTTTTTAAACCCAGATACACTAACCACTGTTACCATATCTTCTGGAAGCAAGTTCCAGAGTTTAATTATTTTTTGAGTGAAAAAAATATTTCCTCTTATTTGTTTTAAAAGTATTTTCATGTAATTTCATTGAGTGTCCCCTGGTCTTTGTGCTTTTTGAAAGAGTGACTAATTGATTCACTTTTACCCATTCTACATCACTCAGGATTTTGTACACCAGACCTCAATCATATACCCCCTCAGGCGTCTATTTTCCAAGCTGAAGAGCCCCAACCTCTTTAGCCTTTCCTCACACGGGAGGAGTTCCATCCCCTTTATCATTTTGGTCGCTCATCTTTGAACCTTTTCTAATAATCCTTGGAGCCGGTACCCCTATATCCAGCTAATTGCCCCCCCTCCCGCACCCCCTTTTTCCTTTCGCCTCGTCCAAATAATACAAACAACAGTGTGGGATAACAAAGACCGCAGCTTGCTTTATTAACATCACTTAATTAACAATTATATAACAACCCCTTCTCCCAAGCTACAATTATACAGACACACTGCAGCAGCCGCTGCCCCCCACCGCCACTTGCCCTGACAGCAAGTGGCCTCCTTCCAGCCGGCCTCATCCGACTCCGCCACTCCAGAAAGAGCCAAGGCCTGTGTGGACCTCCACACATTCCACCAGGTCACCCGACCCACTTCAGCACCAGCTCACCCCCTAAGCCTTGTCCCTGTAGCTCGTTGTGTTTTTCCCGCTGCGACAGAATCCTCCTCCACCTGCAACAAAAGTCAAACAAACAACAGCAACAGCTCTTTGCACATAACTAACCTATGAGGGAGGGAGGGAGGGCAACCGCCTCCGAGGATCAGGGAAAACGCCCTGATCCTCGTGCAGGCCCCCTTTTAACCTCTACCCCAGGACTTCCCCTTTTTCCCCTCCCAGCCTATTAGCTGCTGTCTGTCCTGCTAAGCCCGCCCCCTCCCCTTTTCCTTACCAAACTTTTGCCTCCTTGTTCACCCCAGAGCCTGTGGACGTCGCACGCGCTCAGCCCCGCCTTTCCGCTGCGCCTAGCTGTCCCGACGGGTCCCGGACCTCGTTTAACGGGGCCCGTCAAGACAAGCTCTCAGCCCTTTCATAATCCTTGGAGCCGGTACCCCTATATCCGGCTAATTGACCCTTCCCCCCGCACCCCCTTTTTCCTTTCGCCTCGTCCAAATAATACAAACACCAGTGTGGGATAACACAGGCCGCAGCTTGCTTTATTAACATCGCTTAATTAACAATTATATAACAACCCCTTCTCCCGAGCTACAATTATACAGACACACCGCAGCAGCCGCTGCCCTCCACCACCGCTTGCCCTGACAGCAAGTGGCCTCCTTCCAGCCGGCCTCATCCGACTCCGCCACTCCAGCAAGAGCCAAGGCCTGTGTGGACCTCCATACATTCCACCGGGTCACCTGACCCACTTCTGCACCGGCTCACCCCCTGAGCCTTGTCCCTATAGCTCGGGTTTTTTGCCACCGGGGGAGGGATTTTGCATCGCAGAGCCCCCCCCACACACACAAGCTGCGCCCTAGTGAGATCTCTCCAAACTGCTGCCTTCAATACATTCCTGCACATCATTTAAGAATAGATCCAACCCCACCGCTGACAAATGCACCCCATCTCAAGCAAATAAGCCCGCACACCGAGTGTCCACCCACGTATGCTTGATCTGGCAGCCCCCCATTGCCATTACCCACACTCCGATCTGTCTATTTACTTTGTTCAAGCCCCGTTGCCACTTGTGCGCCGGGAGATGGGCTGGTCGTGGTGTAATGTCCGACCACGCCACCCGCGTGGACGGAAACCAGGCCATCACCAATCGCAAGTCATCCTTGATTGAATCTATGAGCTTCTTGCCTGTCCAGCTGTCCACTTCATTACCACCCAGATGTATCAACAGCAGCCAAGGGTGATGGGTCATGTCTCGCAGGCGGTACAACAAAGGCACCAATTGCTGCCACCGCATGCCTCGCTGTCCCCACCAGGAAAGCCAGATCCCTCGTTGCGCCAAGCGTAAATGCATTCCGCCCGGCCTCCGGGCCGCCCTGCTGCTCGTCCAATGGATGAAGGAATGCCCGATAATCTATACCCTGCATGTCAAACCGCCGGCATCTAGGGAAGATGGGCAGCACGAGTTGGGTATGCACAAACATGTCTACAACCCCGACAGCTAGACAGGCAGAAAAGCATACAACAGGTGAAAAGCCTCTGTAGAGACTGGAGGGGGGGCGGACATCCGCTTCCTACTTCCACCCCCCTCAACTCAGCAAGGCCGAATATATGTCTGAAAAGCCCCAGAAGTCCACCTGCCAATGCCCTGTATGGCTGCCTCTCCCAGGCCCGCGCGGCTAGCACTCGTCGCTGCCCCAATTCTGAAGGAATGAGTGCCAAACCGCGAAGGATCCTCGCCCAAACTGACCAGACACCTGCGCAGAATGGCCGCAAACTGGTACCGTGTGAGAACCGACCCACATGCATGAACAACGAAGGGGGGCCCTCTGGCCGTACCCTGAGATAGTCCTCCAACAACCCCACCGAACAGGCCTGCAAACCCATCGCTTTCTTCAACACTATAGTGCTTCCCTTCCCCATCTGGTCAGTTTTGGATCGCAACAACCGTATGCAGAGCTCCCCTTCTGCAATCTCAACGCACTGCCGCAACACGCCTGTCACCGCCACCACCGCCCGTCACCTCTCGACTAATTCCCCCACGCGAAAGGCCCCGTAAAAGGTTAATGAGTATTCTGCACAAAATAACTTCGTTTTGTAGTCTGTGGAAGTTATCCCGTCCAAGGTGTGCAGAATACCCAACAATAGCGCATACGTGATTGGCTTACGTGCGTCACCCACCCACCGATTGGACTGCGCCCAGCCTTTTAGTGAGCCATGCACCAAAAAACGGGATTGTGGTTGGCCCCAGCCCAGGGCCTTACTGAAAAAAGTAAAACCCGCTAGCCGCCGCATAGCCGCGTAAACTCCCCCGCACCCGCTCATATGCCACATATGCCGCTAACAACTCGTCAGTGCCCCCGTCCGGTGACCCACCTTGGCTTTGTAAGAATTCCATCACAGCGCGAAAACCGAGTATATATGCAGACCATGTGGTTGGTGCCACCGAGGCCTTCAGCAACTCCCATACTTCGGGTCTCCTAATTGCCAGAGCTGAACCGGCATCGGCTGACCTGCCGCGTCCACCCCTGGGGCCAGGGTCCGGAAGGTCTGGAATTGGAAACGAGAAAGGGCATCAGCCAACCTATTTTCAATTCCGGGAACATGGCGGGCTCTCAAGTGAATATTTAATCAGAGACATCGTAGGACTAGCTCACGCATCAAGGCATTCGCCTGCAGACACTTTGCCACCTGCTTATTAACTACGTCTACCACTCCTTGATTGTCGCACCAGGCTACAATATTTCGATTGCACAACCTCTCTGGCCACAGCTCGCAGGCCACTACTAACGGAAACAATTCCAAGAAGGTGATGTTCCTGGTGATCCCGGTTCTGACCCAGCTATCAGGCCAAGGGGCCGCGCACCAGCCCCCCCCCCCCGCAATACACCCCAAATCCCAGCCCCCCCAGCCGCATCCAAGAACAACTCTAGGTCAATCGTGGACACTTCCTGCCCACGGATGGCCAACGTACCATTAAATGTCGAAAGGAAGTCTACCCACATGCGCAGGTCCTGACGCACCCCTGCGGATATCTGGACATAATGGTGCGGACCCGCCACTTTTGCTGTTGCCGCAGCCATACGTCGCGAGAAGGCTCTCCCCATCAGTATGACTTTACAGGCAAAGTTAAGACTACCTAACAAGGCCTGAATAGTCTGCAGGGGCGCTTTCCGTGCCTTTATTACTGCGACTATCCGGTTCTCCAGCTGTGCTACCTTTTCCTCTGACAGCCGGGTGACCATGCGCACTGTGTCAATCTTGATGCCTAAAAACGTGATAACCTGGGCTGGCCCCTCCGTTTTTTCCCCCGCCAGTGGGATGCCAAAATCCTTGGCCACTGCGCAAAAGGTCTCCAACAACCGCTTACAATCCTGGCAGTCCGGAGAACCCAAGAACAGAAAATCGTCCAAATAATGTACGACACTATCCAGCCCGGCCCGCTGTACCGTCACCCAGTGAACAAAGGAGCTTAAACATTCGAAATATGCACAGGATATGGCACAACCCATGGGCATGCACCGGTCGAAGTAGTAACACCCATCGAAGTGAAAGCCTAGCACTGGAAAGGCCGACGGATGCACGGGTAACAGTCGGAAGGCTGCTCTTTTACTAGCCGTGCCCCCGCCCCCCCCAACGTTGCACCAGCCTCACCGCGCTGTCGAAGGATGTATACTGCACTGTGCAACATTCCTTGGGAATGCCTGCATTCACTGACCTGCCGTCCGTAAATGAGAGGTTATGTATGAGCCAGAATTTTCCCAGTGCCTTCTTGGGAATCACCGTCAGCGGTGACAGCATGAAAGGTGAAAACGGCCGCTCTGCGAACGGACCCACGATCCTGCCCAGACGGATTTCCTCCTGCAGCTTGCTGCGCACCACTTCGTGTAACCGGGCCACCGACTCGGAATTCCGAACCCAGTTGTCCTCTACACACCCCAGGTATGGCACGAGAAATCCCCCCGTAAACCCTTGCTCCAGTGTGGCAGCCGCCCTTCTCCACGGATATCGATGTAGCCATGGCAGCATCGCATCAACTTGCAACGGAGTCGGGGCACGTCCAAAACTATTGCTGTTTTCTGGGCGCCGCCCTTCCCCCCTTTTTTGGGGCACTTGGTTGCGGGATGGTTTTGCCTGCAGGCGGAACACAAATGTTGGAACTTGCAATCCGGGAAGGGACACACCGCTCTGTTGAAGCGCTAACACACATCGTTCAGCGCCCCTGCTCCTGTACCACTACTCCCCCCACCCCTGCCACCTGAAAGGGCTTACTCGGGATCGTCGCCGCTGACCCTCCTCGATTTTGCCCCACAGTCCGGTCCCGATCGCGGAGCCATATACACCAACCACAGGTTGATGTCTTGCGACCCCCAAGACATGTGCATGTTCTCCTCTATTTTATCTCGAAACGCCTCATCGTAGTTAAGCCACGCCAAAGCGCTGGAAGGCGTCCAGAACCGAGTCGGCATACGCCAATAACAGCCCATACTGTCCCAGGTCCCGCAGCCCCCAAACGCTGGCTAGACGCAAAAAGGCTCGCATCCAGTTGATGACCTTCTTCGCGACCTTACATTCTGGTTGCCGCTCCTCCTTATCCTTTTTGGCTTTTTCACTCTTCCATCGCCCCCTACCCTCCATTAACCGAAATATGTTAATGCACTTGCGCTTCCTAATCTTCTTGCGTAAGGAAAGTGGGACTTGTTCCCACAGCTCGGATAAGGCCACTAGTGCCGGTGGTCCTCTGGACCCCGTTCCCCCCGACTGTCCCGCTCCCTCCGGACGTGCCCCTCCCGCCCCCTGTGCCGACTTGCTAGAGGCGGTTGAACAGGAAGTAGTGGAGCTAGATGAAGAGGAAGAAGAGTCCCTATGCCGCCTGCCTCTCCTCTTCCGCTTGCGCCACCCTCCTCCACTTCACACCCCTGTTGCCCCGCCTACATTACCTGCTCCCGCCGCCGCGCTGTCTACATGGAATGTTTCCGATGCTGCAGCAGGGGCCCCGCCACCAGCCACATTCCTCGGCCCCGCCTCCTGGTTCAGCAAGGTCCGCTCCAGACCCGCCGCCTGTTGTCCCGCCACTGCTCCATCCACTTCCGGCAATGTCTGTCTGTCATGCTCTCGTGGTCCACGCCCGTCTCCGCGCTCGGGCGGCTCCCGGCCATCCAAGTAACTCTGTGCCTGTGGAGATATATCAAAAGCAGCAGCAGGGGCTGTCGGCCATGGTTGCCACCCCCCGCCCCATATCCCCCCCACAGGCGCCCACCATCTGTCCCCTCCCCCATGGGGCCACTCACACTGGGGGGGGGGGGAGATGCCACCCACGGCGCCCAACTCCCATGTCCACTGCACCGTCGGGGCCCAATCCGCCCCCGGCCAGCCATGTGCCGCGCTTACCGGTCCTGGCAAATTGTCCTCATAGCCCCGTAGCCCAACTGGGGAGGTCCCCGATCCCTGAATCTCAAGGCCCGGTGTCTGCCTACCTACTGCATGCGACGCCTCCTGCGTGGGAGCCCTCATGCGCCCACTGGGCGTCATGCAGTCGCTCAAGGCGCCCTCCCGCGGCCCTTCATGCCGGAGCCGCCCTGGTGGGAGTGGACCCAGACTGCCCCCCCCCCCGCTCCCACTTTTTCCTCCCCTACTCCCTGGGCCATAGCCCCGGGACTATCTCTGCCTCCTGAGCCCCGGTTCTTTTTTGGCTTCCCCTGTCCTCCTTTTTTTGCTGGTTGCAAATGTTTTGTTTTTTGTTTTTTCTTTCACCCTCCCGCTCCCGCCGCTTCTGCTGTGATTGCCGTCTGGGCAATGTCTTTCGATCTGCGCACCTCTTGCAGTTCCCTTACCTCCTACCTCGTACCTGCTCAGGGCTGCCGTCCATGGAGTCGCTGGCGTACAGCGAGACCTCTGCCTCCCTCTCCCCCCTCTAATTTTCGGCCTCCATACACACGCCGGCTGCAACCGCTTCCGAGGATCAGGGAAAACACCCTGATCCTCGTGCAGGCCCCCTTTTAACCTCCACCCCAGGACTTCCCCTTTTTCCCCTCCTGGCCTATTAGCTGCTGTCTCTGTCCTGCTAAGCCCGCCCCTCCCCTTTTCCCGACCAATCTTTTGCCTCCTTGTTCACCCCAGAGCCCGTGGACGTCGCACGCTCTCAGCCCTGCCTTCCGCTGCGCCGAGCCGTGCCAACGGGTCCCGGCCCTCGTTTAACGGGGTCCGTCGAGACACGCTCTCGGCCCCTTGATTCTGCTATATCTTTTTTGAGATATGGTGACCAAAATTGAAGAGAGGAGGAACTACCAGTGTGTGTGTGTTTGGGGGGGGGGGGGGGTCCTGATGCAACTTTTGGCTCAGGGTATCACATCACAGTCCCTTGAGCCTTCTCTGGGAAGGTCATTGATGTACCACAAAGATCTTCTACTTTGGTCCTCAAAATTCATCCTCAATAAATTGGTTAGTCTATAACAGGGGTGGGCAACCTTGGTCCTTGAGGGTCTCAATCCAGTCGAGTTTTCAGGATTTCCCCAATGAATATGCATGAGATCAGGTGGGGGGAAGAGGGGTTGGTGGTTTGGAGGCGAGAATACGGGAGGGCAGACTTGTATGGTCTGTGCCAGAGCCGGTGATGGGAGGCGGGACAGGTGGTTGGGAGGCGGGAAAAACTGCTGGGCAGACTTGTACGGTCTGGGCCCTGGGAGAGACAGGTGCAAATCAAGGTAAGGTATACACATGAGTTTGTCTTGGGCAGACTGGATGGACCATGCAGGTCTTTTTCTGCCGTCATCTACTATGTTACTATGTTACTATCTATTTGCACACAATGGAGACAGTGGCCCTCGACGACCGAGGTTGCCCACACTTGGTGTATAAGATGCCCCCTGCTTGCGTCAACAGGCAGATCACACAATCTGAAAAACATGTCCACCAATAAAGAAAAGGTTGAGCAGCACTGCATGAGGGAAAGTGAAGTCTAAAAACATGAAAAGCCACTTCATATGTAATTTTTCTCTATAGCTTTGGAATTCGTTCTGCATAATAACTTAGCACACCATCTGCCACTCTTTTCTGTCTTTACCGCACAGACATATGGGCTACATTCACTAATGCCCACCCTACTTTTCGTGCAGTTACAGCGTTATAATATCAGGCCAGAGTGGAGGGGTTTGCAGGAGGTTCCCCAGATTTCAAGATTTCCTCATGTACAATCAGACCTACAGGAAGCAGCTTTCGGTCTGCATCCAGCCTCCTAACAGCTGCCTTCATACCAAAATTAGCTATTAAGCATAGTGGGGAAAGCAAAACATGCTTACGTCAGTTGTGTACATTACTCCACTTTTGGCTGCTTGCCTGTTCTCTGTAGCTGTCCTCATAATTCCTTAAGAAAATGGATAGCGATGCAGTTGAATGGGATATTTTTGATGGGCGGAAAGCTTTGAAGCTGATGCCGTCATGGGATTTTGAGAAAAAGAAAGCTTGCAATATGAAGTGTAATAAAATAGAAACCTTATTTAAAAGAAAGGAAAAGTTAACGCTGTGCTGCGAGTGTCTGATCAATGGGGTGGGAGGATCTTAATGTTGATAAGAGGGCTGGCACCCAGCCATGATACATTGCAAGGCAGAGCTCCCTCACTTGGAAAGCAGAGGAAATCGACAAATATTCAGAACAGTGAGCTGGAGGGAGGGAGAGGGAAAGAGAGAGCGAGAGAGAGAGAGTGTGTGTACACAACTCTACCTCTATTCAAGAAACTCACTGGAATTAACCATAAGGAGAGAGGAAAAAAAGAAACTCCTTCCCTCCCTTTCTTGCGCCAGAACAGGATGAGGGAAAACTAAACTTCAAGGGCACCGAGGAGAAACTAATGATCCTGATCCTGGCTCTGCACTTTCTCTGATAACATCTGTGTGTGTGGTGTGTGCACGTTTCCTCATGCTGGTAGGGGTTTGTTGTGGATAGCGCGGCTTTGTTATTTTTCCGATATGGTCAAGGTGCCTTCTTCCTGATCGGGACCTATTTAAAGGCGAATGTTGAGGGTCGCACAGCAAAGCTAAGACACGCACTCCAGCTGAAATCAAGGTACGAGGTTTTACTTGTGCAAAGAATCTGCCCTGTCTACCTATTTGCTCTCTTTTATAATAACATGGTGCGGGGGGGGGGGGGGGGGGGGTCGTTTCCTTTTTTTTCCCAGTAGCTGTGAATGACAAGTAAATAAGGGGACATTTCTCTTGTGTGCATGTTGCTCGACCAATACAGGGATCCCACTTTTACGTTCAAGAAACCACTCATTTTAACTGCCCTAGTGCTTTAAGCAGCTTCCATCCCTGGTGAACTAATGATACCGATGCCCATTCCTGTACATGATTCCGAAAAAAAATGTGGATCTCTCTGGGTTCGGGGGTTGTTTGCAATGCATGCACAACAGGAGGAAATGGAAACCCCCCCCCCCCCCCACGGGGCGACCGAGAACTTGACTGAGTAACTATTAAAGGTGTCTGTGCGTTTTCTTTCTTTTCCCGTATATATGTGTATTTGTACGTATGTGCAGTTCTGCCTGTAGCACTGCAGATCGATCGCCCATCATTTTGTTTCTGTTAAGATCGCAGCCTCCCGCTTCAGGAATCTATGTGGAGAGAATAGAGGGGCTAATAAGAGCAGACGAAAGGAAAAGCGGCTCTCATGTGCACGTATGTCTCTTGCTTTCATCCTCCAACGCTGGCTGCTGCAGATGACAGCGCTGCGGTTGCTCTGATGAATGGCTTGGAATAGGAATTTGTATTTCCCTCTTCCTCAGGTGGGGTTTGGGGGGGAGGGGGAGGAGAGGGAGGATGAGCCGAGAGCAGAGGGCAACTGGCGCTTAGTGCGGGGCATCTATAGGTGAAAACCATTTATCACTATTATTCCGCGCACTGTGTGCTAGGAAGCTTAAGCTTTGTACAGGTCACTGAGCTTGAATCAGTCTTCTCTGGTCCTTGAAAAAAGAGAGAGAGAGGAGGGGAAAAGAAAAAAAAGGCATCAAGCAAAGACACGCTGACACAGGAAAGAGGATTTTTGGTGACAGATGTGTTTGCTGAATTGTACCTTGGGCAAACAAGCGAGCGGAATGAGGTTGAAACTTGATGAGGTAGTCTGGGGAAGGGGCACGAAAGAAAGGAGGGTGGGCAAGGGAGATCGGATAGCTCAGCAGGTCAGGAGAGCAGGGTTTTCTCCCCCTCTTCATTGATTTTCAGGCTTCTTAGCTGTGCTGTGCGGAACGGGGAGGAGTGACCTTGTCTCCTTCCTTTGTGGCTGAGAAAATAAAGCGAAAGCAGTGCTGGGAAGCTGATCCGAGCTCCTGTTTAGCAGAAGGAAAAGCGTGCACTTTGCTCAGTGCTTTATATATAATTATTCTGGAAGGGTGATCGGTATAAAATAAGTGTCCGTGCCAGTCACAGTACCATGTTGCTTCTCTTTGTTTCATTTAAATAAATGACGTGAATGGAATGGGGAGCAACAAGCCTATTATGGCTTGAGTGGGGGCGATCTTTAACTTGTAGTTCCTTTTCACAGGGCTTGTTGAAGCTGTCATGGTAAGGTATGGAGAAGAGAGGAAGGGATAGGAAGTGACAGTCCTGTGCCATGGCAGACCAGGTCTTCTGAACCCGACAGCCACCTTGTTACACATAGTTAAAGAGGTGAAGGGAAAAGGGAAAAAAAAAAACCCTACTGTAGAGGAAAATTTGCTACTAGAAAGCAATTCCAAAGATGAGTTCGTGCATCCGTGAGCAACAGGGAGCAATCGAGCGTAATTAGGCTGGCCGGTGTTCCCGACACCCCATATGTGCCAGAAATTAATCCATTTAAGTGCCGGAAAGGGTGCCAGAAAAGCTATATGCATTTGAGACCTGGAGATGAATTATGGTGTGTCAAGGCGCAGTGTATGTGGTGTTGCAAGTGTGCAGAAGTGGAAAATCTGAATTAGATGTTTATTAAATAAAATGCTCCTCCTGAACAGAGTTCCCATCAGTTACATTTAGTTATAGATATTTATTGTATAAATTCGATAAGTAGTACAGCAAAGTGGTGTAGAGCTGTGATCCTATCAGATGTCTATTTAGTACAGGTAGTCACTAATAGGACAAGTATTCAACAGGCTGCAGGGTTTGCATACCCAGTATCTTGTGGTGCCATATGGATTATTTTCAGGTGCATGGATTTCAAAATGAGATTGGGGAAGGGACAAATGAAATCTTATAGCAGGTCACCTATAAAAATTTCCAAAAATGCACCTATTTTATAAATCAGAAAACAACAAGGCAGGCGATCTGCCAAATCCAAGGTGTTTTTTTTTTTTCTACAAGATCTGCCTAGTCTATCAACATGGTTAGCTTAGCAGGGTTTAAAAAAGGTTTGGACGGCATCCTAAAGGAAAAGTCCATAGACCATTATTAAATGGACTTGTGGAAAATCCACTGCTTATTTCTGGGATAAGCAGCATAAAATGTTTAGTACTTTTTTGGGATCTTGCCAGGTATTTGTGACCTGGATTGGCCACTGTTGGAAACAGGATACTGGGCTTGATGGAACTTTGGTCTGTCCCAGTATGGCAATACTTATGTACAACATAGATGCCTCTGTGCCTTTATAAGTTAGGCACCCAGAACTATCCACAGTAGTACACAAATGCTCTTCCACAAATTTACATTTGCTCTGACGCAGCTGCAAAGAATCCCACAATCAGGGTTCAGGGCTGCTTCTCTTCCTTTCATAGAGCAGGTGGCCTCCTCTTTCCTAACTAAACCAAAATGATGCAAGGTTGTCCAAATTCCTCAAGTGAGATTCAAAATAGAGATTTTCTTACTGCGGCATGTTACCTAGCTGCAATTCATGAAACATACAGTCTGCCATGATTTTCAGTATTTAAATGCAGTGAGGTGTTGTCGTTGATGATACGTTAAAACCTTCTGCTCAGTGTGTTGCTGCGGCTAAGAAAGCAAATAGAATGTTAGGTATTATTAGGAAAGGAATGGAAAACAAAAATGAGGATGTTATAATGCCTTTGTCTCGCTTCATGGTGCGACCGCACCTCAAATATTGTGTTCAATTCTGGTCGACGTATCTCAAAAAAGATATAGTGAAGTTAGAAAAGGTGCAGAGAAGGGCGACGAAAATGATAAAGGGGATGGGACAACTTCCCTATGAGGAAAGGCTAAAGCGGCTAGGGCTCTTCAGCTTAGAGAAAAGGCGGCTGAGGAGAGATATGATAGAGGTCTATAAAATAATGAGTGGAGTGGAACGGGTAGATGTGAAGCGTCTGTTTATGCTTTCAAAAAATTCTAGGACTAGGGAGCATGCGATGAAGCTACAATGTAGTAAATTTAAAATGAATCAGAGAAAATATTTCTTCACTCAAAGTGTAAATAAACTCTGGAATTCGTTGCCAAAGAATGTGATAAAGGCGGTTAGCTTAGCAGAGTTTAAAAAAAGGTTTGGCCAGCTTCCTAAAGAAAAAGTCCATAGACCATTTTTAAATGGACTTGGAGAAAATCCACTATTTCTGGGATAAGCAGTATAGAATGTTTTGTAGTTTTTTGGAATCTCGCCAGGTATTTGTGACCTGGATAGGCCACTGTTGGAAACAGGATGCTAGGCATGATGGACCTTTGGTCTTTCCCAGTATGGCAATACTTACGTACTTATGAGGGATTGAACCCTTCAGCTGTCCCTCTCTGGTTGGGGGTTCACTCTTCCAGATCACAAATTGTGGTGGATCCTGAGAGCCCCCCTCCTCAATGTTGTATCAGCTGGCCATCGAAAATAAGGATCATGGAGCTGCACAAGAGCAGCATCTCCAGCAATAAAGTAGACCTTCTACCTATTAGGGAGTTCACCCATGTACAGATGAAGGCTGGGCTTTGTTTGTCAGGTATAGAAAATGATCCTGTAAAGTCTGATGGCCTCTAGTTGTTGGCATTCTTTAAAGAAGTTGTTTCCCTTGTGGACATCAGAGTATTTACATAAGTACATAAGTATTGCCATACTGAGACAGACCAAAGGTCCATCAAGCTCAGCATCCTGTTTCCAACAGTGGCCAATCCAGGTCACAAAAACCTGGCAAGATCCCAGAAAACTCAGTACATTACATTTTATGCTGCTTATCCCAGAAATAAGCAGTGGATTTTCCCCAAGTCAATTTAATAATGGTCTATGAACTTTTCCTTTAGGAATTCCCCCAGACCCTTTTTAAATCCCGCTAAGCTAACCGCCTTTACCACATTCTATGGCAATGAATTCCAGAGTTTAATTATACATTTGTCATCCATTTGCACAAACAGGGCACAAAGTAACCAGAGTATAGTATCACCAATACAATAACTTGAATCCATTTTCCATAATGCTAGCAGATATAGATACCTCAGTAATCTTCACATAAGTCCCTTCCCATTGTTCCCAGTGCACTAGGAGGGTAATTCTATAAAGTACATGCTAACATATATGTGCCAATTATGCATGCATATCATTAGAATAATGACATATACATGCATATGTGTGCACATCCTCACATACATGCCAAAAATGTGCCTAAACACTATTAAGAAACTATGTGCATACCTCCAAGAGTGTGTAGTTTGCAGGTGAGCAGAGGCTGACTGAATTTCTGTTTTGGTTTTGGTTTTGGATTCAGCACCAAAACTGGTTCGAAATCTGGGTTTGAGCTTTGGCCGAAAATGCCAGTGCATTTTCAGCTGAAACCAAAACTCTCTCTCTCACTCATGATCACTCTTTGCCCCTCCTCGAGCTACTCAACCACCTATAGGCTTTCCTCGGGTCTACATTAAGCCATAGTGGTCTAGTGCCCTCTTATGCTGCCACTGCAAAGTCAAAATGGCTGCCGAGACTTCCCGTAGCAACCTCATGAGACTGCCATGGGAAAGCCTGGCAGCCATTTTGTTATTGTGCCTGTTTATGCTGGTTCAAGTCTCAAAATGGGTGCTGGGACCTCCCACCGCAGCTTTGCAAGGCTGCTGCGGGAAGTCTCAGCAGCCATTTTGATTGAGCAGTGGCACAGGCAGGAATGAGTGAGTTTTGTTTCTGCCCCCAAAGAGGTACCTAGGCCACCAGCACTTTTTATTCTAGGTCTGGGGAGGGCCTATGGGTAGTCAACGGGCTGGGAAGCCAGGTGTCTTGGGGGGGGAGGGCAACACTGGTGGCCCAAAAGGATCCATCTTCTATAGGGGTGGGTGAGGGGGCCCATTTTCTTTTAAGGGGAGGGTGGGGATCAGGCACAACAGTTTTGGTTTTGGCTTCGTTTACAGCCAAAACCAAGCAGCGAATTTTGGTAGTGAATTCAGTTTTGGTCGATCTCTTCAGGTTAGGGTTCACATGGTTGGACTCTGGGCAGAGTGTGGGCAGATTTATGTGTGTAACTACTACTACTTCTTATCATTTCTATAGTGCTACTAGACGTACACAGCACTATACACTGAAAGTGGAGCAAAGTTGTACAAAGTGCTTATGTGCCTTTATACCCAGTTACACTAGTATTCTGTAAAGGAAAATGGAGCACCAACTATCCTTTATTGAATATGACTCAATCATGTTTGTTCTGGGCACCTATATATAGATGCACTGTTATAGAATTACCCCCTAAGATGCAGTGCATAACACACACAATTACATGCTAATTGGTACTAACTACCAATAATCAGCTAAAATTGGAGTTAATTGGCACTAATTAGCAGCTATGTGTATAACTGCACTTAGTTGTAATTCTACAACCTAAGGGCGTAAATCTATTAGCATGTAACTGCAAAGGGGGAGAGGCATGGATAGGTCAGGGGTGTGGCCTGCACTTCCACACTAAGGTTCTAGAATCCTGGCAGTTACACGTTTAACTGAAAGCATTTAGGTACAAACGTTTATACCAGCCTTTGACAGGGTGTAAACGGTGAGGCCTAAAGTTAAGCACGTAAATGTGGACTTACACTAGAAACAAAACAGAGAAATGGAGAAAAAATGTAGGCAAATAAAGACCATATGGCCAATCCAGTCTGCCTCCCGATCACTCCCTTAGAGATCCTATATACTTGTCCCAAGCGCTCTTGAATTCAGATACTGTTTTCGTTGCCACCACTTCCACCAGGAATATTCTATAATGGCAAATTCAGGGTTTTTGTTTTGAGGGGGTACTGAGTACCTGCACCTTTTCCATTGTCTGCTAAAATTGACCCATAGTCCCCAAGTTTTAATGAAAGAGCTCAGGTTCTACATACCAATTCTGCCTTGTCATAGATTCTGTGACTGGTTGCAGGGGGGCCTGGCTATTGTGGGGTGGGTCCCTCAGTGATCACCCCACCCCTAAAGGGCATTTGAGTACCGGCACTTTTTCGCTAGAGAAAATGCACGGGGCAAATTACAAGTGTAATTGCTGTTATAAAATTCGTGCTTACCACACATATTTTAGCCGGCCAATATTCAGCCAGTGGCATTTTTATGTCCACCGCCAGCTGAATATCAAGCTTTAGTTTGGTCGGTAAAGCTTATGTGGTTAAGTGCAATATTCAGCCCTTAACTGCATAAGATAGGACTGCTTTTTATGCGGCCCAATTTAAGCGGTTATCTTATGCGGTCAAGGGCTGAATATCGGCACTTAAACATATAAATGCCAACTCCACCCCTGGAATGCCCACAAGGTATCTGATTTTGGTGCACGCACTAACCGTGAATATTTAGGCAAGAGATTTAAGCAGGCAGGAGCCTCTGCTGCCCACTTTAACCAGTTTGAATATTGGCCAGTAGGTGTCTAACCTTAGGTGACTGTATAGGATTACCCCCTAAGAGGGTTGTATGCCTATGTTATAGAATCCTCTGAGCACGTGGCTCACACACATGTAGCAGTCACATGCATAAGTGCTAGTATTGCATAACTTACCTGCGCAGTTATGGGCCGATGCTCAGAACCAAACTCGGGTGCTAGAGGTAATTAGCACTGGAGTAGCGCCTGCAGTAGTGAGCGCAAAATGCTTGGAGGCTTTAGTGCGGGAGACAACATGCACACAAAAGATTAGCACAGGTGGAGGGGCATAATCAAACGAAAACGTCTATCTCCATGGGCGTTTATCTTCGAGAACGGGCCCGTGAAGGGGCGGACCGAACCGTATTTTCGAAAAAAAATAGATGTCCATGTTTTATTCGACAATTTGTGAGCTGGGCATTTTTGTTTTTCAGCGATAATGGAAAATGAAAGCGCCCAGCTCAAAAACGAATAAATCCAAGGCATTTGTTCGTGGGAGGGGCCAGGATTCGTAGTGCACTGGTCCCCCTCACATGCCAGGACACCAACCGGGCACCCTAGGGGGCACTTTTACAAAAACAAAAAAAAGGTAAAAGAGCTCCCAGGTGCATAGCACCCTTCCCTTGTGTGTTGAGCCCCCCAAATCCCCCTCAAAACCCACTGCCCACAAGTCTACACCATTACTATAGCCCTAAGGGGTGAAGGGGGGCACCTACATGTGGGTACAGTGGGTTTGGGTGGTTGGACGACTAAGCATTAAGCAGCACAATTGTAACAGGTAGGGGGGGAGGGGCCTAGGTCCACCTGCCTGAAGTCCACTGCACCCCCTAACAACTGCTCCAGGGACCTGCATACTGCTGCCAGGGAGGTGGGTATGACATTTGAGGGTGAATATAAAATTTGTGAAACATCATTTTTTGTGGTGGGAGGGGGTTAGTGACCACTGGGGGAGTCAGGGGAGGTCATCCCCGATTCCCTCTGGGGGTAATCTGGTCATTTAGAGCACTTTTGGGGGCCTTATTCGTGAAAAAAGAGGGTCCAGGAAAAGTGCCCTAAATTCTAGCTACAAACGCATACTTTTTTTCCATTATCGGCGAAAGACGCCCATATCTGTTCAGGTGATAACCATGCCCCAGTCCCGCCTTCACCACGCCTCCGACACTCCCCCGTGAACTTTGTACGCTTCCGCGATGGAGTGCAGTTGAAAACGTCCAAGTTCGGCTTTCGATTATACCGCGTTATTCGTTTTTGTGAGATAAACGTCCATCTCCCGATTTAGGTCGGAACTTGGGCGTTTTTCTCATTCGATTATAAGCAGGATAGTGTGCTAATGTAGTCAAACAGATGTTAATGAGGTTATTTTCTATTCCCTCCCAATGCTCAGAGAACAGCACACGAAACAAAACCGCATTACTGCTGAAAAAAATAACACCAGCTTGGAGCAGGTGTTTGAAAGGATATCTCATGATTCTTTCTTTAAACTCTGCCGATTTTTATATAATTTGGAAGCAGAAAGAAGCCCTTGCAAACCCCTAGCGCTGGTAGTGAGAGAAGAATGTGTGCAAGTCAGAGCAAACAAAAGTGAAAGCACACATTGGCACCTGTTTCCTGCATTTAAATATAAGCCTTCCAAGTAAAAAAAAAAAAAAAAAAGAATTGAAATGCTGACATTTAAAGGCGCAGAAAACAGACGCCAATGTGTGCTTCACTTTCGGGTTTGCCAGGCGCAAGCGCACAGGATCTGAGCTTATCACGAAACTCTTCTGCACATGCGCCAAGCACGTCCCCCTCCTTTGCATTCGCTTTTACAGTGCACATATAATTTGAATACAATTTCCTTTGAGCATTGATGAGCTAGGTTTCTGTGCTGTTCAAGCGGTATGGTTTCTGCGCTGTCAGCTTACCGCGGGAGTTCTGAGCATTAGCCTGTCGGTGCCTAGCTTTAAGTGACCTGTTATAGAATGAGGGGTGTGTGTGTGTGTGTGTTTTGTCTTCTTTGCTGGAGGGGAGGTTTAAAATGGCATACAAATGAGAGATTACCCTTTGACTCCTCCCCTCCCTTCCCCATGCAGAGAGCAGGCTCACTGGTGATGACTTGGCCAATACCAAATCTCTCAATGCATGGGCTGTAATGTAGTGCCTGAAGTGAAGATCAAAAGGCAAGTGAATAATTGCTCAAGGAGAGGCAGCTAATCCTCACAAGAGGCTTTCTCTTTTTTTAAATGTGGCTCGGATGTTCTGCAGACACAGTTGAATCATATCGGATTGTACACTGGTCTTGGGAACAGGAGTTTCTTACTTTCATCATTGCCTTACAGTCTGACTCAGAAACCAGCGATTAAGAGAACACATTTAGAAAAACATTCAAAATGGTTCAAATACTGTGCATACCAAACTGATTAATGCTGCTGTGAAAGGACTGCAGCATATTTTTAGCCTGCTTTCTCAAAGGAGGGAGGCTTATATGGTCTCCATGTGTAGGTGTGTCTGTCTGCTTGCCCCCAACTAACAATTTCCCATTCAGTGTCTCATCAACACCAGATGGCCAGTGTTCAAAGGGACTCACACATTTACTGGATGCTGGTAAACATACAAGTGCCCTGTTAAAAGAATTTTAGCAGCACTTTGTGGAGTGTGCCGTCAAAAATCCCAATAAATGCCCCAGCACTATCCAGTAGTTCCAGCTTGAAGTTAGGATGGAGCAAGAACATTTAGCCTAACTATACAGATGGCAGCTTTGATGAATGATTTAATTTATGACAGCAAAAAGGCTGTTCTAAATCAAACCGCTCAGCTATAAGGACAGTGACTGAATATTGTTGCTATTCATATACCTCCCCAATTTTCAGTCGATGGCAAGGGCAGACTGACCATTTGGGCAACTGGGCAGCTGCCTTTGCACGCTACTGCTTCCTTTGTCTTGTGCCTTCTCCGTGGTTTAAAATGGTGGCCATGAACTCTCGCGAGACTACTGTGAGAGGTTGCAGATGCCATTTTAAACTGTGGATACGCCACGGGCAGCAGCAGCAGAGATGGAAGAATGTGGGCAAGGGGAGATCAGAGGACATGCTGCTGGACATGGAGGAAGCTTAGGGTTGCGGGGATGGTGGTAGCATGTGTGGGAGGGCGGCAGTAGCGTGTGGAGGCAGAGTGACAGGGGTGATGGCAGTGGGGGGCAGGGGCAGGGGCAGTGGCGGTGGGGGGGGGGGGAGCCCAGAATACTCTCGGTGCCTGGGGGCCCAGAGTACTCTCAGTCAACCCCTAGTCGGTGGTGGTAAGCGTTGAGCTGCCCACCTCTGGTGCTATTCCTGGATATTCAATGCTGGGCCCTGTCTGGACTTCGGCATTGAATATCCTTTTTGGGGTTTTTTTGAGCCAGGTAACACATAGCTGGCTAAGTCAGTATTCAGCCTTTTCTCACATAAGCCAAACCACTTAATGATAGGACTGCTATTTATGTGGCCTGATTTCAGTGGTTTACTTTTAAACATTAACAATAAACATTAACAATAAACGTATTCCGCCATATACCTTAGGTTCAATGCAGATTACATATACTAGAGACAAGACATTTCCTGGAAGTACAATTCTTATCAATAAAACAATGAGAGCATATTAATCTTAGTGGTCATTACCGTTCAAAACAAACTTTCTAAATAAGTAAGTTTTAATTTGTTTAATGAACTGACTATAATTTGTCACCAAGATCAACAAGGTTTGAATTTCCCCCTCTAAACGAGCAGCTTGATATGAAAAAAAGGTTATCTAATAACCTAGTTCTTTTTAAATTTTTAAGTGATGGAAACATGGAAAGGGCCCAAATTCTTTTTACAAAAAAACTATCGGGCTCATTTTCAAAAGAGATAGACATCCAAAAAGTGACATGTCAGCACTTGGACGTTTATCTCGCAGAAACGTCCAAATCAGTATTATCGAGACCTCTTTATGGACGTCTTTATCTGAAGTCTGTCAGAAGGACATCCAAATCTCAAGGGGGCGTGCCAGGGGCGTGTTCAAGGCAGGACTTGGGTGTTCCTAAGACTTGGACATCTTTCAGCCATAATGGAACAAAGCAAAAACGTCCAGGACTAAAACTTAGATATCTTGAGCTAGACCTGTTTTTATTACGAATAAGGCACAAAAAGGTGCCCCAAATGACCAGATGACCACTGGAGAGAATCAGGGATAACCTCCCCTTACTCCCCCAGGTGGTCACTAACCCCCTCCCACCCCCCAAAAATGTGATGAAAAGATTACTTGCCAGCCTCTATGCCACCCTCAGATGTTATACTCAGGTCCATCAGAATAGCATGCAGGTCCCTGGAGTAGTCTACTAGTGGGTGCAGTGCACTGCAGACAGGTGGACCCGGCCTCCTACCTCTCCCTACCTGTTACAATTGTGGAGGAAACTCACCAGAAACCCACTGTACCCACCCGTAAGGGCTATGGTAGTGGTGTACAGTTGGGGGTAGTGGGTTTGTGGTGGGTTTTGGGGGTTCAGTAGACAAAGTAAGGGAGCAATGGTCAGATGTGTATCTGGGAGCATTTTATGAAGTCCACTGCAGTGCCCCCTAGGGTGCCCTATTGCTATCCTGGGATGTCAGGGGGACCAGTCTACTAAAAATGCTGGCTCCTTCTATGTCCCAATGGCTTGATTTTGGATGTTTTACACTTGGACGTTTTTTTTTTCCAAAAATGGCCGAAAAACAAAAATGTCCAAATCACAAAACGTCCAAATCACAGAACGTCCATAGTATTTTCGAACGTAAAAGATAGACATCCATCTTTTTCGAAAATGACCTTCTTTTCTGTTCGGAATTTGGACGTCTTTGTAAAACGTCCAAATTCTGATTTAGACGTTTCTTTCGAAAATGCCCCTCCATGTGATCTTTTAGATAAGGTGGAGCTAAGCCATACAATATCTAGTAAATAAAACAATAAAATTCGTATAGAACCCTTGTATGAACGGAGAGCCAGTGAAGCTTTCTATAATATAAAGAAATACTGTCACATTTTTAAATAAATAAATCAGTCACAATGCTACATTTTGAATAGTGTTGAGTCTTTTCAACAACTTTTTTGAAGCACCCAAATAAATGGTATTACAATAGTCAAAAAGACTCAAGATTAATGGCTGTACCATTAAACAAATATTTAATTAATTAATTTATTTATTTATTTCGTACATTTGTATCCCACATTTTCCCACCTATTTGCAGGCTCAATGTTGCTTACAGTGTACTGTAGTGGCGTTTGCCATGTCCGGTATGAACAAATACAAGGTGTTATTGCGTTAGAATAGGGTTCATATATGGTTGATATAACGGGGAACTTAGGGAAGAAGGGGGAATTGGTTGTGTCCAATACGATCTTTAGTTTTGTTGTGTTGCAGGTAGTCAGTCTTTTATGTTGGATCGGTGGGATATGCCTTCCCGAACAGGTTTGATTTTAGTTCTTTCCGGAAATTGAGGTTACTATTTTTGGCAGAGCGTTCCATAGTTGTGCGCTTAAATAGGAAAAGCTGGATGCATACGTTGATTTGTATTTGAGGGCTTTGCTGCTTGGGTAGTGAAGATTTAGGTATGTTCGTGCTGCTCTTGTTGTGTTTTTGGTTGGTAGGTCTATGAGGTCTGCCATGTAGGCCGGGGCATTGCCGTAGATAATTTTATGAACCAGGGTGTAGATTTTGAAGGTAATACGTTCTTTGATTGGGAGCCAATGCAATTTTTCTCGGAGGGGTTTGGTGCTTTCAAAACGCATTTTTCCAAATATAAGCCTGGCTGCTGTATTTTGAGCGGTCTGAAGTTTCTTTATAATTTGTTCATTGCAACCCGCATAGATTCCATTGCAGTAGTCTGCATGGCTCAGTACCATTGATTGTATCAAGTTTCGGAATGTTTCCCTTGGGAAGAATGGCCTCACACGTTTGAGTTTCCACATTGATTGGAACATTTTCTTTATGGTAGATTTCGCTTGATTCTCTAGTGAGAGGTTCCGGTCGATTGTTACTCCGAGAAATTTCAGTCTGTCTGCGACGTGAAGGGTATAACCTGGGGTGTTTATGTTTGTGGGTTTATATGTGTTGTATTGGGATGAGATGATGAGGCAATGTGTTTTTTCTGTGTTGAGTTTTAATTGAAATGCGTTTGCCCATGAGTCCATGATGTTTAAACTGAGCTTGATTTCATTGGTGATTTCTGCCAAATCGTGTTTGTAGGGAATATATATTTTAACGTCATCAGCATATATGAATGGGTTAAGGCCTTGAATGGATAGGGACTTGGCTAGTGGGGTCATCATGAGATTGAAGAGGATCAGCGATAGGGGTGATCCTTGCGCACTCCGCAGTCTGGTTTCCATGGTGATGATATGTTTTTGTTGGCTTTCACTTGATATGTTCTTGTAGTTAGGAATCCCTTGATCTGTTTGAGTGTGTTTCCGCTGATTCCTAAGTAGTCTAGGAGTCTTAGTAATATATTATGATTGACCATGTCGAATGCACTGGACATGTCAAATTGTAGGAGAAGTATGTTTTTACCTATTGCTATTTCCTGCTTGAATTTAGTTAGGAGAGTAAGTAATACTGTTTCGATGCTGTGTAGGAGGCGGAATCCTGATTGTGAATCGTGTAGTATTGTGAATTTGTCTATGTAATCGTTAAGTTGTTTGGTTACCAGGCCTTCCAGTAGTTTGACTATCAGTGGGATAGATGCTACTGGATGGTAGTTGGTGATGTCATTTGTTGTTGTTGTTGTTTTTTTTGGTGTCTTTTGATCTTGATCAAAGTATTTCCATATTCGTAATAAATTAGACATTATAAGAAATGATTATTGAGTAAGACAGCCTATTGTCTAACAAAATTCCTAATACACTGATATAAGGAAAGAATTGATATAATATTTGATTTATCATCACACCTTTTTCCTCTGCTTATGCGATGAGGGAATGAATATAGGCACTTAACCCAATTCCACCCCTGGAATGCTCACAAGTTAGCCAGTTTTGAGTTTTGCACTAACTGGTCATTTTCAGCAAAGATAACTGGATAAGTGCAGCTGAAAATGATCGGATAGCCATGAAAAAGCGATTTAGCCAGTTGGTAGCTATTTTGAGCTGGTTAAATCGTTTTGAATATCGGTTGGATAGTTGTTAGTGGTGTACATGTATATTCAGCACCGTGACTGTGTGCACAGCAACATTGAATATGCATGTTTTTAAAATGCTGTGGACTGAATAATGGGCTGCAAATTTCAGAAGGGCCAAGAGAAATCAGTAAAATATCAATTCACTTCTACTTGTTCTGCCCTAACCTCTTCAGCCTTTCCTCATACGAGAGGAGTTCTGTGCTCTTTATCATTTTCAAAGAAGAGCGAACAGAACGATAAAGGGGATGGAACTCCTCTCATATGAACAAAGGCTAAAGAGCTTAGGGCTGAAAGATGGCTGAGGGGAGATATGATTGAGGTCTACAAAATCCTGAGTGGTATAGAACAAGTAGAAGTTACCGCCGATCTGTAAAAGGGCCCGTTAGTGCCATCCTGCTGAGACGTCGATGCCTACTCTGACCCCAATGTTATACTCAATCCCTCATCTTCTTCCCTCCGTCCTTTACCATTTCCCTCCCATTCTCCTTCCCTTTCACCTATCATCTCCTTGTCTACCTTTCCTATTCTAGTTCATTACGTTCTTTTCACATGTCCTTTGTAATGCCTTTCATAATGTAAGTAGTTATGATCATCACAATTTATAATACTGTTCCCACATTTCCTTGTTTTTACTGTATTCTTTACCATGTAAGATGCTTTCTTTTACTATGTAAGCCGCACTGGACCTGCTATATGTGGGAAAGAGCGGGGTACACATGTAATAAATAAATAAATAAATAAATCTTTTCACTTTCAGCCAAAAATGCATTTTAATTTAAGAGCTTAAAAGTTATGCTCTATAACAGCGTCAGATGTTACGGCCAGGCCTATTAAAGCAGCAAGCAGGTCCCCGGAGTAGCGTAGTGGTCACTGCAATGCACTGTGGAGAAGGGGGGGCACAAGTCCCATATCCCACTCTTAACTGTAACACTTGTGGTAAAAAAGTGTGAGTCCTCCAAAACCCACCAGGGGCCTACTGTACCCACATATAGACCACTCAGACCATGCCTCCTCCCATTTTCCCTATGCTTATCCTCACCCTATCCCTGATTATCTCAATCTAACCTAATACTAGCACCTCCTCCTACCTCCTCCACCCCTCTCCCTTATAATATTACCTATCCACACATAGGCGCCCGGTATAAGAGGCTTGGGGAGGCTAAGCCTCCCCAGCCGAAAGCCAACCCAAAATCCTCCGCTCGCTGCCTCCCCACGGTATCCGGAGCAGCATCAGCACAACAACAGAAAGAAGAGCGGCAACTTCCTGCGGGACCTGACCTTCTGTTCTGCCCATTCGTGAGTGCGGTGAAAGACGCCCCGCCCCCGACTCACGCTACTGCCAGTAGTAGTCTCCACTAGCGATTACAGCAGGCCTGCCGACTCTGCCTTCACCAATGACGCGCTCTCCCTCCGTTTCCTGCTTCTGCGAAGGCGGGACATGTCACAGCCAGGGAAAAGTCCAAGTTCATGAGGCAGGGCTGCTGTGGTCTCTACAGTGCAGCACTGCACGCCACAGAAGAAAGACTAAGGCAAGTGTCCAATTACTTCTGAGGGGGAGGGGTACTAAGGGAGAGACTAGAACCAGGAGGGAGAGAATGAAGGAGTGGGACTTAGAGGGAGGGACTGGAGAGAACTTGCTTGCTGAATCTTTGGGGGAGCGAGAGATGAGGCCTTCAGCTCTCTCACAAAGGTTCAGCTTGAACCTTTGGGAGAGAAAGAGAGCTGAAAGTGCTGCTCTGATAGTCCTGGGTGGGGTAGGGAAAGAGGGCAGGCAGGCAGGCAGGCAGGAGGAAAAAAAATATGTAAGACCCTGGAGGGGGAGACAAGTTATAGATGTGGACTGGGGGGCGGAGGGGGAAAGAGAGCTTGCTGAACCTGCGGGGGAGAGCTGATATTCAGCCATGGTGGTAATATTTGATTTAAAGAGAGAAAAACTGCACATGGAGGAAGAAAATAGGCAGAAGCTGGATCCACTGGACAGTCAAGTCTGTGGAAGACCCAGCTTTTACTTACGTCAAGTTAAAAATCCACTGAATATTGCCCTTATAATTTTCAGATTAAGTTGAAAAAAGGAGACAGTTTCTCAATCCGCCACCTAACTAATAAATAATGTACAGTGGGGGAAATAAGTATTTGATCCCTTGCTGATTTTGTAAGTTTGCCCACTGACAAAGACATGAGCAGCCCATAATTGAAGGGTAGGTTATTGGTAACAGTGAGAGATAGCACATCACAAATTAAATCCGGAAAATCACATTGTGGAAAGTATATGAATTTATTTGCATTCTGCAGAGGGAAATAAGTATTTGATCCCCCACCAACCAGTAAGAGATCTGGCCCCTACAGACCAGGTAGATGCTCCAAATCAACTCGTTACCTGCATGACAGACAGCTGTCGGCAATGGTCACCTGTATGAAAGACACCTGTCCACAGACTCAGTGAATCAGTCAGACTCTAACCTCTACAAAATGCCAAGAGCAAGGAGCTGTCTAAGGATGTCAGGGACAAGATCATACACCTGCACAAGGCTGGAATGGGCTACAAAACCATCAGTAAGACGCTGGGCGAGAAGGAGACAACTGTTGGTGCCATAGTAAGAAAATGGAAGAAGTACAAAATGACTGTCAATCGACAAAGATCTGGGGCTCCACGCAAAATCTCACCTCGTGGGGTATCCTTGATCATGAGGAAGGTTAGAAATCAGCCTACAACTACAAGGGGGGAACTTGTCAATGATCTCAAGGCAGCTGGGACCACTGTCACCACGAAAACCATTGGTAACACATTACGACATAACGGATTGCAATCCTGCAGTGCCCGCAAGGTCCCCCTGCTCCGGAAGGCACATGTGACGGCCCGTCTGAAGTTTGCCAGTGAACACCTGGATGATGCCGAGAGTGATTGGGAGAAGGTGCTGTGGTCAGATGAGACAAAAATTGAGCTCTTTGGCATGAACTCAACTCGCCGTGTTTGGAGGAAGAGAAATGCTGCCTATGACCCAAAGAACACCGTCCCCACTGTCAAGCATGGAGGTGGAAATGTTATGTTTTGGGGGTGTTTCTCTGCTAAGGGCACAGGACTACTTCACTGCATCAATGGGAGAATGGATGGGGCCATGTACCGTACAATTCTGAGTGACAACCTCCTTCCCTCCGCCAGGGCCTTAAAAATGGGTCGTGGCTGGGTCTTCCAGCACGACAATGACCCAAAACATACAGCCAAGGCAACAAAGGAGTGGCTCAGGAAGAAGCACATTAGGGTCATGGAGTGGCCTAGCCAGTCACCAGACCTTAATCCCATTGAAAACTTATGGAGGGAGCTGAAGCTGCGAGTTGCCAAGCAACAGCCCAGAACTCTTAATGATTTAGAGATGATCTGCAAAGAGGAGTGGACCAAAATTCCTCCTGACATGTGTGCAAACCTCATCATCAACTACAGAAGACGTCTGACCGCTGTGCTTGCCAACAAGGGTTTTGCCACCAAGTATTAGGTCTTGTTTGCCAGAGGGATTAAATACTTATTTCCCTCTGCAGAATGCAAATAAATTCATATACTTTCCACAATGTGATTTTCCGGATTTAATTTGTGATGTGCTATCTCTCACTGTTACCAATAACCTACCCTTCAATTATGGGCTGCTCATGTCTTTGTCAGTGGGCAAACTTACAAAATCAGCAAGGGATCAAATACTTATTTCCCCCACTGTATGTAATATTCAGCCTACATTAGCTGACCTTTATTTTAAAGGCAATTACCTGCATAAAAATTAAGTACATGGATATTTTTAATTTTCAGATGCTGTGATATATAAGCCTGCTTTGGGACCTAACCTAGCTAGTCTCGCTATATTTTCATATTCTGTCCTATACTGATTGGGTTTTCCTATTTTATCTTATTTTTATAATTTTATTGATTTTTATTATGTACACCATTCTGTTATACTGGTTATTAAGGGGTCCTTTTACAAAGGCGCACTGAAAAATGGCTTGTGGTAGTGTAGGCGTGGGTTTTGGGTGCGTGCCGATCCATTTTTAAGCACGCCTGTAAAAAAAGGCCTGGTTTTTTTGCCGAAAATGGAGATGTGTGGCAAAATTGCCGTACGTCCATTTTGGGTCTGAGACCTTACCGCCAGCCATTGAGCTAGTGGCAGAGCTGCCGAGAGACTTGGCTAGGCCTGGGCCAAGGCCGCCCCCTTCGCTCCCCGCGCCACTATCACACCCCGTCGCTCCCCCCGCCGCTGCAGTCCGCAGTCTTACCTGTCTGCCTCCACGGCTCTGGGCCCCCTGCATTCAAGGCGGCAGTCGCAGATCGCCTCTCTTCTGGCCTTCCCTCCCTGTGTCCTGCCCTTGTCTGAGGTAACATCCAGTTTCCGTGAGGGCAGGACACAGGGAGGGAAGGCCCGAAGGGAGGCGATCTGTGACTGCCGCTTCGAATGCAGGGGGCCCGGAGCCGAGGAGGCAGGTAGATGAGACCGGGAACAGCAGCGCCGGCGGCCTGATCCTGACACCGGCCCCCCTTGGAGGCCTGGGCCCGGGGAATTTTGTCTCCCCTGCCTCCCCCTCAGCGGCCCTGGCTAGTGGTAAAGAATCTGGGCAGTAATGACCTATGCATGTCAAATGCCACTTGGTGCACATCCGTTACGCATACCAGAAAATACCAAATATTTTTCAGATGTGTGTACTACAAGGGCCATGCAGTAACCAGGCAGTAACTCCAATTTGGCGCACGTTTGGTATGCGTAGGCACCCACACGGCTTAGTAAAATGGCCCCTCTAAGAGTGGTATATTAAGTTTGAAATAAACCATAAACGATACCCAACGAGAGCATAAAATAATACACCGGGGGGGGGGGGGGTTTACAATTTAGGCTTACCGCACACTAAAACTGAACTACCGCTGGGGCAACGCGGCCACCTTCAGTAGTTTTGGGTTGAGCACGTGCCATTTCCGGCGTTCCTTGGAATTCTTTTTGTCTAGCTTGGTGCTAAACCAGCGGAAATCAGGCATCGCCACGCGCTGCCCTGTTACTGCTGGGTTACCACATGAGCCCTTACCGCCACCTCAGTGGGTGACAGTAAGGGCTCCCTGCCGCATAGCCATGCGGTAAGATTTATCTTACTGCATGGCCATTGTTTTCTGGGGCTTCTTACCCGCTGCGGTAAAAAGGGCCCTGGTGCACGGGAAAAATGGCTCTTTCCACTTCCACAGGGCCCTTTTTCCTGCAGCTTAGTTAAAAGGACCCCATTGTGTATTATTTTATGCTCCCATTGGTTTACTAAGGTGCGCTAGCATTTCTAGTGTACGCTAACGCTAGAGACACCCATAGGAATATCTGGGTGTCTCTAGAGTTAGCGTGCTAATTTTTAGTGTGTGCTAAAAATGCTAGTGCACCTTCATCATGGCTTAGTAAACAGGGCCCTTAGGATGGGCTGTCATTTGCAATAACATAAAAAATGTCAACGACATATCTTATGTCATTGTATGTTGTTGCCAAACGAAAATGAGCCGGGAAAAACACATTTTGTGTTTTGTCATTTGACGGTAATAGTGTGCACTATTTGGAAATAGTGCACGATCCCCAAATTCTATATGTATTGCTCAAAATTACATGTGAAAATTTGGGCGTGCACCCAATTTGTGCATGATGAGCTAATTAGCACCAGTAATTGGCCCTAATAATCAATTATTGGTGGTAATTGGGATTAATTAAAATTAATATGCACACATATTTAGGAGCCTGAATCTGAGCATAAATTTTATGTGCAGCTCCAAAAAAGGGGTGCGGCCATGGGAGGGTTGTGGGCAGATTAGGGGCATTCCTGCAATTTACATGCCTGATCCACGCCTAATGTAGGCATGAAGATTTACACCAGGGTTCAGTTGGTATAAATCCTTCTGGCTAAAGTTAGTTGTGGATCCCAACGTTAAGTGCTATTCTTTAAACGGTGCCTAACTTACAGCACCATTTATAGATTGGCTCTTAGCGCTATTTTGTCAGTGCCAATTTTTTGGCACTGTTTATAGAATTTGGTCCAATATGTGGAAATGCGTGAATCATTGTGCATGGGCAAACTCAGGGCCCCTTTTACTAAGTGCCTATGCATGCCCAATTTGCGCCAAAATGGACTTATCACCCGACTACCGCGTGGCTCTTGTGGTAATTTCATTTTTGGCGTGTGTCCGCTATATGCGTCTGAAAAATATTGGCATCTGATGCGCGTACGTCATTACCGCTCAAATTCTTTACCGCTAGGTCTATGGCTGGCAGTAAGGCCTCAGACCCAAAATGGACTCACGGCAATTTTGATTTTGTCATATGTCCATTTTCGGGGGAAGGGAAGGCCTTTTTTGCAGGTGCACTGAAAAATGATTCTGCGCCTGCCCAAAACCTGTGCCTGCACTACCGCAGGCCATTTTTTAGCATGGCTTTGTAAAAGGACCCCTCAGGAAAGGAGTGTGCCCTCTTTCCACATAGTGCACACTATTACCAGAAACTGACAAAATGGCTAAAAAACTTGAAGAAAACAAAAGTTCTCATAAACGACACAGAATATGAAACAAAACCAAAAATTTCTGGCTGCCCATTCCTATAATACACAAGTGTTTTTTGTTGGTTTTTTTTTTGGTTAAGTACATATCTGTATTGATAATTTTATAGAAAAATCATCAAAGTGCAACAATCATCTGAATCATGTGCAATTAATGCAGAACAGTATGATACCCTGCTCCCCCCAGAACCAATGTTCCCTCTAAGCAGAGCACATGAGCGATTGCTCATACATTTTAGGAGCATCACTCAAAGATTTTACATGATTGCTCACAAAATTGACTTTTTTGTGCTTTATACAGAAATGCATTGCTAATACTGGCACTCAAAAATTGTTGGTTTTTAAAAAAGTTTTTCTCACATGAAAAACAATTTGCACACACCAGGCCACTCCTTAGAGGAAATATTATCCAGAAAACAAACACGTTGGCATTCATAGTATTGCTACAAGAAAATACTTCACCAGATTTTTTTTAAGTAGTGACAAAGAACAAGTTTGTTCTTTAATTAAATATATGTGCTCAGTTGTCCCCCCATGCAAGCTACACCCTGTAAGAATTCCTCCTTTTAATCTAAACCTATGAGCATACTTTTAACTAGCTGAAAATTCACTTAGGGGTCCTTTTACTAAGGTGCGCTGAAAAATGGCCTGCGCTAATGTAGGTGTGTGCTTTGGATGCGCTTAGAATCATCTTTCAGCGCACCTGTAAAAAATGCTTTTTTGGGGGGCTGAAAATGACCGTGCGGCAAAATGAAAATTGGCGCGCATCCATTTTGGGTCTGAGACCTTACCGCCACCCATTGACTTAGCGGTAAGGTCTCATGTATTAACCAGGTGGTAATCATCCATGCGCGTACAATGCCGATTATATTTTCTGGCGGGTGTAAAAAATGAAATTACTGCGCGGGCCAAGCAGTAGCTGGGCAGTAGTACAAAATTGACACTCATTGGACATTTGTGTGCGCTTACACAGCTTAGTAAAAGGGCCCCTCAGAGAAAGAATTTCTGTAAAAGGGCACCTTTATGAAATTTCCAAAAGGTGCTCCTTTTTTAAAACTTTTGCCAATGTGTCTTTGCAAAATGGGTTTGAAGACCCCCCAGTAGTATACAAATGCACACACAAATTTACACCTGTTCCAGGGAAGGTGCAAATGTTTGCATGCACTTGCATATTTAATAAAATATGCCATATTTTGCAAATATGCCCTTATTTTTATATATTTTTATTTATTTGAAGACCAAGTTGCTGCAGTCATGTCAAAAAGCTTCAAAACACTATGGAAACTGAGAAGAATCCGAGACTATTTCCCCCAGACAGTCATTCCATCTTATAGTACAGATGCTGATATAGTCCCAACTAGACTGCTGTAATGCAGCATATGTAGGCTGCAAAGAAAACCTACTACGATCATTGCAGACCATCCAAAACAGAGCAGCAAGATTGATATTCAAAAAGTCAAAATATGATAAAGCAACCCCACTACTCCCGATCAAGGCCAGACTATTTTTCAAATCCAGCACAATCATCTTCAAAATACTGTTTGGCATGTTTCCAGACTACATGCTAGACTATCACCAAGAAATGCAAACCCAGGAACCAGAGGTTACCTACTACTTCACCTGCCCAACTGCAAAAATGTACTATAGAAGTACATGGCAGGATTTAGCTACCTGGGCTCAAAATGGTGGAATTCAATTCCCATAGTCATAAGAAGCATCATGAACTACCTCCAGTTCAGAAAAGACCTAAAGACCTACTTCCTCAGGAAATTATATGAGTAAAATATGCACTAATCATTCTGGAACAACAATACACAACACAACCTCTAACTGTAACACAACTTTTCATTTAAGAAATGAACTAAGACATATCTTCTCAAGAAAGCCAATGACTATTCCATAAGCACTAATAGTTACCTTGCCAACTACTGTAAAACACAGCATCATACAACCTCGTAAATGTAATTGAATCAATGTAATCTCTAACAACTGTTAAAAGTAAGCCACATTGAACCGAAACTTGTTTTAGATAATTATTGTGGGATACAAGTATGAATAAATAAATAAATATACCATTTTCCTGATCCAATAAATTATTCAAAATAGTTTACAAACATATAAAACAATAAAAGTCCAGAATAAAGAAATAAAGATAGAATACAATATTAAAATAGAAAAATCAGCTGACCTCAACTTCCTCCATAATAACCGTAAGTACACATTTAACTGACATAAAATCAAATTAATGGGGGAAGAGTAGCGTTTTTAACTTCCTGCTAAATGTCATAAGATTTGTCTCCAATCTCAAATCTATGGGAAGTTTGTTCCATAACTTTGGTCTAATTGCTCGAAAAGCTTTTGATCGCCATTCCACTTTTCTTACAATGTCTATACCCGGAAAGGGGTAATTAATTCCAACACTTCCCTATGAAAAAAGACTAAGAAGGCTAGGGCTTTTCAGCTTGGAGAAGAGACGGCTGAGTGGGGCATGACAGAGGTATATAAAATAATGAGTGCTGTGAAGCATCTGTTCACCCTTTCCAAAAATACTAGGACTAGGGGGCAAGTGATGAAAATACAGTATAGTAAATTTAAAACAAATAGAAACATTTTCTTCACCCAACACATAATTAAACTCTGGAATTCGTTGCCGGAGAATGTAGTGACGGTGGTTAGCTTGGTAGAGTTTAAAAAGAGGTTGGACGATTTCCTAAAGGACAAGTCCATAGACCGCTACTAAATGGACTTGGGAAAAATCCACAATTTCAGGAATAACTTGTATAAAATGTTTGTACGTTTGGGTAGCTTGCCAGGTGCCCCTGACCTGGATTGGCCGCTGTCGGGGACAGGATGCTGGGCTCGATGGACCTTTGGTCTTTTCCCAGTATGGCATTACTTATGTACTTGCGTTCCCAAGAATGCCCATACTTGGCACGTGTTAGTATGTGCTGTCTTGCAGTGGAGGGAATGGGCTAGTGGTTAGACAGTGGGTTAAGAACCAGGGAAGCCAGGGTTCAGTTCACACTGATGTTCCTTTTGACCTTGGGTAAGTCACTTAGGGGGTCTTTTACTAACGCTTCATTTGAGTTATTTGCAGTAGGGCCCATTTTCTTCCTATGGGCCCTGTTGCAGATAACTCAAGCTAAGCTTTAGTAAAATACCCCCTTAGGAGCCCTTTTACTGAACAGCATTAAAGGCCGGATTCTATATAAGGCACGACAAGTAGCGCGTGTCCAGTTTACACACACTACTCAATTAAATAATGAGCCAATTAGTCATGATAATTGGCTGATAACAACCAATTATCATCACTAATTGGCAATAATTGAAACTTACACACAGTTCTTTTTAGGCGTATTCTAAAAAGAGGCATGCATAAATTCCAATGTGGGTAGCTGAAAAGGGAGCGCAGCAGTGGGAGGACTGTAAGTATGTTGGGGCATCAATCAAATTTACACTCATTGTTATAGAATTCGAGGGACCGTGCGTTATTCCAACGTGCCTACATTTTAGTCACCATATATAGAATCCAGTCCTAAGTCCTTAAGCGCGGATAGCACGTGCTGACAGGCTACCACAGAAATACGTTAAAGCATTTTGCGGTTATTTTCCCTGTTAGCACATGGTAACCCATGTGTTACAGATTTTTTAGAAATATTTTTGGGAGGGGGATGTCATGGATGGAAAGTGAGCATTCCTGCATTATCTGACTAGCTCATTATGATTAGTTTGCGCTAACTGGATAACGCAGGGTTAATGCAGGAGCACATAGCGCTTGGTAAATAGGAGCATATTTTAGCACATGACCTGTAAGTTAAAAAAAAAGTCCTAAAAAAGTGCCACGTTACATCTGGGCTTAGTGGATGGAAAAGTCCTGCGTTAAAATATGCTATGCCCAGATTTTACAGCATGTTAGAAAAAGGGTCCTTAACTCTGAATTGCCTTCATGATGAAATTTCATTGTAAACTCTCTAGGGACAGAGAAATATCTATTGTAGCTGAACCGTGAAATACTACCAAAAAGACACGAGCTAAATCCCCCCTCCCCCAAAACAAAGTTGGTATACTTACATGCATGTATTCAGCCACACAATGTGGCTGCAGAAAATACCTCATTAGATTACCTCTAATGTGTCTACATTTCCTGCTTAATAAATTAGAAGATTGTTTATCATAATAATTTTTATATTTATATTTAGTGATGAGTAACTCATTGTGAGAGACCGTCACTGTACAAACCTTGAAACTAAATTGTAACAATGGATGATCAAGTTCCTGGTATTTATTTAAGTATCAATGTGTTATAAGCATTCATATATACAGTAAGCATGGAAACTGGGTTGTCTTTTGTGATCACAAATTTCGTCTGGCTTTTTTTAGTTGTAAATGAACATGTTCATATAATTTTGAGTTATTATAATGTATCACATATGTAGTACAGCCACTGATTGATCTGTTATTTTTAATTAAAATGCATATTTTATTTGTGTCTCGGACATGACTAATCCCAGTTTTCCCCAGACCGAAGATTTTCTTTTCTTGCTGCTTGTTTTATTTCTTCTTTCTGTGGATGTCCACCAAACTGTTCTGTCATTTTTATTGTAGACATAAGTGTAGACATTGGAAAATAATGATCTGTACACTGACACAATATATTTTTTTCCCACTATTGTGCTTACAGGTTGGAAGACATTTGGAAAGTGGTCTGTCATTGCTACCATGGTGAGATCAAGGATTTCATCTACCTTTCCTGCTGGCTTCCACCTGTTAGCTCTTGCAGCTCTATTCTTGGTGTCCTATGTGGGCCGAATACATGCAAGCACCAATGAAGAAAGCTCTGGAAATGAGACTGATCCGTGTACTGGTTCATATTATTGCAAGGAAGGTGTCATGTTGCCAATATGGGAGCCACAAAATCCTTCGTATGGTGATAAAATTGCAAGAGCTACTGTGTACTTTGTGGCCATGGTTTACATGTTCTTAGGGGTGTCTATCATAGCTGATCGTTTTATGTCATCTATCGAAGTCATCACTTCTCAAGAAAGGGAAATAACCATCAAGAAGCCCAATGGTGAGACAACTAAGACGACTGTGAGATTATGGAATGAGACTGTTTCCAACTTAACTCTGATGGCTTTGGGCTCTTCAGCCCCTGAGATTCTTCTGTCTGTCATTGAAGTATGTGGCCATGGTTTCCAAGCTGGAGACCTTGGCCCTAGCACTATTGTGGGAAGTGCGGCATTCAACATGTTCATTATCATAGCGCTTTGTGTCTATGTGGTCCCTGATGGAGAAATACGGAAGATCAAGCACTTGAGGGTATTTTTTGTCACAGCAGCATGGAGCATCTTTGCTTATACTTGGCTTTATCTAATTTTATCCGTCATCTCCCCCGGTGTTGTGGAGGTCTGGGAAAGTTTGCTTACTTTTTTCTTTTTCCCCATTTGTGTGGTGTTTGCATGGGTGGCAGACAGAAGGTTGTTGTTTTACAAATACGTCTACAAGAGGTATCGGGCTGGCAAACAAAGAGGAATGATCATCGAAACAGAAGGGGACAGACCTTCATCCAAGGCTGATATTGAAATGGATGGAAAGGTAGTCAACTCACACACTGAAAACTTCTTAGATGGTTCTTTAGTTCTGGAAATAGATGAGAAAGATCAGGATGATGAAGAAGCAAGGAGAGAAATGGCTAGAATTTTGAAAGAGCTAAAACAGAAACACCCTGACAAGGAAATGGAGCAACTGATAGAGCTAGCCAATTATCAGGTACTGAGTCAACAACAAAAAAGTCGAGCATTTTATCGCATCCAAGCAACACGGCTCATGACTGGTGCTGGAAATATTTTAAAGAGGCATGCAGCAGATCAGGCTAGGAAAGCTGTCAGCATGCATGAAGTGAATGCTGACGTGGTTGACAATGAACCAGTCAGCAAGATCTATTTTGAACAGAGTACATATCAGTGTCTTGAGAACTGTGGGACGGTGGCTCTGATCATTGCTCGTCGTGGTGGTGATTTGAGCAACACTGTGTATGTTGACTTTAGAACAGAGGATGGCACAGCAAATGCAGGGTCTGATTATGAGTTCACTGAGGGGACTGTGATCTTCAAGCCAGGAGAAACACAGAAAGAAATAAGGGTTGGCATCATCGATGATGACATTTTTGAAGAAGACGAGAACTTCCTGGTACATTTAAGCAACATCAAAGTGAATTCTGAAGGATCAGAAGTCATCTCGGAGACCAACCACGTGGCACCACTTGCTTGCCTTGCTTCACCCTGTACTGCCACAGTGACCATCTTTGATGATGACCATGCAGGCATATTTACCTTTGAAGAGTCAGTGACTCATGTCAGTGAAAGCATTGGTACCATGGAAGTGAAAGTACTGAGAACATCTGGAGCTCGAGGAACTGTTATTGTACCCTACAAAACTATTGAAGGTACAGCTAGAGGTGGAGGAGAGGATTTTGAGGATACCTGTGGAGAGCTGGAATTCCAGAATGATGAAATCGTGTAAGTACCTTTAGTAAAATATATTAAAAGAAACACACTCGGTAATTCTGACTGCTGTTGCTGTAAATGCCACCTAACACATTGTGCATTAACTGCATGTTTATATTCAAAAGAACCATTATTTCAGCTGTTTATTGCTATGGAAGGCATTTCCTATTACCTGTGTAAATAGAGGTTCATTGTTTTATTTAACAAAAAATGCAGTATTTTCCACACACACACGAGCATTTCTTTACAAAGGGATGCACTATTCTTTCACCAATATTATCTGCAGCGGTTCACTGCTTAATTTACATTACGATCCATTAAAAGTAACATTAAAAAGAAATATTGGGACTTTCAGGAAATGATGGTTCTAATTATAATCCACCTAGATTACATTCTCTTCTTTTTCTATTTTATAAAAATCTCTTTTAAGTTCAATTTGATACTCTCATATAAGTAGGTACAGATCCTTCTGGCCAGTCCCCAGAGCAGGGGCAATAGAGCACCTTTTTTGATTGTGGGGGGTCAAACTAACCATCACCTCTGCCCCCAAAGTCCCTGGAATCTACTGCCATGAAGAACAGAAGTTGGCTGGGCCAAGGCCCCACTTGGCCATCCCATTCTGCTACTTATGCCTACGGAGTTTACTGCCTCCTAGATCACCTTTAAAGAATAGCTAATTACTGTTTAGTAAGGATGTGCATGGGAATACATGTTTAGTTTACTTTCCAAGGAAAACACACACAGCGGGGGGGGGGGGGGGGGGGTGACATGAAAGATGATGCAGAATAAAAACATCTAATGGACTGAAACAGTTCACATCAGAAACTTTATTTACAGTAAAGCTTGTAAGCCACAACTCTATGTGACAACGCTGTTATGGTTAGATCTCCTAAGGTTTGATCGACACATTCAGAGAGTTGTATAGACACAACCTTACAACTCACAGGACTCCCGAGGCAGGCCCTTGTGGCCGAAACACAATTCGTGTCGAGTCCATTTTACTGTAAATAAACTTTCTGATGTGAACTGTTTCAGTCCATCAGATGTTTTTATTCTGCATCATCTTTCGTGTCACCCCCCCCCCCCCCCCCCCCCGCTGTATGTGTTTTCCTTTGACTGTGCTGCGGAGGATCTTTGTTCTTCTGTGTTTGTCAATAGTTTGCTTTCTAAGTCATTTTTTTTACTTTTTCCCAATTTGCAGACATTTTGTTTCTGGTTTTTCATTGTAATAAAAATGTTTTTAACACACATTCATTCACCTAACGCATATCGTTTTGTTGGTTAATGCATGTTAAATCGATATAGTGTGCACTAAACTTTTTTAAAGCAAGCAAACAAACCAAATGCACACCAAGAAATGCACATCCTTACTAGAAGGCAGGTGAACAATATTTAATAAATGAACGTGTTTTCTCATCCACAGATATAGCTATTCCAAGTATAGCAGTGGTCTTCATTTCCAATCCTTGAGGGCTGTCAATGGGTCAGGTTTTTAGGATACGCCTAATAAATGATAGTGAGAGAGATCTGCATACAGTGGAGGTAGTAGACATGCAGATATATCTCATGCATACTAATGAGGTATATCCTGTAGCATAGCCATGGGGGGAGGGGGGAGGCCTGGGCCCCCCTCACTTTCGGCGTGGAACCCCTCTCTTTTGTGGCTGGTGGGGATGCCAAGCTCTGCCAGGTGAAGACCTCTCCTGCCTGATTTTCACCTGCAGCAGGCGTGCTGGCATGCTTTGCTGCTAATATCAGCTCTCCCGCGTATGCTGAGTTAGACCTGAACTGAGCATGCGTGAGAGAGGCAGCATTAGCGGAGAAGTGCATCTGCTGAATAAGGCATGGGAGGTCTTTGGCTGGCGGGGCTTGGCATCCCTGCCAGCTTAGGTATTTATATTTTGAGGAGCCGAGAGTAGAGAAGGGGGAGGGGGAGAGAATTGAATGCCCACCCGCCTTGGGCTAAGGCACTGAAATAGGGGCTTGCAAACTCTGCATTTGTTCTGCTGCTTTGCATGACTAAGCATGTAAAGGAAAAACTCTGCTATGTGGACAATGAATGAATGTATTTTGTAAAAACTCTAGAAAGTAGCCTAAAAGATATTGGACAATTTTTGGAACAATGCCTAGAATGCAGAGCAGAAATTTTATACAATTCAAAGGGTATGTTTTTCTATACATTTTTCTTATTTTTATACCCACTTGCACTGTATTTTATAGTTTGAGAAGGATATGCTAATTAAAATTTAATAGAAAAACACATTTCATGAGGTAGCTTCACTTTTCTGCTTTAGGTATGCTCAGGTTATGTTAACTAGCTGAATAGACAGAAATATAGAATGTAACCAATTGGACATGAATACCCAATATCCTTCCTATGATACATGTACAGTGTGCAAATTAGGAGCAAAAGGTAATTGAATAATCAATGCCTTTTGTATTATGACATCCATAATATTCAAGCTTTATTATCAAAATAATGTGAGAGACCAGGATGTGTATTTTCAAAGCACTTAGACTTACAAAGTTACGTGGAGGCTCATTTTCAAAGCAAAAAGACTCACAAATACGCTTTGAAAATACGCCTCTGTGTAGCTTTGTAAGTCTATGTGCTTTGAAAATGAGCCCCCAGATGTGGTATTTGGTGATGTGCATTCATTTGAAACAACATGGGAAATATAAATAACATTTCTCATGTTGTTTCATATAATTTCTAATCCTAAAAGGCACGGGGAAAAAAAACCCCAAATTACCAGGTTTCTTTCTAATGTTAAATTTTAGCTTCCCCCCACCCCCTAGTGTTGTTAATAGCTGTCAAGCATGAGCCAACCTCAAGCCAGTGACCCTTGGGTTGGAGGGCACCTGTCTTTCAAGAGGAGCTATTCTACCAAGGGGAGATGAGCTCTAGCCAGTCCATTCATAGCTGTGTCTTGCAATTTTGGTAATATTAGTTCCTGTTTCCTAATTGGCCCAGTGGGGACTACCCCAGGGCAGGTTTAGGCATTTCTGTCCCTCCTTGGGGCTTTTTCCATGCTGTTTCACTGTTGTTTTCTTATCTAGTTGTGTATGTGGTTCCTGTTTTTTTTATTTAGCTTCCTGGTGTATCAGGCAGTGGCGTAGCCACAGGTGGGCCTGGGTGGGCTGGGGCCCACCCACTTAGAGCTCAGGCCCACCCAACAGAAGCACACGTTTAGCAGTAGCTGGTGGGGATCTCACGCTCCGCCAGCTGAAGACTTCCCCTTGATGTTAACGAAAATGCTACTCTCCATGATACCAGCACCTGTGCATGCTCAGTTTTCAGCGCATGCCTGCTGCAGACTGCCAAGATGGAAAGAAGCATTTTCCTGCCAGCTGAGATATATTTTTGGTGGTGGTTGGGTGGGGGGGGGGGGGGGGGGGGGGGGGGGGGGAGAGAACACTTGGTGCCCACCCACCTCTTGCCTAGGCCCACCCAAAATCTGTTGTCTGGCTACGCCCCTGGTATCAGGATTTCAGTTTCTTTGTTTTCAATAATCCTTCTTTGCCCTTTTGTGCTGGATGCACTTCTTGGGACAGTGACATTAAGACTCAGCTTGAGCAATCTTTGGTATCAACCTGTTGTCTGCTATTTCACACATGTTCTAAATATAACATCACCTTCTTCCAATTTTTTTTGAATTTTCCCTAGAAGTCTCTCCTAATACCAGTTATGTTTTTTTATTGATATTACCCTTCTCCATTTGTAAAACCACTGCTTTTTGTCCAGCCCTAGACCAATTTGCACTTGGCAGCAGTCAGACAGACAGCGGTAGCCTTCCTTTTTTCTTATGAGTGCCCTCCGGTCACAACCCCAAACAATTTGGACTCTACCCTTAGTGTCACCTTAAAATACTGTAGTTCTAATTATGACTCTCCCCCCCACCCCCCAATTTTTCACTTTAGGGCACTCCTACCACGTGTGGAAAAGTGTGCCTACCTGCCCTCTTACCCTCCAACACTCCCATGACCCACAGGGAACATCTTCTGTTCTCTTTAAGGCATCAGATATCAACTCATCATAATTTTATATCCATTGGTCTTAAATTATTGTTCAAATTGAAGATCTACGCACACTCTCCTAAACCCTTCCCATTGTTGCTCCATCAGGGTTCCCTCCAGATCTCTTTCCTAAATTTTTCAAACTGAGTGTTGCTATTCATCTTATATAGATCCAGGATCAGCCCTCTCGCTGTCTTTTTCCAAGCCATATCTTCTCCAGTGGTAAGTACTCCTTGCTATATTTCATCTGTTTATCCATCCCCCTTAAATAATGTCTAACGTGGGTATATGCTAAGTAATTTTTATTTCTCAAACCATATTCCTGCTTCAGGTTCTGAAAAGGGATCACTTCACTATTCTCCATAAACTTCTCAAAAACACTCTGATATCCTCCTGCTCCTGTCTCCTATATATCCCTCCTGCATTCTATTCCAAGTCACCTAGACATGTTGCATTTAGGGATTATTCAGTTCTTTTTTTCATGATCATCGCTTTTACCATCCAAGGTAGATAATCTAATGGGCAACCCAGATTATAACACTTTTCCACCTGCACAAATTGCTTATTTTATGTCATTTTCCTCCACTCAAATACATTTTTCATCTGTACCGCTGATAATATATTTTAAAATTGGGCATTCCCCACACATGTGGCTTCCAGGGCCGCCGAGAGCCAGAGCCGGGCCCGGGACAAGGCCGCCGCCGGGCCCCCCACCCCACCCGAGGTCATCATCACCGCCGGGCCCCCCCCCTCCACCCGCCCCTGAACTAACCTTAAACGCCTCCTTCCTTTCCTTTCACCACCTTCCCGGCAAGCAGCAGCAGGGCAGAGCTCTCCTTCCTTCTGTGCTCCGCCCTCGCGGACGTTACGTCAGGCGAGGGTGGGACACGGAAGGAAGGAGTGGCCTGCCCTGCTGCTGCATGCCACGAAGGTGGTGAAAGGAAAGAAAGGAGGCATTTAAGGTTAGTTAGTTCGGGAGCAAAGGCGGGCGGGCCTGACTGCGGTGGCGCCGGGCCCCCTCTGGAGGCTCGGGCCCCGGGGACTTTTGTCCCCCCTGTCCCCCCCCCCCCTCTCGGCGGCCCTTGTGGCTTCCTAGCAGCATACAATGCTTTCCTCACCACTTTAGGGGTCTTCTCGTCCATATGAATTGGTACCCTTTTCTCTGCAATGTTTTCCACACTATGGGCTTTTTTTCTTCAAAGCAGCGCTAGCGATTCCTATGCGGCAAATGAGAGGAAGCCCATTGAATTCCTATGGACTTCTTCTCATTTGCCACACGGGAATTTCTAGCCTGGTTTTGTAAAAGAAACCCTAAATTGGGTATCTGCACTGAGAGCATCTGAAATAAATAGAGCAACTTGGGTAACATATTCATCTTTACAGCTCTGATTCTCCCCAGCTAAGAGATCTTTCCTCCCTGCCACCTTTCCAGATCTTCCATAACCTGTGCTCATAACTTCAAGTAGTTTGTCTGATATAACTGATCTGGGGCTGTCACCTGCATAGCCAAATACTTGATTACTCTCTGCACCCATCTAAATGGATGTCAACTAATCCCACCGAAGCTAATATTCAGGACTTTTGTCTTCTCCAATTTGATTTTGAATGCCAGCACTGCCCTGTATCTATGGGGGAGAGATAGATGTGGCTTTGTCAAGGATGGCATAACATCATTCGCAAACAATGCTATTTTATTGCCCCTCCCCCTCCCCCCCACACACTCACACTCTTTGCATTCTATGTCCAAGTTCTCCCATATTGCATGAGCAAATGGCTCCATCACCAAAGGAAATGCAATGGTTTTAGAGAAAATCCGTGCTTGGTAACCCTTCCCACTTTGAACTTTTCAGAATAACTTCCATTAATCTTTTATACTTGCCCTCTGGAGCTTCATAGCATTCCCTCGCACACCTTAAAAGTTAGGCCCTACCTCTACCTTTCCCAGAATCTCAAAGATTCCAATGTTCCCTATCAAAGGCCTTTTCGGCATCCATTGTTGAAAGCATAGCTGGTATATGCCATTATTTGGTCACCTACATGAGGTTTATTATTCTTTAATATCGGTAGTCTATCTCCGTGGAAGAAATTCTGTTTGGTCGATATCCACAGCCTCTGGTAATGCCCTAACTAACCTGTTTACCAGTAGTTTCATTACTATTTTCACATCTGTGTTTAAGAGCAAGTTGTGGACTATATTAAGCTGATTTCCAGTTGCACCTACTCAGATATTTGGGTGAAATCAGCTTAAATATAGCTGTCTAGAACTTTCCCAGGTAGATTTAGACCTGTCATGTGAGTGACTCAATGAAGACACCCAAACTTGGCTGACTAGAACTGAAATTCACCTTTATTCCTTCCCTAGCTCTACTGTTAGGCTGCTCATTGTTTGGTCAGCTAAATTTAACTGCCTAGTGAAACTACTGAAATTTTCACATTCCAGGTTCTAGCTGGTTATATCCTTACTTAGCTAACTAGATTATGCTAAAAATCAGCCACTATAAGATATGCTCTGTGTGAACATTTGCATGCTTCTTTTGAGTTCTTGGAATCATTTATCCTTTTGGCCTTGTGACTCACAGCACTCAAGGCATGTAGTAAATTGGTAATGATAAGATGCAGCATTTACAGAGTTTTCATCTGAACTAAGAGTTTAGTATTGGTGTTATCACCAAGGGCATTTATAAGCAGTGCTAAAACCTTTAACATTGAAAATACCTCTGCACGTTTAAAGTAAAGACCTCAGATGCAATGGTGTAGCTATGGGGGGGGCACGGGGGCCTGCCCCCCCCAAATTGACTCTGGGACCGGGGTCCCTAACGTCCGCAAGCTGAAGTGTTTGTCCTGCACTGGTCTCGCTGCATTGCCTACCTTTCTCTTCTCAGTCATGCTGTGCACGCTCGTTTTAGTGAAAACGAGAATGCCTGATACCGCGCATGCTCAGTTTCATTAAAACGAGCACGTATGGCGTGACTGAGATCAGAGCAGGGCAGGCAATGCGAGACCAGCGCGGGATGAACACTTCAGCTAGCAGGGTTTGGGGTCCCCTGCCAGCCAAGGTAACATCGTTCAGCGGTGATAGGGGGAGGGGTGGCGACAGGGAGGTGGGCCAAAATGTGCCTCCCCACTTTGGGCTCTGGCTCCCCCTCCCATTGAGGTCTGGTATGTCCTTTCACTGCAAGGCATTCTGTACACCTTCATAGGACATGAAGGTCCTGCATATTGTAAAGGTGAAGAAATGGATTCTAAGGTAGGGTCAAATCTCCCCTTGGAAGTCAATGAGATCTACAGAAAACAATAGACCTATCTATGGTCTTCGTGTTCCCCATTTTCACTGTTGGTAAACTGGGGATTGTTTTGTTACACTGGGGTTGCTATTACCCTGGAGTTGATATTCAAAGACATGGGCATCAGATAAATATTATGACTGATTTCTCTGTTTATCTCTGTGCCCATATTCTGCTCCTCTATCCATTAAGATAGGATTGTTGAAGATGCAGTCCTAAATAGACTAAAAGGATAACATGTCTTTAAAGCTAAGGCTGCTAGTTGTGCAGTCCCACTAAACAGAAACCTTCATCCAGAGATTGGCTAAATGATGCTACAGGGATAAATTTTGGCTCCATTCTTGGAATGTTCTTTTCTCCCCCTTTCATAAATGGTTAAATTGTAGATGGGTGTTCAGCACTGTTCCATTTAAGCTGAGTGGGAGGCCTCCACCTACTGTCCTGCCAGAGAAGGGTGCTATTTCACTATCACATTTTCAACAGTGAGGGACAGGCAAGCTCGGCAGAACTTCAGGAAACCTGCTTGTCCCTAGCAATTGAAAGCACAATACTGCAGCCCCACCTCCTACTGGTTCAATGCAGTTGGAGGACTCCTGCTTAGCTTTGAGGGAACAGTGATATCAAGCTGTCCATCAAAAATGTGTATCAACTTTCTGGCCACTAATATTGTAACCAGTAAGAGAAACTATGTGGAACCAGATTAATCTTATGAACCCATCTACCTTACATATACCGAAGAGAAAACGACATTTACCCAGACTCTATCTCCCACCTTACCTTTTTCTCTATCACCTATCTCTACCTACCCATCCATCCTATTACTACCCATCATTACTATGTTATACTTAATTTCCTACTTTACATAACAAAATTCTATGTTACCTATTACTATGTAAGCCGCATTGAGCCTGCTTTTAGTGGGAAAGTGCGGGATACAAATGTAATCCTATATAATAAAACGCACCTTCAACATTCTGAAGCTGACTGCATGGCTGAAGCATTCCTGCTCTCTGTATCCATCTCCTGAACTGACATCAAGTACTTCCGGGTTCGTCACAAGCAGAAGTGACCAACCACACAGGGTTTCTCGGCTTCAGAATGTTGGAGGTGCATTCTATTAAATAGGATTGGTCAGTTCCTTGAAGCACAGCCAGAGCTCAGCGTCCTGCACAGTAATGCTCAGACACCAGAGAGAGAGAGGGGGTCCTGACACCAGAGAGAGGGAGGGAGGGGGGAGGTATCTCTGTCACACACACACACACTCTGTCTCTCACAGTCAATGTCTTTCTCTCGCTCACACTCACGCTGTCTCTCACTCTATGTCTCACACTGTATCACATTCACTCTCTATGTGTCACACAGTCACTCACACACTCTCTTGGTCTCATACACTCAGTCTCACAGAGAGTCTGTGTCTCACACACTCTCTCTCTCTCTCGCAAACACTGTATCTGTGTGAAACACACTCTCTCTCTCACACTGTGTCTCACATATGCACTTGCACACACTCTCATTCTCACACACACACTCTCTCTCTCACAGACACACTCGCACCCAGACTCACTCTCTCTCTCACTCACTCACACACTCACACATTCACTCTCTCTCTCTCTCTCTCTCTCACACACAGTCACTCTCACATACACTCACTCAAACATACACACTCCGAGGAAAACCATTCATTTGTGTCAGAAACGGGCCTTTTTTACTAGTAAATAAATAAACATGCCTCATAGAATGCTTTCCATCCCATCTACACGTGTGTGTGTGTGCTATCTCTGTGTGTCTCTGACCAGGAAGTGAGAGGAGAGGGAGGGATGGTATAAATGAGGCAGTTTCCAAACATTTTTTTGGTTTGGAAAAAACAATAAAAACATACAAAATAGGGAGGTAATTTCATAAAATTGTTTTGCATGTAAAATACTGATTTACATATATAAAAGGTCTCTTAAAAATTAGATCATGTCTAAAAATAGATGTGGTGCAAGTTGGTGTTATACTTGTAGGGTGGGCTTATGCAGGGGTGGAGTTTGAGTGAAGCATGCGCGAACCATGATTTATGCACATATTTAGGGGTTAAAGGCCTTATTCTATAAAGGTTGTATGCCTAAATTTATGCTCCTAAATTATGAGCATAATCTGTTTTGGAGAATAGAGTATGCTTGTAATTTAGGGGTATAAATTTAGGAGCATACATTGTGCTCATACATTTAGGAGCGTAAATTTTAGGGGGTCCTTTTACCAAGCTGCGGTAAAAGGAGGCCTGCCCCAGCGGGTAAAAGGCTGTCCGGCCGTGTGGCAAGAGAACCACTTGCTGCGCGTCCATTGGGGGGGGGGGGGAAGCACTTAACACCACCCATTGATATGGTAGTAAGGGCTCCCACGCTAACCTGGTGGTAACTAGGTATCACGTGGCACTGCCCGATTACCGCCGGGTAAACACCGGTGCTACAAAAATAAAAATATTTTTGTAGCGCAGAAGTGGCACATGCTGGGGGTGGAAACTACTACTGGGCTGCTGTGGTAGTCCGGTGGTAGTTCCGGATTAGCGTAAAAGACCCCTTAGGAGCTTTCAGGAGCATAACCTTTATAGAATAAGGCCCTAATTCTATACCTGTGTGTCTGTGTATATGCACCCAAAATATACCTATGTGATGCCTATTCTATAAAGGAAAGTAGGTGCCTGTGTCCTTTATGGAGGAGTGGCCTAGTGGTTAGGGTGGTGGACTTTGGTCCTGAGGAACTGAGTTCGATTCCCACTTCAGGCACAGGCAGCTCCTTGTGACTCTGGGCAAGTCACTTAACCCTCCATTGCCCCATGTAAGCCGCATTGAGCCTGCCATGAGTGGGAAAGCGTGGGGTACAAATGTAACAAAATAAAAAAATTAAGCTAGCTTAACACCTATAATCTAGCATGAGCACTTTACACCAGTCATAGAGCTGGAGTAAGTGACTGCACTTAAATGCTGGAGATACATGTGTAACTCTGTATTCTATAGGTTCTGCACCTAAGAATGAGTCCTGCCCATGCTCCTCTCGGATTCCACCTATGTGCACCAGGGGCGTAGCTACGTGGGGCCACGGGGGCATGGGCCCCCAAAGATTATGCCCTGGCCCCTCTATATTTGACTCCACCGCCGCCCGTCCCACGCCCTGCCGCCGCATCATCAGGTACCTTGTTTGCTGGTGGGGGTCCCCAATCCCCGCCAACCGAAGAGTCTTCTTCAGCGCCGGTTGACTCCGGCGCCTTCGTTGTGTGATCATTTGTTTCTGATGCCTTACATCCTGCACCGTGCATGTAGCCCCGTGCAGGACGTAAGGCGTCAGAAACAGATGATCACACAACGAAGGCGCTGGAGTCGACCGGCGCTGAAAAAGACTCTTCGGCTGGCGTGGATTGGGGACCCCCACCAGCAAACAAGGTACCTGATGCGGCGACGGGGCAGGGGGTGGGTGGGTTGTGGTTGCGGCTGGGGGGGGGTCAGTGGCGGGGAAAGGCGGCTAAACAGTGCCCCTCACCTTGGGCTCTGGCACCCCCACCTTGGGCTCTGGCCCCCCTCCTGCCGAGGTCTGGCTACGCCCCTGATGTGCACACATTTACAGAATAAAGCTTAGGTGGATTTTCAGCTGATGTGTGTATATGCCATTATTCTAAACACTTATGTGCATAATCAGTATGTCAACGCTATTGCATACTTTATAGAATTGCCCTCTAGGGCTAGATTCTATATAAGGCACTAAAAAAGTGCTATTTTATAAGCCACGCTTGAAAGTTAGAATCGGTTTATAGAATATCACTTATGCCCAGGGGTCGCATGTAAATTTAGCTGCCAGTATTTGCACCAGCACACACCTAAATTTACACACGGAGCCCATGTATGCTATAATTATGTGCATAACTCAGGAGCAGGCAAGTGGTCAAGAGAGGTATTAAGCAGATGAAGTCAGGAACAGGCCAGAAGTCAAGGCAGGCAGCGAGCAGACAAGGTCAGGAACAGGCTAGAGGTTAGCAGGTGGCTCTTACAAGAGACCTTGGGTAGAAGAAACCAACAGGATGACCCACTGGGTTAAGGCAGGGCAGGACAGACAGGCAGGAAAACTAGAACAAGACTAGGCAGGAACAATGGAACAGGGCACTGCAGGGACAGACTAGCAGAAATACAGGAACAAGGTAGATCCGGCAAAACTGGCTGGAATAAAGAGTAGTAGGTCAACCAAAAGCAAGTAGGACTCCAGAAGTCAATCAAAGTCTTAGAGAGCTGATACAATGGGCTCAAATGAGCTCTTTCTTTAAAAACCTATGACTCTTCTTTTGATTTGTTTTCCCGCACACTTGTAGCAATGGTTTTGTGTTGTTTTGTGGCAACAAAGACTAATTATTGATACTTAGACTCCTGAAGCAGGCATTTTGTTGCTGAAACACAGGACCATGTCAAGTCCATTTTATCTCTTCCTATTTTTTGGAAATAAAGGCTTTGTTTGAGCCGATTGTGTCAGCTCTCTAAGACTTTAATTGACTCCTGGAGTCCTGCTTGTTTTTTGGAAGACCTACATCCCTTCCCTACTTTGTTGGTCAGTATTTTTCTCCATATGGAATCCTTCCTGGTGTATCAAGTGCTCTAATGAAGAGCAGGTCAGGACAGGAACCCAGGAACAGGGTAAGGCAGGAACACAAATAGCAACACACACTGAAATGTACAAGACACTAGGAAGCCTGTTGCCAAGGCACTGGTGGAGAGTTAGAAACTTCCTGTTTTATCTAGGTACGATGTGATGTCATCAGTCAGTGCCCTATTGCAGGGCTATAAAAAGAAGTTCAAAGTTTCAGGAGGAAGTAAAACAGATTCTTCAGGCACGGAATGCTGCTGGAGACCACGGAAGACTTCAGCAAACAGGTAAAGGGTATGACAGTAAGACGGTGCTGTCTGTCTCTCCTTTTTGCCACCCTTCTAAATTATGATACTGCCTCTGCAAAATATTACTCAAGTGAACACTGAGAGTTGGTTGTGAAGTTGCCCACCTAATAGAAAGCTTATTCTATACATTATTTGTTCATGAGATGTTACATTTTGCCTTGAAGTCAGAGTAAAGGTAGATCAGATCAGAGCTTGAGTAGATGAGTCCATTACTTTTAAGCTCATTTACTTTAGATAAGACTTCTTAAACATGAAACTCTAATAATATACGTGCAGATTATGTTAAATATTCAAAGCTTAATGAAAAGGTAATATGTCATATATTACAGAAGCTCATCTAGCAACAGAATTTTTCTTTATTATCTCGCAGTATAATATATGAGTTTCTTCTGCCATGCCAGGAAATCTCAGTGCAGTGATGAAACTGAAAGCAAGAAAGCATATTTATGGAGAAAAACTTTGGTTTGGAAAACTTAATTCATTTTCCAAACGTCAACCACCCCCCCCCCGAAAAAAAGTCCATAGACCGTAATCTATGTAAGCCACATTGAGCCTGCAAAAGGTGGGAAAATGTGGGATACAAATGTAACAAATAATAATAATAAGGAGACGGAGAAGGAGAGTTTTTATACCATTCGTTTTTCTCATGTATTCATGAGTTTTTGCGTTTGTTTGTTTTTTTCTCTCTTATTCTCCTCACTGGAACCAGTGATAGTATCCTACTCCTTGAGAAAATAGTGGATGGTGCAATTTTTGCAGTATGTTTCCCTATTAGGAGGTTTGAGGTTCCCTGTTGGTTTATCAGAAATGATTCCGGTTGTGTAATCTTAGAATTACAAGGTGAGACACCCACAAAACTATAATTTCAAACTTTTTTTGGTAGGTACAAATAATAATAATAACACATCTGGTCAGAACTTCCCCTAAAATCTACAGTAAATCCAAAAGCTCAATAAAACATGGACTGTGGTTGAAAGTTGATTGGTTGGAACTTTTACCTCAGATTTCCCAAACATGTTTGCAAAACCAATGTTATTTTGCTGCATATGCTTTTAACACATCGCAGCAAACTATTTCAACAAGTTCAACACGCTATTCACTAAAGTGTGCAAAACCTGCTCGTGCGTAATGAGCCCCATCTTGTTCAAAGTCATTGGAAGTTGAAGATCTCCCCCATGAATGGAAGAAGAGTCACAGTGAATAGCCCAGTTAGCAAATCCTTGGAGGGAATATGGAGAGGGAATATGGGAAGCAGTGTTGGAAATTCCTGCAAACACAGGGAGGCTGTAAGAGTCAAATGCACCTGTTTGCATTGTTTTGACATTTCTATGGGATAGAAGGGGTGGTGGGTGGGGGGAGGGTACACAGGATGTCATGATATCGAGTTAAAAATGAACTGTATAAGCCGAATATTACCTTGTGTAAGACATAGTTGTTGGGAATTGGAAATTGATACGGAATGCGTATTGAGAATTGATTTTGATTCTACTGTTAAAGCAGTTATGTCTTTGGTTTTAATAAAAGCTGATCCTGTTGAAGTCCAAAAAAAAAACAGCCCCAGAATCTGTATAAGTTGCCAAAATTTGGGCAGAGATCCCAGAGCCACGCATAAACTAATTAGTCAATTAGATGCTAAGAATCAATTATTGGAGTTAAGAAGCACTTAATTGGCAATAATGATATGTAGATCTGTCCTATGTACACACCTAAATTTCAAAGTGTGCAACTCCAAATGGGGGGTGGACATGGGAGGGGCACAGGTGGGTCAGAGCCATTCCCATAAATTAGGTGCAATGTTATAGAATATCTGCATTTGTGCACCTAATTGTCATCAGTTGGATGCCAGCCAGGGCTGCTGAGAGACAGAGCCGGACCTGGGGCAGGGCCGCCGCAGCTGCTGCCAACACCACCCACTGCTCTCCCCCTCACTCAGCTGTAGACACCGCCCCCTTACCTTCCTGTCTCTACACCTCCCTCGGTCTGTCACTCTCCTGCTCCTGTGTGCCAGGGTTTGGGTTATCGCGTTATCACAATCATCTGGGTCCAGACACACAGGAGCAGGAGAGAGAGAGAGAGACACCCTGGCGCCAGGCCCCCCCTTGAGGCCGGGTCTGGGGAATCTTGCTCCCCCTGCCCCCCCTCTCGGGGGGTCGGACTATATCCTATAAATGGTGCTGAAGAAATCGCTGCGGAAAAAAAGCACATACTTAGAGCTGTTCTATAACCCGTGCTAGGCGCAGTTTATACAATACGTGTAGTTCCCGGACCCATGACTAAATGTAGGTGCGACCATTTATGCCAACTAAAACCTGGTGTAAATACCCACGCCTAACATAGGTGCAGGTCAGGCATATTCTGTAACAGTGCACATAGTTTCTAGAAATGCCCATGGCCCTCCCACAGCAATGTTCCCTTTCAGAGATCCGCATGTTAGAATTTACAAGCACCGCTTTACAGAATCCACTTAGAAAGTTGCACATGTACATGCTAATTAGTTCCAATTAGTGCCGATAATTGCTCATTATTGGACAAATATCAGTGCTGATTGGCTTGTTAAACAGTTAAGTTGTGTGTGGAATTTGGCCGTACTGTCAAATTTGTACACGCAACTGTAGTCGCCATGGGCCAGATTCTATATAAGGCACCAAAAAAATCCGCATGGAAAACATTTCCAACTAAGCATATTCTATAAGCAGTACCTAGATTTAGGCTTGGTATATAAGTAATGCCATACTGGGAAAAGACCAAAGGTCCATCGAGCCCAGCATCCTGTCCCCGACAGCGGCCAATCCAGGTCAAGGGCACCAGGCAAGCTACCCAAACGTACAAATATTTTATACAAGCTATTCCTGAAATTGTGGATTTTTCCCAAGTCTACTTAGTAGCGGTCTATGAACTTGTCCTTTAGGAAACCGTCCAACCCCTTTTAAAACTCTACCAAGCTAACTGCCTTCACTACGTTCTCCAGCAACGAATTCCAGAGTTTAATTACGCGTTGGGTGAAGAAAACATTTCTCCTATTTGTTTTAAATTTACTACACTGTAGTTTCAACGCATGCCCCCTAGTCCTAGTATTTTTGGAAAGGGTGAACAGACGTTTTACATCCACCTGTTCCACTCCACTCATTATTTTATATACCTCTATCATGTCTCCCCTCAGCTGTCTCTTCACCAAGCTGAAAAGCCCTAACCTCCTTAGTCTTTCTTCATAGGGAAGTCATCCCATCCCCGCTATCATTTTCGTCGCCCTTCGCTGCACCTTTTCCAGTTCTACTATATCTTTCTTGAGATGCGGCGACCAGAATTGAACACAATACTCAAGGTGCGGTCGCATCATGGAGCGCTACAATGGCATTTAAATAGAATATGCTTAGTTGATATCCCTGCAACTAAAGCTACGCACCTCCATTTACACCAACGAAAATGTGGCGTAAATCCCAAAGTGTAGATTTAGGTGCAGAGGGCCATAATCTATAACTATGCACGTAAAATTTGGAATGCCCATGAAATGCCCATTTCTCTGCCTATAACCACGCTCCTTTTTGTCTGCACCTTTTAGAAGTTAGGCACAGTACGTTACAGAATACGCTTAGCGAGTTGTGTGTGTAAATTCTTATTGTCAATTAGTGCTCATTATTGCTTGTTAAGCCAATTAAGTTATACGCATTGTTATAGAATCCACCTGGATTTCAGTGCAGATCTTTAGGCGCACTATATAGAATCCGAAGGTATATGTAGAATTTGGGGGGAAATGCACGTTAAGGAAGTGTTCTTTAAATAACGCTCCTTGCAGAGTGCCCTTTATGGGTGGCGGTAAGGTCTCAGGCCCAAAATGGACGCACACCAATTTTTATTTTGCTGCACATCCATTTTTGGCCAAAACAAAAAAAAGGCCTTTTTTGCAGGAGCGCTGAAAAATGGACCTGCATGTGTCCAATACACACACATCTACACCAGCGCAGGCCATTTTTTGGTGCACCTTAGTAAAAGGACCCCTTATAGATTTAAAGTTAGAGATGCTAGATGTGCTAGTTATCTGGATGGTGGCTGAGTATCGCAGTTATACAATTACATTTTGGCCTTGCCCAGGAACACCCCTGCCCCCTTTTACAAAATGGATAAATTTTGGTCATATATTGACTTGTCCATCCAAAATGTATCCATTAGCCAGCACTGAATTTGAAATTAAAAGCACTTATACAGTGCACATGAGGCGCTGAGTGGATAAGTGCTTTTGAATATTGATCTGATAATCAAAAGGTATGTGTCAGGAGGTTAAAAATAACAAGAATTATGACCAGAAAGGATTAGATTCATTTCCTTGTGCTGGAGTTCACAAGCTTATCTTATCCCGTCTCTGACAAGCTTCCAATAGAATTGTGATATGTGTATTTTTTTTCTGCTATAATTATAATACCAATCCGATTTGATAGGTGATATAACGTGGAGCTTTGGATGTATTCCACGTTTTTCTCTCTTTTTCACGGGCAAATATAGACTATGTAAAACAAGGCAAAGGAAATATTGGTAGAGTATTCCTGGCTTCGCCTCCATTAGCTTTTGCTGTTTATTCTTGACGTTGAAAAACCATGTGGTGGCATGTCTGATGAACTGCTGGTAAATTACTGCAGGCCGTTTTTAGCTTTTTGCTTTGCTGTGAAAGTGCAGGTCTTAGTGACATAAGCAAAGTGCACAGTTAATCATATCCTTACAGATGTACTACAGGAGTGTACTGTTACTGAATTCATTATATCTATTCATGCATCTCAGGCTCTCTATTGACTATTATAGTAGATGTGAAAGAAAAGTAGTATCGTCAGATTTTGTTCCTGGGGAACTCAAAAGGAGTGGAGGAGTGGCCTAGTGGTTAGGGTGGTGGACTTTGGTCCTGAGGAACTGAGTTCGATTCCCACTTCAGGCACAGGCAGCTCCTTGTGATTCTGGGCAAGTCACTTAACCCTCTATTGCCCCATGTAAGCCGCATTGAGCCTGCCGTGAGTGGGAAAGCGCGGGGTACAAATGTAACAAAAAAAAAATACATCCCAAAAGTGACAGAATCCTATGGAAGACCAAAGGGCGTGTTTTAAAGTTGTAGCAAGTGGTTATATGGTCTTCTATGGCAGATTGACCCCTAGCAGTAGCATTTGGAAACCAGGACACCAACAGTTCAGGATCAGAGGCGGATTGCTCCTGTCCCAGATTGGTAGACCACCAGGGAGAACCCTGGGTAAATCCTATGGGGAGGGAGGGTGTGGATAGGAGAAGGGCTGGGGTATTGGGAGTTTGCTTTTGGCAGGTGTCTGTTTTGGGGTAGGGAGCCTTGTAGGAGAGAGGTTTGCTGAGAGTAACAACAGCTAACATTAAGGCTGTGCAGTGGTTGACAATATGTATATTTTTGTCACACAGCAGACACCTTAATAGAAGTATTTAAATAATTGTGACTATCTATCTATCTATCTATCTATCTATCTATCTATCTATCTATCTATCTATCTATCTATCTATATTTGGAAGTTTTACAGTGACATCATCATTTGCTGATTCCGTGGATCCATTCCTTCTAAACAGGATTCCTTTGCATTTATCCCACGCATGTTTGAATTCAATTACCGTTTTCATCTCCACCACCTCCCGCAGGAGGGCATTCCACGTATCCACCACCCTCTCCGTGAAAAAAATACTTCCTGACATTACTCCTAAGTATGCCCCCCCTTCAACCTCAATTCATGTCCTGTAGTTCTACCACCTTTCCGTCTCCAGAAAAGGTTTACGGATTAATACCTTTCAAATATTTGAACGTCTTGTCATGGTTGTGGACGTGCCCTTATGTTCAGACCTACTGTTCCTCTGTATCTAGTTCTGTGACCTCTCCAGTCTGCCTTTTTTCCTGTTGTTGTTCTTCCTGTAAGCCAAGCCTCGCTTTGGTCTCCCTGCTTCTGCGGAATATACTTAGCAAGTTGTGCGTGTAAATCTTAATTAATGCCAATTAGTGCTGATAATTGCTTGTTAACATCCAGTTGACAGCGCCGATTAGCTAGTTAACCTATTAAGATACACACACTGTTATAGAATATGCTTTGATTTCCATGCAGAAATTGAGACACGACATATAGAATCCCAGGGATAAGAGCCAGCTCCGCTCCTGGAAAGCCCACAAGTTAGCCAATTTCAGCTCAGGCACTTACCATGAATATTCAGCGGCACTAACCAGTTAAGTGCCGCTGAATATTCACAGTTAGCCACGGACCACTGTTAGCCAGGGTTAGCCACAATTTAAACAGCCAGGAGTCTCTCTGGGCCATTTAAATTGCTTTGAATATTGGGCAGAGTGTGTTTAGGCCAGATTTTGGGCAGGTGGAATCATGGGTAGAGTCCCAATTTACATGCATTGTTTGCAAAATTCATGCATATGTACATACCATACGTACAAGTGTTTTATAAAGGTACATAGGCACCCATATGGCTGTTATAGAGGCAGTTTACAGTATGTCAAAAAGAAGAGTTGTAAATTCATCCTTGTAAAAATCTACATCTCTTTGGGGAAAAAATAGGAACTGTTCAGTCCCTTTCAGCACTGTGCCTTGTAAACTAGCTTTTATAATGTTTAAAGCACTAATATAACACCACATAGACATGCTGTCAGATTGTATCTGAGTTATAACCCATAGAGCTAATTTATTACTATGAGCGTGACAATGCCATCAGCAGAGCTTTTTGCATCTGAAATGAGCAGGCAGCAGGCCCTGTTCCGAGAATTTGGTTCATAGAATTCTTAATGCATTCCAACGATATTTAGTTCTCGTTCCAAAGCATATGAAAGTCTGAAGCTTTCTGGGCATTCTACCTTACAGCGTTTCTGAATATCATTTCTCTAACATATGTCTTCTTACAACAGAACAGTAATGATAGATTTTGCTTTATATCTTTTCTTACATCGGTATTTCTATAAACATATAGAATCTCGGTCCACAGAAACATGATTTGTTTCTATATAAGCGTAATTAAAATGGTTCTGCCCATTATTTTGTGAAAATATGTGGGGGAGTTTTTGTGTGGTTAGGGCTTGACAGGAAGTAACATAATCTTAAAATCCTCTGTGGTGGTTTTTTTTTTTTTAGTAATAGTGCGACAGTTTAGTTCTTATTTAATAAAATTACTGTGGGACTTGAGATACTGACTCAGAATCGAATGCCTTCACTTTGAAAATGAGACTGAACACTCGCAGAAACGCATTACTTGTATACAAAAAAATAATACACTAAACCAATTTCTTCTCTGAATCATTTTGACAAAGGATTTAGCCAGAAAAGCCTGAAGAGCACAGATTCAAAAATCACCCTGACAACCATTGTATATAAGAAAAAATGTCAAGAGGAAGCTGCCGAGAACCGGCAAGAGCCTTTGAGTATTTTCAGATCCCGAGAATTGTAAACCACACAGAACATTTGTGTTGCAACAGGTCTTTTGAAATAATTGTAGTTAGTAAGATGAATGGTCTAAGATAGTGACTTATAACTCTGGCCCTTCTGGATGATCTCTTGGGGTTTTAGATTACACACATTAACCAGGTTTTATACTAAGGGGCGAATTCGTCAAGGTGCGGTAAAGGTGAGCTTTTACTGCACCTTGATTTACCATGGGAGTCACCAACCTGTGGTATTCCAGTACCCATGGCAAATGAACCTCATAAGCAGCATTATTCCATGGGCCCAAATGAGTGACCTTGGGGCTCATTTTCAAAGCACTTAGACGTACAAAGCTCCATAGGTTATTATGTAACTTTGTAAGACAAAGTGCTTTGAAAATATGCCTCCTTATCTACTGCCCATTTACAGAAACCTGACCCTCTAGTGGTAGTACTGAAAGATTGTCACTAGGGGTTGCCAATGCCATGTTGAGTGATGGTGCCAGCGAGGGTAGGAGTGATTGGGGAATGCTCGTGTCAAAACCATTAGACACCAGGGGATTTTGAATAAAGTAGGCCCGGGAGGGCCTTTGGGAGGGGCCTGGGGGAAGGGGTCCTGCCTTGGGGGGGGTCTGTGGTTGGGGAAACCAACATTCATGGGGGTATAGGCCACTAGGGAGCTTTTTAGGTCTAGGGGACTATTTAGGATAACACAAGGAGGACCTTGATTTGGGGGAGCCCAAAAGGAGCTTCAGCTGGAGTGTGGGTTGTGCTGGCCGCTGCTGGCTCTCTTAACATGAGGGCTGGAGCATCAGGCCACAGCATGGTTGCCTGATGCTCCTGGGCGGTAATATAACCCCAGCTTTTAGCTGCGGTTATTTTACTGGCTATAGCACAACTTGTGGTGTACATTCAATGCACACTGAGTGATTCCATAACCTATGTTGTTAAGTCTCCAAAAAGTCAACTAATGTATTCTTACATTATAAATGTGACATGCACAAGTTTTCTATCAGGTCAATAGTAAAATTCTAGTACATTTGGTAGCGCTTTAGAAATGAGAAGTAGTAGTAGTAGTCATTTAAGTGCTGGTTGAGGCATCTGATGTTGTTTCTAAAATAACAGCTAACTGGGAGTAGAATTATTTATTAACCCAACCCAAACTGCAAACTCTTGGTATACAAAAAGAAAGCTTAAGCAAAAATTATCTACTTAAATTGCCTCACACAAATTCATCATGGTTCGATCTCACCTTGAAAATTGCATTTAATTCTGGTCTATAAACAAAAAATGGTTTGGAAAACTCAATAGGTGAGTCACCCCTCTCAACTTATAAATCCACAATCAGGATCTACAATTATATATAACAAAAGAACCTCAAACAACCTCATGGACACCCACTGCTAATTAAGCTTGGTTTGCCATTCAAATGAGGAGTAAATTACTATCACTGGTTCAAGTGGGGAGAAGTGGAGAAAAAAAGCCAACCGAAAAAACTCAAACTTATTTGAGAAAACCGGATGGTCTAAAAACTCCTCACCCCTCCACTATCAAAAAAAGTTGAAATGGGTGCACCTCCCTACTATGTACACCCCCATTTATTCTCCTTCCCAACCACCTGGACTTTTAAATTCCTGCCTGCTATTATATTTCTCACCTAGAACAGTTTTTCTTATTCTCTCGAGCTTTTAATAATTCAAACAGTTCAACAGTCACTTCTCTGATTGCTGTTAATGCAGGACTCCGTAGGAACATTAAATCCAAGCTGATGGTAGTCAAAAAGTGGAACTGGTGCTCAACTGTTCAGTCAAATAAAACACCTTCCGTGTCTCTCTTACAATAGCTTACAATAGCTTTTCCAGTCGTAAGAAACACCCTCCGTGTCTCTCTTTAAGTCTCTCTTCCGACAAGTGCGCCTTGTTTCGCCAACAACTGGCTGCTTCAGGAAAATATCATAACTGGGATCCACCTAGGACCTCGAAAACACTGAACTTGCTGACAATTTGACCTCTTTAACTAGCGCAAAGGAACAGATCGCTAGCCGGAAATATAAACCCTTCCGACTCATAGCTACGTAATTAGAACGCCCCGCCTCTTTTAAGAGTTGCTCCAATAGGATCGTTCCACTACTAAAAGTAGCCAATGATCTTTAATAATAGGCGTTCCATTCTATATTACGATTCAAACCTTTAGGTTCCACTGTTTGCAATAAATAGATCCAAAATTGTTCTTTTCTCCATAATATAGTTTTAATGTCCCCCCCTCTCTTACCCAATGTCACTTGGTCAATGACCATGCAGGTTAGTTGATCAAATTGATGTTGGAAATGCACACAGTGTCGTGTCATCGGTGCTTCCAACCTCAGATTAGTCACACAATGTCTATGTTCGATGACCCTCGTTTTTAACTGGCGTGTAGTGTGTCCCACATACATTAAGCCACACGGGCACCAGAACACATACACCACATTAACAGAATCACATGTGGTATTCTGTCTAAGCTGAAAATCCCTACCGGTTGAAGAAGTAAACACAGAACCTTCCATAGTTATTGAACAAATCGAGCAATGTCCACATCTTTGATGACGTCCTACTATGTCTTGTTTTTGTGTCCATACATCTGCGTAGCTGAATTGATCTTGAAGATTTCTATTACGAGAAAAAGACATCATTAAATGATGATCAAGTAATGCTGGTTGTGTAGACATTATATTCCAATGTTTCCTCAAAATTGCCGCAATTTGTGGAGAACGATTGGTAAATTTCAAAACACAAGCCATAACTTTTGCTTCCCCTTGTTGTTGTATATCTGAATTGTTCTGTGTTTCCGAAGATAATAAAGATTCTCTATGATTGTATAGAGCACGTTTATACGAACGTTTAATCAACTTGTCAGGATAACCTCTTTCTTTAAATTTCGTTTGCAATTTCTTAGAGGATTCTTGATATTGTTCTACCGTATCACAAATTCTTCGATAGCGGAGGAACTGAGAGAATGGTAAACTCTGTTTAAGATGATAAGGATGCATACTATCATACCTCAATAGTGAGTTTCTGTCCGTACTTTTGACAAAAACATCTGTTCTCAAGGTCCTAAAATCTTTTTTAATAAAGGTTTGAATCGTAATATAGAATGGAACGCCTATTATTAAAGATCATTGGCTACTTTTAGTAGTGGAACGATCCTATTGGAGCAACTCTTAAAAGAGGCGGGGCGTTCTAATTACGTAGCTATGAGTCGGAAGGGTTTATATTTCCGGCTAGCGATCTGTTCCTTTGCGCTAGTTAAAGAGGTCAAATTGTCAGCAAGTTCGGTGTTTTCGAGGTCCTAGGTGGATCCCAGTTATGATATTTTCCTGAAGCAGCCAGTTGTTGGCGAAACAAGGCGCACTTGTCGGAAGAGAGACTTAAAGAGAGACACGGAGGGTGTTTCTTACGACTGGAAAAGCTATTGTAAGCTATTGTAAGAGAGACACGGAAGGTGTTTTATTTGACTGAACAGTTGAGCACCAGTTCCACTTTTTGACTACCATCAGCTTGGATTTAATGTTCCTACGGAGTCCTGCATTAACAGCAATCAGATAAGTGACTGTTGAACTGTTTGAATTATTAAAAGCTCGAGAGAATAAGAAAAACTGTTCTAGGTGAGAAATATAATAGCAGGCAGGAATTTAAAAGTCCAGGTGGTTGGGAAGGAGAATAAATGGGGGTGTACATAGTAGGGAGGTGCACCCATTTCAACTTTTTTTGATAGTGGAGGGGTGAAGAGTTTTTAGACCATCCGGTTTTCTCAAATAAGTTTGAGTTTTTTCGGTTGGCTTTTTTTCTCCACTTCTCCCCACTTGAACCAGTGATAGTAATTTACTCCTCATTTGAATGGCAAACCAAGCTTAATTAGCAGTGGGTGTCCATGAGGTTGTTTGAGGTTCTTTTGTTATATATAATTGTAGATCCTGATTGTGGATTTATAAGTTGAGAGGGGTGACTCACCTATTGAGTTTTCCAAACCATTTTTTGTTTATAGAACTTATATTACACGGGTTTTGGAGTTTCCCAGTATTGACAGATAGAGTTATTTAATTCTGGTCGCCATATCACAAAAAAGATATAGCAGATTTAGAAAAAGGTTCAAAGAAGAGCGACCAAAGTGATAGAGGCAGTGGCGTAGGAAGGGGGGGGGGGCGGGAGGGGCGGTCCGCCCCGGGTGCACGCACTCGGGGGGTGCCGGCCCCGCTGGTTCCCTGCTCTCTCTGCCCCGGAATAGGTTACTTCCTGTTCCGGGGCAGAGAGAGCAGGGAACCAGCGGGGCCGACGCAGCTCCGAGTGACGTGCACTCGGGCGGATTGGCCCTCCTGCAGGTAAGAATGCGGTCCGGGGGGGGGGGGTTGCGCTCCGGGGGGGTGCGCCGCAGAGGGGGGGTGCGCAGCGGCGACCCACCCCGGGTGCCATTAGCCCTCGCTACGGCACTAGATAGAGGATAGAGCTCCTCTCATATGAGGAAAGGCTAAAGTTAGAGATCTTCAGCTTGGAAAGGAGATGGCTGAGGGGGGATATGACTGAGGTCTACAAAATCTTGAGTGATGTAGAACAGGTAAAAGTGTATTAATTTTTTATTTTTTCAAAAAGAACAAAGACTAGAGGACACTCAGGGCCTCTTTTACAAAGCCGTGATACCGATTCCCGGTGCGGCAAATGAGAGGAATCCCATTCAATTCCTATGGGCTTTCTCTCATTTGCCGCATGGGAATCGCTAACGCGGCTTTGTAAAAGAAGTCCTCAATGAAGTTTCATAGAAATACTTTTAAAACAAATAGGAGGAAATACTTTTCATTCAACGAATAGTTAAGCTCTGGAACTCTTTCCCAAAGTGGTTAGTGTATCTGGGTTTAAAAAAGTTTGGACAAGTTCCTGGAGGAAAAGTTCATAGTCTTCTTTTGAGATAGACATGGGGGTAGCCACTACATGCCCTGGAATTGGTAGCATGGAATGTTGCTACTATTTGGGTTCCTGCCAGCTACTTTTGACCTGGATTGGTCACTGTTGGAAGCAGGATACTGGGCTAGATGGGTCATTGGTCTGACCCAGCATGGCTATTCTTATGTTCTTATGCTCTGTTTTAAAACAATTTCACAATCACCAAGGAGTTGTATTTATTGGTCTCCAGCAACGAAACAGTGGGTGAATCCACACAGTCTCCATACTCAGTGTTCATTCACAAACTTTACCAAAATATTCTTTGAGCCCCCAACACAGATCCATGTTTCGCTCGAAACTGGCTTCCTCAGGGGATTGAAACAGCAGGCATCTAAAAAATAACAATATTCATATAAAATATCTTCACTACTTGTTATCAAAATCAGCAGCAATTTCTTAAATTTATTAACTTGGCTAACTGTGGCAGAAAGACTATCCTGGGTGGCCGCTGCTCACTAACTGACAAAAACATCTATTGTTTTAAAGACTTATACTTATATACAGTAACATCATATAATCCCTCAAGTTTTCTGTACTGCATAACCAATCAGTTTCTTTATTCAAGCCTAGTAGTTCCAGAGTTTGCCATTCACAAATAAATCGTTACTCTTTCTGAATTAATAACTGATATTGCCTCTCTTGGGACTGTAAATTTGTGTTAATACCACAATTTTTCACATACTGAACTACATGCTAGTCCCTAAACTCCCCCTCCTGTCATTCCCCTAACTCTTCCTTCCTCCTTTATGCCCATCTTACCTATCCACACATAAATGATTACCTCTTTACTTACAATATTATAGCTGCATCCATTTTATATCACTTTGTTAACATGATTTACTATCATAAGCCGCATTGAACCTGCTAATGAGTGGGAAAGTGCGGGGTATAAATGTTAGAAATAAATAAATAAATAAAATCTTAAATGTGACACCACACAATGGGCTTGTTGCCAGTGTGTAACCAAAGGGGCATTCTGATGTTGTGCCCTAACGCTGCAATCCTGTGTTGCAGCAGCCTGTTGCGGCATGTGAAGTTATTATTATTATTATTATTATTATTATTACTACATTTGTACCCCACGCTTTCCCACATAATGCAGGCTCAATGCGGCTTACATAGCAATTTCAAATACAAAGTTAATAGAATTTTAATAAAACAGTTGTAAAACAATGTAAAGTTGGGCTTAGTAGCGTATGATAAGTTGAGCTAGATAATATATGACTAGGATAAAAGAGGGTAGACAGGATAGGATAGTGTAATTTGGGAGAAAGGGTAAGGAGGGATAAAATTAAGGAGAGATGGAAAGAGAAGGATGGGAGGTTGGTATTTAAGTCAGAACAGAATTGGGGGTGGAAGTTGGCGAGATTAGGTTGGGGCATTTGGGTAGGCTTGCTTAATGAGATGAGCTTTCAGCATTTTTCTAAAGGGCAAGAAGTCGTTTATTAATCAGATTGGGCTGGGTACAGCATTCCAAAGCTGGCTGCCCAAAAAGGAGAAACTGGATGCGTAGTAGGTCTTGTACTTAATTCCTCTACAATTGGGAAGGTGTAGGTTAAGATAAGTTCGTGAAGAAATAGATCTGTTTCTAGCAGGGAGGTCAATCAATTTATTCATGTAGCCAGGGGATTCGCCGTGGATGATCTTGTGGGTCATTATGTTGATCTTAAAATTTATTCTTTCTTCGATGGGGAGCCAGTGAAGCTTTGCTCGAAGAGGTGATGCACTTTCGAATTTAGATTTGCCAAAAATAAGTCTGGCAGCCATGTTTTGGGCAGTTTGGAGTCTCTTCAGTATTTGGGTTTTGCATCCTAAAAAGACACTGTTGCAGTAGTCGGCGTCTTCTGCCTTAATATTCAGTGTTGGCTACTATTGGGATGTCCAGGCCTAACAGGCAGAGCTGTGATTATTAAGGTAACGGTGACACTTAGTGCCGTTATCCGAATAACCATCCAGCTAAATTGCTGTTGTAAATTATCCCAATAGTTATCTGAATATAGGCACTGAATAGCGGCAGTCCCCAGGTAATTTAAGGTTGTCGGTTGGATCCAGATTCACCTGACAGGGTTGATCTAGTCTTGGGTTAACCCCAGTGCATGCTGGGGCTTGTAGTCTTGATTTTCTTAGGGAATACAATGGTGAAATCAGAACTAGGAAGTCCCTGCGTGCAATGGGGGTAAACCCAGGACTCGATCAATCCTGTTGGGCAAATCTGCATCCAGGGTGGCAATCCTAGAGCTCCCAGCTCTGCCCCCAGACCACCCCAGTCAGTGGCATTTGTCCAGGTGTCATTAGCTGCTACCTGAGTAAGAATTGCTAGGTATCAGGCAGTGAGCATCTATAAAATATGTCCAAATTTGCAAATCCTTCCCGGCTGTGCTCAGATTATGCCCCTGGAGTGCCTGCTTTTTCAGCCTTATGCCCATGTACAATTTTATAAAGTAATTTTCCCCCAGATTCTATATAGCGTACCTAGAGATCTGTATCAAAATCCAAGGGTATTCTATAACAAAGGGCATGACTTAATTGTCTTAAACTAATCAGCATTTATAACAGATCTTAACAGGCACTAATGACCACTAATTGGCAATAATTAGAATTGACGTGACAACTTGCTAAGCGCATTCTGTAATGCAGTGCACCTAACTTGTAATGAGCAGGCAAAAAGGGGTGTGGTTATGGGTGGGGAAATGGGTGTTTTGTGTGTGTGTTCTGAAATTTATGCACGTAGTTATAGAATATAAACACTGTTGCAAGGCTAATATTGGGCAAGTCACGCTTAGACCATGCTTCCCCTCTTTGTTTTATTCTACACTGGCTTCCCATTAAAGACCGTATTACTTTCAAAATCTGTTCGTTGACCCACAAGATTATTTATGGGGAAGCCCCTGCCTGCATGCTTGATTTGATACATCTACCTTCTAGAAATGCTTCTGTGGCTGCTCGATCCTACCTCAATTTATACTACCCAAGTTGCAAGCATGTTAAATATAAATTGCTTTTTGCATCAACCTTCTCACACGTCAGCCCGAAATATTGGAATGTTCTACCACGGCAGCTAAAAGAGACTGTTGACCACCAGCTCTTCAAGACATCCTTAAAGACATTTTTATTCAAGATTGCTTATCTCTCTGACAATTCTAAAACCTAATCTTCCTCATCCCCTCTCTTATCCACATATACTTACCCCTCCCTTTGACTTTATTGAATCTGTACCCTCCCTGAATTGTAACCATCTGTAATTTTGTAAGCCACATTGAGCCCGCTCTTGTGGGATAATGTGGGGGTATAAATGTACCAAAATAAATAAATAAATAAATATGGCACAGTGCGTCTAAATCTACTTGCTGGGATTTGCGCCACGTTTTTTGTTGCTGTAAATGGAGGTGCAGTGTTTTAAGCACTGAGATATCAACCAAGCATATTCTATATACCATGCCTGAATCTAGATGCCTCTTTTAGAATACGCTTAGTCGACACTGATTTCCGTGCCAATTTTTTAGGTGCCATATATAGAATCTGACCCTTTATGTGTATACAACATGTGCTATGTTGCCAGAGAATGAGGTAAAGGCGGTTAGCTTAGCGGAGTTTAAATAAGGTTTGGACGGCTTCCTAAAGGAAAAGTCCATAGACCGTTATTAAATGGACTTGGGGAAAATCCACTATTTCTGGGATAAGCAGTATAAAATGTTTTGTACATTTTTGGGATCTTGTCGGGTATCTGTGACCTGTATTGGCCACTGTTGGAAACAGGATGCTGGGCTCGATGGACCTTTGGTCTTTCCCAGTATGGCAATACTTATGTACATATAGAAAATGCTTTACAAAATTACTGTATATGTCCCTGTCTGTTACCTATATAAAAGGGCTGGAGCTCCACTGCTGTTAGAACATGCCAAATGCCATTAACCCGCATTATTTGTAACTAGGTTGTGTTGCATATAAAGAGACCGTCGGCAAAAAAGCACATGCTGCCATTGTAAGATACGTTAGTAGCTGGAGCTGTTAATGTCAGCTGCCCACTGCACCTTTTTAGGGGCAGGCACATGCGCCTAAATCTTCTTGCTCTGAAAATGAATTATTCCAATCTAAACAAGCGCTTGAAGTAAATAGAAAAATTATTTATTCATGAAGATTTATTAACCACCTTTATGAAGAGATTCACCCAAGGCGGTGCACAGCTGTTTTCTGTAGTGGACAGCACAGAAGGTATTGATTCATTTGACTGGAATGCACATATTTTTCATTCAGTGTTCGTTCATGGCACAGGTTTTATGACCTCACTAGTTTGGCAAGGACAGTTTTCTCAACGGGCATGAGAAACACATGTACAGAGTTTCATCGTGTTGCAGTCCATGAGCAAAAATGAAAATAATGTGATTCAAATGTTTCCATTGATTGAACTGTTATATCTTAAACCCAAAGCTGCTGGCCCCTAGTGATTAGCCTGGCACAATTTTAGTGGCTCTTTTATAAAGCTGTGCTAACGCTTGCTTACCACAGCAAAAAAATGGCTTACTGGGGGGATACGCTGAGGCATCCTGTGGTCATCTGGGGAAGTGCATGTGGGTCTGGAGGTGGAGAGTAGGCGAGTCCTGTGCTAATTGGTTAGCGTGTGGGCAGTGCCACATGTGAACACATTAGCTCAGGTTTAGTGCCTGAGTCTGTACCACCTTAGCACGCAGGAATGACCCGCATAAGGGAGCACTAAGGCCTCATTTTACAGCTGTTTGGTAAAACGGCCCCTTAGGCACCAGCAGCCCAATATTGAAAATCACTTTTCTGGAGAAAGATATCTGCATAAGTTCTGCTGATCAGAGCCAGTCTTCAGTTTTCAGCGGCATTATCCAGATCGTAGACTGCTCGTGGTGAGGTCATATTCCATAGCGGCATCTTGGTGCCCAGATTCTATTATAGAACACACACCTTCCCCTTATGTGACTGCATTTACACCAGCTGTAGACCCGGCGTTACTGCAGTCACATTGGGGCACTTTTACTAAAGGGTTGGCGCGTGGCAACAGGCTTGCTGCATACCAGGGGCGTAGCCAGTATGGGGCCACGGGGGCCTGGGCCCCCGTAGATGTGCCTCTGGACCCCCTGCCGATGACCCGACGACCCCCCCTCCCGCCGCCGCCTACCTTTGCTGGCAGGGGACCCCAACCCCTGCCAGCCGAGCCGAGGTCCTCTTCTTCCCAATCCTGTGCAAGGCTTCGTTCTAGTAAGTGCAGGACGTCAGACTAGAACAAAGCCTTGCGCGGGATTGGGAAGAAGAGGACCTCAGCTCGGCTGGCGGGGGTTGGGGTCCCCCGCCAGCAAAGGTAGGCGACGGCGGGTTGCCGGTGGGGGGGGAGGTCGGCAATGGTGGGGGGTCAAAGTTGGTGGCGGGGTTTTTTTTAGCAATGGCGGGGGGTTCAGGAATGGTGGGGTGGGGCTAAAATGTGCCCCCTCACCTCGGGCTGTGGACCCCCCTCCCGCCAAACTCTGGCTATGCCCCTGCTGCATACCAATCCAGAACTACCACCGGGCTGCTGCAGGAGCCCGGTGGTACTTCCCACCCCCAGCATGTGCCATTTCTGTCGCTACAAAAATATTTTTTTCTATTTTTGTAGCGCAGTGCTTACCCATCGGTAATTGCACTACCCGGTTACTGCTGGGTTAGCGAGGGAGCCCTTACTGCCACCTCAGTGGGTGGCGTTAAGTGCTCCTCCACGAAATGACCGTACATAGCGAGTGGTTCACTTACTGCACGGCCATTTCTTTTTGTGAAAATAGTCAGCCTTTTAACCGCTGCAGTAAAAGGGGGCCTCACAGCGCATCAAAAATACATGCTGACGCTGGCACAGGCCCCCTTTTACTGTAGCGTAGTAAAAGGACCCCATACATTCTTATTTTATTTTCTTTACATACTGCCTGCAAGCCATCAAAGCAGTATACATTCAGGGCTCAATATTCAAAGCAATTTAATGGCCAGAAACGTCTCCTTGCCGGTTGAACTGCCTCTTCAGGGCTAACTGCTCATTTTCAGCAGCACATAACTGTTTAATACCGCTGAAAATAGCTGGTTAGCACCGAACTGAAAATCAGCTATTTTAGGGGCATTCTGGGGGCGGAGCCGGCCCTTTCCTAGTTCCTTCTCCTTCTGCAATGGGTAATGGATGTCTATGGTTTAAGCCCATTCTAGTCTTGCCCAAAAGATGTCCAGACCATGTCCCCTTGCTAGCTGCCCATTCTTCAGCTTTAGATGTTCATATCATGGCTTTGTAAAATCAGGATTTAGACACCCAGGCAATTTGGATAACTACATGCAAGTTTATGAAGGTCTACAGCACAAATAGTACTTCTAAAATAAGCACCATATTACATATTATATTCTTTATCAAGTAACAATGGAATGCAGGCTCCTTATTTGACAACATGACTCTTGCTGGTAGTACTACAAAACCACTACTAGGGGTCAGAGCTGCCATTTTGCACCATGGCCCAGGAGCGTAGCCAGATAACAGATTTTGGGTGGGCCTAGGGAAGAAGTGGGTGGGCACCAATTGTTCTCCCCCCCCCCCCTCCAAACCACCACCCAAAAAATATCTCAGCTGGTGGGAAAACGCTTCTTTCCACCTTGGCAGTCTGCAGCAGGCATGCGCTGAAAACTGAACAGACGCAGGTGCTGGTATCATGGAGAATAACGTTTTTGTTACCATCTGGAGGAAGTCTTCAGCTGGCCAAGCTTGGGATCCCAGAGCTACCACTAAACGTGTGCTACTGTTGGGTGGGCCTGAGCCCTAAGTAGGTGGGCCCCGGCCCACCTGTGGCTACACCACTGTCATGCCTAGTGATGTGGCAAGGACTTGAGCATCCAGGGATTGCACTTTCCCCTTCCCCCAACTAACCCACCAGGAAAACCACAATAACTGCCAGGGGAATCAAGGGATAGGGTGTCTGGATCCTGATTGAGGGTTGGGAAGTGGGCTCTTGATCCTGTTTGGGGGTTTGGGAGGGGTTAGGGATGCTGATCAGGGATAGAGTAGTTCATGATCCTGGCACAGGGTTGTGTAAATGTATGTTGATAGTGTGGGTGCACTTAACGCCTCCTCTTGCTATCCGCACTGTGATAGTGTGCGGTAAAGTACCGCACTCTCAGTGTGTAGTCAACACCCTCCCTGTTGCCAGTCTGCCCAGATGCTGCCTCATAACATGGCATGCATTTATCATGCCAAAAATTAGAGAACTTGGGAGCAGAAGGGTTAAACATTAACCAACACAAACTGTGAAAAGATCATAATAATCAGATGTCCCTTACAAAAAGGGTTTTTTTAAGGTCAGGTTATTTTACCACAAGTCATGGCCCCATTTTATGTAATGTCACCCTGTGCTAAAATAACCTGACTTAACAGTAGTCCACGTTGATAACTTCCCCCTTAGGTGTGAATTCTATATATGGTGCCGAAAAAAATCGGTGCTGAAAAAAGCGCTATTCTATAAGCCATGATTAAAGTTATGCGCAATTTATAGAATAGCGCTTATGCCTGGGAATGACGTCTAACTTTAAGCATGTCCATTTGCACCAACTGAAACATGGTGCAAACATATGCATCTAAATTAGGCATGTATCCCCCCTTATTCTGTAACAACGTGCTTAAATGCTGTTTACTCAGGTTTGAAAATCACTGTTATCAAAAAACTTCAAACAACCCAAAACACTGTGGCCCGTCTTGTATGCAAAGCCCCTCGGGTTACCAAATCAGCCCCTCTTTTAATCAAGTTGCGTTGGCTTCCTATAAATGCAAGAGCCACCTTTAAACTGTGCGCCCCTGTTTATCAAATTTTGTTCGGTCTTCTACTTGATTATATGCGATATAACCGTGTATTCCGTGATTTTCATGGCGGATCCAGCTAAAGTTGGTGGCCATACGTGGCCACCACAATAGGTGGAATAACTTTGGCTGGCTCCAGCTTGAAAGAGAGACGGCTGAGGGGAGTATGATTGAGGTCTATAAAATCCTGAGTGGTGTAGAATGGGTAGAAGTGAATCGATTTTTCACTCTTTCAAAAAGTACAAAGACCAATGGGACTCTCAATGAAGTTACATGTTAAATACTTTAAAAACAAATAGGAGGAAATAGTTAAGCTCTGGAACTCATTGCCAGAGGACGTGGTAACAGTGGTTAGCATATCTGGGTTTAAAAAGGTTTGGACAAGTTCCTGGAGGAAAAGTCCATAGTCTGTTTTTGAGATGGACATGGGGGAAGCCATTGCTTGAGGGACCATTGGTCTGACCTAGTATGGCTATTCTTATGTTCCTATGTTATGTTCTAATCTCAGAAATGTATTGTATTTGGATATTGCTGCATATACAGAAGCACATATTTTACATCAACTCTCCATTTTATTTTTTACATATATATAGACACGAATTTTATAAATTTGTTGAACTTGTCTCATAAATCATTATTTGATTGGAAATGTAGAATCCCATTGTGGCAGGATGCCAGGCAGATAAGCTCAGGGACAACACTTCTGGTTGCCTTGGTGCAGCACTGATACTCTGCCGTATTCTCATATCGTAAATGTTGAAGTTATATTTAAAATGAGCTGCTCCAATGGCTCAAATGTAGAGTGGATGCTGAGTGTTCTTTGAAAACGGGGCTGAGCTTAAAGCAGCTGGAATTTTGCAAAAGATTATGAATAAAACAGATATTGCTGCCGGTGTCTGAGGTATTATAATGACCATTTATGCATATTTCTGCTTGAATTACAGCAATTGTGGTCCTGTGGTGCAAAATAATATTTGTGGTTCATTTCCTGCTTCAATTGCTATCTGTAAAGTTTGGTAACCCCCAAGTGCAAAAGAGAGAGGATAGTCTACAGGATTTGGGATATGTAAGATAAAACGTTTCTCAAACAACCCTTTATTAGCAAGTACTTGTAGAGCGTATGTGAGACGTTTAATGAATTTATGCAGTCCAGGAAAGAAAATGGTGGGCAAGTGGCTGATCTATGGGATAAATCAAATAAAATGCTCACTTCTTTTGCACAAGGAAAGAGATGGTTTCTTAACTAGAATATCATTGTTTGGCAAGTTAAAGGAAACACTGGGACCTCCCAAAAATGTGTACTGTGAAAATAGCGTTGCTGTATATGGCTAGATTAGGATTGACAATTGAATCAAATCTCTCTTTAGAGAATAATTTAAGCAGCTCTTTCTCAGCTGTCTTTTCACTACCTGTCTTGGAAATGTTGCAAATGTTTATACTAATTTAATATCTATCGCAGCAGGGAAGATTGGCGTCTCCAACTAGGGAAAAAAAGAATGGGGAGGAGCCAAAGTCCTGTTATTCAGTACAGTAGGTTAGAAACCAGAGAATAAATAACAGAATGGACTTCAAAAATGCCATGAGCGTCTGCTTTTCTTTTTAAAAGTAGATTCCGTAGAGAGAATTTTGTCTGTATGAGTATGGCACAGACCTGCCAAGTCTTCTGCTGCCATGTCCCCTACCTCAACACAAGCGGTGTCCTCGGGCTGCGCGGGGTCCTGTCGACATGCACACTTGACTGGCACTGCCTGAGCCATGTGTGTGTAGCCTTCTCTGGGTTTGTTCAGAGAGCTGTGGTTGCAGGCTCCTTAATTGATTTGCTTCCATGCACTTGTTTCTGCTCTCTCACTCTGCCTGGCTTCCAGGCTCCTTGATTGCTTTGCTTCCACCCACCTGGGTCTACTCTTCCTCTGCATGGCTTCCCTTGCTTCTCTCCTATTGGTCTTCCGGTTCCTCCTTCCCCTGCTCTTGTCCTATGGCTGTGCCCCTTCTCCCTTCTGATGTCAGACGCCAGCACTTTATCAGCTGAGTTCTCCCTGGACTCCATGCTTCGGCTTCTACTTTGGTAGGTGTTTGTAGTCTTATCTACTGGTCCCTCGTTGCTGACTTTGCCTGTATCTGGATTACCCTTCTGCCTGCCGCCTGCCTACTGACTTTCACCTGTACCTCGATTACTCTCTTGCCTGCCGCCTGCCTACTGACTTTCGCCTGTACCTGGATTACTCTCTTGCCTGCCGCCTGCCTACTGACTTCCGCTTGTACCTGGATTACTCTCTTGACCTGCTGCCTGCCTGGCTGATACATTTATCACCCCGCTTCCAGCTCCGTCCCATAAGTCCTGCAGGTCGCCCACAGCTAGGGGCTCAACCTCTGGGGAACGGCGGTCAGTGCAGGTGAAATCTGGGGTTGTCCAGCCGCCAAGCAGAACCTGGTTTGAGTACCGGGCTCAGCAGCGCTGTACTTGGTACAAGAACTCACAAGTCTGACATCTGCATTCAGCGAGGTTCTTTCGCTTTCACAGGTCATCACCTGCACTCCCAGTGGGGAGGCAAGAACTCCTGCTGAGCAGCCCCAAGTGCCCTCCTCTTATGAAATGGCTTCCTGACCTTGCAGTCTATCTTTTGTCTTCCTCTCTTTCCCTTCCCATCCTGTAATCCGGAACCTGTCACTGACTTTCTCTGCTCTGAGCCCCCGGTCTGGCCACCACTCCAACTCCCGACCCTCCAGGCTTGCCTTAGATCATGATAGTGACAGCAGTCCACGCATGCTTTCTCTAAACAGCCCACAGGGTCTTTCTTTTGCCGGATTCTGCCTACTGAAAACAGGAAGTTGCATCAGAGGGGCAGGATCTGGTAGAAGAAAGGGCCCGCAGGCCGGACAGAGTATATGTGGAGTGTTGCCACCACCAGCAATCTAAGGCAAGCTTAGGGTCAGAGGAAGTGGGAGATGGCCAGATTGAGGTGAAGAGGAAATTATGTCATGACCGCAAAAGAAAAGTCCCACGTAACCATCCTTGATAAAGGAATTGAAAGAGCATCCTGAGTGAGCAGAGATTCCTAGCTAGCACATAACCCTCTAAATAGTTCCTCACATAGCCTGGAACATTAGATGGCAACGTTTATTAAAACAGCAGATTAAACTGCACTTGAAATGTCACAGGTAACACATGTAACTGCTTCAGTACTGGTGTCAGGTAGTCTCAACTCCTTCAGCCTTGCAGTAATTGGGCCACATTGTTTTGGACAAGCTAAAACCTGTTGCACTGCCTCTTAGGAAGACCCATATACAATGAATTACAATAATCAAATCTTGGGGAGGTGGAGCAGGAGGAAGGGAGGAGAGACAGAGAGATACTGAATCCCTGTGACAGGGTGACAGGTGGGAGGGAAGAAAGAAGGATAAATGCTGACTGGTGTTGGGGGGAGGGGAAAATTGGGAAATGTGAGAGGAGAAGCTGGGCATGAGGAGGGATAAGTGACACAGGGACAGTACTTGACATGGGGAGGTATAAGGGGCACTGGGCCAATGTTCGATATGGGGAGAGATAAGGAACATGGCTGATGCTGGACATGTAGCGGACATAGGGACACAGAGGGGTGATGACAACCACATGAGGGTGGCAGGGACACAGAAGTGCAAAACTGGACACGACAAGCACAAGGACAGAGAAAGTGGAGGATAGGGGCAGAGACACAGGGGATATGCTGGACAGGGAAGATAAGAATACAGAGGGAAGATGGATGCTGGACATGGAAATGGAAAAAATGTCAAAATGGACAAGGAGATCATGGCAAGAGAGTTAAAGAAAAGCAGAAATCAGAGGTGTGGGACAACACAAATAGAAAAATAAAATGACAGACAGCAAAGGGCGGGGTGTGGCTTGTTGGTGCCATGAAGAATTGGAAGAACACTGTGGACTTGAGATGTGATGGGGGTGGTGCCAGGGGGTAGAGTGTTTGGGGCTGGAGGCATGTACTCAGGTCTCCTTCTCAAGAATTGGGCCCCCTTGGCAGCTCTGGTATGGGTAAATATTCAAAATAATTACCTGATATTCCCCCCCACCCCTACTCATCTTGTCCACCTAGAAGACAGTGATGCAGCTACCCAGAGGTTCTACCCTAATCCCAGATCTGCAATCAACTTTCCTTACTCTGCAGCCTCTTGAAGATGGCTCCTTGCCTTTTTTGGGAGTATCCTGTAAAAAGATATTCAAAGCCAGTTCCCTGGGAAAGAGAGCCTGGCACTAGGGCACTAGTTAACTGGCACTGAGAGGGTCTGGGGGAATATTCAATGGCATTTATCAAGATAGTACTGCTGAATACCCCCTCTAACTGCTAAAGCAGAAACCAGCTATTGTGTAGATGGTCTGGGGACGGAGTCAGCATGTAACTGGATAACTGTCAATATTCAGCTTTTAACCAGTTAACTGACCATATAGTACCACATAAATACTGTAGCAGTCCTATCTTTGGTTGGTTTAACTTAACTTGTTAAGGGCTGAATATTGGGACTTATCTGGAGAAGTGCTGGTCGTCCTCACATACCTGGATATTTAATGCTGGTACCCGAGCATGGCATACACTTGGGAAAATGCACTACTTATTTCTAGGATGAGCAGCAATAATCTATTTTACTTGGCATCTTGCCAGGTACTTGGACCTGAATTGGCCACTGTTGGAAATAAGATAATGGGCTTGATGGACCTTTGGTCTATCCCGGTGTGGTAATGGCTATGTTCTTATGCATTGAAAATCTGGGCATAATTTTGGCAGAGTGAAAAGCATTTTAAGAATGCTGACTTCCACTGGCTGAATATTACCCCCTCAATGTACAATCAACATTAGTACAGTACTGACTTCTGATTTTACAAGCGCCAGTCTGTCTTAACTAATTGTCAGGTTTGTGATTTCTTTGTACCAAATGGAGCACTGCTGGGTGTGAGGATATGCACTCTGACTCTGCTTGGCGGCCAAGCAACCCCGAGGTTCACCTGCGGTGACCGCCGTTCCCCAGGGGTTGAGCCCCCAGGTGCGGGCGGCCGACAGGACTTACACAGAGAGAAGATGAGAGGGGCGCTGAGGAAACCAGCTGGAGGAGGGTAGAAGGGAGTGGCCTTGGTACAGGCAACAGTCCAACAGGCAGGCAGCTGGCAAAGGAGAGATCCAGGTACAAGCAAGGTCTTACAAGCAGGCAGCAGACGAGAGAGTAATCCAGGTACAAGCAAGATCAAGAACCAGGAACACAGGCAGAACACAGTGATGATAAACGCTTACCAACTAGAAGCCAAAGCAATAAGGCAGAGGGACAGCTCTCCAGAAATAGTGCGGGCGTCTGACGTCAGCAGGAACCATCTGGAGAGGAGAGCTTCTCATAGGTCAGGAAGGCAGCGAGGGGAGGAGAGCAGGAGTCCACCCACGGGGAAGGGCAATTCCCGCAGACCAAGGAGACGGGCAGCCCCAGGAGCTCCCCAGAAGCGCGCAGAGCCGGCAGGGACGCAGGGCGACATGGGTGACCTTGGGCACGCGCACCGTGCTGGAGAAGACCGCGGGGGAGCGCAGCACAGTCCCCAGAGTGCCAGACCTGTAGAGACTGCAGGGGAGCGCCACCGGAGAGCCTTGCCACCGAGAAGGTAAGGGGCGTGACATTAATATAGGGGCCCTTTTACTAAGCTGTGGTAGGCTCTATGTGCGTGCAGCACATGCCCAAATGAGACTACTGCCAGGCCAGTGCTCCCTCCTGGTGGTAATTTCAGATTTGGCGTTCACTCATAACATGTGGATGAATGATTTATTTATTTCCTCCTAAGCACGCCATATAGGGTGTGAGCTTTAACTGCTAGATCAATGGGTGGCGTTAAGGGCTCAGGCCAGTTTTGGGCGCGCTCTGGTTTCATTTTTACCGCAGGCCCTTTTCCTGTTCCATTTTACAAAAAAGCCCTTTTTTGTAGATGTAAAAACTGGCTGGACATGCGCCCAATATACACGCCTACACTACCGCAGGCCACTTTTTAACCGCTGCTTAGTAAAAGGACCCCATAAAGATGAGATTTAAGCAGTATTTACATTGTACCAGTGAACAGCGGTAGTTTAAATCCCCGGCCGCCCTTAGGCATACAGGCTGCCCCTCCCTCTAATGGTGTAACAGCACAGTTAATAGTATAAAACAAGTGGCTAACACTTGGTGACTGCCCTGGGGAAGGGGAGGGGGGCGCTGCTTATAGGCACTTTCCTGCTCTGCCTATCAGTTGCTCTGCCAAACCAGTGGAAGTGATGGTTAACTAGACCAGAACACACATTCAGAATGTAGCAAACTAATGAACAGCAAGTCATAAATGAAACTCTATTGGAAGAATACCTTCATGTTTCCATGTTTTATCATATTGTGATGAAAAATGTAAATAATAATGAGCAGAAGATTCCAAATTGTATCTTTTTTAATGCAATGTATTTGTAGTGCAAATAATACTTTTGTATTTCCCTGCACTGTCGGACCTATTATATTGTCCTTCTTGATGACTTTTCTGTTGGAACTACCAGTGCATTGGTCATAATGTCACGTCATTATTATTTCACAATGAATTGAAACAATAATAAAGGTACAGTGCATCTTTTGCTATTTTTCTAGGTATAATTGTGGATTCTAATAGTAATTTGGCTGTAATGGCACTGGAAGGCATTAGATTGAAAATAAAATCAGAATGGAAATATTTATTAAATAGGTTTCATTCCCCCCCCCCCCCCCCCCCCACACACACACACACACACTTTATTAGTTGGCTTCAAGTTTTGGTTAAGAATTATGTTGATCTGTAATTTTATTTTTTTCAGTACTGTAGCATCTTCGCCCCCTAAGGAACAGAGGTGCTTGTGAAAATTGATATCCTGTTTGCTACTATTGAAGTAATAGCTTTATTATATAGAATAAAGCACCTGTGAGTTATTTGCACAGCAAGGAATTTCTGTTGTTGCATAGAAGGACCATTTAACATATTCCCCATCAATGTATTCACCACCCCTTATGCTCCCTCTCCTCCAAATGAACACACCATTTTATTCAATATATCACATCTTTATGTGGATAAGCATGGCCGCAGCTAAGCAAATTAAACATCTATATATATAAAAGGCAACCCCAACGTTCTGAAGCCTCCATGGAAGTTGAGGCGCCCGAGATATCCGGTGTGCCCTGGAGTGTCTGCACCGCCCTCGCGTCAAAACATCATGACGCGTCAAAACGTCATGACGTCGAGGGCGGAGCTATTGACACTCGAGGGCCGAAACAGCCCACAGCGAACAAGGCAAGTAGCTTCAAGGGACGGAGGGAGGGGGCCCCTTGCTAGCGCCCGTTTCATTCCGCTCAGAAACGGGCATTTTTTCCTAGTGAACTAAATAATACATACTGAAATGCAAAACACCTTACAGTACCAAATACCTGAACATTAACTTCTCAGTTACTCTTTCTTACTAGACAAGTCTTAAACCTTGCTATTGGATGGCTAGACACTCCCTTGGTTCACAGCTGTACATGCGTCTTTCTCCCACCATTGATGTTATAAGCCGTAAAAGCCAATATCTCTATGTAGACTCCATCCTCCCTGGGGCTGGGCTGGTAAAGCCCACCCCATTCCTATAGATGTTATGTTCTCTTAAGTAGTTTTCTAACTCAGATCCATCAAAGTTCTAAGGCACACAGTTTTGCCCAAATGCAATCTTTCTTGCCCAGCCATTGAAGCTTTCCATTAGCTCCTGTGCTCTACTACTTATTAAAATCATGCCCTTTTGCATCATTTCCAATGCTGACCCAGTCAAATGTAAGGCTAGCTCATTGCTGTGTGCCACTTAGTCCAGCCATCTCCACCCACCTCAGCTGTGACAAATACCTGTACCACTGCACTAGTGCTCACAGTGCTAGCCAAAGGGGGGAGGAGAGTTATGGGGGTGAGGTGGGGGAAGAGTTACTACTAGCTTCAAAAAGTCCAAATTCATCCCAATCCAGACTCAGCAATGCTCCTTCCTTTGCTTCACCTTTCCCACTAACCTGTGGTCTCTCTTGTCCTGCCTTCTTCCTAATTCCTCCTTTTATGTGGCTCTCTCATTCCCCCTCCTGCCTAACTACCTCATCCTTCCCCCTCTGCCCTAACCTGATCTCTCCTTCCATTCCTGTCATCTACTGTCTTTTCCCTTGATGCGCTGGTTTCTGCAGGGTTGTCTTTGCCTTTTCCCTATTCAGTCGCCGGCAAGAACTTTGATTCTCAGTTTTTCACAAAGTTGATGTGTAGTACTGGAATGGAATTTTGTCTGATCAAAAATAAAACAAACTTAAATTTTGAAAAATCAACAGGCTTGAACATCTGGGTTCAGAAATGCATTTCTAAGGGGAGCTATCATTAAGAGATGTTATTTTATCGCTAACCCTAGTTATTATCAACTAGGTCTCATTGCATAAAATAGAACCTGTGCTGAAATAGTGATAAAATAAATCTCACTTAATATAATGGCCCAAGGAGATCTTGCTAATGCCATATTCGTATATCCTTTTTGTTGTTTTGCATAAAAACATTCTACCTCCTTTCATGATTTTTGATGCAAAGCTGATTCCTACTCTTCTGGAGGGTAATTTTATAACAAGTAATCTATGTATGAAGGCCACGTGGAGGGGCAAAATCGAAAGGGGCGCCCAAGTTTTCCTGAAGACGTTCTCGCAGGACGTCCCGGCAAAGGGGTGGGGAAACCCGTATTATCGAAACAAGATGGGCGTGTCCATCTTGCGTTTCGATAATACGGTCGGGGACACCCAAATCTTCTACCGTGAACTAAAAATGCTACCATGGCTTAGTAAAAGACCTCCTTAGCTTTGTATCTCTGCATAGGTCACCCCTGTGCAGGCTAAATCCTTGAAATTTTATATACACCTGCATATTTCTGAGGCTTTTTCCTCCTGGTTAATTGAAATTCAAAATTTTAAAAAACATAACAAATTGTAAAATTTCAGTATCTTTAAATTCCAAATGGTCTACACTCTGCAAGAATACTGTACACTGATCTAGTGAAGTTTGGTTTTGTTTACTGATTATATTTGCTTCATTCCTCTTTTGAGATTTTTATAGTGTGCAAAGTACATGCTTATGCACATATTTTAAGAAATGCATGCGTAAATCGTGACACTACCTGTGCTCCACCTAACTCCTCCCCAGAAATCACTTGCTGTAAAGTTGCACGCTAGCATATGCCTCATTGCACCGCACATACTTTTATGCATGAGGAGACTTTTATAAGAAACCTTTTGCACACATATACTGGCACATATCCATGAAAAATCCATTATAAAACTATCTCCGTAGGGTCATTTTCACTCAGGCAGTAAAGCTTGCAAGCTCGTGGAGCTTCTCTGTGAAAATCTGGCAGGTCATTCTACAACTGGCATTTTCTTTACCCTGTGTACGGTGCAGGCTAAATCCTTGAAAAACAGGCAAAAAAATCCATGCTCTTCTTTTTTTCCCCAAACCTAGGGTAAGTATGAAAGGGGGTTTTCTACACTAAGCCCTTGGTAACCCATAGAAATCACTTTGGAAATTAGGACTGAGCTAGCCTAGTGGTTAGAGAAACAGAATAAAAACCAGAGAAGTTAGGGTTCAGTCTTGCACTTTTCCCTTGATTCTTCTTGTGGCCTTGAGCAATTGGTTCAGGTACGAAACTTAGGGCGTGATATTCAGGGGTATTTATTCAAGTCGGATTGGCTCCTAGCCAGATAAGTGCCGCTTACCAGGGCCAGCGACTGATTTCAGTGGCCTCCATCTGGATGATAAGTAAATTTGGACAGCAATAGTATCTCATGCATGGTGCACACAACTGCATGCGTGCAGCTACAGCATTTCCTTTTGCCTGCATAGCCTTTTATGGGGCAGGAAATTTATTTGTTTATTGTTCACTTATATCCCACATTTTCCCACTCATGCAGGCACAATGTGGCTTACAAACATTAAATAAAATTACAAAATAGGAAAACTTAGAAGAGTATACAAGGAGTATGCAGGGGGAGAAGCATCTAACAGGGTGAACTAGCAGGGTAGGAGCCAGGGAGGGTGCATCAAGCAGCGGTATAAAGTGAGGAGTAGGTCTTGGCAAAGAAGTAGGTCTTCAACAACTTCTTGAAGAGGGCGTGGTCCGCTTGAGTTTTAAGGTGTTGTTGAAATGGAGGTCATAGTGCTGTTAATGCATGGTACATTACCATGCAGCCAGGGGCGTAGCCAGACTTCGGCGGGAGGGGGGGCCAGGACGTCAGAAACAGAACAAAGCCTTCGGAGGAAGAAGAGGACCTCCTCGGCTGGCGGGGATTGGGGTCCCCGCCAACAAAGGTAGCCCACGGTGATGGCGGGGGAGGGTTGGCAGTGGGGGGAGGTCGAGAGGGTCGTCGGCAGGGGTGTCCAGGGCCAAATCCACGGGGGCCCAGGCCCCCCAGGCCCTACGTAGCTACGCCACTACCATGCAGCACAGATACACTTACCACCTCTTAAATAACAGTCGGTAAGTGTACCTACATTAACAGTATGGGGACATGGTGGGAAATCCCCCATCATTTAACACACGTGCTTTGCACTTACCGCATATTAAATTTATGCATCTGAAGCGCAATAAGTGCAAAACTTTACTGCACTTTAATAAAAGCCTCCCCTAAGTGCCTGTTTTTCTTAATACAAGCTCAAGGTGAGGTATAGTTAGGTACAGTAGGTACTTTAGTTCCCTGTCCAATCCAGGGATGCTCTAATTCTCCTTCTCTGATGACCTAATCACTCAGTTACACTACTTGTAAGTCCCATTGTCTACTTTGTTTGGATCCAGAACAATGTCCACCATTATTCACCTTCTTTCCTGCTGACTTTTCTTCCTCCTTTCTTGATGTACAAGTACAGATTTGGAATGATTCCACTGGAAAGGATTTAGATTCCTTTGCTCCGGTCCATGAATATACCATTTCTAAGTGCTCTTCAACTCCCCGGTTTCCCTGTGGCTTATTAAATGCAGGCTATGTATAGCTGAGTGTCTTTGGCATAAATCTCGATCTCTAAGCTCTCTCTGACTTTTTATAGAGTGAACTTCATGTCTATAACTATCATTTAAAAATGGCCAAATGTAGATAGGAAAGGACAAGCATCTATACACCATGCATAATAAGACAAATTCACACTGTAGATTATATAATCCATATCAATCAGACAAATAGTTTCTGCAAAAACAATATAAAAGCTATTAAATCTGATACAAATGATTGAAATTACCTTTTTTTAATGTTGTATATAGTCAATAATCATCTTATGAAATCAGGCAAAATGCTGAATATAAATCCAAGTTTTCAATACTTTTTGAAACTGTAATAGTCAAACTCCGTATTTTTTTAGGGTATTTAATTCCAAAATAAGGGACCAGTATAAGAAAACACATGTTTCATAGTAGATATCAGCTTTATTGTAGTTAATGAGGGGGATTCAAGCAAAGCCAATTGAGAAGAACAAAGACACCTTGAGGGATCATATCGATTAATTAATGCAGAAAGATAACTGAGTAAAACAAATCGAAAGGCTTTGAAAGCCAGGCACAAAGTTTTAAATTGAATTCACACCAGTACAGGCAACCAACGCAGCTCATTCAAAACAGGAGTAATATGATCAAACTTCTTTGCTCCTGTTAATAAATGAGCTGCAGTGTTTTGTACTAATTGAAGTCTTTTTAAACTGACCGCTGTCAGACCTTGAAAAAGAGAGTTGCATTAGTCTAACCTGCTTGTTACTAATGCATATTTTACTTTTACCAGATGAGATTTGGTTATCACAGATCTTAGTACATAAGTACATAAGTAATGCCACACTGGGAAAAGACCAAAGGTCCATTGAGCCCAGCATCCTGTCCACGACAGCGGCCAATCCAGGCCAAGGGCACCCGGCAAGCTTCCCAAATGTACAAACATTCTATATGTTATTCCTGGAATTGTGGATTTTTCCCAAGTCCATTTAGTAGCGGTTTATGGACTTGTCCTTTAGGAAACCGTCTAACCCCTTTTTAAACTCTGCCAAGCTAACCCCCTTCACCACGTTCTCCGGCAACGAATTCCAGAGTTTAATTACGTGTTGGGTGAAGAAACATTTTCTCTGATTGGTTTTAAATTTACTACACTGTAGTTTCATCGCATGCCCCCTAGTCCTAGTATTTTTGGAAAGCGTAAACAGACGCTTCAAATCCACCTGTTCCACTCCACTCATTATTTTATATACAGTACCTCTATCTTGTTGTATCTTTCTCAATTGATAGTAACAAGATAGAACTAACCTGGACATCAAATTTCAATTGATTATCACACAAGAAACCCAATGTAGTTAAGTTATGCAACATGTTAATCTCAGTGCCCTGAAATGATTTACTGGAGATCCACATAACAACTGTTTTGCTCATATTTAAAACTAACTCATTGCTATGGAGCCACTCTCTCAGCACTTTCAACTGTTCATTCAGTCATGTGATGGCTTCTTTTTGATCTCCCTTCACAAAAACTGTCAACTGAATATTATCTGCCTTTTTTCCCTTCTTCAAAAGTGGAGTCACCGCAGCTTGTTTCAACTGATCAGGAACTATCCTCTCATTCAGGAGGTGTTTTACAAAGGTGCGCTAGCAATTTTTAGCACTCACTAATGATGAGTGCACACTAAACACTAGAGATGCCCATAGGCAGCCTCAGCACTATTACAGTCAATATCACTTACTAACTGACTTAACATCTTTATTTGCTCTGTGTGTTCACTGATTGGTAATAAATCCACAAGTTTTTGCTCAAAAGGAGTCAGAAAACCCCATTAAATTCCTTGATATCTGGCAAGGTTAAATTGTAAACTATTTTGAAGAGCTTATGGGAGTTGTTGCCATCCTCCTCTAGGCTTTTATTTATAGATTCTTTCTTGATTTTCAAAATCTGTTGATATAGTACTTCGTTATCTTTTGGCATCTGATTTTCAGTTCTGTAGATGGATTTTTTTCCCCATCTTTGCTCCAATTGCCTGAACTGCTGCTTTAAAAGGGCTAACCCCTTTAAGGGTCAAAGTCTGCCTTAAAGGTCATGAAACTACTTGGATGTCAAGAATTTTATTAGATAGATTTACTAGAGCTTCCCCCCCAAAGATCCACTCCATCACTTAGTTTAATGTCCTATGCTGATGGCAAATAGAGATCTACTATTTTTCCCACTTCCTTTCATTCAAAATCTGATTTCTCACTTGCTTTCATAATGTTCCTCTCTACTAAAGAAGTAGATTGACCATTACTGAATTTAAAACTACAATGAATAAAATGGTGGTCAGAACAAGACACTGGAAATGTTTCAATTGCCATTACGTTATCTGATAATTCATGAGCAGCAAATATCAAATCAAGAATGTTTCCTTGCTTATGAGTAGGTAAATCAATCAATTGAGACAACCCTAGACTGACCATAGACTCCATAAACAACCTATATTTACTGCTCCCACTATCACCTCTACCACCTGGCAAATTAAAATCACCTAGAATTAATAATTTGTTTCCGATCTGATGAAGAAGGGCAACCTTCGAAAGCTAATCAAGAAATGTATTAAGTTATGTCCAATAAAAAAGGTATCATCTTATTTTCTTTTCCAGGTTTTATTTTGTTTGATTTCTATTGATAACCTTATGTATCACAAAAAGATCTGAAGTAAATTCTAGCAATAATGAGACACTATTAAGAGAGACATCAGAAGGGTTATACACCAAGAAAATATTTTTTAAAAACAGCTAAAGATTTAGATTGAACTAATAGGCATTCGATCAATGAAATCTTTTTCTTAAGAATCAAAGTAAAACCATACCTAGAATGAAAGACTAAAGCAAGACCACCCTCTTTCTAAAACTTCTGTTTGAAGTAATACATTTTTATAATCATTGGGACATAGCTGACCTGGCAATATGTTATGTCCTTCCTCAATCATGACTTGGATATAACAAAAGAGAGGAAGATATTTGAGTTATTCCCCCAAGTTTTCCACGTCATCACTGTGACCCCTGACGCAGGTGCGAAACACGGCCCGTGCCGGGTCTTTTTGTCAAGGCTTATTCAACTGTGTTCCATTTTTAAAAGCCCGTGGTGCTGTTTTTTTGTATGTCCTTCCTCAGGCCACATTTCCGTGATACATAAAATGTCTAGGCAAAAATGATTAATCCAATCCCTGATTAAAAATTTCTTCTTACTCACTGCCCTAACATTTATTAAACCTAATTTGACAACCAAACTGTCCTTAGGACGACTAAGAGGGATGAGTACTAACACACGAGGCCTTAATTTAGACTCTAACTTTCTGCTACCATAGTTTCTTGCATAATTAATTACAGAAATATTACAAGCTTCACTAATACCAGAAAAACACATTTTAATACAAAATACAGTTGCTTGCTAAAACAAAACAAAAAGACTAATCTTACTTCAATCACTACTTCAGTCACTACCCAAAAGAATGCGCCTTTTGACTTGCGCCTTAGATGATGCGTTGGCTTTAGATCCCCATGCAGGGGCGTAGCCAGACACCCAATTTTGGGTGGGCCTGGGCCCAAGATGGGTGGGCAGAAGAACCCCACCCCATCCCATAGGTGATTTGGTCTCTCCTCTCGCCTGCATGCCATATGGTCTCTCAAATATCCCTCCTCTCCTGCACACCTTTTAAATTTCAGATTTTCAGTGAGGAGCAACTAATACACACTACTCATGTAGGCCCCACATCCTTCCCACTGATGCAGCTTCCTGTTTCTGCATAAGCGGGAATACGTGAGAGGGAAGGCTGTGGGGCCGGTGCAAGCAGTGCTTCCTGCAGGCGAAAATCTGCTATTTATAAGGTATGCAGGAGGGACAGTTGTTGGGAGTTTTCAGCTTGGAAATCTCTGCCGGCCACATCATAGGTGTGCTGCTACTGGTGGGCCTGAGCTCAAAGTGGGTGGGCTATACCACTGTTGCCATGTAAGGGCTAGAACATTTTAATGCCTGTTATTGCAAGCATTGTTATTGTCAGCAGGGCCTATTTACTTATAACATGTTAAGAAATCTAGCACTAAGTTTGTACCTGAGGTAATGAAGGGTTAAGTTATTTGTGCAAGGTCAGCAGATGTGGGGAAAAGCAGGGCTTGATCTCTGGCTTCCCTTGGGTCCAGCCCACTGTTTTTACTGTTAGACCACTGACACTTCTGAATATAAAACTCATTTTTTTGTAATTTTGAGGCTCTGTAGAGTGTTTAATGTAGATTCAAACCCAGATCCTAGCAATCCACCAGTATTTAGTAGAAACAAATCCCGCAAGTGAAAATCAGCTTATCTCTAAACAAGATAAAGTCAATATTTGTAAAAAAGAAACATGTTCCCTTTCGGGATCTAATGTTGAAAGCTTCTACTGTGCATGTGATCCTTGTGCTTGACCACATCTCAGTGGGACAAAAGCTTTGAACTAAAAAAAAAAAAAAAAAGATATCAATCATTGTTCCATTACTGTGAAAATAGAGCTAATATGTGAAAGGACATTATGCAACCCTTGGTTCAGGGACACTGCATTGCATCCAAGGGGTGCACACAAAATGTTATTTATATTCCCCAGTCTATTATCCATTATCACTTAGTAACGTGCCCCCAAAGGACAGATTCTGTAACAGAGGGAAGGGATTTCCCTTCAAGGCCCCAGGCCTATATCCAAAGCTTGCCAATCACATATAAGGAGACTTTTATGGGGTGCTCCAACTAAACTTTACCATAGACTCATGCAAAATAGGAAGTTGCGTTGAACTAATCTTTCTTTCATAGATGTGCAGCATTGTGCCATGGCTGGGAAACACTTCTGTGGGGAACAGTTGGGGGCCCTTGGCCACAATTGTGCATGTTCATTTATAACAGCTATCTTTCCCTTCAGAAGTTGCCAGGGTTTGTGGGATGAGCTCATGGTGTTCCTCTCTACATTAGTGGTAGTTTCCAGATAATAGAGATTGAGAGATGTACAGGAACATGGTGTCCCATGTAAGAATCAACCAGCCCAATTTTGCTTGGCTTCCTAGATTGGACAGACTCAAGACAGTGTAGCTATAAGCTAAGGAACATCAGTAACAGCAGGTCAAGAAACTCTCTCAATAAACCCATCAAAGGGCAAGGCAGAATGGGAGATCTTTAGTTTCAAGGAACTAATCAGAAAAGTAGCAACAACAGGGAACCAATCAGAATAAGGCACATTACCAGGGAACCAATCAAAATAAGGTGCTTCATCAGGAAGCCATTTGCAAGGGCTTAGAAGGGCTTTTAGAAATCTTGGTCCTCTTCTTACATGAGGAAAGTGTCTGGGGTAAATATGTGATAAATTGATTTAGCACTATCTCTGTCTCATAGGTAACACAATGGTCATTTATCTGTGCCTGTGACCCCTTTTTACTTTTCTAATTTCTTTGACGCTATTGGTTCCCTACAAAATGGGTAAATCTAGTCCCTTGAACTGAGCTTTCCTTTCCTCAAATAGTCAAGGTTTTCCCCTCCAAACTGGGATTTTCTTCAGCTAACAGACTCATTGCAAAATAGAATTTTTCCACAAGGTACCTTTCCTCCTCACGCTAAATTCCTTCACTCCTCTTTTGGCCGTTGTTCAAGCTATTGCATCTTGCCTGCAGGCAGAACAGAGGGGTGGGTAATACCCCTAAGCTGTATAAACCTTGAGACATAAAATAAGGCCCACTTACTGAACCAGAAGAAATACACTCTTCTCCACAACAAATCCAAAACAAAATTCATGCTGCCATGTAAGGGTCACTGGCTTAATACAGAACCACTTTAGCCATCTCAGATGGTATAGCTGTAGCACAATTACTCCTAACTACACTACAGTGTTATGGTCCTACTGCTGAACATACTGGGCTAGTGAGGGCAAGCTGGAATCACACCCTGTGCAACACCCCCCCTGGCACCTACAATCTACCCATTGTGTTGCAGTCAAATAGAGGAGACAATGGGCGGGGAACAATTCTGGCACTCTCATCTTCCCATTTGGGGGACCCAAAGGGACTCTTACATCTAGATATAGACAGGACTTTTTTTTAAAGACTTATTCACTGGTATTGAGTACAGGCATTTTCTATTTCCTTCTAAAATTACGCCATGATGTTCCCCAAATATGGAAGAGCCCAGGCTCTGCACATGCAGAACACATAAATTGAGAGTGCCCCCCCCCCCCCCCCACTTTCTAGTATTCAGAAAAGAGCCTCTTCTACTCATCTTGTCTACTTAGAAGACAGTGATGCAGCTGTTGCTCATTGTGGCTTCCTGTGGTTTCCTGCTCTTGGCTAGATAGGCTTCAATTGTTCTGCTCTGTTCCTTTCCCCTCCCAGCAGCCTCCAGACAATCCATGCAGGCCATGATAAAAGTGGTGTCTTCAGCCACTGTGGACTTGCAGGAGAAGCACTGTCTCCTCTCCATCCAATCCCTGCAGCTCCATGGGAGAACATTGTGGGTCTGAGCCTGTCCACTGTAGAATATGGAGGCACAGGCTAAAAGTCAGCATATAATAACCCAGTCCCTCTGTAAAGCATAAGAACCACGTATGCCCATTCATTTGATCATAAAGCTAAGTCAAGTTTGAGAAAAAAAGCAGTGAATGTAAAAGACTCAAAGAACTTTACATTAGGTAAAGTACAGGGTTAACTCAGCAGTAATAAAAACAGGTTAAAGGAAATCAACAAATTAAATGGAAGCCTTTTTAAGGTACAGATTTGCAGGATTTTTAAGGTATATGGTATCTGAAGAAGGGACTTCAGTAATCCCAAAAGTAAACAGGTGCCTCCGGCGCCTGATTGGGTCTCAGAATCTGAGTAAGCCAATCAGCCTTGAGGAGCTCTGAACCTCTTTTTTAAAATCACAGAAAGGGGGGGAGAGAGAATTGAGCAGAAGAAGAATGCAGAGATTCCTTCCTCAAATGCATATCCCTACTGTCAGGCCTGTGTCACGAAAGTGAGCCCTTGGACCAAACAACGTCTGGCAGCCAGACAGTTCTGATCTTACCTGGAGAATCAGGCCAGAGACCTCCCAAGAAGGACCGGCTTAGGGCAGGCAAAAGCAAAGTCCAGGTTCAATCAGAGGTTCAAAGGCAGGCGGCAGGCAATAGCAAAGTCCAGGTTCAATCAGAGGTTCAAAGGCAGGCGGCAGGCAAAAGCAAAGTCCAGGTTCAATCAGAGGTTCAAAGGCAGGCGGCAGGCAATAGCAAAGTCCAGGTTCAATCAGAGGTTCAAAGGCAGGCGGCAGGCAAAAGCAAAGTCCAGGTTCATTCAGGGGTTCTAAGGCAGGCGGAAGGCAATAGCAAAGTCCAGGTCCAATCAGAGGTTCAAAGGCAGGCGGCAGGCAAAAGCAAAGTCCAGGTTCAATCAGAGGTTCAAAGGCAGGCGGCAGGCAAAAGCAAAGTCCAGGTTCAATCAGGGGTTCTAAGGCAGGCGGAAGGCAATAGCAAAGTCCAGGTCCAATCAGAGGTTCAAAGGCAGGCGGCAGGCAAAAGCAAAGTCCAGGTTCAATCAGAGGTTCAAAGGCAGGCGGCAGGCAAAAGCAAAGTCCAGGTACAATCAGGAATTCAAGGCAAACGGAAGGCAATCCAAAACACAGAACTCAGGGATCCGCAAGTCGAAGCCGAAGCAACGAACACTGCCAGTGACTGCCCTTAAATAGCCCCCTCCATCTGGAGAACACTCAACAGCTGATAGAAAGGAGGGGCCCACAGCCAGCCCCAGGGCTCCGGATAGGCTGGTCCCAGAGAGAAGGCGGAGTCAAGCCGCGACCAGCCAATCCGGACCCTGAAGGGGCGTTTCCTCTGTTCCCAGGTCCCGCACCCGGAAGAGACTTGCAAGTTAGAGAGCGCCGGCCATTTTGGCAGCGCCGGCGCTCTCCGGCCGCCACTGCGCTGAAGCGGCGAACCGGCATAGCCCAGGAGGCGGGTACAACTCTCCGCCCACGCTGCCCATAGCCAGCGATACCCCGCTCCTCCCTGCTCGCGGAGAGGGGCATCCCAGCGGGCAAGGCGGCGCAGGTAAGGGTCGCGACAGTACCCCCCCCGTAAGCCCCCCCTCTCCGTCTAGGTCCAGGCTTAGTAGGATAACGAGAGTGGAACTCGTGTAACAAATCAGGGGCAAGGATATTAGCCACTGGCTCCCAGGAGTTATCCTCAGGACCAAAGTTCTTCCACGAGATCAAATAAAACAATCGACCCCGCTGGAGTTTAGAGTCAAGTATCTCTTTTACCTCGAACTCTGGATCAGGGTCAGAATCAGGAACCAGTATCTTCTTTGGAGCAGGATGCCAGTGGGAAGTCCTAAAAGGTTTAAGCAGAGACACATGAAAAGCATTGTGAATGCGCAGATTACCAGGTAAGTGAAGGCGGTAGGCCACCGTCCCCACTCTAGATGACACAGAAAATGGCCCGATGAAGCGAGGGGCAAACTTCAGGGAGGGAAGACGAAGCTTGAGGTACTTGGTGCTGAGCCATACTCTCTGTCCCGGCTGGAATACGGGAGCGGCACGGCGACGCTGATCAGCACATTGTTTGTACCGAGCAGCCGCCCTCCCCAACTGCTGACGGACTGTCCTCCAAGTTGCATGAATAGTGGTGAGAGTAGACTGGAGCAGTGGGGGAGCTGTAGTCAAAGGAATCGGAGGTGGAAGACGTGGATGACGCCCAAAAACAGTGAAGAAGGGTGACGTCCGTGAAGCAGAATGAAAACTATTGTTGTATGCAAATTCAGCCCAGGCCAGGAGATCAGTCCAATCATCTTGACGAGCATTAGTGAAGGCCCGAAGGAAGGCTTTCAGGGTCTGGTTTGTCCGTTCTGCCATGCCGTTGGTCTGAGGATGATAAGCTGACGAGAAATGCGTGGTCACCCCAAAGGCAGAACATAACGATCTCCAAAATTTAGAGGTGAATTGTGACCCTCTATCACTGATGATACGATGCAGCAGGCCATGCAGCCGAAAAATGTGCTGGATAAATTGGGAAGCCAGAGTCTTCGCGGATGGCAGGGACCGCATGGGAACAAAGTGAGCCATGCGAGAAAAACGATCCACCACCACCCAGATGATCGTGTTGCCCTTGGAACATGGAAGATCAGTTATGAAGTCCATCGAGACCTCCTGCCATGGTAGATGGGGTACAGGTAACGGTTGAAGAAGCCCCCACGGCTTGCCTGGCAAGGACTTGGTACGAGCACAGGTAGGACAGGTAGAGACAAACTGCCGAATCTCCTGGGTCATGCGGGGCCACCAAAAATAACGGGAAATAAGGTGATAGGTTTTACGGAACCCAAAATGTCCCGAAAATGCCGCAGAATGACCCCACTGAAGAACCTTGCGACGAGATCGAGCAGGAACCGGAGTCTTGAGACAGGCGGAGGCCCCCACCATAGGAGAAAGGCAAGCAGGGTTGAGCATAGGATAGAGCTCCTCAGGTTCCTCCGGTGCGTCAAAAGCTCGGGAGAGGGCATCTGCCTGAATATTCTTTTCTGCGGGACGAAACACCAAATGAAAAGAAAAACGAGCAAAAAATAGAGACCAACGGGCCTGCCGGGGATTCAAGCGTTTGGCATCCTGCAAATAAAGCAGGTTTTTGTGATCAGTGATGACAGTAATAGGATGCGCAGCCCCCTCCAGTAGGTACCGCCACTCCTGAAAGGCGAGCTTTAGAGCCAGCAGCTCTCTGTCCCCGATGGTATAATTACGTTCAGCTGGCGAAAACTTCTTAGAAAAAAAAAAACAAGGATGTTTCTTACCAGAAGAAGTGGTCTGGGACAGCACCGCCCCCACGCCCAGAGCAGAGGCATCGACCTCCACGATGAAAGGCTTCGTGACATCAGGACTCCGGAGCACAGATGCAGACAAGAAAGCCGTCTTTAAGGCAGAAAAAGCCTCCAGGGCAGCAGGAGACCAATGTCGAACATCCGCCCCCTTCCGAGTAAGGACTGTCAAAGGAGCTGTGAGGAGCGAATAATGGGGAATGAATTGTCTGTAGTAATTAGCAAAGCCAAGAAAACGTTGCAAGGCACGGAGACCCTGGGGAAGCGGCCAGTCCCGGATAGCCTGCAGTTTAGCAGGATCCATTTGTAATCCCACAGCAGAGATAATATGTCCCAAAAAAGGAATGGTGGAGTGATGAAAAGCACACTTCTCCAACTTGGCAAACAGGCGATGATCCCGGAGTCGTTGAAGCACAGTGCGGACATGCCCGGGATGATCCTGAGGTGAAGCAGAGAAGATCAGAATATCGTCCAAGTAAACAATGACTGAAGAATACAGAAGATCCCGGAAAATGAAGTTGATGAAGTCTTGAAATACAGCAGGAGCATTACACAGTCCAAAGGGCATGACCCGATACTCAAAATGGCCTTCGTGAGTATTAAACGCAGTTTTCCACTCGTCCCCCTGACGGATACGAATCAAGTTGTAGGCCCCTCGCAGATCCAACTTAGTAAAGATGACAGCCCCCTGGAGTCGATCAAAAAGCTCCGGGATAAGCGGAAGGGGATAACGGTTCTTGACTGTGATGTTGTTAAGTCCTCGATAGTCAATGCAGGGCCGTAAGGACCCATCCTTTTTAGAGACAAAAAAGAACCCCGCCCCGGCAGGAGAAGAGGATGGACGGATAAATCCTTTACGAAGGTTGTCCCGAATGTAGGCCCGCATGGCAGCAGATTCCTCCCGGGACAAAGTATATAAACGCCCTCGAGGAGGCATAGTGCCGGGCAACAACTCAATGGGACAATCGAACGGGCGATGGGGCGGGAGGGAATCTGCCTCCCGGGCATCAAAAACATCAGAAAACTCCTCGTACTCCCTCGGAAGATGAGCATCACAGGGGTGGAGGGCTCCAAGTAGTGCTGGCACATTAATAGGAAGAGGGTGCACTGGTGTCAGACAGGTTTCAAAACAATGACCACTCCATTGGCTGATCTCTCCCGAAGGCCAGTCTATGTAAGGCGCGTGCAGCCGCAGCCAGGGAATACCTAGAATTACAGGATGGATGGCCTGAGGTAAAATAAGAAATTGTATCTCCTCATGGTGAAGAAGGCCCACCTGCATCTGGAGCGGGAGAGTGAGATGAGTAATAGGCTGAGGTAAAGTGGAGCCGTGAATGGAAGTGACTTGAAGAGCTGGTTTACAGGAAATAACCGGCCTTCCTAGGCCCTGAAGTAGCCTAGCATCAATAAAGTTGCCTCCTGCTCCTGAATCTAGCAAGGCTAGGGTGTTTATCCTGAATTCTTGCCAACGTAAGATAATAGGTACAGTCATTAAGTTATCCGGAAGGGTTCCTGAACGACCCAAAACCACCCCCTTCACCAGGCTAGGGTCTAAGCATTTCCCGGCTTGTTGGGACACCCTTTCACAAAATGGCCAGGTTTCCCGCAGTACATACATAGTTTATTTTCCCTCCGGTGGGTTCGTTCCACAGCTGTCAATCGGTGCCTGCCAATCACCATAGGCACCTCCGGTGCCTCCACCGTCGGAACCACCGCCTCCTGGGGAGAGACAGTTCGTGGTCTTTGAGGGGAAAACCTGCGAGGCGGACGAGAGGCAATTTGTTCTCGTGCCCGTTCCTGGAAGCGGACATCAATCCTAGTACTTAGAGAGATTAGAGCGTCCAAGGTACTAGGGATCTCCCGGCCGGCTAGCTCGTCCTTAATGCGCCCACTCAAGCCTTGCCAAAAAATGGCCGTAAGAGCCTCTTGATTCCATTTGAGTTCTGCCGCCAGAGTACGGAATCGAATAGCATAGGCTCCAACCGTACTGCTTCCTTGCTGGATCCGTAGTAGTTCTCCTGCAGCAGAGGAGGGACGCCCTGGAACATCGAAGACCATGCGTAACCGACGCAGGAATTCTCCAAGTTCTGAAAGGAGAGGATCCTGTTGCTCCCAGAGAGGTGAAGCCCATGCCAGAGCCGCACCGGAGAGTAATGAGATAATGTAGGTAATCTTTTGTTTGTCCGTAGGAAAGGAGGCAGGTTGCATGTCAAAGAGCATTTGACATTGGTTCAAGAATCCGCGGCATGCGGAGGGTGTGCCGTCAAACCGGGGAGGTTCTGGCAAACGAAAGGCAGGCTGAAGTGGAGATGTCCTACTTGCCCCGGGAGTCGGTGCTCGCTGTGCTGACATCTGGGAACACACATCCTGCAGTACTCCAGACAATCTGTTGAGCTGGGCCTGCTGCTGTTGGAGAGCTTGGGCCAAGTGGGTTAGATCAGGCTTATCTGGCGAGCTCATGGCTTCGGCTTTCTGTCAGGCCTGTGTCACGAAAGTGAGCCCTTGGACCAAACAACGTCTGGCAGCCAGACAGTTCTGATCTTACCTGGAGAATCAGGCCAGAGACCTCCCAAGAAGGACCGGCTTAGGGCAGACAGAAACAAAGTCCAGGTTCAATCAGAGGTTCAAAGGCAGGCGGCAGGCAATAACAAAGTCCAGGTTCAATCAGAGGTTTAACGGCAGGCGGTAGGCAAAAGCAAAGTCCAGGTTTAATCAGAGGTTCAAAGGCAGGCGGCAGGCAATAGCAAAGTCCAGGTTCAATCAGAGGTTCAAAGGCAGGCGGCAGGCAAAAGCAAAGTCCAGGTTCAATCAGAGGTTCAAAGGCAGGCGGCAGGCAATAGCAAAGTCCAGGTTCAATCAGAGGTTCAAAGGCAGGCGGCAGGCAAAAGCAAAGTCCAGGTTCAATCAGAGGTTCAAAGGCAGGCGGCAGGCAATAGCAAAGTCCAGGTTCAATCAGAGGTTCAAAGGCAGGCGGCAGGCAAAAGCAAAGTCCAGGTTCATTCAGGGGTTCTAAGGCAGGCGGAAGGCAATAGCAAAGTCCAGGTCCAATCAGAGGTTCAAAGGCAGGCGGCAGGCAAAAGCAAAGTCCAGGTTCAATCAGAGGTTTAAAGGCAGGCGGCAGGCAAAAGCAAAGTCCAGGTTCAATCAGGGGTTCTAAGGCAGGCGGAAGGCAATAGCAAAGTCCAGGTCCAATCAGAGGTTCAAAGGCAGGCGGCAGGCAAAAGCAAAGTCCAGGTTCAATCAGAGGTTCAAAGGCAGGCGGCAGGCAAAAGCAAAGTCCAGGTACAATCAGGAATTCAAGGCAAACGGAAGGCAATCCAAAACACAGAACTCAGGGATCCGCAAGTCGAAGCCGAAGCAACGAACACTGCCAGTGACTGCCCTTAAATAGCCCCCTCCATCTGGAGAACACTCAACAGCTGATAGAAAGGAGGGGCCCACAGCCAGCCCCAGGGCTCCGGATAGGCTGGTCCCAGAGAGAAGGCGGAGTCAAGCCGCGACCAGCCAATCCGGACCCTGAAGGGGCGTTTCCTCTGTTCCCAGGTCCCGCACCCGGAAGAGACTTGCAAGTTAGAGAGCGCCGGCCATTTTGGCAGCGCCGGCGCTCTCCGGCCGCCACCGCGCTGAAGCGGCGAACCGGCATAGCCCAGGAGGCGGGTACAACTCTCCGCCCACGCTGCCCATAGCCAGCGATACCCCGCTCCTCCCTGCTCACGGAGAGGGGCATCCCAGCGGGCAAGGCGGCGCAGGTAAGGGTCGCGACACCTACTTCCATCTCTGTGTATGTCTCTCTCTTTTTTTTTTACTTGATTTTTCTTTATTTTCAAACCATACCTTATAAATAAAAACGAATAAAATCCCAACATAACATATACTAAAAAGAGCAAAAAGAACTCACAAAGTAAATTGGTAGGTTCATTTACAAAAGGCACTATGGGGGACATTTTCATAACTGCAGTCTACTTTGATACCTAGCTAATTCCATGCACCACAGCCTCCAGGTGAGTCACCTTCAGCTCTTCAGGGCTTTAACTACCTTCCAGGGCACCAAGACTATTAAATTCAGCAATTGTTTCCATGACCCAGTAGGTGACCACCTTCAGCCTGCTTATCCCTCAGTACACCCACTTCTGTTGCATCAGCCCCCAACTCCAGGAGACCACCCCTAGAGCACTGAGAAAATATGAAATCAGAAACATTATATGAACACAGGGATCTATCTCCTGCTCCCACAGCTGCAATATAATTATAGCACTCCTAGTATAAACATCCAACTGCTAATATTTAATGTTTGATCATTTTTTTTCTATACCGCACATCATAACTCAAATCACACAAAGTTCACCAACTCATAAACTTACAAAAATCAAATCAAATACATGAGAATAAACAATCTAATCAGCTACACAGAAGGGTGGGAGGGAGTAGAAATAAAGGTGAGTAGAACTTCTCTCACCCAATCTTTGTATCTCCCGTGGAGGACACACCCATAAGCTGATGCTCCGCTGTTCCAGCATCCCAGCAATGCCTAGTCACAGGCTGCTGTATATATTTGAACCAGCCTGAAACAAAACCGCTACCCTATCATCCCCTATCATCCTCTGAAAGCCTCATGAGATGATGGGTCAGACCACGTTTCACGTTAACTTCAGTAGTTTGGATCAGGTGTTGCAGTCTTTCCCTTTTTACCTGTGGATTTGGAAAAATGCTGAGAAGGAAAAAATATCCACAGAGTCAGACACCTTTTTTTTTATTTCGGGTGCTTTGTCCGACCAAAACAATGCCTGTAGTTTTGCAATTACATGCAATATTCAATCGCCATCCTAACTCTGCCCCTGGTAAATAGAAGGAAAAATGTTCCCGCTGATCCACATTGGTTTGACCACAGGAATAGCTTGAAAATGACCCTCCCTGTGAGCAGTTTGGAGTATATTCGCCATTTTGATTGACTTACTCCATTAGTCCACGTAGAGTCTCGTCTGTGCTACGAGCACAGCTCCTTATTTTACTGCTGCGACTTCAGGTCTTGGTTTATTGAAAGGCCTCAGTATGGTCGTAAATTGATCTCAGCACGAAGGTCAAAGTATATGTCAGTGCCATTAATTTATATATTTGCATTAGTCATTCATTTCTGTGCACCTTTCATTTTACTGCTAGAAAATCTTTTCATATTGCTCATTACTACACAGTTCCTCAAAGCACTGTATGTTCATGTTTATGTTTAAAATTCATGATATACCACCTTTCTGTGGTGCAATAGTTGGCGAAGTGATGAATGAATACTCTTATGTTTGGAAAGTCTACCTGTAGGGACCTTATTCACTGGTTCTGCTTCATCAACCCTGTCATATCCTTAGTTCCCTTGCTTTGGTTGTGAAGAGTATGAATTTCTTTTCCAGTTTTACTACTTGTACAGAGATACATGCAGCGATATATTATGCAAACTTGTGACCTTGGTCAAGTCACTTAACCCTCTACTGCCTCAAGTGCAAGCTTAGAGCTAGCTTTACTAAAGTGCTCTCCTGGGTCAGTACGCACGTTGTATGCAGTAGAACCATTTATTAATAATGCGCGTTAATGGTGCCAGCATGCACATTCTACGCAGTGGAACTGTTTAGTAATGCGCATTAGCGATGTCAGCACGCGATAACATAGTAGGATGCTGAGCAGCTTTTTTACTAAAGTGTGATAAGTTTGGCACCTACTGCACATTTAAAGCAAAATGCAACATGCAATAAGTTCAAAAGCTTTATGATAAATTCAGGGGGCATGTCCAGCATCTGCTCTGCATGTACCACACAGGGCAGTCACTGCACGGCATGGCACTGCGTTAGGTGCAGTGGCTGATAGTGCTGGAGCAATTGAACTATCTGCCACTGCATGTAACGGGGTGCTGGGCCAACCATAAATTCATAAGTAAAAAGAATTCATGCAGGGTTGCACCCCCCCCCCCCCCCAGAAATCCCGCCCTGACACACTAACCCTGATATGAAAACCACTCATTCCCACTAGCAAATGCTTGCCCCGAGAACTTCACCATTCCCACCCTGACCCTCTCTGGGACTTATCCAAGGGTGAGCATTGCTAGGGAAGTGATCCCTGGCAGCAGCGATTCTCTTCTTCTACTACTGGTCAGTGCTGGGGCGGAGTCGGCACTTATGCGGTTAAGTGTCGATATTCAGCACTTATATTGCTTTAGTTAAGCAGCCAAATTGGACCACATAAAACACAGTCCTAGCTTCATGTGGTGTCTCTTAGGGGTCTTTTTTTACCAGGCTGTGGGGAAAAAGGGTCCTGCACTACGGCAGGGGTAATTTTTCCTGCATGCCAGGGCCCTTTTTGGTGAAGCGGGTAAAAAAAAGCCCTCAGACACACACATGGGTTCTCTTACTGCATGGCCATGTGGCGGGGAGCCCTTACGGCCACCCTTTAAGGTGGCAATAAGGGCTCCTGCGCTAACCTGACAGTAACCAGGCAGCGCACGGCGATGGCCAATTACTGCTGGGTTATCACTGCGCAAGCCATTTCCGGGGGGGGGGGGGTCTTTTCCCCTTGGAAATAGCGTGCACTCGGAGTGGGACTAGCACCGGTGGCCGCTTTGGGCTGGTGATAGTTCTGGAAAAGCACTGTTTCATATTTTTATTAAAGTTTTCCAAGCATAACACAAAACAAAAAGGAAAAACCAAAAGTAACAATAATCCATGGCAAATAAAGAAACAAAAAGGAAAAAAAAAAACAGAACAACAACAACAGCAGCAGCATTTCATGACAATACCCATATCAAATCAGCAATACAGTAATCAGGTAGTGCTAGTGGGAGTCTGACAAAATGAATCTAAACGAGCCCAAGTCTTCAAGCCTGCATTGGGCAGTTAAATGTTGAATATTGCACAATTTAAATTTAAGGCACGTTAAGCGCTAATGTGCTTATACATTTCTATGGGTGCGTTAGCATTTAATGCGCGTAAACCATTTACGCACATTAAAAACGCTAACACACCCATAGCGCCGCTCTTCTGAGACATGTATAACTTCTGAAAAGTGCACATTTTGACCAGTTTTTAAGTGAGTGATTAGGAAGGTAATTGTGCTTAACCCCTGAGGAACTGAGATGGGGTTGGGGACAGAGATGGGGTCGTTACTATCTAAAAGTACTTAAGTAAAAAGTTAAAGTACTGACTTCAAAAGTAGAGAAGTAAAAGTAGAAAGTCTTATCCAAAAAAATATGTTTACAAGCTAACTTCCAAGGGGTCACACAAGGTTCTTTCTAGAAAAAAACAGTACCCTGAGTATTGCATTGGGCAGAAGAACATTAATACACCTACTGGAAAACAAAACAAGCTGGATTAGTACAGATTAGTCCAACACAGACACTTGATGCTCACACCTGGACAGAGGTAGCCCCTCAAGAAGTATAGAATAAGTAACTACAAACTAAAAATAGAAATATGTAGACAAAATTACACTGAACCCTTGAGAAGCCATATTCTGCATATAGTGCAAACCCAAAGAAACAGAAACAGTTACATGTCCCTTTTTATCGTGCAAAATAAAAAGAGAGCAGATATACATTTCAAAAACTTACATATTCCAGTTGCTACATTAAAAATTAACAAGTAAAGCAAAAACAGAAAATAAGGTGATACATTTTTATTGGACTAACATTAATTTTGTGACTAGTTTTTGGGGTCAAAAACCTCCTTCCTTAAGTCAGGACAAACATACTATTACAGCAGTATACTGTTCGGACCTGAAGAAGTAGGTTTTCATCTCCGAAAGTTAGTCAAAAAATACATATAGTCCAATATAAAGGTGTCACCTTATTTTTTTTCTTTATTTATATTTATTAACCTTTAAAGTGGACTAACACAGCTACCACATTACTTCATCCTAAATTAAAACTAAAATTATTTTTTCTACCTTTGCTGTCTGGCCATTTAATTTTTCTAATTGTGTCGGTCCCAGTCTCTGGTTACTACTTTCTTATCTTCGTTTAACTCTCTTTCCAAGGGTCTCCTGTGTGTGTATCATTTTTTTTTCTCATCTTCTGTCTTCTTCACTTCTTCCACTGTAACACTGATCTGTTCCAGCTCTGTGGGTGCTGTGTGTGCTTGAGCTGCCCCAATATTCAGCAAACCCTTTGACTGTGTCTAGGGAGGGATGATTTCTATTGGGTTTAGCATCCCCAATCACTTTGAAAAGTTGACTTCTTTGTCTCCACCTATCTAGTCCTGCCCAAGTTCTCTGACTCTCCCCAGCCCATAGCCCCCCGTCTCTCCTTATTCAATATCGCCTCATCTCTCTGTCACTCTCTCTATCTCCTTCCCCTCTCACCCAGTCTTCCCTTGTTTCGCTCTCCCTCCTCACTTATCCAGTCTTGCCCAACTTCTGTCTCCCACCCAGCCCATAGCCTCTGTCTCTCCCCGCTTTTATCCTATATAACTCGATCTCTCTGTCATTCTCTCTCTCCCCCTCCCACCCATCCAGTCATGCCTAATTTCTCTCTCTCCCCTCCTATCCACTGAGGCCACGCAGCACAGTCTCGCTGCCCCCCCCCATGCATCTCTGCTGGGCCCACAGCAATAAACTACCATAGGAGACATGCAGGCCTTGGCTCTCTGCAGTACTGCTAGTGCTTCTTGTGTCAGTCCCAGAAGTTTATATCCGAGGAGACAAGCTTGGTTCATGAAGCACTAGTGACGCTGCAGAGAGCTGGGTCCCACAAGTCTCTCATGGTAGTTTATTAGCGTGAGCCCAGGAGTGGTGCAACAGGAGGGAGGGAGCAAGACTGTGCTGTAGGGCCATTGTCAAGGTTGCCAGGTGGAAAATTTTTTTCCCACCCAAACCAGCCTAAATCCAGCCCAAAACCCGCCCAAACTCAAGCCCCGCCCCTGACACCCCACCCCCATGTCATCACCCCGCTCCCGCCGTCATCAACCCCGCTCCGCCGTCATCGGCCCCGCCTCCCCCGTCATCGGCCCCGCCCAGAATGTCACTAACCCTGCCCAAAATGTCACTAACCCCGCCCCCAGCGGCCAAAAAAACCGCCAAAAAACCGCCCAAAACACAAAAAAGAAGCCCAAAAAACCACAACCCGCCGCGGGCAAAAATTGCCCGCGGCGGGTCGCGGAAAACCGCCCAATTGGGCGGTAAAACCGCCCACCTGGCAACACTGGCCATTGTAGATGGGAGGAGAGAGGGAGGGAGCAGGCCCTGAATGTAGTGAAGGTGCGATTCAGGCCTGAGAGGCAGTTGATCCTGACAACAACAAACTCATAGCCAATCAACAGCTATTCTGGGCAGGGTTAGAGGGTGGAGACTAGGGTTTCCAGGCAGTCAGACCCTGGTTGTATCTGATTGGGTCCAAACCTCTGGTCCCAGCTCAGCTGTTTTTGGGACCAGAAGTTCAGACCCAATCACCTGCAAACCACATCTGACAGCTTAAAAAGTAGAAGCTGGTGGTTGGTTGACGGGGATAGCGCTGGGCAGACTTATACGGTCTGTGCCCTGAAAAGGACAGGTACAAATCAAGGTAAGGTATACACAAAAAGTAGCACATATGAGTTTATCTTGTTGGGCAGACTGGATGGACCGTGCAGGTCTTTTTCTGCCGTCATCTATTATGTTACTATGTTACTATGTAAATGTAATTCGTTACAAGTAAAAAGTATTGGGGAAAATAAAAGTAACTCCTTACAAGTAAAAGTACTGCCAATTGTAAGTACAAGTACTTTGTTACTACCCATCTCTGGTAGGGGGAGGCAGTATGCAGGAAGCTATGCTGAGATTGCTTCCTACTGATTGGGCCACTTAGGCTTGCCTGTCATCAAAGTGGTGCTCTGGATCCATACACTGGCATTGCACTTTTAATGAGCGAGAGATGGGGCTCAGAAATACGAGAGGGAGAGAGCTTTCAAATGAGTGTGCTGTACTCCTAATGAGTAAGACTTGGCATCTCTGGATTATATCCAGGCCCTATGTGTTACCTCCAAACTGCAATTAGAATCTCTTGAGTGAATGCCAGGAAACATTTAATCATGTTGCGCAGTGTGAACTACTGTATTTCCAATACTGAATTATTGAACAGAAATCTAATTTATCTTAATTTTTTTGTATAAGAAAATAAAGTTGCCGCGTGGCAACCTGGAACTACCGCCAGCCCAACGTGGCCGCCGGGGGAGGGTAGTTCTGGCTTCAGCGCACGCTATTTCTGGTGCGCTGGAAAATATTCCCAAATTTCTAGCACGGCGCTAACCCGGTGGCACTGCCTGGTTACTGTCGGGTTACCTCATCAGCCCTTACCGCCACCTCGGTGCTCCTCCCTTGCATGGCCACACGGTAAGAATAATCTTACCGCGTGGCCATTTTTTTTTTGGGGGGGGGGGGAGGCTTTATACCCATTGCATTAAAAAGGGCCCTTGTGTGCGGGGAAAATGGCCCCTGCCACTACTTCAGGGCCTTTTTTTTACCTCAGCTTGGTAAATGGATCCCATGTAAACTCCTCTTTCCTCTGCAAAGAAAGATTATGTAGTATATATATCAGAGTTACTGCAGGACAGAAGAGCACCTGGGATTTTTAAATTTCAGTGATTCTCTCCTGCTGATTATCTCAAGTGCCATAGTTTTGCCAGCTGTAAATGGGTAGCTAGTAATAACATTGTTTTTTTTTCTCCTCTCGTCCCTTTGCAGCTGTCAAACACATCAGGCATGCAAAGTGGTAATCAAAAGTCCTACCACTAGGGAAGGAAGAGAAGCAGAGGAGTGCAAAACACATGTTTTTGACATATTAAATGATTTGTCACAGTAGGATCCTGGTTGAATAAAAGGTGCTTTTTATAATTGCAAATTGTGATTTATACATAAAAGATATAAGTATCTTCAGGTCTTTGAGCAAAACTAGGTGATGCTGAAGAGAAAACAAAGACACATGTTTTCATGCTTCTTAATGAACACCTTTAGCTGAGATGTTACTGGAAATCCTAGGCAATTTAAATTTTTACTGAGACATTTACGATTTCTGTATAAGCCCCCCATTTCCCTGGTGTTTTTCAGTTTGCCTTTTTTTTCTTTCCAGAAGCTCTGTGATGCTGCTGTCTATCTATCTGCTCTGGTCCCTTCTGGCAGTAGAACCACATGCCCAGAGGGCAAGGAAAGAGCAGGAGGTCTGATTTAATCTGGGAGCAATGAGAATTAATAAACCAGGTCTTCAAAATGAGTAGGGGGAAGAGTATTTTTGAAATTTTAATTTTAGGTTTAAATTTTAACTTAAAATTAAAAGCAGAGCCACCAGTTTGAAGGTATTCATCTGCAGGTTGGATAGTTGTTCAACTGTACTTGAAGTATAATCATGAAATGATAGGGTAATACTTAAAACTGATGATCGAGTTACACTGACCCAAGAATTTTACCAGTATTTTTATGTAAGGGGTCCCACGATGAATCCCTATTAGTTGAGGCCGATTTGGGGGTTACATTTATTTGTTTTGAATTGGATGAATCCCAAGAACATGAGGGAACACTTAGGCTCCAAGGCCCTCAGCATCTACCCTCTCAAAGTCCACACTTTCATAGCACTTCACTTCTCGATGAGGAGGAGGAAGAGGAGGGGGATGTGGCAAAAAATAAATCCATAATACACTCAGGGGAAGAGGCGCAAAGTAAACCGGGCTTCCAATGTTTCATTTAGACTGGTTTTAGCCAGTTATTGTGCGGCCAGTGCACAAAGACTTTCAGCCACTGCTTTACTATGTATGGAAGCAGTGACTGAAAGTCCAGTGCTAACGAGCTCATTAGTAATTCCATGCAGTGCATAGAAAACCCCTGCCCTAGTGGCTACAAACTACTGACAGCTCCGGAGCTGTCATTGGGGTTCCATGCTAACTTTTCTGTCAGTGCCTGATAGCTGATTCGCTCAGGCACTGACAGAAAAGTCCTATACCTCCAGGCCCCTCTGAAGCCCCCCAACCCTAGCAAAATCTCTGGTGGTCCAGTGGACCCCTGACCCTCCCTCCAAAAATACTCTGCTGGTCCAGCAGGCCTACTGACCCCTCCTAATTGAACACTGGCCCTAGTGTTATAGTGTAATCCCATCCCTAATCCCCTCCACATACCTTGTGTCAGAATCAAGAGGAATGCCTACTCCTCCTGCCTCTGGACCTGTCTGCTTCAAAATGGCAGCACCCCACCCATGCCCAGTGCATCCTGGGATGCATTAGGTGGGGCTAAGTGCCATATAAGGAAAATAAATCCTTATTTGGTACTTTGGCTACTCCCAGTGCATCCCAAGATTCATTGGGCAGGGGTGGGGTGCCGCCATTTTGAAGCAGGCAGGCCCAGAGGCAAGAGGGAATAGGCTTTCCTCTTGCCTCTGACACAATATGAGGAGGGGTGGGGTGGGAGTTCACTAGACCACCAGGGCCAGTGTTCAATTAGGGAGGGTTTGGGGCCCTCTGGACCACCAGGTTATATTTTGAGGGGATCAGAGGGTTCATAAGATTCCCCTGGGATGCTTTAAAGTTTTAGGGGGAAGGTTGGGGGTCCACCGGACCACGAGAATGCTTTCAAATGTTTGTTAGAGGGTTCACTAGATCATGAGGGTTGCTTGGGGGGGTCAGAGGATCCAATCATTACTGGACATATGTACAAGAGCTGTGCCTACTGCACAGCTCTAGTGGGCATGCACCAGGAGCATTCGGACTCCTTTACTGACCAATGCTCAAAACTAACAGTGTGCATATAATTTGCGTGCAGTTAGTGTTGAGCATTGGTTGGTAATTCTGACTCGGTGTTCAGCAAGTGTTTTTCCAGCGCTGTTCTCTAAGGTGCCGGAGTTCTATGCATTGGGCAGTCAGTTGTATAACTGAAACTCCACTAAATGAGCTCAACTCAACAACTGGCATACAGTACCTTCTATAAATATTCTTTAGGCAATATTTACAGATTCTTTAAGGGCGTTTAAGTGCACCATTTCCTTCATAAGTCTCCTTCCAGATTCTCCTCTCAATTTCCATTTGCTCTTTCTCAAATGGAAACAATCTCCTCTCTGTGTTAGCTCCACATGGGTTTCGCATTTCCAGCTTGACTCCCATCCTGTACCACTGGGCTTCTCACTGAGTGGGCAGCAGGACTCAGATCCTGGAGAAGAGCCTTCTTCATCCCACTGTCTATTGTTCTGGATCCACTTGCTCAATCAAGCACCTTCCTACCTTCGTCTTCTTGGGAAGTTCCACCTACAGGCTCTGAGCTCAGGGCATTCCTGATTTTATCCTCTCCTCTGAGGGTCCTGCTTTTACTTTCTCCTGGGATCTGGGTTGTACTTCAGGACCCACCCTGTACAGGCTTAAGACTGCATTTGCTTACCCACCATGCAATCAGAAAGATGGAAACATGGCCAAAGACACTTTCCTTCCAAAACTGGAGTCTTAAATAAATTAAGGGACCTATCTAGCTCCTCCCCTGGACTTGGGGGTCCTAGTTAGTGCAAATCCTAGGTTTTATTCCCTTATGCTGTTTCCAGGGCAGCTCTACTGCAGAAAGGGCTTGACAGAGAAATTTCACTATCAACTGCCAGGGGTTTAGTGACACCTAGATTACATTTAAAATAAGCTAGTTTTTGTCTAGTATTGAAAATTAGTAATGTAGAACCTGATCATCTGCAGACATTGAGGTCTATTTTTAATCTTTCCATTTTGGTGAGAGCTCTACAACAGGTTGCATTTTCTCAGTTGAGGTTTTTGAAACTTCATAACATCTTGGAAACTCAACAAAATGGTTTCATAAAATACAGGGCACAGAAGTACTAGTTATTTCATGATTTGATTCTTTATACTATGGTAGGTTAGTGATAGTGTTCATGGATATCTGCTCTGCATTTATCTCCTCTGAGTATTTATTTACTAGCCGTTAAGCCCGTTAAAACAGGCGAGATTTCCAGCTACCCTCCTTGCCGCTGCCGCTCCCTCCCCCCTCCGTGCCGGGCCCCCTGCACTGACCTGACAGCGCCTCTCACCTCTGTGTGAAAGCGCTGTAGGCAGCAGCAGCAGATCGCTCTGCTGCTGCCTACAGCGCTTCCACACGGAGGTGAGAGGCGCTGTCAGGTCTGTGCAGGGGGCCAAATACGGAGGTGGGTGGGAGCAGCAGCGGGGATGAGAGGGGAGGGTGGAGGTTGGTGCGCGCGATGTTTGTTTCCAAGCTCCAGCGGCAGCGTCTGACAGTCCGACTCCGTTTCCCTCTCTGTTCCGCCCTCTGACGTCATCACATCTTGACGCGAGGGCGGGACAGAGAGGGAAGTCTCTACTGCGCATTTGCAGGTGAGTCGGTCACTTGCCATTTATATGTTTGATTCTATTTAGTTCATCCCTTTTCAGTAGTAGCTGAAGGTCAGTTGCATTTCTCTGGTTCCATTCTTTTATGGGATTTCGATCTATGAGTGAAAGAGCACAACAGGTAAAAAAAATAGGGAACAAAGATATCAAATTGAAAATGTGTAACAGGATTTGAACCAGGCTTCCCAGTTTCTCAGCCCAGTGCTGTAATCACTAGGTCATTCCTCTACTCATCTATCCATTCTCATCTCCAAATAAAAAAAAATGAGAGGGCTATTTTTGAGCTTTCAATGCAATGCACACTTAAGGCATTACTTTCATGTACTGATTTTCGATCAATAGAGAAGCTTTGCACACTCTAAAGTTAGATCATTATAATACAGTGCACCTTGGTTTATAGCAGCCTGTTGGAAAGCATGACAGTCCATGTAACATAGTAGATGATGGCAGAAAAAGACCTGCACGGTCCATCCAGTCTGCCCAACAAGACAAACCCATATGTGCTACTTTTTGTGTATACCCTACCTTAATTTGTACCTGTCCTCTTCAGGGCACAGACCGTATAAGTCTGCCCAGCGCTATCCCCGCATCCCAACCACCAGCCCCGCCTCCCACCACCGGCTCTGGCACAGACCGTATAAGTCTGCCCAGCACTATCCCCGCCTCCCAACCACCAGCCCCGCCTCCCACCACCGGCTGTGCTAGACAGGGTAGATGCTTTGCTTGCAGATTGTCCCTCTTCCAACTTTAGGCAGGTTTGGGGTCCCCAGGGCCAATTGCACTGTTTGCCCACCCTTGACACTAGCCGTACATGCAGAATGCTGTTGCTAATCTATTAATATTGCAGCAAGAAAATCAACTACAAAATCTACAACAATATTAAATTATGAAATACTGCATAAGATATATGCTATAAATCTAAAAACTCAGGGTGATCTAATGACGATTTGCACCACAACCATTTTTTTTTCAATATGAAGAAAGAACAAGATGTTCTAATGGTGTGAGTTGCATTAAGATCTGATGATCCCCCCAAAAAACATACTTATAAAAATGTAATATTGTTGTAGATTTTGTAGTTGATTTTCCTGCTGCAATATTAATGTTTGGGACACTCTATCCTGCTTATAATGGAATGAGAAAAACGCCCAAGTTCCGACCTAAATCGGGAGATGGACGTTTATCTCACAAAAACGAATAACGCGGTATAATCAAAAGCCGAACTTGGACGTTTTCAACTGCACTCCATCGTGGAAGCGTACAAAGTTGATGGGGGCGTGTCGGAGGTGTGGTGAAGGCGGGACTGGGGCATGGTTATCACCCAAACAGAGATGGGCGCCTTTCGCCAATAATGGAAAAAAAGTATGTGTTTGTAGCAAGAATTTAGGGCACTTTTCCTGGACCCTGTTTTTTCACGAATAAGGCCCCAAAAAGTGCCCTAAATGACCAGATTACCACCAGAGGGAATCGGGGATGACCTCCCCTGACTCCCCCAGTGGTCACTAACACCCTCCCACCACAAAAAATGATGTTTCACAACTTTTTATTTTCACCCTCAAATGTCATACTCACCTCCCTGGCAGCAGTATGCAGGTCCCTCGAGCAGTTGTTAGGGGGTGCAGTGGACTTCAGGCAGGTGGACCCAGGCCCATCCCCCCCTACCTGTTACAATTGTGCTGCTTAATGCTTAGTCGTCCAACTCCCCCAAACCCACTGTATCCACATGTAGGTGCCTCCCTTCACCCCTTAGGGCTATAGTAATGGTGTAGACTTGTGGGCAGTGGGTTTTGAGGGGGATTTGGGGGGCTCAGCACACAAGGGAAGGGTGCTATGCACCTGGGAGCTCTTTTACCTTTTTTTTTGTTTTTGTAAAAGTGCCCCCTAGGGTGCCCGGTTGGTGTCCTGGCATGTGAGGGGGACCAGTGCACTACGAATCCTGGCCCCTCACACGAACAAATGCCTTGGATTTATTCGTTTTTGAGTTGGGCGCTTTCATTTTCCATTATCGCTGAAAAACAAAAACGCCCAGCTCACAAATTGTCGAATAAAACATGGACGTCTATTTTTTTCGAAAATACGGTTCGGTCCGCCCCTTCACGGACCCGTTCTCAGAGATAAATGCCCATGGAGATAGACGTTTTCGTTCGATTATGCCCCTCTATGTATCTTAGCTACATTTAAGTCCCCACATTCATTAAAAAATCTTTTTGGTCAATTAATTGGATTGCTAATCTATTGGCAGGCTATACAAGGTGTGCTCCTAATTTACCCATAAAAAGCCCTTTTTTTCATTGTCAGTGGCTGAAAGGGCTTAGTTAAAATAAAACTGAGCACAGGGATACACCATGTTATCTGCAGGTGATATTTATATTCCTACTAGGGGTGTAACCAGACCTTAGGTTTAGGGGCCCTGAGTCCAAAGTGGAGGGTGGGCACAAATTTTGCCCCACCTCCCCATGATTCCACACACCTGAGCTAGCATGGCCCCAAGCTCTACCAGCGGAAGCCCTCCTGCAGCCAAAGCCTGTGCTTTTCCTGGGTCTCTGCCACTGCCCCCCAGTGGCGTAGCCATGGATGGGCCCAAGCCTACCCACTTTGGGCTCAGGCCCAGCCAGTAGCAGCACACCTAAGATGTGGCTGGCAGGAATCCCTAAGCTCCACCAGCTGAAAACTCCCAACAACTGTCCCTCCTGCATACCTTGTAAATAACATCTTTGCCCGCAGTGAGCAGTGACTGATACATACTGCTCACACAGGCCCCGCAGCCTTGCGTCTGATGTATTCCCATCTATGCAGAAACAGGAAGATGCATCAGAGGGAAGAATGTGAGGTCAACATGAGCAGTGTTTATTAGTTGCTGCTCGCTGCCAGTGAAAATCTACTACTTAAAAGGTATGTGTGGGGAGATGGGATGTTTGAGAGACCATACAGCATACAGGTGAGAGAGGAGAGACCAAATCACTTGTGGGACAAGGCAGAGTTCTTCTGCCCAGCCATTTTGGATCCAGGCCCACCCAAAAATTGGGTGTCTGGTTACGCCCTTGCCGCCCCCATCATTGCACATGCTCAATTTTCACAAAACTCAGCATATACGGGAGAGGCTGCCTCCTGTGACTTGACTGCATTGTCATCAGCTTCTCTTACAAAAATTTTAAACTGTGTATTTCTTTAATACCAAACTTTAAAACATCTTTTTGGTTTCAAAATAATGTATTTGGACCTTGAGCTCAGGATTGTGGTTTGAGTCTGTTATATTATTCCCGCAGTCACATAGATTTTGGACTTTTTAATGGTGAGGATCAGTGGCATAGCCATGGGGGGGGGGGGGGGGGGGAGGGGCTTGTGGGGCTGGGCCCAATTGGGTTGTACGATTCCCTAGTGTGGCTGTGCCACATGAACGTTATCTTACCACAACATCACTTTGTATTTGTTCACACCGGAATCAGCAAACGCCTCTCCGGTACTTTGTGAGCCACATTGAGCCTGCAAATAGGTGGAAAAACGTGGGATACAAATGCAACAAACAAATAAATAAAAATATCCACTCTGGGGCTGGCCAGTAGAATTTAACTATCTTAGGTAGTAGCCTTTCTACCTTGTTAAATTCCACGAATATCTTCCCATAGTTCTTTTTACTTATTTCTAGTATTGTGTATTTTTAGCCACTTAGCAACATTAAGGGGCTCATTTTCAAAGTGCTTAGACTTAAAAAGTTCCATAGTAACCTATGGAACTTTTGTAAGTTTTAAGTGCTTTGAAAATATGTCTCCATGTGGGTTAAAAATGACTACAAATAAGCACCAAAGGATAGATACTCAATGGGATTTATGCGAATAGGAAGGCCCCAGATCAGATATTCAGCAGCATTTGAGCTGCACTATCTTGTTAATATCTGCTCTTCCCACCACAGTACTATCTGCTTACTGCCGGAAAGGTGCATGGTTGAAACCGGGAGATACTTAGTTAGCAATGATTTTCAGTCCACTGACAGGGTCCGTCAAGCTCCATCTCTGGCCGTCTTCAAATCTAAGCTAAAAGCCCACCTTTTTGATGCTGCTTTTAACTCCTAACTCTTGTTCACTTGTTCAGAACCCTTATTTTATCATCCTGACTTTAATATTCCCTTATTACTATTTACTACTATTTAACATTTCTAGAGCGCTACAAAGTGTACGCAGCGCTGTACAAACACAGAAGAAAGACAGTCCCTGCTCAAAGAGCTTACAATCTAATAGACAAAAAGTAAAGCATTTAAATTTAAAATATTTAAGCAGTCAAGCACAAGAGAACAGTCACAGAAGGACAGAAGATGTTGAAGGGTGGTCAGTGTGATTAGGTGTAACTCTGGTTGGAGTAGTGGGAGAAGGTGATAGGAGATATACTATAGGATGTCATTCTGAGGCCAGGCTAAGTCTAAAGCAGGAGAAGGTATTCTCTGCAGCCTATCTGTGAGATGGAAAATGCTCTCTGAAGCTGCTGCTATAAGTTGTTAGTTTTCTCTCCCTGAAAGAGATCCAAGCCACACCCACGAAGTTCAAACTGTCAGTGGGGAGGGTGAGGGGAGGAAATGGCAGTGCTTGATGAAAAAGAGAGCTCAGTTTGATAGGAGATATACTATAGGATGTCATTCTGAGGCCAGGCTAAGTCTAAAGCAGGAGAAGGTATTCTCTGCAGCCTTATCTCTTGTTTCTCCTGTTTGTCTGTCCTAATTAGATTGTAAGCTCTGTCGAGCAGGGACTGTCTCTTCATGTTCAAGTGTACAGCGCTGCGTACGTCTAGTAGTGCTATAGAAATGATAAGTAGTAGTAGTAGTAGTAAATTCCCAGTTAAACTTAGGATACCAAGAAGGCTGTCTTAACTTTTTCCATGTTGTTATTTGATTAACAGTATGGAAATCGCTGTTACCCAGATAACTTCTATGGCTGGGCAGAACCTGGATATTCAATGCCAGTTTCAGGACTAGGCCCGGCAATGAATATTGCACTTAAAATCATCCACTGGCGGTCAGCACCTTGAAAAACACTGACAGCTGCTGGCTGAATACGAGATGGGGAGGGAAGCAAATGTTTTGATTGTTTGACGACTGAAAACTAGAAGTCGTAGATGTGTTCAAAACACTTTTGGGTCCTTTTACAAAGGTGCAATGAACAATTGCTTGCGGTAGTGTAGGCGCGGGGTTTTGGCGCACGCTGATCCATTTTTTAGCGCGCTTTTTTTTGCCGAAAATGAATGTATGGCAAAATAAAAATTGCTGCGTGTCCGTATTGGGTCTGAGACCTTACAGCCAACCATTGACCGAGTGGTTAAGAATCCGGGAGGTAATGACCTCCGTGTGTCAAATGCCACTTGGCACGCATCCATTCCGAGTGCCAGAAAAGAAAAAAATACTTTTGGGACACGCGTAGCGGACATGTGCCAAAATTGAAATTACCGCAAGGATGACGTGGTAACCGGAAGGTTACTCCAATTGGCACGTGTTTGATGCGCATAGGCGCTTACGCGGCTTAGTGAAAGGGCCTTTTTAATTGCTACCCAGTAGAGGTACACATGAATTTAATGGTTTCTTTTTTTTCTGACCTTCTCCCTTGTTCAAAGAAACTTGACAACACTGGGAGGCAGAATTGCGGTGTGAAGAAACACTTCAGCAGGGCCATCATGACCATGAGGATAACTTGGTTGAATACAAAGCACTCAGTCTTCAATTTGTTATTTGTATGTTCCCTGTTAAAATGGAAATTTCACTCTCTAAGGGGATGTGGTGCTGTGCAGAACAAATATCAAGTGATAGATGCCAAGAAATGATAAAGGAGCCTCTTTTCTTACTCAGATTCAGCTGGCATTCTGTAAAGGCTCATTAACGAATACAGGTAAAGTGCTAAACAAGTGTTCGGCTCCAGAATTATCCAGTGAACTGAGGATCATAGGTAAGAAATATTATAGCAAGTCATCTCCCAATACTGCATTATAGAAAAAAAAATCAGGTTTATCTCTCTCTATAATAAGCATTTTGCCTGGACTGAATACTTCAAGGGCATCATCTTTGTTACAGCATCTTTCACCTCCACAGAGCGGATTAAAATCCTGCTCAGGCCAGTAAGGATATAAAGGTGGTCTGTGACATGAGCTTATTGTCTCAGGGGTCCTTTTGCAGAGGCGCACTGAAAAATGGTTTGCGGCAGTGTAGGTGCAGGTTTTGGGCACACGCCAAGCGCCTGTAAAAAAAGGCCTTTTTAAAATTTTTGCCGAAAATGGATGTGCGGCAAAATCAAAATTGGCAACACGTCCATTTTGGGTCTGAGAGCTTACCGCCAGCCATTGACCTAGCGGTAAGTCTCACACGGTAACCGGGTGGTAATGACCTACGTGCGTCAAATGCCACTTGGCACGCGTTCAATACGCGTGGCCGAAAATAAATTATTTTTTGGACACATGTATCGGACGCACTCCAAAAATGAAATTGCCGCAAGAACCACGTGGTAGCTGTGCGGTAACTCCATTTTGGCGCACATTGGGTGCACGTACACGCTTATGCGGCTTAGTAACATAGTAACATAGTAAATGACGGCAGAAAAGACCTGCATGGTCCATCCAGTCTGCCCAACAAGATAAACTCATATGTGCTACTTTTTGTGAATACCTTACCTTGATTTGTACCTGTGCTTTTCAGGGCACAGACCGTGTAAATCTGCCCAGCACTATCCCCGCCTCCCGCCACCGGCTCTGCCACCCACTCTCAGCTAAGCTCCTTAGGATCCATTCCTTCTGAACAGGATTCCTTTATGTTTATCCCACGCGTGTTTGAATTCTGTTACCGTTTTCATTTCCACCACCTCCCGCGGAAGGGTATTCCAAGCATCCACTACTCTCTCCGTGGCCCCTCAGTCAGGTTCCCATGGGCATAACAGAGAGCAAACACTTTGTGGCCTCTGTCAAACTTCTCTCTATCTACAAACTCTGCTACATGCTTTGCCACTGATTTGTGACTAAGAAAGAGAACATTTCTCAGTGCTTAAAAGTTACTATTTTTTCTTGTTTTTACATGGCTTAAGTAATTTGCAGCCCTAAGCTCCTAGAAGTGTATCAGTGGCAATGGCTGAGGTGTTACGTTTTCTTAGGGAAACCAGTGTCCATTTTCCCAGAAGAGCTCAGTAATGAAGAACTGAAGACCTCGACTGGATAATGCTCTTGGATATTAGCAGCTTTAGCTTGTCAAGGTAGATGAGTTTTAAATCACAGCCTTCAGAAAGGTAACCCTAGTTTTTTTTATCGAGATGGACAAGGCTTCTCTTGGAGTTCATATCAGCTAAAGATCAGGTGGAGTATTAGCAGCTGTTAACTGGGGGACAGATGAATTTTTATGGTAACTATTCATCACCTAACCACTGGATTTCCGCAGCAGTGGTTGGTGGGAAATTCTGAATCCTCTGCAGATTTATTTGAACATACTGAACTTTGCTTTCGGAGAAAAGACAGTTTGATTCACCCCCATGGTTTTGACATTTGATATGGGTAGATCTTTGGGATATAGGGCTAGATTCTATAAATGGTGCTGAAAACAATCATCGCTGAAAAAAACTGCTGAGCGCTATTCTGTAAACCTCGTTATAGAACAGTGCTTAAGTCCCAGGGGTTGCACTTAAATTTAGGTGCATCCATTTGCACCAATGAAAATATGGTGCAAATTCACGCTTAAATTTAGGCATGGAACCTCCTTATTTTATAATTGCATGTTTAACCAAAAACCACGCCCACGGTCCACCCCAAACTGCCCATGACCATTCCATTTCTGCAACCCCTTTTTTGGGGATGCACATAAAATTTAGGCGCAGATTGCGTGCCTAAATTTGCACACATACATTTTCATTGATTCCAATTAGTGTCTATAATAGCTTGTTAAAAAGCCAATTATTGGTGCTAATTGGCTAATTATTTAATTAATATGTGTGCGAATCTCAAAGCGCCCTTTATAGAATTAGGGAGATAACGTTTTTAAAAAACAGTGTCGAGATTATAGTTAGCAGTGTTACATCATGAAGGAGATTTTAAATCCATTAATATGTTTATATTGGCATTACATGTATAAGTAATGATTTTACACAGATTTAAAGGGGGTTTGTTCTGGGTATGGATGGAGAGGACCTTGAAAATATGTTGTCTATAATGTATTTTGCAATGGCAAATACAGGCATACAAAAAGTTTCACCAGTAAAATTTCATAGTAACATAGTAGATGACGGCAGAAAAAGACCTGCACGGTCCATCCAGTCTGCCCAACAAGATAACTCATATTTGCTACTTTTTGTGTATACCCTACTTTGATTTGAACCTGTGCTCTTCAGGGCATAGACCGTATAAGTCTGCCCAGCACTATCCCCGCCTCTCAACCACCATCCTCGCCTCCCAACCACCAGCCCTGCCTCCCAACCACCGGCTCTGGCACAGACCATACAAGTCTGCCCAGCACTATCCCCGCCTCTCAACCACCATCCTCGCCTCCCAAACACCAGTCCTGCTTCCCACCACCGGCTCTGGAACAGACCGTATCAGTCTGCCCAGCACTATCCCCGTCTCCCAACCACCAGCCCCGCCTCCCGATCTTGACTAGGCTCCTGAGGATCCATTCCTTCGGCACAGGATTCCTTTATGCTTATCCAACGCATGTTTGAATTCCGTTACCATTTTCATTTCCACCACCTCCCGCGGGAGGGCATTCCAAGCATCCACTACTCTCTCCGTGAAAAAATACTTCCTGACATTTTTCTTGAGTCTGCCCCCCTTCAATCTCATTTCATGTCCTCTCATTCTACCATCTTCCCATCTCCGGAAAAGGTTCATTTGCGGATTAATACCTTTCAAATATTTGAACGTCTGTATCATATCACCCCTGTTTCTCCTTTCCTCCAGAGTATACATATTTAGTTCAGCAAGTCTCTCCTCATACGTGCAGGACGTCAGGCTCACAGAAACAGAAGCCTGCGCAGCCGCGTTGCTGATCTGCAAGGGCAGGCTTCTACATGGAATGTTGCTAGTGGAATAGCAACATTAACATTCCATGTAGAATCTCAAATAGTAGCAACATTCCATGTAGAATCTGAAATAGGGAAAGGGAACTGGGACTTGATATACCGCCTTTCTGTGGTATTTTGCAACTACATTCAAAGCGGTTTACATATATTCAGGTACTTATTTTGTACCAGGGGCAATGGAGGGTTAAGTGACTTGCCCAGAGTCACAAGGAGCTGCAGTGGGAATCGAACTCAGTTCCCCACGATCAAAGTCCACTGCACTAACCACTAGGCTACTCCTCCACTCACTGGAATAAGGCTCTAACCCCCGGATTCTATATAGTGTGCCTAGCAGTCTGCACTAAAATCCAAGTGTATTCTATAACACTTAACTTAATTGGCTTAACAAGCTAATCAGCGTTGATAACAACACTTAACAAGCAATAATGAGCACTAATTGTCAGTAATTAGAATTTATGCACACAACTCGCTAAGTGTATTCTAGAACGCAATACGCCTAACGTCTAATGTGTGCAGGCAAAAAGGGGTGTGGTTATGGGTGAGGAAATGGGTGTTTAATGGGCGTTCCATAATTTACGCACATAGTTCTAGAATATGGCCCAGTGCGCCTAAATCTAAGTGCTGGAATTTATGCCATGTTTTCATTAGTGTAAATGGATGCACTGAGTTTTAGGCGCTGGGATATCAACTAAGCATATTTTATATACCTTGCCTAAATCTAGGCGCTGCTTATAGAATACGCTTAGGCGGAAATGTTTTCCAAGCAGATGTTTTAGGAACCATATACAGAATCCCCCCTAAATGCTAATCTATATAAGACACAAGCCCATTATAGAATGCCGCGTGGCACCATTTACAGAATTGCCCCCATTCTGTATGTGCCCGCAGACTTTATAAAATACTAGCCGTTTAGCCCATTAAAACGGGCGAGATTTTTGTTTTGCAAAATTCCTCTGTCCCCTGCCCTCTCCCCTCCCCTCCATCCATGTGCATCTCCTTCCTGTCTTCCCTCTCCTCCATCCATGTCCAGCATTTCTCCCGTCCTCCTCTCCATCCATCTATGTCCATTAGCTCTCCTCTCTCCCCTGCTCTCCCCACCCATGGCCAGCAATTCTCTTTTACCCCATGTTCTTCCCTCTCATTCTTACCCCCTGTCCTCCCCTGTCATTCAAATCCAGTTATTTTCCTCTATCCCCTTCCCTCTCCTCTGTCCCCTCCCCTCCATCCATCCATCCATGTGCATCTTCCTGTCTTCCCTCACCTGCATCCATGTCCAGCATTTCTCCTGCCCTCCCCCCCCCCCGAGGTCGCTGCCGCCCCTCCCCCCCGGGATCGCCGCCGGCCCCCCTCCACCCGGGCCGGGGGCTCTCCTCTCCATTGAGCTTACAGCGCCTCACCTCCGAAACCGCAGAAGGCAGATTGCCTCCCATCGGCCTTCCTTCCCTGCCTGTGTCCCGCCTTCATGTGATGTAACGTCGACGAGGGCAGGACACAGGCAGGGAAGGAAGGCCGACGGGAGGCGATCTGCCTGCTGCGGTTTTGGCGCTGTAAGTTCAATGGAGAGGAGAGGGCCCGGCCCGGGTGGAGGGGGTGCCGGCGGTGACCTCGGAGGGGGGGGGGAGCGGTAGCGACCTCGGCGGTTCCCTCCTTCCCCTTCCGTGTTCCAGGTCCACTCCTCAGTGCAGCAATTCTTTCCCTCTCTGTTCCGTCCTCTGACGTCATCACGTCTTGACGCGGGGGTGGGACAGAGAGGGAAGTCTCTACTGCGCATTTGCGGGTGAGTCGGTCACTTGCCATTTATATGTTTGATGCACGTGCATGACAAATTCACCTCCAATGTACTGAAACGAAGGCTTTGTAAACACGTGTACAGAGATTGAATTGAAGTACATACATTGTTTTCCATGCACTTAAGGGTCCTTAGGCACCCTAGCATTTTTAGCACGTGCTAACGATTAGCACGTGCTAAACGCTAGATATATACGGGCATCTCTAACGATTAGAATGCACTTATTTTTAGCCTGCGCTAAAAACGCTAGTGCGCCTTTGTAAAAAGACCCCTTGGTTTTTCCATGCATTTGTAATTGCAGAACTTTATTAAAACCCTTTTTCACATGTGAAACAGGCTTTTCTCATGGGGAAAAGTCACCCTCACAAGGCCCTGAGTAATGCTGCTATTTTTGAACATGTTTTTTTCTTTCTTGTAAATTGGCTGATCCTGACATGTGGTGGAACGTGTTGTGTACTATGGTACATATTGGTATGAGGCACTGGCAGCCAAGAAGTGTAAAGTCACTTTCTGAAAACTTGAAAATCTATTGAGCAACTGGTATCAGTTTGATGGACGGTGATGGATGTATGAAGGCTTTACATTATAAAAAGGCGCAAGGAGGGTGGGAAATTGGGTCTCTTTTCCTGTATATTTACTTTACTCTAACACGGCAAAAAACAAAAACAAAAAACAACTAAATGCAAAATGTAAAATGGCTATTTTCACTATATCCTGCCAAATACACTTTTTTCGTGTCTTATTATGTATTTTACAAAAGGTTCTGCATTCAGTGAGCCTTCTGTAAAATACAGTACAAATTTTGAGTGTCCCAATCTGCCCAGATGTATATGGAAACAAAACCCCTAGCTGAAGTATAGCGAGACTACTGCTAGGGGTCAATGGTGCCATTATGGAAGAAGAATCAGTGAGGGCATAAGCAACTGGGGATCACTCCTGCCCTCATCACTAGACACCAAGGATTTAAACTAATGTAGGCTGGGGGGAGAGGGGCAGATCCAGAGGAGAGGTTACTAACTTACGGTGTCTTTGGTTAGGGGGAGGGGATGATTGCAGGTGGAGTTGGCCACTAGGGGGGCTCTGGTTGGAGTGGCACAAGGGGGTCCTTAAATTGGGGGGAAACCCAAGAGGGTTTTTTTTTCAGTCTGAGGGGCACTCTGGCCACTACTATTGAGGAAGGATGCCAGGCCCTTTAAGACAAGGCTGGAAGCTGTGGGACACGGCTTGGCAGCCTGATGCCCCTGAGCAGTAACATGTTACTAGATAACCCCTTCCCCTAGCCCTCCCCTACCTTACCCTATCCTCCAAAGCCTATATTAGTCTAAATCTCTGGTGTCTTGTGGTGAGGGCAGGAGTGATACCCAGTTTCACTGAAAACTTCTTCCATAATGGGAGCGTTGGGATACGATTTGGTGGCCAGTGTTCCTAGGCAGTAAAACTGTACTGGATATAATGTAGCTTGCAGCGTCCACCCTGTGCACACTGCATGCTGCAATACAGCATTTACAAAGTAATGAACTGCTTTACTTGCATTTGGGTGACCTAATTATTGCTGTGTTAGAATACTGTAACCAGCGTTAGACCCCTTTAACACAAGTTAAAGGGCAAATAACATGGGTTTCAAAACCACCCTTCTTAGAAGTGTACAGTATTTTATTTATTTATTTAGATTTTGCTCACACCTTTTTCAGTAGTAGCTCAAGGTGAGTTACATTCAGGTACTCTGGATATTTCTCTGCCCCATGTTGTGTTGCCTCCATTGAAATTTTAGATTCTACAGATGGAAAATGGTTGCTCCTACCTGCGACACATGCATTTCTGCATGCATTTTAGAAAACACTCCAAATCACAGATCCTTCTTTAACATGCACTGGAACTGGACATGTCCCAACCTGGATGCCTCATTTCCAATTTCAAGAAAACAGCAGAGTAATCGATCTGCAAACTCCAAGATGGAAACCAAATGAAGCAGATATGTATGTGGAAAACAATATTTAATGGATACAAGTCAATAAAAATTAGCAAGCCCAACACAGGCCGTGTTTCGCCCCACTGGGCTGCATCAGGGGCTACAAAACAAACAATCATATAACAATTAAAACAAGTATAAAAACAAATGAAAATAAAATAATAATTTCATTCCATTATCATAATTACATGCTCGGCTGATAGTCATAGAACACCATGATAATATAATCCGATATACAAAAAAATAAATTAATTAAAATACAAAATGATATTATGACGTACTTAATTACACAGATTAAATAATAAACAGGAATTAAACAATATTGATCATTTCTGCATGCATTTTAGAAAACACTCCAAATCACAGATTCTTCTTTAACATGCACTGGAATTGGACATGTCCCGACCTGGATGCCTCATTTCCAATTTCTACATTCTGTTTAAAATGGGGCTGCTAATTTCTTTCCTGTAGGATGCTCCAAAACATTTTTTTAGCAACAGTCCTCTGAGCAATACATCTTATTTCCCTGAACCTGAGAAAATACATTGCCATAGTTTTACTGGGAAGTGAGAATATTGCTTTCACAACTGAGTGAACTGCAGATGGACATGGTAAAGAAATTTATCCTTGAACGGGTTTAAGAGATATATATGACTCGGTAGTGAGGTTTATATGGTATCCTGAATATGTTGATCCAAGGGCAAGTAAAGTAATTGGTAGTGACTTTTTAAAATTGAAAGTCTCCAAGGAGGCCAATAATTTTCAGCTACAAAACAGCAGTATCAGTTTGTACTTTTTGAAAAAATGAAACCATCCTACAAATGTAATATAAAATTGGAATTGATTTATTGTGAAGTGTGTGTGTTTTCAGTTTATTGCACTGTGCTTCTGGTAAAGTAGCCTGTATGAGCATAATTTTATGCTACAGATCTAACATTTCCCACAGAGTAAAGGGAGGGATGGGAGGGAGGAATTTATTCTCAATATTTCCATAATGACTATCCATGGGATAGATGTGCATTTAGGGGGGGATTATTCTATAAGTAGACACCTTCTTTTAGGTGTGCTGATGATGCCTTTTTTCAGTGCGTTTTTTCTAGCAAAAAGGTGCCAGTACTCAAATGCCTGGCCACCCTTCAGGGGTGGGGTAATCACTGAAGAACCCACCCCACAATAGCTAGGACCCTGCAACCAGTCACAGAATTTATGACAAGGTAGAATTGGTGTGTAGAGCCTAAACTCTTTCATTAAAACTTGGGGACCATGGGTCAATTTTAGCAGACAATGGAAAATGTACCGGTACTCAGTACCCCCAAGTACCCCCTCAAAAAAGCCCTGCCTATTTTACAACGGTACCTGGGAGCCCAAGATTCCATTATAGAATACTAGCGTAGGTCAGCATCGGCGCATCTTAAATTTACATGCCTGCAGTTACACCAGCCATAGACTTACAGGGCCCAATATTCATGCTATGTAACTGGTCAGTTAAATAGCACTTAGCTGACAAAACACTAATATTCAGCACAAGATAACTGGTTATCTCCACTGAATATTAGCCGCTAGCCGGTTATGTTGTGCAACTTAGCTAGCTAAGTGCAAATATGCAGCGCTAAATCAGATAAGTTGAGCAGTTAGGATAGGTTGCGGAAGTCTCACAAGGCCGCTGCTTGAACTCTTGGCACCCATTTTGAAGCGGCGCCGGGAACAAGACAGTCTGCAGATGCACCAGTCAGGAAATAGGGGGGCTCTTTCCTACCCTGAAGAGGTCACTAGACCACCAGGGCACCATACAAAGGTAAAGGAGGGGAGGCATAGGCGGTCGGTGGCCCAACTGTTTGAGGAGGCTAAAGGGGGCAGGGTTAGGGGTGGGGCCAGGGGTGGGGCTTAAATCCATAATTGTCTGCTAACACACAGAAAAAAATAAATAAATAAAAATAAAAGTCACAATTAATACCTTTTATTAAATTTAGATATTAGATATGTCAAAGAATAAAGTGGTTGCTCAAAGCATATTCTAAGCACAATCGCTCAACTGCAAAACACTATGCACAACTTTGTGCAAAAACACACTCAGAACCTTACTGTACCATAAATATTACACTGGGCAGAACCTAATACACCAATATACCACCCATACGGAAAATGCAGACCGTCAACAATATGAAACAAGGGATCATATCATCACAATTTTCATGTAGAGCCACAAAACACCCTAATTCATGTTTAATGTGGGATAAAATGCCATAAATAAGTAAATAAATATAAACTTTTAATGTTGAGCACCTGATTCTCAAAGTGGACATATTCCAAACACTATAATGAAAATAAAATGATCTTTTCTACCTTTGTTGTCTGGTTGTCCGATTCTGCTGCTATCTGTTCTCAGTGCAGGTCAGGAACAGGGTTGCCAGGTGGAAAAATTTTTTCCCACCCAAAGGAGCCCAAATCCAGCCCAAAACCCGCCCAAACTCAAACCCCGCCCCTGACACCCCCACCCCCGCGTCATCACCCCCGCCCCCGCCGTCATCAACCCAGCCCCCGCCGTCATCAGCCCCGCCTCCCCGTCATCAGCCCCGCCTCCCCGTCATCAGCCCCGCCTCCCCCGTCATCGGCCCCGCCCAAAATGTCACTAACCCTGCCCAAAACGTCGCTAACCCCGCCCCCACGGCCGAAAAGAACGCCTAAAAAAACGCCCAAAAGACACAAAAGAAGCCCAAAAAACCGCAACCCGCCGCGGGCAAAAATTTCCTGCGGCGGGTTGCGGAAAACCGCCCAATTGGGCGGTAAAACCACCCACCTGGCAACACTGGTCAGGAAGTCATCCTCCTTAAATATCTCCCTGGCAACCCAGCCAACCCCCCCTCCCCCTGCTCTCCCAGCAGTAAGGTAAACAAACCATAAACCAATATCTACAATTGGTTACACAAGGCTAGAGGGCTTTCACTGCAGCTCCTGCTGTGAGGATGGAGGTAAATCAACAATTTAAACCTCTCAGAGCACAGCAGGGGAGGCTTAACCTGTCCAAGCCTCTTATACCGGGCGTCTATGAGGGGAGGGGAGGATAGGTCGCCCTGAGGCCCACCTGCTTCCAGCCTGCCCATTTGTCCGCAAATCCGGACAAATTGACAAGCTGGCAAAACCCGCCCGGATGCCCAGCCATGTCATCAATGGTAACCCTAATCAGAACAAGAAACAGTCCCTAAGATTTAGAGATCTGTGGCCCAGTCCCAGAGAAGTGACTCAACAGTTAGTCGGGATAGAAGGAGAAAGATGTAGCTGGAAAGTTCCCTTGAGTGTTCAATGTGTATGAGTTAAAATGGTAAAATGGTAGAGACTATTATTAAGAACAAAATTACAGAGCATATTAAAAAGCATGGATTAATGAGACATGCAGCCTTATTTTCGAAAGTGATGGGTGCCCGGATTTCAACCCAAATAGGGAGATAGGCGCCCATCTCGCAAAGGCGCCCAAATTGGTATAATCGAAAGCCAATTTTGGGCGTCTTCAACTGCACTCCGTCGCGGGAACGAACAAAGTTGACGGAGGTGTGTCGGAGGCGTGGTGAAGGCGGGACTGGGGCGTGTTTATCGGCCGAGGAGAGATGGGCACCTTCGGCCGATAATCGAAAAAAGGCATTTTAGCGCGAATTTAGGGCACTTTTTTTGGACCCTTTTTTTTCACGAACAAGTCCCAAAAAAGTGCACTAAATGACCAGATGACCACCGGAGGGAATCGGGGATGACCACCCCTGACTCCCCCACTGGTCACTAACCCCCTCCCACCAAAAAAAAAAAACAACTTTAACAACTTTTTTTTCCAGCCTGTATGCCAGCCTCAAATGTCATACCCAGCTCCATCACAGCAGTATGCAGGTCCCTGGAGCAGTTGTTAGTGGGTGCAGTGGACTTCAGGCAGGTGGACCCAGGCCCATGTCCCCCTACCTATTACATTTGTGGTGGTAAATGGGAGACCTCCAAACAGCCCCCAAACCCCACGGTACCCACATGTAGGTGCCCCACTTCTGCCATAAGGGCTATGGTAATGGTGTAAAGTTGTGGGCAGTGGGTTTTGGGGGGGGGGGGGGACTTGAGGGGTTCAGCACCCAAAAGAAGAGAGCTGTGGATTTGGGAGGTATTTGACTTTTTTAAAATTGTTACAAGTGTCCCCTAGGGTGCCCGGTTGGTGTCCTGGCATGTGAGGGGGACCAGTGTACTACGAATCCTGGCCCCTCCCACGACCAAATGCCTTGGATTTGTTCGTTTTTGAGCTGGGTGCCTTCGGTTTCCATTATCGCTGAAAAACGAAACCGCCCAGCTCAAATCCGCACAACTTTGATGCATTTGCCGGGCACAAACCGTATTATAGAAAAAAAAAATGGGCGGCCATTTTTTCCGAAAATACGGTCTGTCCCGCCCCTTCACGTACCCGTTCTCGGACATAGACGCCCATGGAGATGGGCGTTCACGTTCGATTATGCCCCTCAAAGTCAACATGGATTTAGTGAAGGGAAATCTTGCCTCACCAATCTACTACATTTCTTTGAAGGGGTGAACAAACGTGGATAAAGGTGAGCCGGTTGATATTGTGTATCTGGATTTTCAGAAGGCGTTTGACAAAGTACCTCATGAAAGACTCCAGAGGAAATTGGAGAGTTATGGGATAGGAGGTAGTGTTCTATTGTGGATTAAAAACTGGTTAAAAGATAGAAAACAGAGAGTAGGGTTAAATGGTCAGTATTCTCAATGGAGAAGGGTAGTTAGAGGGGTTCCCCAGGGATCTGTGCTGGGACCGCTGCTTTTTAACATATTTATAAATGACCTAGAGATGGGAATAACTAGTGAGGTAATTAAATTTGCTGATGACACAAAGTTATTCAAAGTCGTTAAATCGCAGGAGGATTGTGAAAAATTACAAGACCTTGGGAGACTGGGCGTCTAAATGGCAGATGACATTTAATGTGAGCAAGTGCAACGTGATGCATGTGGGAAAGAGGAACCCGAATTATAGCTATGTCATGCGAGGTTTCACGTTAGGAGTCACGGACCAAGAAAGGGATCTAGGTGTCGTCGATGATAAGTTGAAATCTTCTGCTCAGTGTGCTGCTGTGGCTAAGAAAGCAAATAGAATGTTAGGTATTACTAGGAAAGGAATGGAAAACAAAAATGATGGTGTTATAATGCCGTTGTATCGCTCCGTGGTGCGACCGCACCTCGGATATTGTGTTCAATTCTGGTTGCTGCATCTCAAAAAAGATATAGTGGAATTAGAAAAGGTGCAGAGAAGGGCGACGAAAATGATAAAGGGGATGGGACGACAAAGGCGGTTGAGGGGAGATATGATAGAGGTCTATAAAATAATGAGTGGAGTTGAACGGGTAGATGTCAAGCATCTGTTTACGCTTTCCAAAATACTAGGACTAGGGGGCATGCGATGAAGCTACAATGTAGTAAATTTAAAACAAATCGGAGAAAATGTTTCTTCACTCAACGTGTAATTAAACTCTGGAATTCATTGCCAGAGAATGTGGTAAAGGTGGTTAGCTTAGCGGAGTTTAAAAAAGGTTTGGACAGTTTCCTAAAGGAAAAGTCCATAGACCATTATTAAATGGACTTGGGGAAAACCCACTATTTCTGGGATAAGCATTATAAAATGTTTTGTACTTTTTGGGGATCTTGCCAGGTGTTTGTGACCTGGATTGGCCACTGTTGGAAACAGGATGCTGGGCTTGATGGACCTTTGGTCTTTCCCAGTATGGCAATACTTACGAACGTACGTACTTATGTAAGACCAGAAAAGAGCAAAGCAGCTGAGAATCTTCCTTTCCCTAGCCCGTTTGTCCCCACTCGTCCCCACAGGTCCTACCTCCATCCCCGCAGGCCCTGTCTCCGTCCCCGCCCTTGCAGGTTCTGTCCCTGTCCCCGCCCCATGGGCTCTGTCCTCATCTGCAGAAGCCTTGAACACTTATGATTTTATATTTAAATATTTTTATTAAAGTATAAAAAGGAACAATATGCTGTGCAACTGTTGTGTATAAATTACAAATAGAGAACAATAATAACAATGAGCAGCTATAATAACTCTCCTTCCCACCACCACCCTCTACCCTTACAACCCCAACAATAGGTGATTTCTACTACACCAAGGAATCTTAATTTACACTGTTAAAATGTCCAGGGGTATAAAATACAACCCGTTCTATATGCCCTAGATGGGAAAAATATGCCATATGAAGCATATTAAATAAGAAGTCATCAACAATCTCAGGATTCAATCTAGCTCTCCTGTCTTCCACAGTCCTTCCGGGAATAGAAGTTGTCTTCTTAGAAGATGTGCTGGTAGCAGGATGTACAGGATCCCCCATGCAAAGTTTGCTAGTTGTGGCCAGTATGTTTGCTTGTTTTTCCAAAAAATGAAAATATCTTTGTAGGCATCACTTAAACATAAATAACAGTCCAGTTCATTAACAGGTTTCAAAGTAGAAAATAACACGGGGACAAAGTTTGCCCCCGCCCCGGTGGGCTCTGTCCCCATCCCCCACCCCGCCCCGTCCCCACCCCGTCCCCGTGGGAACTGTCCCCGTCCCCATCCCTGCAGTTACTGCGGTTCCCCATTCCTGTGTCATTCTCTAGCTGTAACATTCTTTCTACATGACCTTACCTCTAGGGGGCGGTATTCAGTGGTGGCACATACATATAGCCAGGCAATTTTCTAAGAGGCCTTTTCTATGTGTAAAATACAAAAATATTTATAAAGTTACTTTACTACATTGAAATATGCATTGGGCTAGATTCTGTATATGGTGCCAAAAAATTGATGCTGAAAAAAATTAGCATTAAGGGGTGATTCTCTATATGGCATCTATAAATTCAGTACGGAAAACATTTTTGCCTAAGCGTATTCTATAAATGTCTCCTAGATTTCAGTGCGGTATATAGAATACACTTAGTTGATACCCCAGCGCCTAAATCTACAGACATCCATTTACACCAATGAAAAAATGGCGTAAATCCTAGCATGTAGATTTAGGCACAGTGGGCCATATTCTATAACTACATGCATAAATTTTGGAACGTCCACAAAATGCCTATTTCACCGCCCATAACCACGCCCCTTTTTTTGTTGTGTATGTGTTAGAAGTTAGGCGCACTGCATTATAGATTACGCTTAGTGAGATGTATGCAAAAATTCTAATTATTGCCAATTAGTATTCATTATTGCTAGTTAAGTGCCAATTAAATTACACACATTGTTAAGAATACACTTGGAGTTCCGCACGGATCTTTACATGCACTATATATGGCTTTTTGCTAGTTGTGGAGGAGTGGCCTAGTGGTTAGAGCACCAGTCTTGCAATCCAGAGGTGGCCAGTTCAAATCCCACTGCTGCTCCTTGTGATCTTGGGCAAGTCACTTAACCCTCCATTTCCTCAGGTCAAGCTTAGATTGTGAGCCCTCCTGGGACAGAGAAATATCCAGAGTACCTGAATGTAACTCACCTTGAACTACTACTGAAAAAGGTGTGAACAAAATCTAAATAAAATATGTAGAATCCAGGGGTAAGCAGTGCTTTGAGGGTAGGTTTACTGAGGTGCATTACCATTTTTAATACACCTTTAAAGTTAAGGCATGTTAAACGCTAATGCGCCAATATATTCCTTTCGGTGCATTAGTGTTTAACAAGTGTCAACCATTAACACACATAGCAAACCTTAGTAAACATACACCTCAGTTTGACACCGTTTATAGGATAACATTTAGAGCTGGGATCCACGACTACTTTTAGGCGTGACCATTTACACCAACTGAACCCTGGTGTAAATCCTCACGCCTAAATTAGGTACAGATCCCTCTTATTCTATAAAACCACACATGGTCATGCCCCCTTTTTTGATCCATGTGTAAAATTTACGCTCGGATATGAGCTCGTAAATTTATGCGCATAGATGCTAATGCCAATTAGCACTAATCATTGATTGTTGGGGCCCAGTTATCGGTGCTAATTGGATCATTATTCAATTAAAATTGTGCACGCAATTTAAAGTGCCATTTATGGAATCCGGGGGGGGGGGGGATTTTGTAAAATACATTGCAGCTCGGTCCCTGACCCCTGGGAATGCCTGCAATTGGGTGTAATCTCGTCAACAAGCGTACTTATATGTTCATATTGAACCGTGCTTTATGAGTCATTTTCCATCTATATAAAATGTGCTTTACATGTGGAAAATGCTGTACAGATTAGCTCTGAGAGTTTCTAAATGATACTCCTAAAGGTTTTGTCAATGTAAACCTTCTAAGTTTAAACCGTCAAAAATAGAATTACCATTTTTTTAAAGTAGTTCGGGACAGCTGAGTACTAAAGGATAAACAATACAGGACTGATCTGGGAAATAAAAATTGCATTATATGCATCTTTCTAATAAGCTCTCTAAATCTTAATACAGACTGGTCCTGCAGGTGAGGTGCTCCTGCACTCATCCATATTCAAAACACCTCTGAAATCTCAAACACTACGCAGCTGATGCAGACTTGAGGGCCCTTTTACTAAAGGGCCTTAGGTTTTCCACTAACTACGTGGTAACAGCAAGGATTAATGTGCGATAAGTGTAAAGGCCGTGCAGCAACTGTTGGGGTGTCAGGGGTAGCCCAAGGCATTCTGCTGTTCGAGGCAGGAATGAGCTGCCGCCCTTGTCCCCGCACTAGCCACAGTCTGGCATCTTCCCCTTCCCTCTTCAATCCTCTTCCTTGCATTTACCATATTTTCTTCTTTTCCAAAAGGCAGCAGTGGCGGTAGCAGCGGCGGCGGCGATTCCCATAGGCTGCTCTACCACGATGTCGCTGACACTGGCCTCTTTGATCTACTGCATCAAGAGGTGGGCCACAGTAGGGAGAAGAGGCCGGTGCCAGCAGCAGGGCAGCCTATGGGAATCTCTGTTGCTGCTGCTGCCACTACCGCCTTAGGAGAAGATCTAGCTTCAGGGGATCCCTCTATGGCAATGAGCAGCTCACCATCCTTCCTGAAGGCCGGACACTCCCCCATCAGTGATTCACTTCTAAGTCGCAGAGCAGCTGTCCCCTCTTCGGGACTAAAGGGAAACCCCTTTAACACTGTGTGCAGCTGGACTCACGGGTTTCACCATCAAAGTTGGGAGTACCTTGGAACCTGCCACAGAAGCTCCAAGCTCCTGCAAAGTAGTCTGCTGCTGAGTGGGAAACTGAACAGGAACAGAGGGATACACTTTGGTTTTTCCTCTTTGAGTTTAATTACAAAAATTGAAGTAAGTAGAGATAGTGATCTGAAAGTTAATAGTAGGGAGGGGTGCAAGGTTGAAGGTTTGTCTAGCTTGCCCAGTACCTTTGCAGTGGCTCTGTTTGGGTGATGTGCACTTGAGAAAGTTAGAATCTGCTTATTTATTCTTTAATCACCAGCTTCATCGGGTCTCCTAAACAGAACTCCAGGTCCTTTAATTCTGTACAAATCAATACAAAAAGAGATAGAAACCTCAAAATCCAATTAGAGCAGAACTTAACAAGAAGATTTACGCAGACTTAATATTATAGTATGGCCAGACTTTCTCTGTCATCAACACATAGCACACCATCTGTTTCTTATCTCAAAATGTCGAGCATGATTATAATTATACTAGGTTTTAAGACTCATATTTTAACACTATTGCTTTGTAAAGTTCACGTATCTTTTCTATAAATACTATAAACTATTATTTGTAGGATACTATGAGAATACAGGAGCAGGTAAGGACTATAAAAAGAGACCATCCTGTCTAAGTAGTGGCTAGACTAACTTCTGATTTTCCTTTAGCTCTACAGCTGAAGATTCTCAGCATTGATCTTGTATTTTCTTGAATTCTACTGCTATATTTTTTGTTATTCTTCAATTTGTATACATTTTTTTTCTGCTTACAAGAAAACCAACTGCTAGTATTTCCTGTCCGATATTTAGCGCTATTTATCCGGTCAGGAATAGCTCCTGGCTGGTTAATAGCCTTCAGCTAGTTAAGCGCTAATATTCAGCATGACATAGTCGACGTGGCTGATTAGCACCAATATTCATTGACTGACTGGTTTAAGTTTAGCTACCAGATAGACCTGCTATTTACTACTACTTATCATTTCTATAGCGCTACTAGACGTACGCAGCGCTGTACACTTGAACATGAAGAGACAGTCCCTGCTCGACAGAACTTACAATCTAATTAGGACAGACAAACAGGACAAACAAGAGATAAGGGAATATTAAAGTGAGGATGATAAAATAAGGGTTCTGAACAAGTGAACAAGGGTTAGGAGTTAAAAGCAGCATCAAAAAGGTGGGCTTTTAGCTTAGATTTGAAGACGGTCAGAGATGGAGCTTGACATACCGGCTCAGGAAGTCTATTCCAGGCATATGGTGCAGCAAGATAAAAGGAACGGAGTCTGGATTTAGCAGTGGAGGAGAAGGGTGCAGATAAGAGAGATTTACCCAGTGAATGGAGTTCCCTGGGAGGAATGTAGGGAGAGATGAGAGTGGAGAGGTACTGAAGAGCTGCAGAGTGAATGCACTTATAGGTCAATAAGAGGAGTTTGAACTGTATGCAGAAACGGATAGGAAGCCAGTGAAGTGACTATTTATGCGGGTCAGTCTTTGGCCACTATAACTTACTGGTCAACCGATGAATATCAGCTTAACTGGCTATGTGCACAGCGGCCAACCCCCCCTCCCCCCCCTAGAAATTCAATGCCTAGTCACTGGATATGGCCAGGCATTGAATTTCTAGGTTTACGGCCGACTGCAGGAGGCAGCCCTGCTAACTCCCCTAGTCTGAATATCAGCCATTTCATCTCTACCACCTCCACTGGCATGTTCCATACATCATCATCATTATATTTTTCTTCTAATATTACTCCGGAGTCTAACCCCTTGGTATTTCATATCATAACTGCTTCTTGTACAGCTGCCTACCGTAGGTAAAGGACTAAATTCTATAAATTGTGCCTAAAATATCGTCACTGAAAAAAAATAGCGCTTAGCGTTATTTTATAAATGGTGCTTAAAGTTAAGTACCGCTTATAGAATAGCGCAGTGGTTCCCAAACCTGGTCCTGGAGGCACCCCAGCCAGTCAGGTTTTTGGGATATCCACAATGAATATTCATGGGAGATATCTGCATGCACTGCCTCCACTGCATGCAAATCTCTCTCATGAATATTCATTATGGATATCCCAAAAACCTGACTGGCTCGGGTGCCTCCAGGATGAAGTTTGGAAACCACTGGAATAGCGCTTAGCATCAGGAACCATGACAACATTTAGGCATGACCACTGACACCAATGAAACCTTGATGTAAACTAGGCGTGGATCCCCGTTATTCTATAGCAATGTGCATAAGAGACTCCAAACTGCCCAAAACACTGCAGCCAGACTCATATTTGGGAAAGCGAAATACGAAAGCGCCACACCCCTCGGAGAAAAACTACACTGGCTCCCACTAAAAGATCAAATTATATTCAAAACCTGTACCCTGGTTCATAAAATCATTCATGGTGAGGCCCCGATATATATGTCAGACCGCATAGACTTACCAACCAGGAACACAATAAGATCATCACGCACATTCCTGAACCTCCATTACCCCAGTTGCAAAGGACCTAAATTATAAATCAATATATATGCGTCTAGCTTCTCCTACATCAGCACGCAACTATGGAATGCACTACCAAAGGCCATCAAAACAACGCACGACTTGGTAACCTTCCGGAAATTACTAAAGGCCAACCTGTTCAAAAAGACTTATCATAATGATCCTTCATAAGTGACCTGATATCAAAACTCAACCAGACCAAGTTATCTGAACTCTTTTTTTACCTGTTTACCTAAACCAGCTTGTCACCAATGAATGTTACGCACCACCCTTGATCTCTAATGTCTGAAATGAACTGTATATCTACTTACTTATAATTTATTTTTATCATTTGCTGTACTTCAAATATAGTACTTTGTATTTCTCATTCCGGAAATAGCCATTGCCATTACGGCATAATGTAAGCCACATTGAGCCTGCAAATAGGTGGGAAAATGTGGGCTACAAATGCAACAAATAAATAAATAAATAAATAAATCGTGAGACCGCCCCTGATCCATGGCACACCCTTTTTGGACCCGCACGCAGATCCCGTGCCTAAATTTACACACATATTTTAATTAAATCCAATTAGCATCAACAATTGCTTGTTAAGAAGCCAATTATTGGCGCTAACTGGCTCATTCAATTAAGTTGTGTGTGCAAATTGGGCACAAGCTCAGATCTGCGCACGCATGTTTTAGCCACTTTTATAGAATTTGGGATTTATTGGCTGTAATTCATTTTGAATGGGTTTAAAATCGGCATCATGTGCATGTGGGAAAGGAACAAAAACTAAGAGGGGTTTGTCAGAAGCTGGAAGAGCCATCTCACGAACAGCTTTCCAAAAGAACGAGAGCTGCAAAAAGAAAACCAAAGACTACCACCTCATTCCTGTCATCTATAGTAAAGGTTTTGTGAACAGTTGAGTCAGACAAAAATCCTTTGTCTATTGTTAGAGACAACTGTGTTCTGCCTGTTCTCATTAAACTTACATGGCTTATTATATAATTCATGATTTTAAGCCATTGAACTCTCAAAGTCTAATTTTCTAAGCTAACCCTACCTGTATTGTAGTGGACCTGAACTTCAACTCAGTCTGTTTCTAGACATATGAATAGAAAGTTAACATAAAGTATGGGCTTTTCATCCCCTTTTCTGCTGATAATGTTGTCAATAGATTATAGACTGTGTGAAAGATGCAGACAAAAAATATGAAAAGTCCTGATTTCATCTTGATTTTTTTCATTTTGTGCCTATGTAAACATCTTTTTCACAATTAATGATTTACTTTCTTGTATTCCACTTGACATTCTGCTATTCCCAGAAAGGCACAAACCCCCCTATTTCTATAAAGTTGTGCATGCAATTTATAGAATAGGAGGATCAGTTAGGCATGTTACTTCATTAACCAATGAGCTGCTAATTGGTGTAAATGATGAGTGCTCAGATTCTAGAGTGTGCAATAATAAAGTGGCCACTCTTATCTCTCCCTACACTCCTCTCCGGGAACTCCGTTAACTGGGTAAATCTCTCTTAACTGCACCCTTCTCCTCCACCGCCAATTCCAGACTCCATTCCTTTTATCTTGCTGCACCATATGCCTGGAATAGACTTCCTGAGCCGGTACTTCAAGCTCCATCTCTGGCCGTCATCAAATCTAGGCTAAAAGCCCACCTTTTTGATGCTGCTTTTAACTCCTAACCCTTGCTCACTTCTTCAGTACCCATATTTTATCATTCCCACCTTAGTAATTCCCTTACCTCTTATTTGTCCTGTTTGTCTATCCTAATTACATTGTAAGCTTTGTTGAGCAGGGACTGTCTCTTCATGTTGAAATGTACAGCGGTGCATACGTCTAGTAGCGCTATAGAAATGATGAGTAGTAGTAGTAGCTTAGTAAAAGGACCCTACAGGTTGTAGAATAATTGCAGTTATGTGCAGAACTGCCAACAGTTAGGCAAAAGCATTTACACCAGCCATTGAACTAACATAACTGCTTGCACCTAAAGTTAGATGCGTAAATGAGGTCTTACGCTAGTATTCTATAAGGGCAACTATGTGCACTAATGCCATTATGGAATCTGTGCTCAGCATGCGGCATCCTGGTGCCCAACGTTAGGCAACCTTTTGAGAATTACCCCTAAACCTGCAAATTCTATATAGAGTTGCAATGCACAAATCTGGGTGTATTCTGATTTACACGTGCAACTCAATTGATTAACAAGCCAATCAGCGCTGATAATTGGATGTTAACAAGCAATTATTGGCACTAATTAGAATTTGCGTGCACTACTCGCTGATCGTATTCTATAAAGTTGTCCAAGTAAATTCTATCGCGTGGATCTCAAAAGTGGATGTGGCCATGGAAGGCGTATAGGCAGGTTGTGGACATTCCTAAAATTTACGCGGTGTTATTCATTTGTTTCCCACATTTTCCCACCTATTTGCAGGCTCAATGTGGCTTACATGGTACCGCAACGACGTTTGCCAGTTGCGGTATGAACAAATACAGGTGTTATTGTGGTAGAAGAAGGTTCGTGTTTGGTAGATACATTGGGGAAGTTAGGGAGGGGGGATGAGGGTTAAGGTATGTCCATTACAGTCTTTGGCTTTGCAGTGTCGCAGGAACTTAGGTTTTTATGTTGGGTCGGTGGGGTATGCCTTTTGAAAAGGTTTGTTTTTAGTTCTTTCCAGAAACTTAGGTGGTCGTTCGTTGTTTTTATTATCTTTGGTAGAGCGTTCCATAGTTGTGCGCTTCAGTAAGAAAAGTTGTATGCATAAGTTAATTTCTATTTGAGTCCTTTAGTACTTGTGTAGTGGAGATTTAGGTAAGTTCGTGCTGATCTTGTTGTGTTTCTGGTTGGTAGGTCTATGAGGTCTGTCATGTATCCTGGGGCTTCGCCATATATAATTTTATGAACCATGGTACAGACCTTAAAAGCAATGTGTTCTTTGATTATAGAATAACCTGTTTCATGCCTAAGCTTAGGTATGGGCATTTACACTAGCTTTTCATTGGTGTAAATGGCTGAGCCTAAAATTTAGTCACGTGGACAGCGCTACACGTATTCTATAAACCACACCTGTTAGGTGCGGTTTATAGAATACATGTAGGCACATTTTCCATCTGTGCCGATTTTTTCAGCATCAAATATAGAATCTTGCCCAAAATGGATTCCTGGGAGCAAATGTTTGTGCATAAATCCTGGTTTATCTGCAGAGAAAGTCTATAATAAAATTCTCAGAGCTTATGGGCTAGATTTTCTTTATGGCGCCTGAGGTAAAAACAAAATACGCTTAGGCGTATCCTGTAAATTACACCAGGGTTCATTCAATCTCTGTCGTTTAGTATGAGAAAGCCAGCTAAAAGCTAGATCACACTTGGAGTAAGAGGGACGCCCTGCTCCCACTGTGCAGAGTATGCAGGAACGTTTTTTCCTATTTGTGCGTGGACTTAGTCCCGTTTGCTGTGCTTTAAACCCTCTCTTTGTTGTTTGAAAAAGGAGTAACGTGATCATGTTTAGTTAACCTATACGGCATATGTATTACGGAAGTTTGCACAATTTGCAACGACTGAATACACACCGCAGGTAGCCCTACATATCTAACATTGCAGTAGTAGAGAATGTTTGAGCCTACCTGGGTAGGAAGTATGCATAAACCATAAAGCTGTATGTCTCTGTTGATCACCCCACCCCTCACCTATCCACACCCACCCTGTTAGAATATCAATGATATGCTTTGATGTCCCCATGCATACCTCCGACCCACCCCCATCCTCCCACCCTGTCAGACTGTCATAGTAATGCTTGAATGTTTTCACTTATATACACTGTCAGCTAGCACATTTGCTTATTTCCGATCTGACGAACAAGGGCAACCTTCGAAAGCTAATCAAGAAATGTATTAAGTTATGTCCAATAAAAAAGGTATCATCTTATTTTCTTTTCCATGTTTTATTTTGTTTGATTTCTATTGATTACTACATGAGTAAAATGGCAATTTTTCTATTTCCAGCATTAATGACCACACTCTAATTTTCCCATTAGTGCATGGTCATTAGCACATGAGAACTCATTCTACAAGGCCAGTCCACTTAATCTATATCTAATGCCTCTTCAGTATTGCCTAAAAGCTGTTGCCCAGTGGCTCTTAGACTGTCGCCTTGTTCTAAACTGCGACAAGACGTCAGCCTGTTGCTTCTTGACTCTAGTCTCTCTTTTGAACCTCAGGTATCTGCGCTTTGTAAGTCAGTTTTTCTTGATGCGTCAATTACAGTCGGTCTTCTCACTTTTTGACCATGATACATCTCACTTGTTAATCTTATCTTTGTCTATGACAAGATTAGGTTATTGCAATATTGTTTATTTGGGGATTTCTAAGTCTTTGCTTAAGAGGCTTCAGTCCTTGCAAAATACAGCCATTCATCTTATCATTTTATGGAAATCTGATCACGTCACGCCCATCTTGAAGAATGACCATTGGTTACCACATTCAGTTTAAAGCTCTGCTCCTGACTTTTAAGGCTTACCGTCAAGTTACACCTCCCTATCTGTCATTATTGACTTCCCTTGGTCCTGCGCTCTATTAATGACCATCATTTGATTCTGCCAGGGCCCTGCATGGCTCAAATGGAGATAACCCATCAAGGCACGTTTTTCTTTGTTGCCCCTCATTTATGGAATTCTGTGCCTCTTACTTTATGTAGTGAACCTATGTAACCCTTTAGTGTCCAATGTTCCCATCAATCTGTTCCCATATGGCTTATAACATTGGACACTAAAGGTTAAAGAAATTTAAATCCTTTCTCAAAGCCTGGCTGTTTCAGCAAGCCTACGAATGCGTGTGACATCCGGTGTAATGGGATGCTAATTTCTGACTATGAGTACCTCTGGTTGTGTATGTTTTATGTGCCTGGTTTCTTTCTTATGTTCTATTGTAGTTCCCTTTTTTGTTGTTGTTGTTTTATTGGTTTGTTAACCGCTTTGCCTTGTCTGTAAGATAAAGCGGTATATAGAGCATCAAATAAATAAATATATACACATACCTATTTTGTAGGTGGAAAGGGCTCACGTGCTAACCAAGCACTGATTGGTTAGTGTGTGGCAATGTAGCTGCACGAACTGATTAGCGCAGAACACGCCTACTCTCTGCTGCTGACCCGCCCCCAGCACTTAAAAATAAAGTTTCTTTTTTAGCACATGGGAAATGTGCACACATGCAAAAATTACTGCAGGAGCCTGAGCGCACCCCATGTTAAGCAATTTTTTGCTGCAGTGAGCTCACGTTAATTCTTAGCACAGCTTAGTAAAAGGGCCCCTATGTATACACTTTATAAAATATGCATGTAAATTACACCAGCTTAGCTTTCAAGCAGCTGTAAAATGTCCATGGGTGCATTCACCCACGATTATTGCATTTTTCAAAGGTGAAAATGCATTGGTGCCCATGTTGGCTTTATAAAATACCTCAGAATAAGTGCCAGCTTGGACCCCTGTAATGAAATTACCTTCCAGAAATATAATCATACATTAAAAAACTGCTATAAAACATAACGTAACAATACAGAGGAGGCCATTTTGGAAGAGAAAAATGGCATCTCCGAAAATATAAATACTGGTATTTGTTCATGTGCATTTTTAATTTCTATTTCCATTTTATTAATCATCTCTGAGAACAGACCTGAATCGATTTACATACACATGGCATAACTGTGTAAATACTGATTTTACAATGCTATTATTTATAGATTTTGAAGGGGTTATATTCTGTGAATGGTTTGAGGAATTCAAAAAATGTTACATGTATTTCTCTTTTTACAATGGACAATGAGGCAGGTACAAGTGTCAGCTACCTGTCTGTCTGAATCTGGGGTTTCAGCTAGTGACTGAGAGAATAACACCACCTCAAAATGTTTAAAAAAAAAAAGAAGCTTATTTCACTCAGTTCTTATGCCTTCTCTCTTCTTCCCCCATAGGCTGTGATTGGAAATGCGTCTAGAACAGTTTAGGGACTTCAAACTCACTGTTTCAGACTAGCCTTTTCGAAATCATGACTGGTTCATATAGTCAGAAGGGATGCCAGCATGAATGTATTTTATTTTAACTATTGTACTTACTGTTTGTGTTCTACTTATATCTTTTATATTATGTTTATTAATTTGAGAACATTTTGTGCTGAGCCGATTCTGTAAACCACTTTGATGTGGAGTTTCCTAGATATCATTGGAAATAAAATAAATAGGGTCTTCGTGTACATGGAATCTTGTGAAATCTGACACTTACAAACGCGAGGGCCGGCAAATAGACACAAATGTTGCTAGATTATCAACATTTACACAAGTATTTAGATGTACAAAACCCTGAACGAGGCCACTAAATTTTTCAACATATAGTTATGTGAAATTGATGTTCTTGCTCGATGTACCAGCCAATACACGTGTATTTGCTAGTATCCTAATGTATATTTTTACAGAAGTCTCCACATGAAGCAGAAATATTTATAAAATAAAGAAATTATGAACACCTCAACTGGACATTCCAATTCATACCTAGAATCCAATGCAAAGCACGGATTATCATCTCAGACCCCAAAACAAAACAGGGAGTAATCCTTAGCATCAGAGAAATATTCACATCTAAGTTAACACACACCTTTTAGAGCTCATCAATGGTCAAACACTTAAAACCTCTTTTAGATCTCATTAGTGGTCAATAAACACTTAAAACAGCGTGTTAATGGCCCCTTAAATCACAATGAATGCTTGAAATGCTTAATGGACCATTTGTGAATATCATTTTTTCTGTGTTGCCATATGACTAAACCTTTTTTAAACAGCAATACCAAATTGGAGATTCCTGCTGCTAAGGAACCAACCTGTCCTGAAACTGGAAGTTACGTGCCCTGCCACAATTCAGCTCTACATATGCATTTTAGTATGTGGTTAAGTGGAAAGCTGTGATTAATTTCTTTGGGAAACAAGAAAGATCCGTTTCACACAGGAGATGGGGAGAATTATTGCACTACTTATAGCTGCTCAGATCCATGAGGCAGGTAGAACAAATAAACAGCAAGGGCATCAGGTCTTCAGATATTTTTAGAACTCATTATTGGTAGTTTTCCTCTCAGGGGAGTATTTTCCCTGGCATCAGTGGAAAACAAAATAAAGAGCAGGCGCCTTATTCAGACAGGGATTCCGTCCCTAATTGTGCGGCAGTGATGTAAGGCACAAACCTGGCCAGCAGTACCAAGGTTTGGTAAAGTGGTGCAGAGTGCTGTATTCTGTCTTAGACTATTTTGCACATCATTACATTCCTAAGTGTTCCCAATGAGTTTGCATTAAAGATTAGGGGCCTTGTTTTCAAAAGAGTTTTGCAGCAGATGGAGCAGACAAGGGAAAACGGTTTGAAAACCAAGCCAGGGAACCGGGTTAAGACAGCCAAAATAGTCTACAAAGTACCTTTCAGATAACCATTGTGAATATATTATCAAAATGGAAACAAAGGAACTGATGCACAAAGCTTACTGTGGTTGCAGCATTTGCTTTAGACCGGTTGTATCATATGTTATGTAGCATCTAATGCACAAAGGGGTCTTGTGTGGCTTTAACCATGTGCTGTAGCAGCTGCCAAGAATCTTATGCAAATGTATTGCAATGAGCTCATTAGTATTATAATGAGCATTCCGTGTGATGCACAGAAAGGAGTGCCTACCTTTAATGTGCTAGATTTTACGGCAGGCCAGGAGCTGTCACAGAGGAGCCCTCCTCATCCACGCTGGCAACTCTGGAGCTGACCTTCTGTCCAGTTCCCTTGTCTCTCTAGCCTCTGTCTCCCGATCAAACCCCCCCCCCCCCCCAGCCTGGTGCAGGGAACCCTCTGCTTCTTCCGGCGCTCTGCTGACCTTTACCTTCTCAGGGAATAAATACAGTAGTCACTGTAGTGCTTTCAAATTTATATTCGAATGACAGTCTGGGTTAGTGTTACCATATGTCCGGATTTACCCGGACATGTCCTCTTTTTGAGGACATGTTTGGGCGTCCGGACGGGTTTTCCCAGTCCGCCTGTTTGTCCGGATTTCTGGACAAACGGGCGGGCGGCGGGCCTATCCTAGCCTCCCCTTCCCTTACTTACTATCTACTGCCCTGGTGGTCTAGTGACCTCTTCGGGGCAGGAAAGAGCCCCCTCTTTCCTGCCCGGAGCGCTGCTCTTGCCCTGCATCCTGTTGCTGTGACGGTCTCGGGATTCAAAATGGCCACGGAGAGTTGAAGCGGCCTCGTGAGACTTCAACTATCGATGGCCATTTTGAATCCCGAGACCGTCACAGCAACAGGATGCAGGGCAAGGACAGAGCTCCGGGCAGGAAAGAGGGGATTCTTTCTTGCCCCGAAGAGGTCACTAGACCACCAGGGCAGTAGATAGTAAGGGGAGGGGAGGTGACCCGGGGAAGGGGAGGTGACGGGGGGGCAGGGGAATATGTGACAGAGGGCGGGGTGAGGATCAAAAGGGGCGGGGTATGTCCTCTTTTTGAGAGGACAAAATATGGTAACCCTAGCCTGGGTAAGTTTCATGTCCAACAGATTCATCTGGCTACTGTGTGTAAAACCGGTCAGCGTAACTCACATTTCGTGAGTGCAGGAGGTCTTTCCCTCCCTCCTTCCCCGTGTCCTGGGTGCTTCCAGGGACCAATGCACAAAGGTCAGTCAGTGCCAATAATTACCACTTAAACAAATATTGACACTAATTGGAATTAATTAGAATTTACGTGCAAGCTGTCTAAGCGTATTCTGTAACGTGATGCATGTAAATTATAAGTCACATAGTTGGAAAGGGGCCATGGGCCATGGGTGTGGAATGGGCGAGTTGTGGATGTTTCACAAATCTATGCACATTGTTACAGAATACACCTGGTATGCACCTAATTCAGCCATCAGGATTTACACCAAGTTTTACTTGGCGTAACTGCTTGCAACTAAATTTAGTTGCATGGATGGGCAGAAATTTAGGCTTACTTTATAGAATATGCCTAGGTGTATTTTTTTCGTGCATGGATTTTTCAGGTGCCCTTTATAGAATCTAGCCCTGAATGCATAACCTCTTAGTCTCCCAAGCTCCTTCTACGTATTCTCAGAATTTGCATGTGATTTAACAACTCGGAATACATTTTGACCACCTCATTCATTATTCTCATTTCCAGATAATTTGTGCCCTTTATAGAATCTGGCCCTGAATGCATAACCTCTTAGTCTCCCAAGCCCCTTCTAAGTTTTCTCAGAATTTGCATGTGATTTAACAACTCGGAATACATTTTGACCACCTCATTCATTATTCTCATTTCCAGATAATTTGTAAACATGTTAAAAAGCACTGGCCCTCATATGGATTCCTGTGGTACTCCACTATTCCACAGCAAGAAGACATAAGGAGTTGACCATAGAGCACATGGGCGAGCCACAGGAACAGCACTGAAGAATCAAGGAACCATGAACTGTGTCAATAAATGGTTCGTTGATTCTTTAACACGCTTCTTGTGGCTCATCTATTTATTTGGGACTTGGGTCAAAAACTTTTTAAAAATCTAGGTACATTATATGAGCTGTCTCACCTTTATCTAGATATTTATTCTTGGCTTTTAAAAAATTATAGCAGATTGGTGATGTAATACTTCCCTTGACTAAATCCAGGTTGACTGTGTCCCATTAAAATATGTCTGTCTATATGTAATGTTCTTTATAATAGCTTCTACCATTTTGCCCATCACTAATGTCAGGCTCACCAGTCTACTGTTTCCCAGGTCACCCCTGGAACCCTTTTTAAAAATTGGTGTTACACTGGTCATCCTCTAATCTTTGATCACAACAGATGATTTTAATGATATGATGCAGATTACTAATAGTAGATCAGCAATTCTATTTTTGAGTTCTTTCAGTATTCTAGTATGTTTATGATTCGGTCCAGGTAATTTGCTGTTCTTTAGCTTGCCAATCTAGCCTATTACATCTTTCAGGTTCACCAAGATTTGTTTCAGGTCCTGTGAATCAGCATCTTCAATTATTATTTCTGGCATGGGTAGCTCCCTTAGATCTTCCTCAGTAATGACCAAAGGAAAGAACTTATTTAGTCTATCTATGGTCCTGGAGTACCCTTTTTTTTGTTACATTTGTACCCCGCGCTTTCCCACTCATGGTAGGCTCAATGCAGCTTACAGGTACTTATTTGTACCTGGGGCAATGGAGGGTTAAGTGACTTGCCCAGAGTCACAAGGAGCTGCCTGTGCCTGAAGTGAGAATCGAACTCAGTTCCCCAGGACCAAAGTCCACCACCCTAACTACTAGGCCACTCCTCCACTCCACTTTTAATCCTAATAGTCCAACTGACTGTGTGCCTCTATGGAAAGGTTCTTTTCAATTTTTTTTTGTTTTCCTTATCAATGCTTTGCATCTAACTTGCTGATACTTATGTTGCTTCTTCTTTTCTGTTTTCTTCAAATCCTTTTTCCATTTTATGAAAGAGATTCTCTTGGCTGTATTAGCCTCTTTAACTTCACTTTTTAACCATGTAGGATGTTGTTTGGTCATCCTTCCACTTTTTTTAATATATGGAATACATCTAGCTTGGCCTTACAAAATACTTCATGTGATTTTAGGCAATTTAGGTAAGATATTTAACCCTTTAATGTCCAATGTTCCCATCAATCTGTTCCCATTTGGCTTATTACGGGAACATTGGACACTAAAGGGTTGATAAAATTGCAATGTATCCACTTGTGCAAATATTACATGAAAAGAGTCCAAAACCAAACAGCCAATGCAATCAAATTAGAAAAATGAAACTGTCAGTAGAATTACTTATGTAAAATCCCAAATGTTGCTGTATTGTAGAAAGAACCATCAGTCAACCATTAATTTGGAATGAATCCAAATTTCAGGAAAATATAATCCTGACTCATCACGGTAACATGTTTGACATCATGTGATCCCCAAACAGTCTCACATGTGACTTTACGTGAACAAAAACCTTTAAACTTTCTCCCCCCGATATTCAGCCACGTATGACCAGCCAGGATCGGCACCGGGCCGATTAAATGCGGGATAACTAGCTATCCACCGATATTCAGTGGTACATGACTGGCCATGTACCACTGAATATTGTCAGTTAGCAGCTAGTAGCTAGCCAGTTATTTCAGCCGATATAACCAGCTGGAGCTGTCTGATAATTTTTAAAGTCAGACTGGCCAAGTTTGGCGATCATATTTGGCTGGAATACCTTTGGCTAGTCTGACTTTAACTGGCCAGCAGTGATTATCGGCTTGGCCGGTTAAAGTCTGACTAGTCAAAGTTAAACTGGATATTCAATGCCTGTCATAGGAAACAGCCCAGCATTGAATATCGGCTCTCAGCGCCAACAGCAGGAGTTAGCCGGTCTGAAAATTGACCTCTCTATGTATGCCAAAAAAGTCCCCCCCCCCCTTTTTTTGTACATATCTATCTAGAGAAAGATGAATATCTATCTATATACATGGTGTCTGGAAAAAAGAGACCCCCCCCCCAACATTTTTTCCAAATAACCCCAAAACGTCCTACTGCAGCAGAAACTTCTGCCTGAAATTAGAGACATTTCTTTATTTTTCAACAGGATGGAATTCCAGCGCATCAAGCTCACAAAATAGTTGAGCTCTTAATTAATGAAACCCCAGAATTCATTGAGCCAGCAAAGCAGTGGCATCAAAGACTTTGCGAATGTGTCAAGGTTGAAGGAGGACACTTTGATAATAAATTAGGAATTAACGGAATTAACTAAGAACTCCCCCCCCACCCCCCAATATAGTACTGTCAAAGTACATGCCAAATGTTTAAACAATTGCAAAGCATTTTGAAACTATACAAGTGATCCTGTTTTTTTCCAGACACCGTGTATATATCTATATCTATATACTAAAACAGCAGACACTTATCTCTTTGGTGTTCACTTTGCATTGACAAGCAATATAATCCATAGCAGACACTATCAGTCCCATACATTGACCATCAACAATCCTTACTAAGCAGACCTGGATGACTAAAAAGTGTCCAAACATTCCAGTATGGCTGGTGTTTTGGGCAAATGAGGCTCTGTGTCAGGGGAAGACAGTCTTCCACTAGCAATAGTGCACAGAATTTTCCATTCAAACTGAATGCCAATGCTGTTCTCAATTGTAAAACCTGTCAGATTCGCTATCTTGGAATGCATAGAAAAGCAGAAGAAACACTCCGTTCAATATTCAGCCAGTCAGTGGCGTTCCTAGGGTGGCTGACACCCGGGGCGGATCGCTAATGGCCCCCCCCCTGGGTACAGCGCGACCCCCCCACCCCCGGCGAAAGGACACCCCCCCCCCCCCGGGTTCATTTTTACCTGCTGGGGGGATGCCGCGCGCCTGTCGGCTTCGCTCGTTCCATGCTCCCTCTGCCCCGGAACAGGAAGTAACCTGTTCCAGGGCAGAGGGAGCACGGAACGAGCGGAGCCGACAGGCACGTGGCACCCCCCCAGCTGCGTGCACCCGGGGCGGACCGCCCCCCCCCTTAGTACACCACTGCAGCCAGTAGTGGTCAGCATTTTATAAACGCTGACCATCACCAGCTAAATTAGCTGCACATACTCAATGCTGAGGCCATGTGTAGGCACTGATATTGAATATCCAGACTAGATTGGACTGCTGCTGGCTGCTGGAACTTATATTCAGCTGGGGCCCACATAAAGGGGGGGGATTCTATATATGGCGCCTATAAAATCCACACAGAAAGCATTTGCCTAAGCATATTCTATAAGTGGCACCTAGATTTCGGCACAGAATATAGAATATGCTTAGTTGACATCCCTGGGCCTAAAACTACACGTATCCATTTACAACAATGAAAACATGGCATAAATCCCAGCACGTAGATTTAGGCGCACTGGGTCACATTCTATAGCTACACACCCATGAAATGCCCATTTCCCTGCCCATAACCACACCCCTTTTTGACTGCACGCATTAGAAATTAGGTGCACTGCATTACAGAATGTGCTTGCCAATTACTGCTCATTATTGCTTGTTAAGTGCTGTTATCAACGTTGATTGACTTGTTAAGCCAATTAAGTTATGCGCATTGTTACAGAATACACTTGAATTTTGGTGCGGATCTCTAGGCACGCTATATAGAATTGATGTTAGACAGGTAATCAGTTTAATTAGGGCTGTAGGTAGGTCAGGTTCAATGGGTATGAGTACCTGAACATAAGTACATAAGTACATAAGTACATAAGTAGTGCCATACTGGGAAAGACCAAAGGTCCATCTAGCCCAGCATCCTGTCACCGACAGTGGCCAATCCAGGTCAAGGGCACCTGGCACGCTCCCCAAACGTAAAAACATTCCAGACAAGTTGTACCTAAAAATGAGGAATTTTTTCAGTCCATTTAATAGCGGTCTATGGACTTGTCCTTTAGGAATCTATCTAACCCCTTTTTAAACTCCGTCAAGCTAACCGCCCGTACCACGTTCTCCGGCAATGAATTCCAGAGTCTAATTACACGTTGGGTGAAGAAAAATTTTCTCCGATTCGTTTTAAATTTACCACACTGTAGCTTCAACTCATGCCCTCTAGTCCTAGTATTTTTGGATAGCGTGAACAGTCGCTTCACATCCACCCGATCCATTCCACTCATTATTTTATACACTTCTATCATATCTCCCCTCAGCCGTCTCTTCTCCAAGCTGAAAAGCCCTAGCCTTCTCAGCCTCTCTTCATAGGAAAGTCGTCCCATCCCCACTATCATTTTCGTCGCCCTTCGCTGTACCTTTTCCAATTCTACTATATCTTTTTTGAGATACGGAGACCAGTACTGAACACAATACTCCAGGTGCGGTCGCACCATGGAGCGATACAACGGCATTATAACATCCGCACACCTGGACTCCATACCCTTCCTAATAACACCCAACATTCTATTCGCTTTCCTAGCCGCAGCAGCACACTGAGCAGAAGGTTTCAGCGTATCATCGACGACGACACCCAGATCCCTTTCTTGATCCGTAACTCCTAACGCGGAACCTTGCAAGACGTAGCTATAATTCGGGTTCCTCTTACCCACATGCATCACTTTGCACTTGTCAACATTGAACTTCATCTGCCACTTGCACGCCCATTCTCCCAGTCTCGCAAGGTCCTCCTGTAATCGTTCACATTCCTCCTGCGACTTGACGACCCTGAATAATTTTGTGTCATCGGCAAATTTAATTACCTCACTAGTTATTCCCATCTCTAGGTCATTTATAAATACATTAAAAAGCAACGGACCCAGCACAGACCCCTGCGGGACCCCACTAACTACCCTCCTCCACTGAGAATACTGGCCACGCAATCCTACTCTCTGCTTCCTATCTTTCAACCAGTTCTTAATCCATAATAATACCCTACCTCCGATTCCATGACTCTGCAATTTCTTCAGGAGTCTTTCGTGCGGCACTTTGTCAAACGCCTTCTGAAAATCCAGATATACAATATCAACCGGCTCCCCATTGTCCACATGTTTGCTTACCCCCTCAAAAAAATGCATTAGATTGGTGAGGCAAGACTTCCCTTCACTAAATCCGTGCTGACTTTGTCTCATCAGTCCATGTTTTTGTATATGCTCTGCAATTTTATTCTTAATAATAGCCTCCACCATCTTGCCCGGCACCGACGTCAGACTCACCGGTCTATAATTTCCCGGATCTCCTCTGGAACCCTTCTTAAAAATCGGAGTAACATTGGCTACCCTCCAGTCTTCCGGTATTACACTCGATTTTAGGGACAGATTGCATATTTCTAACAGTAGCTCCGCAAGTTCATTTTTTAGTTCTATTAATACTCTGGGATGAATACCATCAGGTCCCGGTGATTTACTACTCTTCAGCTTGCTGAACTGACCCATTACATCCTCCAAGGTTACAGAGAATTTGTTTAGTTTCTCCGACTCCCCCGCTTCAAATATTCTTTCCGGCACCGGTGTCCCCCCCAAATCCTCCTCGGTGAAGACCGAAGCAAAGAATTCATTTAATTTCTCCGCTACGGCTTTGTCCTCCTTGATCGCCCCTTTAACACCATTTTCGTCCAGCGGCCCAACCGACTCTTTGGCCGGTTTCCTGCTTTTAATGTATCTAAAAAAGTTTTTACTATGTATTTTTGCTTCCAACGCTAATTTCTTCTCAAAGTCCTTTTTTGCCCTCCTTATCTCCGCTTTGCATTTGGCTTGGCATTCCTTATGATCTATCGTCCACGTAGATGTAGAACTGAGTGTCCATTGACCGAATCAACTCAGCTAGTGGCTTCAGGTAGATACTGAACAGAATGGGTGACAGTATCAATCCTTGTGGTACCCCACAGGTCAGTGCCCATGGTGGCGATAAGGTGCTACCAAACATTATGGATTGTTGCCTATCTGACAGATAGGATCTGAACCATGCAAGTCTATTCCATTGATACCTGTTTCTGCCAGTCATGCTAGCATGATATCATGATCCAGTGTCAAAAGGTCCATGAGAAATCTAGCAGTACTAACACTGAGGCCAATCTCCTGTCTCGGTTTCTGTGAAGATCATCTAGTAGGGATACGAGGACCGTTTCTGTTCCATAACCGGGTCTGAATCCAGATTGACATGCATCTAACCAGTTTCTCTCTTCTAGCCAGTCACTGAGTTGAACACAGACCGTTTGTTCTATAAGTTTTCCTAGAAATGGGATGTTGGATACTAGACGGTAACTTTCAAGTTTGTCATGGTCAATGTTGTTTTTCTTTAGCAAAGGGTGAACCACTGCCCTTTTTAATGCTGTTGATAGTTGCCCATTAGAAAGAGAGTTCACAATTTTAGTGGCATTTTTTATGAGGCCCATACTTGCCTGCTGCACAATCTTTGATGGGCAGGGGTTGAGGGAGCAGGTAGTTGGTCGAAGGATTTTGTCAAGGCTCTTCTCTGTTATTGGGTTAAAAATGACCTGTATGTTTCTGTCAGGAGGGGGTGAGTTTGTGCACTCCTGGCTAAGTGACTGGAGGCTGGAAACCTTTCTCAAGTGGAGACTTTGGAGGGACGTTATCAACTTGGACTGTCGTTAGGATGTGTTATTTTACTGTTAAATCCTGTTATTATCATTGCATAAAATGGGACTTAACAGTAGTCCACATTGATAATTTCCCCCTAGTTACTAATAACTGGGCTTGACAGTAAAATAACATTGATAGCAACCCCCCCCCCCCCCCCCCTTCCATTGTGTCATGCCTACAGCAGGATTATTAAATTTGGTATGCAATTACAGTAGCAGCTAATAAAAGTTTAGTTGAACATTCTAGGTTTCTATGGATGACTACTTTAACATTTTGTAAAATTTCTACAATATACATTGTTATTGCATAGGCAGAGGTGGAAATTAAAATATTCATAAGCTAGAGTGAATAAATGTCCTACAAGAAAATGTGGACATTCTGTTCTTGTTTTTCATACTGAGTCACCTGCATTTTAGGACATAAATAATGTTGCACTTGTATATGTCATGAAGACCCAAGAGGGCCATTTATTATGTTTATTGTTAAGGGCCTGATTTACTAAGCATTTTTCCCATAGACAAAGAATGGGAATTCATTCCTTTTTTCGGAGAGGCACATAGAACAATGGAGAAAGTAACATGTAATGACTGCAACAGCAATATAACTGGGTTTACAGAGGTTCCTGTTATCCCTGAAGTAGCGGTATTACACCACTAAACACTGATCTTTGTCGGCAGCAGGACCTATTGACTTGAGATAAGTTTTGCTATTTGATTCTGTTCCCAAGCTGTTTTTTTTTTTTTTGGCATATCAGATGCATACGTATGAAGTTTTCTTGAATATTGTGCACTTTTACATTTTTTTGTTGTTGTTGATGATTCGTTGGACTATGCAAGAGAGGCTGAACCCACAGGGGTCGGAGGGAGGCTTTTTACGCCAGTGATGGAAGTTGTAAGCACAGAGTGTGCTTAGTTGAGATTCTGGACTTTTTCCTCCCTCATGATATATATGTATATAGATGTTTGTTGGATTCATAGCCATTGCTGTAGCCCTCAAATTTTGAATCTGACTATGTGTTTGTAAATGGGGATTTTTAAAAACAACAGCCACACTGGAAGCACTCAGTCCGGAGTCAAAGGAAGTTAAAACATTCACCAGGGGCTAATGTGGGGCCGATTCCTTATAGATCACCTAAAGTTAGGTACAAGATGATGCACAGTAAGGGCCAGGTTCTATATATGGTGCTTAAAAAATCCGTGCAGAAAACATTTCAGCCTAAGTGTATTCTATAAGCGGTGCCTAGGTTTAGGCATGGTATACAGAATACACTGTCAATATCCTAGCGCCTAAAACTATGCGTATCCATTTACACCAATGAAAATGTGGTGTAAATCCATGCATGTAGATTTAAGCGCAAAGGGCCATATTCTATAACAATATGCATAAATTTCAGAATGCCCACGAAATGCCCATTTCCCCCGCCCATAATTTCGCCCCTTTTTGCCTCCACACATTAAAATTTAGGCACAGTGCGTTACAGAATATGCTTAGGGAGTAGTGCATGTAAATTCTAATTATTTATTTATTTGTGGTTCATTTGTATCCCACATTTTCCCAGACATGCAGGCACAATGTGGCTTACAGAAAAATTAGGGAAATTTACAATTTAGAAAACAGTGTAAAGCTGTCAAAGAATAAACGGGGGAGCAGTTGCTAACAATGGAGAACTAAGTAGGGAGGGGGTTGTAATGAGAATATCAATCAGCTGAGTAATTAGAGGAGTACGTTTTAGCAAAGAAGTAGGTTTTTAGCAGTTTCTTAAAGGTGCGTTTTGAGGTGCTGTGGAAGAGCATTCCAGTATTTTGGACTCCAGTAGCGGAAAGAAGAGGTGAAAATCAACTTATATTCGACACCCTTGCAGTTCGGGAAGTGGAGTTGGAGATATGACCATGCTGCAGGCGTGGCATTCCGTGATGGAAGATCAATCAGATTGAGCATATAGTCCGGGGCAAGACTATAGATGATTTTGTGGGTTAAGGAGCAGATTAATGCTCATTATTGCTTGTTTAGTGCTGTTAACGCTGATTGGCTTGTTAAACCAATTAAGTTACGTGTATTATTATAGAATACGTTATATAAAATCCAGGGGTGAGCCTGAATTCTAAATTGGCAATAAGACATACAATTGCTGTTAAGGAATATTAGTGCAAGTCTGTAGTTACTCGCTTAACCACCAACGCTAGCTCAATGGCTGGTGTAAATGCTTGTGCCTAACTGCTCATATTTTATAACCTGTATGTGCAAGTGTTGGACACACCCATGAACCGCCCATGCCCATCCCAGGTCTCCTTGCACTTAAGCGCTTTCTCCTCCAATATTCAAAACTATTTAACTGGGCAGGAATGGTTAAATAGCATTTAAGCACCTAACCGCAGATATTCAGTGAGAGATAACCGGTTATCTCCCACCCAACATCCTGGTTAGCAGCCAACCACTAACCAGCTATATTGCGTGACGTGGAGGGGCATAATCGAACGGGGGGTGCCCATCTATAAGGGTGCCCATCTCTAAGGACGGCCCCGTAAAGCGGCGTCCCCGACCGTATTATCAAAACAAGATGGGCGGCCATCTTTCATTTCGATAATACGGTCGGAGACGGCCAAATCTCAACATTTGGGTTGACCTTAGAGATGGCCGCCCTTAGAGATGGCTGACCTCGGTTTTTGCATATAATGGAAACTAAGGGCGGCCATCTCAAAACCGGCCAAATCCAAGCCATTTGGTCGTGGGAGGAGCCAGCATTTGTAGTGCACTGGTTCCCCCTCATATGCCAGGACACCAGCCGGGCACCCTAGGGGGTACTGCAGTGGACTTCACAAATTGCTCCCAGATGCATAGCTCTCTTACCTTGGGTGCTGAGCCCCCCCAAACCCAACCAAAACCCACTCCCCACAACTGTACAACACTACCATAGCCCTTAAAGGGTAATGGGGGGCACCTAGATGTGAGTACAGTGGGTTTCGGGTGGGTTTTGGAGGGCTCCCATTTACCACCACAAGTGTAACAGGTAGGGGGGATGGGCCTGGGTCCACCTGCCTGAAGCGCACTGCAGTACCCACTAAAAACTGCTCCAGGGACCTGCATACTGCTGTGATGGAGCTGGGTATGACATTTGAGGCTGGCATTGAGGCTGGCAAAAAAATGTTTTATAATTTTTTTGGGGGGTGGGAGGGGGTTGCTGACCACTGGGGGAGTAAGGGGAGGTGATCCCTGATAGCCTCCGGTGGTCATCTGGTCAGTTCGGGCACCTTTTCAATGCTTGATCATGAACAAAAAGGGGCCAAGTAAAGTCGGCCAAATGCTCGTCAGGGCCGCCCTTCTTTTTTCCATTATCGGCTGAGGACGGCCATCTCTTAACCATGCCCCGTCCCGCCTTCGGTACACTGCCGACACGCCCCTTTGAACTTTGGCCGTCCCTGCGACAGAAAGCAGTTGAAGCCGCTCAAAATCGGCTTTCAATTATGCCGATTTGGGCGCCCTTAGGAGAAGGCTGCCCATCTCCCAATTTGTGTCGGAAGATGGCCGCCCTTCTCCTTCGAAAATAAGCTGGATAGCCATTTAGGCACAGATATTCAGCACCAAACCGGCTATGCTGAGCGGTCAAAATAGGCCACTTAAAAAGCAGGCCTAGCTTTGACTGCAATCAAGTTAACTGGTTAGTGCTGAATATCAGCATAGCTGGTTAACGTTTTAGTGGCCAAAATAAACCTGGATATTCAGTGCTGGTCACCGGATATGGCCCAGCATTGAATATCTGGGTTTAATGCAGGTGGCAGACAGTAAACACACTGCCGGCTGAATATCAGGCCCTTTGGATTTTACATGCACCAGTTATAGAACACCAACTTATTTATTTTTATTTATTAGGATTTATTTACCGCCTTTTTGAAGGAGTTCACTTAAGGCAGTGTACAGTAAGAATAGATGAAACGTGAGCAATAGACAATTACAGCAGTAAAATATTCAAATAAGAATACAAAGTATGGCATAGTACACTACTTACAATGTCAACACAACATGTAATAGAACATTTAAATTGATAGTGAAGGGTAAAGCAAAGATGGAACATATGGATAGGTAAGAGAGTAAGAAAGTAAGGTGACTAATTTAAAGAAAGTTGCACATGAGGTCAGAGCTGGTTAAATATTATCTCAACTAGGGTAGGAGTGAATAAACATGTCCTACTTGGGGGGGGGGGGGGGGGGTGTGTGTGTGTGTGTGTGTGTGTGTGTGTGTGTGTGTGTGTGTGTGTGTGTGTGTGTGTGTGTGTGTGTGTGTGTGTGTGTGTGTGTGTGTGTGTGTGTGTGTGTGTGTGTGTGTGTGTGTGTGTGTGTGTGTGTGTGTGTGTGTGTGTGTGTGTGTGTGTGTGTAACCATTAAAGGCCTGGTTGAAGAGCCAAGCTTTCACCTGCTTCCTGAAGTACCGATAGTCTGTTAAGCAGAGCCTTTCAGGCAGTGCATTCCAGAGTGTGGGGGCAACTCCAGAGAATGCTTGCTTGTGGGTATCACATCGTGTAATGTCTTTTGGAGAGGGTGTGGTTAGTGATACTCCTTGAGAGGTCCTCAGTATCCTTGGTGGTGTATAGAGGATCATCCTATTCTTCAGGTACTCGGGGCCATTTCCTTTGAGGGCCTTCAAGATTTAGGGCTGTTAGGCACATAACTGCTTATTAGTTCTGATTAGACCTAACTATAGCCAATAATTGGTTGTTAATGTCATTTACCAGCTCATTATTCAATTAAGTTATGTGTGTTATTGAGAGTATTCTGTAATTTGTGTGCACAGCTTTGCGCGTTATCCATCGATTTTCATCCACTGTTTGGTTAACTCTGTAAGTTGCCATGTTGATTTAGGTGGCATGTACTACTACTACTACTATTTAACATTTCTAGAGCGCTACAAAGTGTACGCAGCGCTGTACAAACACAGAAGAAAGACAGTCCCTGCTCAAAGAGCTTACAATCTAATAGACAAAAAGTAAAGCATTTAAATTTAAAATATTTAAGCAGTCAAGCACAAGAGAACAGTCACAGAAGGACAGAAGATGTTGAAGGGTGGTCAGTGTGATTAGGTGTAACTCTGGTTGGAGTAGTGGGAGAAGGTGATAGAAGAGTAGAAATGGGTGAGGTAAAGTAATGAGTGGGTTGATAGGGAGGTTATATAAGACATGTCACTCTAGGGGTGGGTGGGTAGAGGGGTAGGGTGGGTGGAAGCAGGAGAAGGTATTCTCTGCAGCCTATCTGTGAGATGGAAAATGCTCTCTGAAGCTGCTGCTATAAGTTGTTAGTTTTCTCTCCCTGAAAGAGATCCAAGCCACACCCACGAAGTGTGTACATATGTAAATGTCAGTATTCTAGTCAGGTACACGTATATAAACAGGATGGAGTCGGTCCAGAGGGCAACTATTAAAATGGTCTGTGGTTTTCATCATAAAGCGTATGGGGACAGACTTAAAGATCTCATTATGTAGTCTTTGCAAGAAAGGCGTTTAAATATGTATGCAGCATAAATGCATAGGAGGCAAGTCTCTTTCAATGAAAAGGAAGCTCTGGAACGAGCAGGCATAAGATGAAGATGAAAGGGAATAGATTCAGAAGTAACCTGAGGAAATATTTCGGAAAGGGTAGTGAATTCATAGAAAGGCCTCTCGGTGAAAGTGGTGGAGAAGAAAACAGTATCTGAATTCAAGAGAGCTTGGGACAAGTACATAGGATCTCTAAGGGAGTGATAGTGAGAGTAGATGGCATGGATGGGCAGACTGGATAGGCCATATGGTCTTTATCTGCCTACGTTTTCTCTGTTTCTATATAAATACATGTGTAAATGACAAGAACCTGGCTACACGTTCCTCTATGACAGTGCCTGCTTTGCAGTGGGCTTTCACATATCCCCCAAATCAAGGTGTGAGCATTTACATCAGCTCGGCTGATGTGAGTGTTCACACCTAAATACGTATGTCCTTATATACTGACTTTCCTGTATAGGACAAGCTCCAAATAAAAGCTCTTTTAGGGACCCTTTTACTAAAGAGTTGCTGTGCGGCAACCTAAACTACGCCCTACTCAATGATGCCATCAGCTCTAGTTCCGCCTCGAGCATGCGCCATTTCCAGCGCTATGGAAATTAATTCTGTAATTTCTAGCGCATCGCTAACTCGGTGGTAATCTGCCTGGTTACCGCTGGGTTACCACAGGAGCCCTTACTGCCACCGTACTATAAGTGGCCACAGCACGTGGAAAACCCATGCGCTGACAACTGCACAGGCCACTTTTTATCATGGCCCCTATAGATAGGACTGACTTTTATATGGTCATATTTATGTGGTTACCTTGGCTGGTTAAGTGCTGAATGTCCCCAAAATAGCTATTGTTAATATAGGCACTAACCGGTTAACTGCCGCTGAAAATGACCAGCTAGCCCCGAATAAGTGATTTAACCAGCTAAGAGCTATTTCTGACCAATTAAATTGCTTTGAATATCGACCCCACTGTTTCCACAGCATCCACAGGCTCAGCCATCCCAGAGAGGGGAAGACCAGAGCTGGGGATAGCAACCAGATCCACCTTCATGGTACTGGCCAGCACTGCCACCGAGCTACTGAGCTCGCACCATGAACATCTCAATTATGGAGAGTCATCATGATTTGTTTTTCCTGCTGCCCAAGGTGACTTCTTTGAGCGGTGTGCCCACGGATCAGACAGTATTGTCCCTTTTGGTGGGATTTGCCTGACGTACAAAATGAATTCAGAGTACTGTTATTTCTTCTTGTATGACCTTTTTTTTTTCTCATATGGGAATCTAGATTGTTTTGCAGAATTGTGTTACTTGAAAAACCATTTTCACACGAAGCAGTCAAAGCTAAAGGCCGGCTTTAATAGTTACGGAAATGACAGGTCAGAGTAATATGTCTTATAAAGAAAAAGGGGAGCACAGGAGTCACAGTTATATTTCTGAAGACTGTCTTACTGGTTATGTCTGAAATGTCAAGGAAATCTATATGTTCTCAGGACATTTTCAGATCAGTTATTACTTTTCCTGCTCACTGATCTGAAGATGCAGAGTAGAGGTACATCGGTGAGAACCTTTGGTCAAACTATTCCATTCCTGAGAACAAACATGCTCTAAATTGCTTTGGTCTTTACTGAGGAAGATTAAAGGAGCTACCTACGCCAGAACTGATGTTTAAAGGTGACTTTCAAACGCCCTGCTATCACATTTGTTGGCATGAGGACTAGAACGTCTGTCTTTAGATTCAATGCTGATCTTTTTCAGACAGCTAGGAAATATTTCTGCTTTAACAGTCGCATCATAAACATGAAAATATCTCGTTGCTGGCTAACTTGTGTCTAATGATGAAAAATAATTTCTGTTTTTTGAAATGTGTGTGATATTGGTATACCGCCATTCGGAAGCCATCAAGGTGATGAACAAAATTTACAAAATCACCAGAACAAATAGTGAAATATATAATATATATTGTAATAGGTTGCTGGGCGTCGCTCAGCCTCGAGGGCTATCCGCCCTTCTCAGCAGCCTCTAGCATACAAGTCTTTTTCAACAAAACAAATAAAACAACATCAGGATCAAACACGCACTTTTCCCTTTTATTGTTCTCTCATTCAGCTTGGTAGAACACAGCCCAGGCTTCAGCCGCTGGTTCCCCTTTTCCCGGTTTCCTTGGGCGGAGCGGCTCCAAAAGAAAGAAAGTCTTATTTAGCACCACCCAGGCTTGTTATAACACAGTCCCCATACAGCCTGGGTTCAAAACACATGAAAAAAAAACAGTCCCCATCCAGCCCGGGCTCAAAACAGATGAGAAAAAAACAGCTCAATACAGCTTGGCTTTAAAATTCACCATTCAGGTAGCCAAGCTCTCCAAAATAACATTATAACTTGGGGGTTTTAAATCCACAGTTCCAGTCGCCCCCAAGCTCTCAAAATCAGCAATATAACTTGGGGTTTTAAATCCACAGTTCATGCATCCCCAAGCTCTCAAAAACAGCAATATAACTTGACTTTTTAAATCCACAGTTCCTCTGGCTTTGCGCGGGCTCAAAGCCTGGGGTCCCACCCTCTTGGTCAGACTTTTACTTACTCTTCTGACCTCCTCCCGCATGACCCCTTTCTTTCTCTGGCCTGCTTAGCCAGGGATTGTCTTACTTCTGTGGCTTTCTCTGGGCCAGAGCTGATACATCCATGGGCTCCTCCAGGGTTGGCTCGGTTACTGTCAGCTCCATGGACCAAGGCCCAAACTCCTCTTTCTCCTTCTCAGGAGCCCAGTCCATACTCTCCTCGCCCCACCCTCTTCCCAGCTGCTCCTCATCTTCCTCATTAACCCTTTCGGGTTTTTTCTCTTCTTTTTCCCACCTGTTCCACCTCTCTTTCCCCCAGGTTGGAGAATTAGTATTACTCCTTCTCCTGCAGCCCCCTTCTGGTGACTCTTGTGAATGCACCCTGGTTTGTCTCTCTTTTTCCCAAGGTGGCTGCTGGGATTTGTAGTTCTTGCCCCTAAGTTGTCTCTTGGGTAAAAGCGGCCGGTAAGGGAGAATCTCCTCTGTGGCTTTTTGGGGGTTGTAGGATCTGGTTCCCTGTGTTTCTCCCAGGTCCCTACGGTTTTCCACATTCCCTTTACATACCCCCCCCTTAAGCTCGCCTCTCTCCCTTTTCTTTCATTTGCTCCCTTTTCTTCGTCTACCCTGGATAGGGCGTCCACATGAGCCAAACACTTCCCAGGACGATGCTCCACCTCATATTGAAATGGCTGTAAAGCTAGGTACCATCGCATTAATCGTCCATTATTGTTTTTCATCATGTTCAGCCATTTCAATGGAGCATGGTCCGTTACCAGTTTGAATTTTTTTCCTTCCAAATAAACATTACATTCCTGTACGGCCCACCGTATGGCCAAGCATTCTTTCTCTATTGTGGAGTAATGCTCTTCATGGGGCAATAATTTTCGGCTCAAATATAACACGGGATGTTCTTCCCTGTTATGCTCCTGGGATAGTACCGCCCCCAACCCCCTCCCTGAGGCATCTGTTTGCAGGATAAAGGGCCTCTCGAAATCTACTGCCTTCAAGACCGGCTCTTGACACAGGGCCTTCTGCATCTGTTCAAAAGCCATCAGTTCCCCCTCCCCCCATCTCAAATGATCAGGGTTCTTCCCTCTTAGCATGTCCGTCAAGGGGGTGGCCATAGCTGAAAACAGAGGGATGAAACGGCGGTAGTATCCTACCATTCCCAGGAAGCGCCTCAATTGCTTTTTGGTGTTTGGGCGGGGAAACTCCTGTATGCTTTTAACCTTATTTATCAAGGGCCTCACCTCCCCTCGGCCCACATTGTAACCCAAATACTTCACCCGAAATTGTGCAAAATGACATTTCTTTGGGTTCAGGGTGAGTCCTGCCTCTCGGAAAGCCTGCAGCACCGCCCCTACCTGTCCCACATGGGTATCCCATTCCCCACTGTGTATGACCACATCATCCATGTACGCCGCTGCGTAGGCCTGATGTGGTCTAAGAACCCGATCTAGCAATCTTTGACAGCTCGCAGCTGCTGAATTCAGGCCAAAAGGCAACCTTTTGAACTGGTACAGGCCCATTGGTGTGCTAAAAGCTGTCTTTGCCTGAGCCCCGGGAGTAAGTGGGATTTGCCAATACCCTTTTGTTAAGTCCAGGGTGGTGAGATATTGGGCGGTTCCTAACCGGTCCACCAGCTCCTCAATATAGGGCATGGGATAGGCGTCTGCCCGAGAAATGGTGTTTAGCTGGCGGAAATCGATACAGAACCGCCACTCCCCCTCGGGCTTGGGTACTAGCACCACGGGGCTGGACCAGGGGCTATTGGATTCCTCAATCACCCCAAAGTTTAACATTTCCTGCACTTGTTTTATTACCTCTTGCCTTTTCATGGGAGAAAGCCTATAGGGTTTTTGTCGTACTATCTTTCCCCTCTCCGTTACTATGTCATGCTGCACTAGCTGGGTACTTCCAGGGCAAGCTGTTAATACGTCCTTAAACCTTCTTAGTAAGCTCCCTAACTCCTTTTTTTGTACCGGGGTCAAATGGGGATTAACCCCCGGCTCCCCAGGCTGGAAGATATCCCTTATTTGGGGTCCCAACTCCTCTCCCTCTTTTTCTTCCACCCTAGCCTGTAAGCCTACCCTGGCTACCCAGGGTTTTATCAGGTTTACATGGAAAGTTTGGACTCTTCCCTTCTCGTTTTCTACCTCATACGTGAGGGGACCTAGACGCTTCTTCACCACCCAGGGGCCCTTCCACCTAGAAGCGAACCTATGCGGGTCCTCCGAGATTAATATGAGCACTCTATCCCCTGGTTGAAACTCCCTTTCTTTAGTACCCCTATCATAATACTTCTTTTGGAGATTTTGGTTCTCTTCGAACCTCTCCTGGGAATATTCTTGTATCTTACCCAATCTTGCCCTCAGATCCTGTAAGTACTCGACTACTGACTGATCCGTGGCCTCTGGGGTTACCCACTGTTCTTGCAGTATGTCCAAAATGCCCCGGGGCCTCCTGCCAAACAGTAGTTCAAAAGGGGACACTCCTAAAGAGTCGTGCACCTTTTCTCGGTAAGCGTATAACGCAAAAGGCAGCAGTTGGTCCCAGCTGGTCCTATCTTCCCCTAGAGCTCTTTTTATCATGCCCTTTAAGGTTTTATTAAACCGCTCTACCATCCCATTGGTTTGGGGATGGTAGGCCGCTGTACGGAGATGTTGTATCCCAAACGCCTCCCACACTTGCTTTAGGGTCCTGGACATGAAGTTGGTTCCCCTATCCGTCAGAACCTCCCGGGGAAAACCCACCTCACAGAATATTTTTATTAGCTCCCGGCCAATAACTTTAGCGGATATGCCCCTTAGAGGCACAGCCCATGGATATCTCGTGGCCATATCCATTACCACCAACACATATAAGAAACCCCTTTTTGATTTCGTGACTGGGCCAATAATATCCATTGCTATCCTTTTCCCCGGTTGTTCCACCCTCGGAATAGGATTTAAAGGGGCTTTGGGCGGGAACCTGTCTGACACCTTCTGACAGTTGGGGCAGGATTTACAATAATTTTCCACCTCCCTATAGACTCCCGGCCAATAAAATCTAGCCAAAATCTGAGTCACGGTGGCTTGGGTGCCCTTATGCCCCCCTAACGGGTGATCATGCGCGAGCCTTATGACCAGGGGACGGAAAGCCTGGGGAACTACCAGCTGTCGCCCCCCCTCAGGGCTCTCCCAGTTTGGCACTTGCCGATATAAGATGTCCCCTTCTATCCGGAACCCCGGAGCCTCTTGATCTTCCCCCTGTCAGGCCCTCCCCCAGGCATATTCTAATGTCGGATCATTTGCCTGTTCCCTGTGAAATTGAGGAAACTGTTCCCTCAGTTCTTTTGGGGCTACCGGTAGATAGCTTTCGGCCCTCACCTGCTCCAATGCCTCCTGTCTACCCCTCTTCTCCTTTTTTTTCACGGCCTTCCCTTTTCTCTCTTTTCCCGGCTCCCCTAAGACCTCGCCCTGGAAAGGAAAGATATCTTCTATTCCCTCTTCTTGCCCCTCCAGGTCCCGAAGAGCCTGAGCCCGAGTAGTTACCCATACTCTACTCTCTCTAATACAATCGGAAAAGGGAGGCCAATCCCTTCCCAAAATCATCTCCTGGGGTAACCTTGGAAGAACCGCCATAGCCATTTCTATGTCGCCTGTGGGCCCTTTTAGGTTCACTCTATGGAGGGTGTATCGTGTACTGGCCCCATGGATACACTGTATTGCTACCGCTCCCTCATAGGTCTCTCGTCCCCTATTCCTCCTCCCTCTTATTCGGTCCCATAACCGCCGGGAGATCATGGACTGGTCTGCCCCGGAGTCCAACATGGCCACTACCGGTAAACCTTCCACCTCTAAAGGGGCCGTATACCTGGGTTTAAATCCCTCGTTAACCTGGGAGATCCATCCCTCCCGACCCGGGCAATCCTTCCTGAAATGCCCCGTTCTCCCACACTTATAACACTGCTGTACGCCATAAGAGGTCACCTTCCTTCCCTCCCATGGGAGCCCTCCTTTCTTTTTCCCCAGCCAAGTGGAGTCCGGCATCCCTTCCTTTTGCCCCATCTTGGAGGAGCAACTTTTGGTACCCCCACCCCCCTGGGGTCGGGGCTTTCCCCCCTCCCTCTCGGGTCCTCCCCACTGTTGGGCTTCCAGATACCACTCCAACCCGGCAGTCACTCCCTCAACTGTCTTACAGCCTCTTTTTACCAATTCTGCTCTTATTTCTCCAGGTAGGCCTTGGAGGAATTGCTCCACCACCAATTCTTGGAGAATTTCCTGGATAGTGTGGTGGTCGGGTTCTAACCATCTTTTTAATAAGTCCATCAACCTATTGGCCACAGCTTTCGGGGTTTCTCCCTTTTCCCACTTAGTGGCGCGAAACTTCCGCCTATAGGCCTGGGTACTAAGGCCATAACGGTCCTTAATGGCCTCTTTTAGCCTCCCATAGTGGGCAGCATCGCCTGGAGACAGGTCTCTAAAGGCGGCCAGGGCCTCCCCTGCCAGGGAAGGGACTAAACGCATGGCCCACTGTTCTTGCGGCCAACTAGCAGCCACGGCCACCCTTTCAAAGGCTGTTAGGAAATCATCCACATTGTCCTGCTCTGTTAACTTTCCCCAGGTCAGTGTGTTCATGGATAGTGTTCCTACCGCACCGCTGTCTCCAGTCCATGGTCCTAAGGCTGCTGGGTCCATGTCCCTTGGAGCGGGGATCCCCCTCTGAAAGAACTCCTGGAGCATCTTTAGCACCGGCTGCTGTTGGTCTCTCGCCGCCGTCAAGGAGTCCTCCACCATCTTAGCTGTTAGTTCCTGCTGTTTTTGGAACTGCATGGTCATCCACGCGAAGATTTCCTTCGGATCCATCCCCGGGCTCCAGAACCGCCTCCTGGAAGAAAAAAAAACAGAGGACCACTCCAAGTGCGATTTCCCCCACTTCCTTGGGTCTTTCTAAGATCCCTCCGGCCCCCACCTGTCTAGGCCCCGCTTACCGGAACCCAAGATGGGTCTGCGCCTTTATCAGCGTTGGCCCCTCCGTCGGGCTTTTCTGCTGGGCTGGTCTCGACCTCTTCGAGCGACAGGTTCAAAAAAAAAATTTAAATCCCACCACTGCCACCAATTGTAATAGGTTGCTGGGCGTCGCTCAGCCTCGAGGGCTATCCGCCCTTCTCAGCAGCCTCTAGCATACAAGTCTTTTTCAACAAAACAAATAAAACAACATCAGGATCAAACACGCACTTTTCCCTTTTATTGTTCTCTCATTCAGCTTGGTAGAACACAGCCCAGGCTTCAGCCGCTGGTTCCCCTTTTCCCGGTTTCCTTGGGCGGAGCGGCTCCAAAAGAAAGAAAGTCTTATTTAGCACCACCCAGGCTTGTTATAACACAGTCCCCATACAGCCTGGGTTCAAAACACATGAAAAAAAAACAGTCCCCATCCAGCCCGGGCTCAAAACAGATGAGAAAAAAACAGCTCAATACAGCTTGGCTTTAAAATTCACCATTCAGGTAGCCAAGCTCTCCAAAATAACATTATAACTTGGGGGTTTTAAATCCACAGTTCCAGTCGCCCCCAAGCTCTCAAAATCAGCAATATAACTTGGGGTTTTAAATCCACAGTTCATGCATCCCCAAGCTCTCAAAAACAGCAATATAACTTGACTTTTTAAATCCACAGTTCCTCTGGCTTTGCGCGGGCTCAAAGCCTGGGGTCCCACCCTCTTGGTCAGACTTTTACTTACTCTTCTGACCTCCTCCCGCATGACCCCTTTCTTTCTCTGGCCTGCTTAGCCAGGGATTGTCTTACTTCTGTGGCTTTCTCTGGGCCAGAGCTGATACATCCATGGGCTCCTCCAGGGTTGGCTCGGTTACTGTCAGCTCCATGGACCAAGGCCCAAACTCCTCTTTCTCCTTCTCAGGAGCCCAGTCCATACTCTCCTCGCCCCACCCTCTTCCCAGCTGCTCCTCATCTTCCTCATTAACCCTTTCGGGTTTTTTCTCTTCTTTTTCCCACCTGTTCCACCTCTCTTTCCCCCAGGTTGGAGAATTAGTATTACTCCTTCTCCTGCAGCCCCCTTCTGGTGACTCTTGTGAATGCACCCTGGTTTGTCTCTCTTTTTCCCAAGGTGGCTGCTGGGATTTGTAGTTCTTGCCCCTAAGTTGTCTCTTGGGTAAAAGCGGCCGGTAAGGGAGAATCTCCTCTGTGGCTTTTTGGGGGTTGTAGGATCTGGTTCCCTGTGTTTCTCCCAGGTCCCTACGGTTTTCCACATTCCCTTTACAATATATAATGACCCAGCACCTGAACTTTAGTACATTACTGTTTTTAATTGTTATTTCATTACCGATCTTGTTATACCTAACAGTTTATTCCACTATGTTAGTCATATTCTTGTGTTATTATTAATTGTATTTCTATTCAGCCATGGCAATAGCCAGGGCAGAATATTGTAAGCCACAGTGAGCCTGCAAATAGGTGGGAAAATGTGGGATACAAATGCAATAAATAGAATAAATAAATATTGAAAATACCCCTCTACATCTTATGAACAATATAATATCTATGCTTTCCCATGATCTCTTTCTCTCTGTGTGTCTTTCTGTGACTCTCTCTGTCTCTGTCTCTCTCTCGCCTGTGGAACATCCGCCTGCAATTTAATAATGCAGCTGTTTTGGAAGAGTGGTGTGGAATGTGTTTAGCAAAGCTTATATCCTCATCTGCGCAATTAAATAATTTCCAACAATTCAAGCTGAAGTTTTCTTCATTCGCTGTTCAGGTTTCGAGTATGAAACAGAATTGTTCAGAACAAAGTTCAGTGCTAAAACTCTGCCTCATGACAAGGGGAAAATCACATTTCTGGTTTCGGAAGACCTGCCTAAGACCTAATTTATAGTATTCTGTAAATGAAGCCCATAAATGTTGGAGACTCACATGCGCTATCCATGCTCCGCCCACTGTGAATTCCCACTTACTAAGGTGCGGGAGGGCTAACGCACGGGTAATACGTGTCAGATCTGCACTACTGCTGCACTAACGCATCCACCCAGTGGTAATTCTGAGTTTGGCGCATGCTGAATCCCGCAGTAGAAAATAAATTTCTATTTTCTACCATAGAGGGCATTCCCAGTGGTAACCGGCAGCGTGCCCACATTGGTGCACACTGCATGGTTACCGCATGGGTAGCGCGTGAGCACTTACCGCTATGTCAATGAGTGGTGGTAAGGGCTCAGGCTGTAAATAGGTGCGCGCTAATTTTAATTTCAGAGCACGCCCTTTCCCAGCCCATTAAAAAAAGCCCTTTTCCCAGCTGCAGTAAAAAAATGGCACAACGTGTGCCTTGCAGTCCACTTTTTACTAAGGGGTCCGTTTACTAAGCCACGTAAGCACTTATGCACCCGAGTGTCAATTCCGAGTTACCGCCCGGTTACTGTGTGTCCTGGGTGGTAATTTCATTTTTAGCGCATGTCCCCTACGTGCGTCAGAAAATATTTTTATTTTTTCTTTCTTGCAGGTGGTAATTGGCTTTTGAACGCATGTCCATCTTAACAATGGCTTAAGAACGTTTCTTTTAAGAAATTATCTAAACCTTTTTTAAACACTGCTAAGCTAACAGCTTTTACCATACCAACTTCCAATTTTACTGTGGGTGTCGTAAGCACACATTTGAAACTTGTGAGCAGTAAAAATCAGTGTTTGCAAATTCTGCATATGTTTAGGCTGTTATCTACCTTTCCTTGTAATGAAATATACTACTAGAATCCATTTAAAAAAAAGATGTTTAGCTTTACATATCCTTGAGATAATTTGCTTTTCTGTTTGCCTGGCTACTTTAGTTAAATAATCATTTTATTTTTACTTATTTGCCAACTACTCTGTGATATTACTTGGCAGGAGTGAGGATTTTTCTTTTTTGCATGTACATACTTGCTTCTGGTGGCCCTGGCATCCCTGGGGCACTGCAACTGTCAGTCTGATGTCTCTTGTAGACAGTTTGTGTCTGCTAATTTACATTTTATGCCTACACACAGAAGGGAAATCATACAGTTTAAAATTCCCTTCAGCATGAGTAGCTGTTACTCACCACTTTAAGTGTTCAGCAATGATCATTGCTTGGTTAATCCTGGAAGATCCCAAAACACATTTGCTGTCTTGATCATTTTACACAGCCATTGGAGAAAACAAAGAATAGCTGAAATAAATACAGTGCGGATATCTGGTTCATGCATGAAATATCACTAAAAAGGTTATCACCCTACTCGTGCTTGGACTATTAGAAAGGTGTGGACTTGTCTGCTTGCTATGGTAATGGCCTTCTTGGGTATTTTTCTCATGGTGTATCAGGAACAGGAAACATTGCTCTTTCAGAGCAGAGGAGTAGGCTAGTCATTAGAGCACTGGGCTGATAACCAGGGAAGCCCAGGTCAAATAAGGGAAAATTCTCAGAGGGCTGCCGAAATTTAGGCACCGGGATAATGTGAAATAACCCCAAAATTCTATATTTCGCATCTTAATTTCCACATGAAAATTGAAGCATATTCTAAAACAATGCGAGAAACTTAATTGGTTAACTAGTAATCAGTGCTGTCAATTGGATCTTAAAACAATTATCAGCACTAATTGGCATTAATTACGATTTATACGCACAACTCACTGAGGGGGTCTTTTACTAAGGTGTGCTAGCGTTTTTAGCATGCGCTAAAAACAGGCGCACGCTAAACGCTAGAGATGGCAGTGTATTTGGGCACAGAGCTTTCTAGAATTGAGGGAGGGAGTATTGTACCACTTCTGCTCTCTGTGATCTTGGGCAAATCACTTAGGGTCTCTTTTATCAAGCCACGCTAGCGACTCTCAGTATAGTAATGCTGACAAAGCCCATAGGGGTCCTTTTACTAGGCTGTGGTAAAATGTGGCCTTAGCGTGCCCTTACATGTTTTTTTCCTGTGCGCTTTGGTTGATTTTTCTGCAGCTGTAAAATGGCTGATTTTCAAGTTCTTGTATTAATGGCCATGCCATTAAAAAAATTACCACAGGAGCATTAGCACATGGCTACAAAAAAGTATTACCACAGGAGCATTTGCACGTGGCCAATATAAAAATTACCACAGGACAGTGGCGTAGCCAAGGGTGGGCCCGGGTGGGCCTAGGCCCATCTAGTAGCAGCACACCTATGATGTGGCTGGCAGGGATTCCCAAGCCCCACCAGTTAAAAACTCCCAACAACTGTCTCTCCTTCGTACCTTGTAAATAGCAGACCTTTGCCTGCAGCAAGCAGCGGCTGATACATTCTGCTCACACTGGCCCCACAGCCTTCCCTCAGATATATTCCCACCTATAAGGAAACAGGAAGTTGCATCAGTGGGAAGGCTGTGGGGCCAACATGATCAGTGTGTATTAGTTGCTGCTTGCTGCCGGTGAAAATCTGCTATTTAAAAGGTATGCGGGAGAAGGGGGATGTTTGAGAGACCATATGGCATGCAGGTGAGAGAGGGAGAGACCAAATCACCTGTGGGACAGGGCGAGGTTCTTTTGCCCACCCATCTTGGGCCCAGGCCCACCCAAAAATTGGGTGTCTGGCTACGCTCCTGCCACAGGAGCACTAGCACGTGGCCATTGAAAAAATTACCACAGCAGCATTGGCATATGGCTACTAAATGAAATTACCACAGGAGCACTTACCACCAGATGATAAGGGTTTATGTGGTATCCATGCGCTACCTAGTTAGTGCACGCTAATGTACCTAAGCTAACTGGTTAACACAGGTATGCCCACACTCTTCTCCCTTTCACAACCCCTGTGGTATATATATTGTCATGGGGAATATGCAATATAAGCTTTAAAAAGTCCCAGTTCAACACTACGGTTGCTCTCTTCCAGTTCTTGCACACGCTTCCATGAGGAAGTCACCACTGCAGTCGTCAGTTCATCCCCTAATGACACATTCACAAAACCGAAAAGGGAGGAAGGAAACAACTTCCCCAGAACACTGCCTTATCTTCAGCAGCTATTTATTCATGCAGTACTCAGTTCAATTATTTCACCACTAGGGTGTCCCCTATCACCCCAATACATGCCTTATCTTCTGCAGCTACTTTTTCATGCAGTACTTAGTTCAATTATTTCATCACTAGGGTATCCCCTTTCTCCATGCCGCTTCCCTAAGAGTCTTTAAATGGAGAATCAAAAAATCCAATGTCTTTCTCTTGTCATTTTTGTTCAAACCCTAAACATTAAAAAGCACCGGGTTCAACAAAAATACAGCCTTGGCTTTCTGGTTTTTGCCAAGGCTGTGCAGCTCACCTCCCTCCCCAGTGTTTGCATCACACTGGAACCACCCGCAGCTTCTGTTGACCCTATCAAACTACAACCTTCCAGTCTGGTTTTCTTTACAAAAAGTAAAGATAGCAAGATAATGTTCATAAACCTAACTCCATAGGTTTAGTGGGATTGAGGTCTCCTTCCCTTTCAATCTCCATGCAGTTTGTCTCCTCCACCTTCATCTCTACTGAGCTTTCATCTGGTTTGGAAGGTGCCTGCTCACAGTCCATGGGCTCAAGATCCTCCCTTCCTGTCTCAACCTCCTTCCTTCTACTTCCGCCCCTGTATTGGGCTGGTGGGCATGACCCTCGTCTCCCAGGATCCTCTTTTCCTTGAGGGCTGTCCTTAGTCTGAGGATTACTCTCCCCTCTTTTCTTGTTTCTTAGGGTAAGCTTAGGGGTCTTACAGGGATAGGGTTACCATATTTTGTCCCCCCAAAAGGAGGACACATGCCCCGCCCTACCACACACCCCATCCCACCCCCTTTCACACCCTCACTCCGCCTTTGTCACATTTTCCCCTCCCCCCTGTCACATACTCCGTTGCCCCCCCTCCCCTTACCTTACTACTGCCCTGGTGGTCTAGTGGCCTCTTCGGGGCAGGAAAGAGCCCCCTCTTTCCTGCCCAGAGCGCTGCCCTGCATGCATCCTTCCTGTTGCTGATCCTCGGCGCCGAGTCAAAATGGCCGCCGAGGGGGCTCTTTCCTGCCCCGAAGGCGGAAGAGGTCACTAGACCACCAGGGCAGTAGTAAGTAATGGGAGGGGAGGCTAGCAGGGCCATGCCAAGGGTCTGTGGTGCCCCCTGCAGAAGATCAGTTGGCGCCCCCAGCGCCCCCCCCGCAGATGAACAGTTGGCGCGTGCTCGCCCCTCCCCCCGTGAAAATGATCGCTGCCCTCCCATCCACGTTCCTCTCTCCCCTGCCCTCCCGCTCCCATGTCCCAACTGCCCGCCCTCTTCTCCCCCCCAAGATCCCTTTTAAATTTACCTCCGTCCGGCAGCGAAGGCGCAGCGTCAGTGAAGGAGGCGGCGCTCCCGACGTCTCTACTAGTCTTCCCTTCGCTCAATGTCCTGCCTTCTTCTGACATCATTTCCTTTACGTCAGAAGAAGGCGGAACACTGAGCGAAGGGAAGACTAGTAGAGACGTCGGGAGTGCCGCCTCCTTCACTGACGCTGCGCCTTTGCTGCCGGACAGAGGTAAATTTAAAAGGGATCTTGTTGGGGGGGAGAAGAGGGCGGGCAGTTGGGACATGGCAGCGGGAGGGCGAGGTAAGCATGGTGCGGCGGGGCGTCACCCAGAGGACGGCGCCCTCCTGCCGTGCTTACCTCGCTTACCGTGTTGGCACGGCCCTGGAGGCTAGCAATCTGCCCGTTTGTCCAGAAATCCAGACAAATGGGCAGATTGGCAAAACCCATCCGGTTGCCCGGACATGCCCTCAAAAAGAGGACATGTCCGGGTAAATCCGGACATATGGTAACCCTATACAGGGATACCTTTGCAGTTAGCATTCACACATTTGGCAGTTACTGCAGGACACCTGAGCATTTTAACGTAAACCCCCTGGTGGCAGAGCAAAGTATTAAATGATGGTACCAAATATATCACAGTGTTTCCCCGAAATGACTCAACACCAACCAGGGAGTTTAACAATAAAAAGAAAATATTTTTTTATTAGTTGAATTATATTTAAATGCTAATGAAATCTTACCAACTTGCAAATTTAACATATGTATTTCAATAACAGGTTTGCAACACAAATCAGTTTAGAAACATTGGGAGCATTTTCAGATAAGTAGAAAGATTAGTTACACAAATCATTTAAGTACATCCAATTCCACAAAACACCAGACTCTTCAAAGTCTCCCCTCCTGTCCCTCAGACCCCTGGAGACCCCCAAGGATCCCAACATGTAAGTTTTTCTCTACTCTTTTTTTTCACTTATTGTTCAGGTTTCCTTTACTATTTTCTCTTATGTGCTCTTTTTAAAATAGTTCCAATCACTTAGCTGCTCTCTTTGTTTTCTCTCTCTGGCTCTCTTGAGCGGTGGGCCTTTTCTTTCAGGTGATGATCTCCAGCATCAACTTTCTTCCAGTCTATTCCTAGTAACATGTTCTCACCAATAGAGCTCTCTCCCAACTGCCAGCCTGAGCTGTTTGTCACTCTCCTGAGAGTTCCATCAGCATGCGGAACACTCAGCGTATGCACACAGACTACTCAGTTTCACTGCACTGCTCACTGTCTCTACACCAGGTCTAGAAGGAGCCAGGTAATCTTATAAAATTTAACCCATAGGGTTACATTTAGTTGAAGCTTAATAGAAGAGTCACTTAGACTGTAAACACTCTGGGGTTCAGGGAAATACCTAGTGTACCCAGTGCAATTTTTCTAGCAAAAAAGGTGCCGGTACTGAAATGCCAGGCCACCCTTTAGGGGTGGGGTGATCACTGAGGGACTCACCCCACAATAGCCAGGCCCCCTGCAACCAGTCACAGAATCTATGACAAGGCAGAATTGGTGTGTTGAGCATGAGCTCTTTCATTAAAACTTGCGGTCCATGGGTCAATTTTAGCAGACACTGGAAAAGGTGCCGGTACTCAGTACCCCCAAGTACCCCCTCAAAAAAAGCCCGAGTGTACCTAAATATAACTAACCTTGAGCTACTACTAAAAAAGATGTGAGCTAAATTAAAAAAAGAAAATGATTCAAGAAAATAAAAGCCAATATCTATCGACCTGATAATCTTTTTATTAGACTAACTTAATATTGTACATAGGGAAGGGGACATTTCCTTGTAGAAAAATCAGATTTCAACATGTGTAACTAGCTATTTTAGTAAAACTGCAATGTACAACTGTATACCCATGGCATGCATAGGTCTGAAGGGATCATGAGCCGGACTTGCTTTGGGCAGAGCTGAAAAGTATGCGTTTATTTCCTGTTTGTTACAGAAATAGATGTATACCTCCAAAAACTACCCCATCAACATTTACACCTGCTTCTGTGCATGCATAACTGTTAATAGAGATGGGCTACCAGAAAATGTTTGTTTTGTGTCATTTCCTTTGACATTTGGGGGAATTTCCATTCTGTTCACCCCCTCCCCCCCCCCCCCCCCCGACCATGTGTCATGGAATATGACACAAAGCAGAAATGTTCTGGCCCCTTTCCTGTGCCCTCCCTCCAACCCCACCCTGCTTCCAAGCCCTCCTTTTGGTCCCCTTTCCCACAGCCACTTCTACTAACCCCCACTCCAGCCTACCTCAATCCCTGGTGGTCCAGCGAGGGATTGTTGGGGCAGGAGCAGTGCTCATTTGCTCCTGCCCGTGACCAGAGCCACATTCAATATGGCGCCTGTGACCTTTCATCCTTTCAGAGCCTAAGAAATTATAGAAAGATGGCTTGTCCAGGAAGATTAGCATCTAGTTTTATTACTAAGGGCCCCTTTTACAAAGCGGCGGTAAGCACAATGCGGTCTTACTACTCGCCAAAAAAGAAGTACCGCCAGCGCTCTATCATATCCGGTATGTACCCGGCGGTAATTGGGCAGTGCCGCACGTTGCCCAGTTACCACCAGGTTAGTGCGGGAGCCCTTACCGCCACCTCAATGGGTGGCGGTAAGGGCTCCCCCGAAATGGACACACAGCAAGTGCTTCACTTGCCGCACTGCCATGTCCTCAAAAAAAGAAAGATCTTCCTTTTACCCGCTGCAGTAAAGGGGGGGCCTCAGCGTTCGTCAAAACCACGCGCCGATGCCAGCGCAGGCCCCGTTTTTGGCGCAACTTGGTAAAAGGGGCCCTTAGTGATCATCTTGTTAGCCAGTTCACTGGGGTACCAGAACCCAAAAGATCACCAGATCTCTACCCAGAGGCCAGATGCTTAATCTTATGTCACCCAAACCCTGCCTGATTGAAGAGTAGTCAGACTGCCAGTTTTTTACGGACCTGAATCCAAAGCAGATGGGCATGAAATTTTCTCTCTGTCCCTGCCCCCTCTTTATCCCCCTGAGGCACCCCCAACTCAAACTTAACTGGCAGGGATCTCTAAGCTCTGCCAGCTGAAGACACCTTCCTTCAGCAGCCTGAATTCCTACCAAACTCAGCAGTCTGCAGCAATGTCTCTGAGCCACTGCCGTTGCATGCTCAGTTTTTGTCCATGTGCAAAAATTGAGCATGGACAGCATGCTGATGCCAGTGTTGGCTCAGGGATATTGTTGCCAACTGCCAAGCCTGGTAGGAGTTCTGGCTGCTAGAGGAGGAGGTCTTCAACTGGCAGGGCTTGGGAATCCCCACCAGCAACAACAAAGGTGTGCCACTGTTGGGTGGATCTCAGTCTAAAGTGGGTGAGCTCCTGCCCACCTGGGCCCACTCGTGGCTACGCCACTGGACTGAAGCCTAGAATGTGGGTTTCTTGAACTGTAGCGTACCTTGCAGCCAAAGTCTACTCAAAAATATTGGCTGATTTGTTTGTTATAATGCTTATAAAGTTAGGTTTTGCTGTATGGACAGTACTGGTATTTGTTCTTGTCAGAAATAATGTTTGGTTGAAGAACACTGCTTTACCTTTGTATGTCAGTTTCTGTACATTGAATGCAGTGTGTGGGAATAGCTTCTGATGCCAGTGACCCTTTCAAGAGAGAGACACTTGTTAAGTGGGATACAAATGCAATAAATAAAATTCATTGTGGTCCTGAAAATCTGACTGGCAAGGTGGGTCTCCAGAAAAGGATTGAGAACAGTAGGGTAGCCAAAGGTTTAATTTATTTTTTTTGGTGGGGGGGGGGGGGAGCCTAAAGTGGGTATGCACAAAATTATGCACCCCTCCCCCTGCTCTCTGTGCCCTCTCTTCACGAACCAACTCCAAGCCCCACCAGAGGAAATGGTCTTTCTCAAGTGACCAGAAACTCCTAAGACTTGCAATTAGCAGTGATAATCCTAGGTCAGCTGCCACCTGGGCCGGATCGCCGATGTGCACCCCCCCTCCTGGCGCAATGACACCCCCCCAGGTGCATTCTTGGCTGCTGGGAGCGGCTGTGCGGCTCTCGGCTCCGCTGGTTCCCTGCTCCTTCTGCCCCGGGACAGGAAGTAACCTGTTCCGGGGCGGGGGGAGCGGGGAGCCGGCGGAGCCGACAGGCGCGCGGCTGCTCTCTGCACCCCTCCAGCGGCACGCCCCCACCACCCCGCCCTTCTGTCTCGCTGCACCCTATGCCTGGAATAAACTTCCTGAGCCCTTACGTCTTGCCCCATCCTTGGCCACCTTTAAATCTAGACTGAAAGCTCACCTCTTTAACATTGCTTTTGACTCGTAACCACTTGTAACCACTCGCCTCCACCTACCCTCCTCTCTTCCTTCCCGTTCACATTAATTGATTTGATTTGCTTACTTTATTTATTTTTTGTCTATTAGATTGTAAGCTCTTTGAGTAGGGACTGTCTTTCTTCTATGTTTGTGCAGCGCTGCGTACGCTTTGTAGCGCTATAGAAATGCTAAATAGTAGTAGTAGTAGTAGAAGACACAGAATTGCCAAAGAAGAGAGATAGGAGGGAACATTTTGATAGAAGGCTTTGTGATTAGCTACCTGGTTTGCTTAGAACAAACATTTTGGTGTCCTAAGGTAACCAGATTTTGCTGAATATCCAGGGTTACTAGTGGCATGGAGGAGTGGCCTAGTGGTCAAAGCACTGGGCTTGGTATCACTAGGTGCCTGGTTCAAATCCCACTGCTGCTCCTTGTGATCCTGGGCAAGTCACTCAGAGCCCCTCTTACAAACGTGGGCTTGCTAGAAAGAACTGCCACGGCCCAACAGCAGTTCCCATCCTGGCTACCACAGAAAGCCCTTACTGCCACCTGAGTGGGTGGCATTCAGGGCTCTCTCCCCCCCCCCCCCCCCCCCTCCTCGAAATGGCCAAGCAGCAAGTGTTTCACTTGCCACACGGCCATTTCTTTAAAAAAAAGACCTACCTTTTACCCACTACCGTAAAAAGGGGGCTTCAGCGCATGTCAAAAACACATGCCAATGCCAGTGCAGGCCCCCTTTTGCCACAGCTTGGTAAATGGGGCCCTTAACCCTCCATTGCCTCAGGTACAAACTTAGATTGCAAGCCCTCCAGGGAAGTGTGTAACTCACCTTGAGCTACCATTGAAAAAGATGTGAGCAAAATCCAAATAAATAAAATAAAACAGTGTTGCATATTGGCTCCTTAGAGCTTTCCTACTCAAATTAATAAGCAAATAAAGAAATCTTTTTTTCTGGGCAGGGAGGGAGTGGTGTAGCTAAGACATTGCATACTGCAACCTTGAATCTTTTTTTTTTTTTCTGAATTCTTTCAGAGCTTTTATCTATGAAAGGCAATTTTGAAAGCCATTAATGAGCATGTAAAGCAGTGCTTTATATGTAGAAATAGATGCTTATAAATTGATCACCTGTTGTTTGCCTCAAATGGTGTGTTTGGCCTGTATACACCCAAACTCAGTGCAGGAATTCCTGGTAGTGAAGTTGAGAAGAGGTTTGCATACATGTGTATTTGAAAATACATGCATGAGCAGGTAAATTAAGCCTGAAAAACTGTGCATGGGTCTAAACATTACCCCAGGAGATGTATGTGCTAATTTTGAAAACAGAAGCGTGTGCATATTTCAGTTTGGAAAATTTGCCAGCAGCTGCACAGGGAAAATTATAAGCATCGCAATTATGCATCCACTCTATTATAAAACTATCCAGTGGGAGCTAATTTTATAGCAGTGCTTACGAGAAAAGTCCAAAAAGGGGCCTAATTTATGCCTGATTTTTGCAGGCAATATAGATACCTTTGTAAAATAGACTCCTACACAGGGGTGTTCCAGGGCAATCTGCCACCTGAAGCAGGGATGAGATGGTGCCCCGGGCCCCCCCCCCCCCCCAGTCCAATATCTTTCCACACTCTCTCTGCCAACTCCCTCCCTCTCTCTCTCCCCCGCCCTGGCCGCAGTCTGGCATTTCCTCCCTTCCTTCCTCAACCCCCCCCCCCCCCCCGAAGCCTACCGTCTTTTTCTGTTGTTTTCAAAAGTTGTTGATGTCAGAGATCCCTACATGCTGCCCTGCCACTGACATCGGCTTCTTCTCTGTACTGCTATGGCCCGCCTCCAAAAAAACAGGAAGTTACATCAGAAAGGTGGACCGTAGTACAGAGGAGAAGTTTGTGCCGGCAGCAGGGCAGCATATAGGGATTGCTGCTGCTGCCACTGACTTTTGCAAAACAAAAAAAAAAGAAGATAGGCTCAGGTAGGGGAGTTGAGGAAGGAAGGGGGGGGGGGGGATTGTGCTCCATAAAGAGTTCCACCTGAGGCCCTTGCCTCAGTTGACCAAATGGTAGGGCTACCATTGCTCCTACAATAGATACTAGTAGCTCACAAATACTTTTGCACAACTTGATGACAGTATAAATATGTGTGGGCACATTTGATGCATGAAATTCTGTCCAATTCGCACAACCGACAGATGTACGCATATATCTGGCCACACAGTTTTATAAGAACATTGGGCCCCTTTTACTGCTCGCTAAACAGGAAGTACCGCCAGTCTACTGCAGCAGGCCAGAAGTACTTTCCACCACTAGCGTACCGTCATATCCAGTGCTACAAAAATAAATATATTTTTATTGCAGGGTGTACCGGGAGGTAATCGGGCAGTGTCGCACACTGCCCAGTTACCACCGGGTTAGTGCAAGAGCCCTTATCGCCACCTCAATGGGTGGCAGTAAGGGCTCCCCCCCCCCCCCCCAAAAAAAATGGCCATGTAGCAAGTGGTTTACTTACCACATGGCCATTTCCTTTTTACCCACTGCAGTAAAAGAGGCCTCAGTGCGCATGAAAAAACACACGCTGACGCCAGTGTAGGCCCCCTTTTGCCGCAGCTTATTACATAACATAGTAACATAGTAGATGACGGCAGAAAAAGACCTGCACGGTCCATCTAGTCTGCCCAACACATTAAAGACTATATTCTTTAAATGTCACCTAAAAAAATCAGTGCCAAAAAAAATGGAACTTGGCGCTATTCTATAAACGGCCCTTAAAGTTAGGTACCATTCATAGAATAGCGCTTAGCACTATGAACCGTAACTACATTTAGGCACGATCATTTACACCAACGAAACTTTGGTGTAAATCCCCATGTCTAAATTAGGCGTAGATCCCCTTTATCCTGCAGCAACATGCATAAATTAAAGGAACACCCCCGATCTGCCCATGACACTCCCATGGGTGCACCCTCTTTGGACCCAAAGTTTACAAGTGAATGCCACACCTAAACTTACACATGGACATTTCCAATTAGCACCAATAATTGCTTGTTAAAATCTCAATTATTGGTGCTAATTGGCTCGTTATTTAGTTAAATTGTGTTTGTGTGGCCAAATTTGCACATGTAATTTTTAGCGACTTTTAAAAGGGGGCCATTGTGTGTAAAACTTGCTTTACAGATACTTGACTATGTAAAATTGCACTCATAATAGCCTGACATGGTCTGTTCCATCATTTTTTTCCTGGATAAATGTTTAGGTCTATGTACATTTCTCTATGAGTAGTCTGTGGAAGAAGGACAGGCACTTTCTTAAAATGAAAGGAGCTCTATGAACTTGTCCCCAGCTGAGTAAAGGCAGATGCTCTTGTATTTTACAGAGGTTAACAGATCTCTTTGCTTTAACATACACAGACTGGAAGAAGTACAGCACCCTTTTCTCCTAGCAGCTCTTTAACCATATATAGCCAAAGGATCAACTACGGTCCTGAGTTACAGTTTTCTGTTTATACTTACAGATGAAAAGCTGCACTGGAAAGTCATCATCATAAACATTCACATACTGCTGGGTAATGGGGTGATGGGGTGTTATTTATTCTTGGCATTAGAAACAGAAAGTTTATCTATATCTATAGCTCTCTCTCTCTCTCTCTCTCTCTCTCTCTCTGTATATAGATAGATATAAGGTCTTGCTAACAACACTTTTTAAAAACCTATTTTTTATATGAGCAGTCACTAAGGGGTCACCTAATTATAGGGGTTAAATTATTATTATTATTATTATTATTATTATTATTATTATTATTATTATTATTATACAAAACTTAGAGCCCACAAATACTATGTTATTTTCTGATGCTTCTTAATCTCTTACCTATCTATATGTTCCATCTTTGCTTTACTCTTTACTATCAATTAAAATGTTCCATTACGTTTTGTGTTGACGTATGTAGACTATTCCATACTTTGTATTGTTATTTGAATATTTTTACTGCTGTAATTGCCTATTGCTCATGTTTGATCTAGTCTTATTTATACCAGCTTGAGTGAATTCCTTCAAAAAGGCGGTAAATAAATCCTAACAAATAAATACAATAAAATAGTTTATTGTGGGGTATAATAATGTACCCATCATTTTGTAGCAAATAGCAGCTATACAGACTAATATCCTTTAATAAAATGTAAATAAAGTAACAAAAATCTCAATTAAGAATAAGTACTTCATACTGTACCTGCAGCCAACTCACCTTGAGCTACTACTGAAAAAAGTGTCAGCAAAATCCAAATAAATAAATAAATATATCCTAACTAGAAAGGTCTTTAGCGACTTCCTAAAAATGTCATAACTCTAAAGGCGAAGAATTGCAAAATGTAGTAGCCTGATAGGAAAGCGAAGAGGACAAGAATCTGACAAACCTAACCTTCTGCACCAAGGGATAAGACAGAAGAGGTTGTTCACACAACCAACCCGATTTACAACCTAACAACAAATTGACCACATTCGCCATATAAGGCGGAGCCTCACCATATAATATTTAAAAAACCATAACCCTCAATAGCTAGTGTTAGTTATTTCGGGCTAAGTCCCATGATTTAGATGCCAAAATGGGGTGGGCATAATGCCAGTTCTATAATGGCTTCTGGACTGGGCATCCAAATGGCAGATGAAATTTAATGTGGACAAATGCAAGGTGATGCACATTGGAAAGAATAATCCGAATCATAGTTACCTGTTGCTAGGGTCCACTTTAAGGATCAGCACTCAAGAAAAAGATCTGGGTGTCGTTGTAGATAATACGCTGAAATCTTATCTTCTCAGTGTGCGGCGTCGACCAAAAAGGCAAACACGATGCTAGGAATTATTAGGAAAGGGATGGTGAATAATGCCGAAAATACTATAATGCCTCTGTATTGCTCCATTGCGTTCAGTTCTGGTTGCCATATCTTAAAAAAGATATAGCGAAATTAGGAAAGGTTGAAAAAAGAGCGACCAAAATGATAAAGGGTATGGCACTCCTCTTGTATGAGGAAAAGCTAAAGAGGTTAGGGCTCTTCAGCTTGGAAAAGAGGTGGCTGAGGGGAGATATGATTGAGGTCTACAAAATCCTGAGTGGAGTAGAATGAGTGGAAGTAAATTGTTCCAAAAGTACAAAGACTAGGAGACACTCAAGGAAGTTACATGGAAATACTTTTAAAACAAATAGGAGGAAATATTTTTTCACTCAATGAATAGTATCTCTGGAACTCTTTGCTGGAGGATGTGGTAACAGCAGTTAGCGTTTCTGTGTTTAAACAAGGTTTGGACAAGTTCCTGGAGGAAAAGTCCATAGTTTGCTTTTGAGACAGACATGGCGAAGCAACTACTTGCCCCAGGATTGGTAGCATGGAATGTTGCTACTAATTGCGTTTCTGCCAGGTACTTGTGACCTGACTTGGCCACTGTTTGGAAACAGGATAATGGACTAGATGGACCATTGGTCTGACCCAGTATGGATATTCTTAAGTTCTTATGATGTGTCTAAGCCATGGTCTTTGGTATGCTGAAAGTTAGACACACCCACATATGTCATGTGAAGAGCTGGTTTAGGTTGTTGTACTTCAGTGCACCATGCAATGTGTACAGCTGATAGCATTCTAGAAGTGGCACATGTCGCTTGGCAACAAACTCCTGACATGCCCATGCTCTGCCCCTGTGTCCACCCCCTGTACAGTTGTGCACTAAGGGGTTGATATTCAAAGTGCTTTAACTAGCCAGAAATGGCTCCTGGCCATTACATCACTTGTTCAGGGCTAAACCGGTCATTTTCAGCAGTACTTAATCGGTTAGTGCCCATCTCAAAACGGCTATTTTGGGAGTGTTCTGGGGGTGGAGTCAGTACTTGGCTGATTAAGTGCCGATATTCAGCCCTTATCCAGTCAAGGTAACTGCATAAAAGTCAGTCCTATCTTTATTCAGTGCCCCGTAGCCAGTTAAGTGCTGAATATCACTTAACCGGCTATGCTTTAACTGGCTCTGGAAACCTGGAAAGTTATTTTATTTATTTATGTGTAACACAGTTTTTAGGTGGTGCTAACCTAGGTCCTAGGTGGTTTACAAAGAAACATTTATTTATTTATTTGTTGCATTTGTACCCCACATTTTCCCACCTATTTGCAGGCTCAATGTGGCTTACATAGTACCGTCAGAGGCATTTGCCCAGTCGGTGGATAACAAATACAAAGTTGTATAGTGATCGTATGAGGTATAAGTGGAAGGTCGGAATGGATGAAGATTGCGTGTTGTCCTGTTCGATCATAGTCATGCTGAGTTGAACACAATTCTGGTCGCCTTGTTAGGAAGTTAAGGCAGAAATTAGTATGAGCAAACTGCTACGGTGCAGTGCTCAGTGTTAGTATACTGTTCCATTAAGAGCTAAGCAATAGGAAAGGTGAGGTGAAGTGGGCCTGGATGGGAACAAAAGAAAGGGCAGAGCCTCAAACTGGAGAAAGTACAATAAGCAAAATGTATTGATGGACCTGACACGGCCCATATTTCAGCTAATGGCTTCCCCTTAAGACAAGGACTAAATAGATCATGCTTGTATTTTTTTAAATATTTGGATGTCTGACCAAGTTGTTCAAGGAAACTTTTACCAATATGATACCTGACGCAGGCAATTAGCCAGGTAGCAAAAGAGAAGGTCAAAAAGTAAAACGAGCAAAGACAATACAAAAAGGCCTTCAGGACTGGAACAATCAAGAGATCTTTTATCAAAGGACCAACCAAACACGGGCCGTATTTCGGAATTCAAATGCCTGTGTTAGGTGTCAGTTGGAGTAATGTTGCTCAAATGAATCACAAATATAACATCTTCAGATAAGAAAGCTTGAAATTTACTTGCGTACTTTCATCCGCTTTGATTGGTCCGTTATTTTCGGCTACAGTGTGCCTAGAATCCTAACACTTGTGCTCCTGCAGGTAGCAAGGGCTTTGCACTACCCTTCCCAGGATTCATTTCTCCTTTTCCAGTTTGCCTGCTTGCTCAGGTTCCCTTGCTCTGCCTCTTCCCTTCCCCTACAAACTATCTGTACACTTTACCCTGTGTCTTCCAGGAGCACAGGTGTGAGATTCCAGGCACTCTCTAGCCGAAAATAATGGACAGATGAAGGCGTCCAGCATCCAGCATATAAATTTCAAGTTATATTTGTAATTCATTTGAACAACATTAATCCAATTGACCCCCTGATTCAGGCATTTGTCTGCCAAAACATAGCCTGTGTTGGGTCCTTTGATTAAAGATCTCTTGATTGTGTCAGTCCTGAAGGCCTTTTTGTGTTTTTTTCTCAGGCAATTAGCCGAAATACGGGCCCTGTTGGACCCATCAATAGATTTTCCTTCCTCTGGTTGGAGGCTCCACCTTTCTTTTGTTCCCATCGAGGCCTACTTAACCATACCTTTCTTGTTACTTGGCTTGTGTTGCTGCTTCCCTCTGGCTTGTTCACTCACAATTCCAATTAAGAAAATAGAGAGTAGGTCTCAGTTGCATTTCAGAGTACCTACATTATCTTAACAGTAACTTCTGCTATAAACAGAACAGGAAAATAAACTATTATGTGCCTTGTTCCTTAATTTCATTCATAAATTATTTGCTGAATCGAATATAATAAACTTGCTGTCCTAAATTAATAAATACATTCTGCTTTTGAAGAGTTTATGCACAACCATTAAGCTCTTATAAATGGTTTGTAAATGTGCTTCCCCCCAGCTGTGTAATGAATGCAGAAGGCAATATTTCTGACTGTGAGCAGAACCTTTAGACTTCTAAAAAGATACTTAACCTATTTCAGTATGATTCAATTTGATTAACTCATCTCAAGAAGTTCCTCTAGTGTTCTTACATGACTGGCTTTGAGATTCTATATGTTACCTGTATATAATGGTTATATTCTTGACTCAGGGGCCCTTTTACTAAGCTGCGTAGGCGCCTACATGCGTCCAACATGCGTCAATTTTGAGTTACCGCCCGGCTACCACGTGACCCTTGAGGTAATTTCATTTTTCATGTGCGTCCACTATGCGAGCTGGAAAATATTTCTATTTTCTGGCGCACGGGCAGTAATCGGCATTTTATGTGCATAGACCATTACCGCCTGGTTACCACGTGAGACCTTACTGCTAGGTCAATGGCTGGTGGTAAGGTCTCAGACCTAAAATGGACGTGCAGCAATTTTCATTTTGCCACACGTCCATTTTCGGCAAAAATTTTAAAAAGGCATTTTTTACAGGTGTGCTGAGAAATGATTCTGCACACGTCTACACTACTGCAGGCCATTTTCAGCGCGCCTTAGTAAAAGGGACCTGTAGTAAATTATATTTCTGTGTTATTGAGTTGAACATGTATTTGCAGTCTCTTTGGGACAGAGCTCTGCCCAGCAAACAAGTAATATTTTATTTCAATAATCACTTTGGTAGTACTGAAAACAGCTGCTCAAGTAGTTTGACATAGTTGGCTTCTTCACAAGTAAAAGAGCAGGCATTAGTAAGTGGCATTACTTGCGAAAGCCTATGAAGCTGATTTTCAGACTTGGGAGTTAGACCAGCTAACTCTCGTGGTTGGTGTTGAGAACCAGTATTCAATGCTGGGCTGTTTCCAGTGACAGGCATTGAATATCTGGTTTAACTCTGGCCAGTCAGACTTTAACCGGCCAAGCCAATATTCAGCCCTGGCTGGTTAAAGTCAGACTGGCTAAAGATATTCCAGAGTTTCACGCAGACAAAATATGGCCACCAAACTTGGCCTGTCTGACTTTTAAAATTGGCGGATAGCTAGTTATATTGTTCAATATAACTGGCTATCCACTATTCGCTAATCGGCAATATTCAGTGGTACATGGCCAGCAATGTACCACTGATAATCTTCGGATAGCCTGTTATCCCACATTTAACCAACCAGATGCCGATTCTGGCCAGTCGAATGCAGCTGAATATTGGGGGGTATAATTTTTATTATTATTATTATTATTTAATAAAATTTTCAACAATTTCACAAGTATAACACTTATACTTGTGAAATTGTTGAAAATTTTAATAAATAAAATACAGCCAAGAAACTCGTCATAAGAAAACAAACAAACAAACAAACAATATTATCTCAAAATTTAAATTGTATTGGCTTTCTTAGACCACAAATCATGGGGAGGGGGGGGGGGGTGTAAACAAACAGGAAATTATGGGAGTACATAGAAGAGTATATTACAATTTAAAGGCTATGTGATATTCCTCTATTTCTTCTTTTTCTAACATTATTTAAGCCTTTTCAAATCTAGAAAAGATTTTAATTGATCAGGTGTATAAAATATATATTTAGTTTCTCCAAATCGAATCAAACATTTGCATGGATAAGCTAGAAAGAATATACCCCCAAGTTCCACCTCTTCTTTTTTCAAATTCAGAAAAACCTTTCTCCTTTCTTAAGTCATTTTGGTAACATCTGGATAAATCCAGATCTTTTCGGATCCAAAAGGTTCCTTAGAATGTTTACAATATAGTCTCAAGATGGCATTTAAGTCTTGCTCAAAGACGAAGGAGACTAATAATGTAGCTCTCTCTGATACGTTTTCTATGGATTGTTCCAAGATAGCGGATATATTGTTCAAATCAATATCAATTTCTTCTTCTCTTCCTTCGATTTCCCCAACTTGTTTCCCAGGTCTTTTAGGTAAGTAGTAAATCTTGTTAATAGGAGGAATCTCGTCCTGAGGAATTTTTAGAATTTCTTGCAAATATCTTTAAAATAAGTCCAAAGGCAACTGGCCCGGTACTTTTGGGAAATTCAAAAGACGAAGATTCAATCTTCTATTGTAATTCTCAATCTGCTCTATTCTTCTATGTAGAGCTATTTTATCTTTAACCGTTGCTGAGTTATATTCTTGCAAATGTTTTATATCAGCTTGCATCGAGTTAAACTGGGTAGAAAATTCTTCCTTCACTACTTCCACATTTTTTGCCAACTCTTCAAATTTAAGAAATAAAGCAGATACCTCACCTGAAGATTTCTGTAAGGTTACGTCCATTTGATTTAGCTTTAACCAGATTTTCCCAAGGCTCACCTCCGCTCTTGTTTCTGAGGAACCGATTAACTCATTTTCCAGAATTTTCTGACGCAACGGTAGGCCCTCACCAGTAAGACCACTCGCCACACTTTTGGTGGCGTGGGTACTCGCGCCTATCAATGCTGTTAATGCTGGGCAAGGAGGAATGTTAGAATGTGAGGGAGGCGACAATGATGTTTCCAGTCCCGGCTGAGGCTCCTCTCCTCCGGCTGCCTCTGCTATGGGAATTACAACCCTCAATTCACTCGAGGAACTCCCAGTGAGGAAACAATCCAGACTTTGCTGGGTTGGCGAGGAGGTCGAGGTAGGCGGGGGAACAAACCTCACCAAACCTTTTCTTTTTGTATGAGGCGTAATATTTTAAGTAATACAAATTTCCTCCAGCAGAGACACAGCGATTCGCTCACCAGCTACACACCGCCATCTTGACACGCCCGGGGGGGTATAATTCTATAACGTGGCGCCACAATAGGGCACAATGTGCTAATTTTATAATAACATTAGGTGTGACTGAGCTGTTAGAAGATACTATTGCAAAGCCACATTGGCACACCAAAATCTAGGTGATGTAATTTAGCGCACCTAAGTGCAGATAGGGTTCGATATTCAACGCAATGCAACCAGCCAGAAATGGCTCCTGGCTGGTTAAATCACCTGTTCCAGGCTATCTGGTCACTTAATTGGTTAGCGCCGCTGAAAATGACCAGTTAGCTATTTTGTGGGCATTCTGTGGTGGGGTCAGCACGTGGCCAGTTAAGTGGCGATATTCATAACTTAAGCAGCCAGGTTAACCACATAAACAGGACCGTATAAAAGTCAGCCCTATCTTTATACAGTGCCCCATAGCCAGAATATTGCATTTAACTGGCTACTCCAGAGATCTGTTTGCTGCTCTAATAAGACTGGCCATAACATCTGAGGCTGTCATAGAAGCTGGTATGTACTGTTTCAGTCACATCTTTGGGGGGATGGAAGGGGGTCAGTGAGCACTGGGAGAATAAGAGGCATATTTTCAAAGCACTTAGCCTCCCAAAGTTCCATAGAAACCTATGGGACTTAGCCTCCCAAAGTGCTTTGAAAGTATGCCTCCTAAGTGGGTATCATGCCTTAAACACTCCAGTGGTCATGTGGTCATTTAGGGCATCTTTTTTGTGACTTAGTCATGATTGAAACAGGTCTAGACCAAAACGTCTAACTTTTAACCCTGGACATTTTTGCTTTGTTTCATTGTGGCAGAAAAATGTCCAAGTTTTGGGAACGCCCAAATCCCGCCCCTGACACACACCCCTTGTGATTTAGACACACTGCAGATGAACTGCATAGAAAAAGATCTTTAAAATGGGTTTCGAAAATAGCGATTTGGATATTTTGGCAACAAAAAATGTCCATCTGCCACTTTTTGGCACTTTTTGGACATTTTTCTGTTTCGAAAATGAGCTCTGTAGGGCTATGTTATTCACATTTCCTAAGTTGTTGCAAATGGCAGCCCATCCCTTGTTGACGTAATTATATCCCTAGTCCGTTTAGTGTTTGGTTCTCAATTCAGCTTGCTCGTAGGGTTCCTGCTAATTACTCACAAGCCTTGGCCACCATAACAGGCATAATATATTTATTGTGTTCACCTGTGGTGCAAGCTCATCTGTCCTATGTAGCCCATCAGAGCTGGAGATTGGATGCTGAACGTATTTGGATGAATTTTTCAGCAGCTGGTATTTTGTACTTTACGACATTTTATATTGTGCAGAAAGTGAAGGGGATTTTTTTTTTTTGCTGTTTGGATATAAAGGGCAGCAGCCTGTTCTACAAATGAGCACATGTCGTCATGGTGGTGCTGTTGTGTTTTTACTTTCTTGACCTTTGTTGCTTGTCCCCCCCCCCCCCCCCCTCCCCACTACAATGAAGATATTGCAGCACAGCCACACACACATGTCCTTATTTCCAGGCTGCTGAGTTAGCTGCCAGTTCTGGTTTCTAGATGTGTGATTTCATAGCATTTTCCTACATAGCAGAAAGCATCCGTAAGGGGGGATGTACCGTCTTGCTTTCAGGCAAAATAGTCTCTCATTCGTGACCTCTGCGGCAAGCTAGTAATCCAGCTCTAAAGGACACCATCTGTCTCACTTCTGGAAGCCGGCAAAGCGTAACAAAATTGGTGCAGACACTACATTTAATTTGATCTCAGTGGGGTTTTTTTCCCTTACCTTGGGCCAGATTGCTATTATTGGACATTAAAGCCCTTCACTGAGCTACAGAGCAGTGCAAGCTGCTACTTTTCCATGCCAGAGAAATTTATTTTGTTATGAATGTTCAACATTTAAGTAGGTGGCATCTTTCTTGTATATTTTGTATGAGGCCAGGAATACTCATGGCGTTGAAAATGTTTGGCAGTTTTTATTCATTAGAAATTCTCGAGGGCCTAAGAAATGCAGGAGAAGCTAATGGGATTTAAGATAAATCATGATGATCTGAACAATATGAATGAAAATTGGACCATATAACTCAGCACTTTGAAGCTAACTTTTGGGGCATGATTTTATTTTCAGGCCAAAACAAAAATGGCAAAGAAGGCTGCAGAAAATGCATTTTATGCTCAGATTTTGATTTTCTCCAAATTCAGGAGGAGAAAATCGTTTCACAGGAAAAATTGTGGAAGAAGGTGGTCAGATCCAGAAAGGATGGGGAGGTGGCTACCACCACTTAGCAAACCTGTCTGACAGTGAGTGGTGCTAGAAAGATGCACAGTGCAAAATTCTGTTCATGTGACCTTTCTCCTTGATATTTGGATTTTATTTGTGGTTCATTTCACAAATTCAGTGTAATAAGCTTTATAATGCAGGCTAATCAACATGACATGGGTTAATTCATATGCTAAATATGTGTTAAAATTGATTTAGCGTGCACAACGTTTTTGAAGGGATTAACAGATGCACATCCCTGAAGTATTGCCGAATGTTCCATTTAGACAAGGTGCCCTTCCATCCCTCCAGTTAGAGAGGGTTCCATAAGTCACCCAGGGGCCCTTTTACAGAGCGGCGGTAAGCCCAACGCGGGACAGCTCTTCCGGGACTGCCGTCGGCCCAACTCAGCAGCTGGCGGTAGTCCCACCACGAGTGTGTGCCATTTCTGGGGGGAAAAGAAAACCCCGGGAAATGACTTGCACGGCGGTAACCCAGCGGTAATCGGGCATTGCCCATTGCTGCTCGGTTAGCATGAGAGCCCTTATCGCCACCTCAGTGGGTGGTGGTATGGGCCCCTGTCGCATGTCCATGCTGTAAGAGTTCTCTTACCGCATGGCAATGTGTGCTGGGGGCTTTTTTACCCACTGTGGTAACAAGGGCCCTGGCGCATGGGAAAAACGGCCTTTGCCACCAGCACAGGGCCCTTTTTCCCGCAGCTTGGTAAAACGGCCCCCTAGGAATACCATCTGCAGAGACGATAATGGAAGAGATCATTGGGATCAAAGGGGGCAACCAAAGTCCTTGCAAACAAATATACGCCATCATGCTATATATGGCGCTCAAAATTGCATGTGTAAATATGGATGCATACCTAATTTGTGCTTGCATTTTAATTGATTAATAATCCAATTAGTGCATGCAATTTTATTGATTAATAACTACTACTACTACTTAACATTTCTAAAGCACTACTAGAGTTATGCAGCGCTGTACAATTTAACATAGAGGGACGGTCCCTGCTCAAAGAGCTTACAATCTAAGAGGCAAATGAATGGTTAGTCCGATAGGGGCGGTCAAAATGGGGCAGTCTGGATTTACTGAACGGTAAGAGTTAGGTGCCGAATGCAGCATTGAAGAGGTGGGTTTTAAGCAAAGACTTGAAGATGGGCAGGGAGGGGGCTTGGCGTAAGGGCTCAGGATGGTTGTTCCAAGCATAGGGTGAGGCGAGGCAGAATGAGCGTAGCCTGGAGTTGGCGGTGGTGGAGAAGGGTACAGAGAGGAGGGATTTGTCCTGTGAACGGAGGTTACGGGCGGGAACGTAAGGGGAGATGAGGGTAGAAAGGTAGTGAGGGGCAGCAGACTGAGTGCATTTGTAGGTAAGAAGGAGGAGCTTGAATTGAATGTGGTATCTGATTGGAAGCCAGTGAAGTGACTTGAGGAGAGGGGTGATATGAGTATATCGGTTCTGGCGGAATATGAGACGTGCAGCAGAGTTCTGAACAGATTGAAGGGGGGATAGATGGCTAAGTGGGAGGCCGGTTTGCAATATTATTTGTATATTAAATGAACCCTTTTGAAGCTAAAATATAGTCTCTTTGTGTTCTGAGTATATGGTATCTGTTAAGGTTAATCTTGCAGTACAGAATACTGCATTTCAACAGAGATAATATTTAATTTATTGCAATTATCACCTTTGGTGATTGGTGGAGAAATTAATATCCTAAAACTTATAAATACAGCGCCTGCTCTTAAATTATAAACAGTAGCGAGTGCTCTAGAGCTCTTTCCCCCAAGTAAATCATTTCTTGTAACATATATATTAATAAACCAATTAGCACAGACAATTAGGCACTAATAATCAATTATTTGCACTAATAGGCATTAATTAAAACTTGCCCACACATCTTTAAGCACCAGGATCCATGCATAAATTTTACGCACAGATCCAAAAAGGGGGCGTGGCCATGGGAGGGGCTTGGGCAGATCAGGGGTGGGGTCCTGGAATTTATCATCAGAGAGACCCCCAGTAGGTGCTGAGGGTGAGAATTAGGGAGATCTGTGTCTAATTTGGGCATGAAAATTTATACAAGGTTTTACTTGGTGTAAATCCTGGGGCATAGATCCCGGGACCAAATGCTATTCTATAAAATGCGCCCACCTCTGAGCGCCATTTATAGAATAGTGTTTAGCGCTAATTTTTATTGGCACCCAAACTTGGGCACCATTTATAGAATTGAGTCCCAGAGTGTAAAAACTGCAAGAATTGGGCAGAAGTTTCGCTTCACATTCTATTTATTAAATTTCTGACTCGTTCATTCATAATCAAATGCCCCAAGAGAGGAATAGTATAAATTATGCGTAAGTACCAATAAACAATAATGTGATGCAATAACGCAGATCAAATATGTACATAAATAAACTGAACACATTGATTAACATAAATTAAAAATCATACGTATGGTACAGTAACTATGAAAGAAAAGATTAATGAGTACAATTATTACAAAAAGAAACAATTCCTATCTATCAAAACTAAAACACACACTTATAGGCTATAATTAAAAATAAAATGAATTGGAAACCCACATGTTAAAATGCAATGAATGCACTTCAAAACCTCATAACGTGCATCGATTTGCACCTAACAATTTTTTTATATAATATATTTTTCTTGACAGTGGAAGAAAGTGGACAACATGCATAAAAATCTGTCTCAATGTGTTAAAAATAAGATGTCACATGCAAATGTATGCAAGGGAGCCCATCGTAGAAAATGAATAATTCAGGTTGTGTAAACTTTTCATTCCACATTATTCATGGGATGTTAACTGTTCTGTAGATATTAACTTCCCTCCCTGAGAACAATTTGATAGGTTGATGCTTTGATTAAGGCTGTCATTTTGCTTCTGGAGAAGGAGTACCAGGGGATCATTCTTACCCCTCCCCAACTGCTGAGCGTGAGGGATGTTGGGAAAACAACCCAGAGGTGGAGTTATTGGAAGAAATGATCATGGGAGGGGGATGAAACACATTTATTAGTAAACAGCAGCTCAGCCTTTTTATAGATGGTAAACTTGATTTGGGTCCTGTTATCTTTGAATTACTATAGCTTGAACACACAATATTCCAGCTGCAACAATGCAAAAACAAAATTCAGTATGCATCTTCTTGGAAATTACACGTGCAATCCTTGGGTAATTTTATAAAAGCCTCTTATTATGGCCATAAAGCTGGGGTTTATGCATGAAACAAATCTTCATAAAATTACACCCCAAAATAGGCACTTCCTACCGTTTGGAGCTAACAGTCTAGTCAAGACAGAGAGATAGGACACTGTGTGCAAAATATAGGAGGTTGTCACTTAAGATGGTAAGAACATAAGAACATAATTGTTGCCATATTGGAACAAACCAAAGGCCCTTGATCAAGCCCAGTATCCTGTTACAAACAGTAACCAATCCAGGTCACAAGTATCTGGCAAGATCCCAGAACAGTAAAACAGATTTTATGCTGCTTATCCTAGAAATAAGAAGTGCATTTTCCCAAGTCCATCCATGCGAAACGCAGCTAGTTAGATGACTGATGGTGCTGCACAGTAGCTGAGTTTGATGCTAATAACATCGTACCTTCACTGATTGCTACATTTGTTGCATTGCATTTGTCAAGGCTCCTGACAAAGGCACTCCATCTGAAAGTGGCCATTTGGAGTCTTTCAATAATACACTTGCAGTACGTTGGAAGCAATAAAGACTTATTGGAGTTTCTCCTTCTGTTTTTTTTTCCCCTTCCTTCTATCTAACATTTCTAGAACCCAATGTTTCTTCTTTGAGCATACCATGAGAACCCTCACCAACTCCCTAGACTACTGCAGCTTGTTTCTCAGATGACTCCATTGAACCAACATCTTTCTCCACTTTACTCTATTCAACAGTTGGCTCCATGGCTTATCTTTCCAGCTTTCTCACTATATTGACTTTCCATCTACATTTCAAGTTTTATTTATATTTGATATATCACAGCTATGGCAGTCTCACAGGGCAGTGTACAATATTTAATATCAGGGGGAGATATAGAAAAGAAATACAAAATTGGATAGGACAGGATAGGAAATAGGGAAAGTAGAGGAGAGGGGATTGGATTGCAGTTTAATTGGCCATACTGCTCCAATCTGTCATGATCAGGTGCTAAGGTGTTAGTCTATTTAGGAAAAGCCTCTGATTTGAATTTATCAATTGAGAGCTCCAGATGGAAATGTGAAGGAAGAATATTCCACAATATGGAACCAATAACACTAAAGATTTTGGTATGGATGGCATCAAAGTACATGCGGAGGGGCATAATCGAATGGGGCGCCCAAGTTTCCCTGAGGATGTCCATCTTTCGTTTCGATAATACGGTCGGGGACGCCCAAATCTCAACATTTAGGTCGACCTTAGAGATGGTCGTCCCCGGTTTTCGGCGATAATGGAAACCGAGGACACCCATCTCAGAAGCAACCAAATTTAAGCCATTTGGTTGTGGAAGGAGCCAGCATTCGTAGGTCACGGGTCCCTCTCACATGCTAGGACACCAACCTAGGGGGCACTGCAGTGGACTTCAGAAATTGCTCCCAGGTGCATAGCTCCCTTACCTTGTGTGCTGAGCCCCCCAACCCCCACCAAAACCAATTCCTCACAACTGTACACCACTACCATAGCCCTAAGGGGTGAAGGGGGGCACCTACATGTGGGTACAGTGGGTTTCTGGTGGGTTCACATTTACCACAACAAGTGTAACAGGTAGAGGGGGATGGGCCTGGGTCCGCCTGCCTGAAGTGCACTGCACCCACTAAAACTGCTCCAGGGACCTGCATACTGCTGTCATGGAGCTGGGTATGACATTTGAGGCTGGCATAGAGGCTGGCAAAAAATATTTAGAAAGTTTTTTTTTTTTTGGGTGGGAGGGGAGGTTATTCCCGATTCCCTCCTGTGGTCATCTGGTCAGTTTGGGCACCTTTTTGAGGCTTGGTACTTATCCGGCCAGGTTTAGCAGGAAAATAAGGCTGCATAAAAAGCAGGCCTGTTTTTGCCCGCTAAGTCATGGCCAGTTAAGTCTGAATATCAATTTAACCAGTCATGTGCAAGCTGGCGTTGAAAAACCCAGATATTTAATTCCGGTCACCGAAAATGTCCCGGCATTGAATATCCATGTTGAACACTGGCGATGGGCAGTCAAAGTGTTGCCCACCCCCCTGGCTGAATATCAGGGGATATGTTTGCAACTTTTCAGAAAGCCCATGACACACTGGTGCCCCTCCCATGGGCACGCCCCTTTTGAGTTGCACACTGTGGGAGTTGATGTCTGGCAGAATAAAATAGTGTGCCCTCAGATGCGCACATAAATCCCAATTGGTGTCAATTAACAATAATTAGGTGGTAGCATCCAATTATTGCTCATTAATGGCTTCTTAGCTGATTAAGTTGCTCGCGCATCTTGGGAGTGTAGCCAAATTTGGGCAACCAAATCTGGGTGCCATATATAGAGTTCAGGGGATTGTCCAGAAATTATAATACTTCTTCTGTTGATACCCTCCCTTACTGCTCCTCATCAGATTCAACGTCACCTCCAGTAGAGGAAGCCAAATATCTCTTAGGCAGGACAGAGGTTGATGATCAGGTTAACTGGCATCATTTGAATTTTGCTACCAGTGGGGCATGTAAAAAAGTAAAATCAGGGGAGTTACACAGATTTTTGCTGCCAAAATCTAGATGGCTTCTTATAGAATTACCCCTAGTGTTAACTGTTAACATGGCATATACTGTGGAGTTGTTTATACCATCTCAATAGATGGAGTTAACTGCATTAGATTACCTGCGATGTAGTTAATGCGTGGAAGATGCTGGGAACACCCCCAACAGTTTATACAGAGGTTTTGCAGATATCATGTGTAATTTTGGTAATTAAAGCAAGAAAATGGCAGAGCCTTAGCACACTTGATTAAATATGGCCCTTTGTGCGCAATATTAATGTTATTCAAGAAAGCAAAACTAGTTCCATAGATCATACACTATAGCTCAGGAAGTTCACTAGTTCAGATCCTACTATTTGGCTGACTCTGAAATTACTTGGCAATCTCCATTTAGCAGTTAGTGGGCAGGTCTTTGTCACTAAATTTGCTATCAAAATTGATACCTTTGTTAGTAGTTTCACTCAATATTGCATGGTAATAGAGGGTCTCAACATATGGATGTTAGCAATTATGTTAAGAACAAAGTTAATGACTCAAAGAATTTAAAAAAAATGGGGCCTAGAATTTTAGCAGTTATCCATTCGTCCTGTCATTAGAAATGTTGAAAATGCTCCATTCCAGAATATAAGCAATATTGTTTGGATTTCTAGCACAGTAATCCTTTCCCTTCACAAAATATCCTTCTGTGTTTCCTTTCATAGGGGGGAGGGATTCTAATAATTCTTTTCCAATTGATTCATCCACCAAGAAACACAGGACACCATCTTTTCATACCAAATAAAGCATTAATCAGCTTTTTGTTTTTGTTTGTTTTGCATTGCAGCTTGATAGAAATCAGGGATGGCTCAAGGTTATTGGACACCTTTTGCAAACCTTTTAATGTTCATCCCGCCCTTCCGGGGTAGCTCAAGGCCCTATCACCCCTCCTCAACCTCGCTCCCATAGTTCAGCATCTCCCCTTGCCCTCTCTACATCTCCCTCCAGGTTGTCAGTGTCCCATCTTCACTTTCCTACCCAAGTCACACAACTAGCTTCTCCTCCCGTTCCATTCATGCCTCCAGGCCACTGCCAATGCTCCACTACCACCTCCTGTGTTGGCCCCAAACTTAAAGAAGATTGAGCACTGTGCCAAAGTGCTGCCATGTCTCACCCCTTTCTGACAGGAGATCTGCCTCAGAGGGGAGAGGACAAGGCAGTGCTTGAATTCATACCTGAGGGCTTACAGGGCCCAGGCATCACTCATTCTTATAAACCATAAAGCTGTATGTCTCTGTTGATCACCCTCCCCTCACCTATCCACACCCACCCTGTTAGAATATCAATGATATGCTTTGATGTCCCCATGCATACTTCCTACCCACCCCCCTCCTCCCACCCTGTCAGACTGTCATAGTAATGCTTGAATGTTTTCACTTATATACACTGCCAGCTAGCACATTTGCTTATTTCTGATCTGAGGAAGAAGGGCAACCTTCGAAAGCTAATCAAGAAATGTATTAAGTTATGTCCAATAAAAAAGGTATCGTCTTATTTTCTTTTCCATGTTTTATTTTGTTTGATTTCTATTGATAACCTTAAGAGTGGACTAATACGGCTACCACACTCCTCTTCTTTAAGCAGGAAAGAGATAGCAGGCTTTCAGCAGTGGTGGCAGGTCTGGCAAGAGAAAAACCTTTTGCAAGGGGGAGGTTCCCATATGTGCTAGAGCTACACTGTCACCTGTCAAAAAAATTTGTCAGTCTAGGTGGACACCTAATCGACCTAATAGCAAGGCCAGCTCTGACAGTAATAATCTTCATGCTCCCCAAATAAAACCTGCTGCAGTATAGTTCACCAATTCACACTATAATAATACACAAAATTGTTACAAGAGCATTTCTTTCCATGAAAAATATTTCCGTAAGAATTTTGTGCTCTATTAGTGTGAATTGGTCAACTTATATTGCAGCAGGTCTCGGTTTGGGACCTTGGTTACACTGCAGTATTTGCATTAGGTTTTTCCTACAGTCTGAGTAATGACTTTCACTACAAAACGAATATGTAGCTACAAGTTTTCTCATAACTCAGCTGCAAACAAAAATAGAAAGTATGAGAAGCAGAAGCAACTTGTTTCTCATTCCTTTATCTGACTTCTTTACTTAACGGCTTTAATGTCAGAGTAAGGTCATAATTCATTCAACTTTTCCCCCCATAGACACAGAATTGGAAAAAGTCCTCAGTAAACTAGGCCATATAGGATTAGTTTTTCTATACTATTGGATCAATATTCAAAAGGAATTATTGGTTTACTGGCAGCCAGTGAATGAACAAACTTTCAATGGATAGTGCCTGCAGAAATGACTCTAACTGCTTCTGCACTATCCACGTGAAGGGCAGTTCTAAGCCCCTTAGGGCGGTTGCCCCTTTCTACATGTATATGTATGTCTATGATTTCATAGACATGAGACACTGCTCTGAGCTTTTCCGCTCAACATTGTTTCAAGTATGATTTAGCGCTACAATATCATTAAAGAGATATGAAACGCTGCCTTGAGCTTTTCCGTTTGACATTGTTCTGAGTATAATTCAGCGCTATAATACTAGCAAAAAGATATTCATATTGGATAAAATTAGTAACCAACATGCGGTGAGAAGACTCCTGATGCAGGCCTGAATGGCCGAAACACAGCTGTGTCGAGTCCCTTTCTCCCTACCATTTTATGGCTAATAAAGTATATATTTTTTTGATTTTTACAATCAGAGTGTCGTCTTTTTTATGTATTTATATTTTCAAATACATATTTTACGATTATTTTTAGATTTTGATGTTTTTTTACATATTTTTGATTTTTATTTTTTGTTTTTGTTTCTGTTAGTCATATTCGCTGTTTTGTTTTCTGACCGTAATTTCAAAAACATATAAACAGGATGGAGTTGATCCAGAGGGCAGCTAAAAAATTTGTCATTGGTCTCTGTCATAAAGTGTATGAGGACAGACTTATGGCTCTCAATATGTATGCTCTGGAAGAAAGGGAAGAAAGAGTGGACATGATAGAGACATTTAAATATCTCTGAGGCATTAATATACAGGAGACTAGTCTTCTTCAATTGAAAGAAAACGTCTGGAATGAGAGAGTGTAGAATGAAGTTAAAAAGCTGTATACTCAGGAGTATTCTGAGGAAATACGTTTATACAGAAAGGGTGGTGGCTACATCGAACAGCCTCCCGGTGGAAGTGGTGGAGAAAAAGAAGGTATCTGAATTCAAGAAAGCGTGGGACAAGCACATGAGGTCTCTGCAGTGGCATAGCCATGGGAGGGGGGGGGGGGGAACTTTATGGGCCTGGGCCCTCCACTTTAGCTCAGGTCCCTTCAAAAGAGCAGCTCTTCCCCTTACCATACCGTGCAGGCCCAGCATCAGTCTCTGCAGTTGCTTGCTCCTGCTCACTCCTATTCCCTCAGTGTGAATCCGGCATCTCTCTCTGCTCCCCTTCCTCTGGTCCTGCTTGGGCCTTTCCTCTGTCATGTCCGCCCACAGAAAGTTACATCACAGGAGGTAGACATGATAGAGGAAAGGCCCCAATAGGACCAGCCACAGGCAGCCTGTTTTATTGTCTCTGCTGGTCACATGCCAGGACTGAAGAACTGCGGGGGGGGGGGGGGGGGGGCATGGCAGACCCACATGGGAGTGCGCACAAGCAAACAGTAGCAGAGATAAATGCTGGACCCACATTGAAGGCAGGGGGGAGAGCAGAGAGAGATGCTGTACCTACATGAGGGGGTGGAGAGCAGAGTGGAATGCATTGCCCCCCCCCCCCCCCGTCCACCTCTCCCCCCCCCCCCCCCCCACCACCAAATTGACTTCTGGGTACACCCGTGGGGAGAGGTGGAGATAGTGGTTGGGCCGTTTGGCCTTTATTTGCCGTGATGTTTCTATGAGTATGGGGGGACATTTGTATGTCTCCACATTTACATGTACAACTTACAGAATACTGTAAGTGACATGTGCCCTTGCACATGGCCGGCTCTTTTTTAATCAGCATGTCTCTCTAGTAGTCAGACACTGTTTCTCTGTGCTTTGTCAATTTAGAGCTGCACAAGACTTTTTTTAAACATTTCAGATCAGGAAACTATTCTACATGTCACTGTTACTTCACGCAGACTTAACGGCAGTTAGCAAAGCTGTGTTTAAAAAAGGTTTGGACAAGAAAATGGATGAAAAGTCCATAAACCGTTGTTAACCAGGTAGATTTGGAGGAAGCCATTGCTTATCCTTGGGGGGATAAGCAGCATGGAATCTTGCTACTGTTTGGGATCCCAAGTACTTGCAACCTGGAATGGACATTGTTGGAAACAAGATACTGGTTTTGATAGGCCTTTGAGCTGAACCTATATGGTAGTAGTTATATGGAAAAGGAGTAGGTACCATACTATACACAGAGGTTATGAGGAGCTTGCAGAAGTACAGGATGAGAGACATCCCAAGAAACTATGGGGTCCTTTGACTAAGTTGTGGTAAAAATAGGCCTTAGCACACCTTTATGGTCTTTCCTGTGCACTAAAGCTATTTTTACTGCAGCAGTAAAAACCATGATTTTTCTATTTTTTTCCATTAATGGTCATGAGCTAATGATGCAATTAGCACTTGACCATTTTTTTTAATTAACATGGGAGCACTTACCGGCATCTATTTTGTTAGCACATGGTAATGTAGATGTGGAAACCACAGATCAGAAGACCTTCTAGGGTTACCATATGTCCGGATTTACCCGGACATGTCCTCTTTTTGAGGGCATGTCTGGACAACCGGACGGGTTTTGCCAATCTGCCCGTTTGTCCTAATTTCTGGACAAAAGGGCAGGCTGGTGGGCGGGCCGTCCTATAGGACGGCCCGCCCACCAGCCTGCCCGTTTGTCCAGAAATCCGGACAAACGGGCAGATTGTTAGCCTCCCCTCCCCTTACTTACCAGTGCCCTGGTGGTCTAGTGACCTCTTCCGCCTTCGGGACAGGAAAGAGCCCCCTCTTTCCTGCCCGGAGCGCTACCCTGCATGCATCCTTCCTGTTGCTGATCCTCAGAGCCCATTCAAAATGGCCGCAGAGAGTTGAAGTGACCTTGCGAGACTTCAACTCTCGGCGGCCATTTTGACTCGGCACTGAGGATGAGCAACAGGAAGGATGCATGCAGGGCAGTGCTCCGGGCAGGAAAGAGGGGGCTCTTTCCTGCCCCAAAGACGACACTAAACCACCAGGGCAGTAGTAAGGTAAGGGGAGGGGGGCGACGGGGTATGTGACAGGGGGGAGGGGAAAATGTGACAGGGGGTGGAGCGAGGTTGTGACGGGTGGAGCAAGGGTGTGACGGGGCGGGGTGTGTGGTGGGGGCGGGGCATGTGTCCTCCTTTTTGGGGGACAAAATATGGTAACCCTAAGAAGACCTTATATCAGTGGTAAAATAATTAATAGAGACTGCTGAATGAAACTGTAGTGAACTATCCACAAGGTAGTGAGTTGCAAGTTCCCAGATAGCATGGTTTTTCCAATAGATAACTTCAATTGATTTTTTTTTCATTCATGTGATTAGAGAAATAGATTGAGGGCATAAGTTATTGGGTTGGATTTACTTTGATTCCAGCACATCCTGTTCTGCACTGGTGAAACATGAATAAATTGAGCAGCCTGAAAATGAGTCCCAAGATAATGAACTAGATTAGAAACTGGTTGACTGATAGATGAAAGGCACTAGAGGAAGGAAAGGTGAGCCGTAGTGTCCGTCAGGGATAGGTCCCTGTGGCCGATTCTGTTAAATATCTTTGAGCAAGGAAATCTCTGTGTTTTTTTGTTGGATGGCACAAAGGTCTGCAACAGAGTAGAATCTGCTGAAACAGGAGACAACATTAGAGGTGAACTAAAAAAATAAAGGACTGCTCAAATAATTGGCAGTTAAAATTCAGTATAAAAAATGTGCCCTCTGAAATATTTTTGGGGTGGAGAAATCCAATGGAGTTCTGTGCAGTGACTGGGGAGGGGAAGAAATTGATATGACAGGACAGAGACGTCAGGAAGATTTTGTCTGATTTCAAGGTTAAAATACAGCGTGAAAGGCATTGCTTAATTCAGAGGAATGCTAAGTTGCATAGATAGAGGCATAACCAATAGAAAAATGGAGGTAGTAAGCGAGTCCTCACTTACTGTACAATAAGCCACATTGAGCCTGCAAAAAGGTGGGAAAATGTGGGGTACAAATGCAATAAAATACTGTGATCAGCTTTGGAGACAGTCTAGAGCAGTGGTTCTCAACCTTTTTTTTAGTTGGGACAGAGCTGGCAGGCAATGTTCACTTATGTGACACACTTCATAAATGTCCCTCGCGGACCTGTGGAGGGGCATTTTCAATATGACGTCTAAGTTTGACTTTGGACATTTTGCAAAAAATGTCCAGTATCTAATTAGGAAAGAAGGTCATTTTCATAAAAGAAAAACATCTATCTTTTTTTTTTTTTCTGAAAATACTGTTTCGAACAAGGTTTTGTGATTTGGACGTTTTGTTTTTTGGTCCATTTTTGAAAAAAAAAAAAAAAGTCCAAGTGCAAAACACACAAAATCAAGCCATTGGGGTGTAGGAGGAGCCAGCATTTTTAGTAGACTGGTCCCCCTGACATCCCAGGACAGCAGTAGGGCACCCTAGGGGGCACTGCAGTGGACTTCATAAAATGCTCCCAGGTACACATCTCACCATTGCTCCCTTATCTTGTCTGCTGAGCATCCCCAAAACCCACTACCCCCAACTGTACACCACTACCATAGCCCTTTTGGGTGAAGGGGGCACCTATATGTGGGTATAGTGGGTTTCTGGTGAGTTTTGAAGGGCTCACGGTTTCCTCCACAAGTGTAACAGGTAGGGGGAGGTAGGAGCCTAAGTCCACCTGTCTGCAGTGCACTGCATCCACCACTAGACTACTCCAGGGACCTCCATGCTGTTCTAATGGACCTGAGTATAACATCTGAGGCTGGCAAGTAATGTTTTTCATCACATTTTGGGGGGTGGGAGGGGGTTAGTGACCACTGGGGGAATAAGGGGAGGTCATCCCTGATTCCCTCCAGTGGTAATCTGGTTATTTAGGGCACCTTTTTGTGCTTTATTCATTATAAAAGCAGGTCTAGCTCACAATGTCTTAGTTTTAGTCCTGGACGGTTTTGTTTTGTTCCATTATGGCTGAAAAATTTCTAAGTCTTAGGAACGCCCAAGTCCCAGCCTGAGCACTCCCCTGACACGCCCCCTTGAGATTTGGACTCATTTGTGATGGACTTCATAGAAAAATGTCTAAAAATAGGTTTTGAAAATACTAATTTGGACGTTTTTGTGAGAAAAACGTCCAAATGCTGCTTTGTGTCATTTTTTTAGATGTTTTTCTGTTTTGAAAATGAGCCCATTAGTCTGATATAGTAAGTCAGTGCTTATGAATTAAATATACACATGCCATGCAGCCACCTCTTCAACAAGATCAAATGTAGATAATAACTAGCAAATTTTTTTCCATTGAAATTATCATACAAAAAAGTACATATTTTCTGATTCTCATGCCATCTGAATAATAGCAATATAAATTTCTGCATTTACACTATTTCAATAGCTTTCGGGCTTGCAAGTGGTATATAAATACTACTACTACTACCAGGCACACTGTGAAATTATACAAAACCTGAAAAAACCCTAACACAACATACATGTAGCCAACCTACTATATAACAGCAGCATCAATTCCTATGATTCAAACAACACAAACCCCACCTATAAATAAGCAGCACGACAATATTACACGGTGCTCTAGATCACCAATACACCTACTACTAGTAAAGCAGAACAACTGGAACTGCTACAGAGTTCTACACAGAAACTACATGCAAACAGAATACCACACCTCTATGACCACAAAAACACAGACAGACTCTCACCAAATACAGAACAAGGAATCACAAATTTGAAATACAAATATGGAGACAAAAATCAAACTAGGAAGCCCAAGAAGTTAAACTAGGCATGTACCACAAGACAGGAGAAATTAAAAACAGAAATCCATTTCCAACAAAATAAAAAGACATCCGTGATGCACATTTTCCAAAACTAACACATTCCACCTAATAAATTCAAAATAAAACACTTTTTTCCTAACTTTTTTGTCTGGGCATTTAATTTTCGAAGCATATCGGTCCCAGTTTCTCTTTTCTGCTTTCTTCTCTGTCTTCTGCTCTCTTTCCACTGGGTTCTGTCATTTGTCCTTTCTCCACTTTCTTCCTATCTTCTTCCATTCCCTCAATACATCCTTCTCTAACATATTTCTCTCTTTTCTGTCTGCCCACTCAAATTTCACCCTTTCACTCTTCAGTCCTCCATCTATATTTCACTTACTTATCAGTTTTTCCATATCCTCCTCTCCTCCTTTCACCCTGTAGCTCTCTTGTCTCATTCCTCCCCTGGCTTCCTATTTTGTCCTCTTTCACTCACTTCCTATTATTACACTTCTACCCTCTGTACTCACCATCCTCTTGTCACTCATCTCTCCATGGTCTCCCCCATCACACCAAGCATCCCCTCTCCCTCTTCCTTCCTACACTCTTGTAACCCAACATTTCCTCTCTTTTTCCAACCACACTTGTAGCCCATCTCCCTGTCTTGCACATCCTTCTCTCTCCTCCACCCCTGTAGTCCAGCATCTCCATGTCCCTTCTTTCTCTCTTCTTCCCATATGGTCCAGCATTTCCTTGATCCCTCTCCTTCCCCTCCACCTCTATGGTACAGCACTCCCTGTCCCCTCTCTTCCCCCTTGTGACCCAGCAATTCTCTGTCCCCTCTCCCTTCCCCTCTTCCCCTATGGTACAGCAACTCTATGTCCCCCTCTCTTCCCTTCCCCCTTATGGTCCAGAGCTTTGTGTCCCTTCTCCCCCCTCCCACCAAAAAAGTGTAGCTTCATTGTTCAGCAGGGCAGCAGCTCAGAGGGGAAGGCAGCCTGGCAGCAGAAGATGTGGTTACACAAATCCCAATGCCCTTCTCCTTCCTGCGTTGTGTAGACAGCAAGCCAAGCACCAAAAGTGAAAGCCTGCTAAGTGTGGTTTACCACCTACCTGGAAAGAAGCACAGCATTGTGGGTTGTGCAGCCACATCAACCCCCTTCCCCTGCAACCCAGCATATATCTCTTATACACTCTCCCTCCCCCCACAGTCTGACATTTCCTCCAGCCCTCACAATCTAACATGCCCCCTCTCCCCAACCCACACACCCACAGTCTGATATGTCCCTCTCTTCTTATCCCCCAATACCCACCCTCCACAATCTGACATGTCCCCCTCTCCCCAGCCCCAACCCTCCAGGTACATGTAAACAGAAAGTTATGTCAGAGAGGTGGGACGCTGCAGACGGTAGGATCTGGGTCGGCCCAGATAGCCTGTTACTACTGCCACTGAAGGACTCACTGTTTTTTGTGGACCAGGGAAGTGCTAAAGGAGGATGAGGAAGATGTGCTAGGTTTGGGGGGGGGGGGGGAGGTAATTGACTCACAGGGAGGGAAGGGAGAGGAGCCAGATCTACTGTGGGAATGGAGAGGAAGTTTTTTAAAAACCCAGAAACAGAACAAAATGCCACTGTTTGTGCTAGCCGCACAACCCCCCCCCCCCCCCCCCCCCCCCCCCCCCACCACCAAGTGCTCGCTACACACACTGGTCTAGAGAAATGCAAGCAAAATAGCACAGGGTCTGCACCAAAAAAGCATATGAGTAGAATTCAAGAGCACATGCTTTTCGAATATATACCATGGGGAAAGGAGTTTAAGGGAAATATGCTACAGCCTTTTTTCTGTCATAACTTTATGCAGTTAGTAAGCTGGTTAGCAGATTGAAAATCATTGCTAACGGGATAAGCTGGCGCTCCGCCCCTGGCCCACCCCTAACCTAACTGGTTAGGAGATGGCTGGTTAGTGGTGAAATTCAGCAGCACTAACCGGTTGAGTACCACCGAACATCGTGTGCCAGGTCATTCAGCAGGATATTCAAAAGGTTAAACCGTTTTGAATATCGGGCAGCATCTACTTAAGTGCTATTAAAATCAGCAGAAGAGATGGTCAGTGGGATTTAACTGGGCAGGAGCTGTTCTACCCAGTGAAATCCTTCTGATTATCTACCCCTGGAATTTACCCATTAAAAATGTCTAAGAATAGAAATCCTAAATGCAGCCATTTATGGGGGTAGTTAACAAGCCGCATTATTGTAACACAATTTAATGGGCACTAATGCAGGGTGTCTTGCCCCAAAGCAACACTTTGCAAAATATGCAAATGCATATAAAGTAGCTCATCACTGTAAATATTATACCACGGTTTGCGGTGTACACTTGGTGCACACTGCAAGCCACCGTATAACCCAGGGGCGTAGCCAGACCTCAGTGGGAGGGGGGGCCAGAGCCCGAGATGGGAAGGCACTGTTTAGCAGCCTCCCCCACCACCGACCCCCCCCCCCCACCACTTTGGACCCACCGCAACCGCAACCCCCCGCCACTTTGGACTGCCGCTGGAACCGCAAACCTCCCCCTCCCCGCCTGCTCCGCCACCGCATCAGGTACCTTGTTTGCTGGTGGGGGTCCCCAATCCACACCAGCTGAAGAGTCTTCTTCAGTGCCGGTCAACTCCGGCGCCTTCGTTGTGTGATCATCTGTTTCTGACACCTTATGTCCTGCACGGGGCTACATGCACGGTGCAGAACGCAAGGTGTCAGAAACAGATGATCACACAATGAAGACGCAGGAGTCGACCGGCGCTGAAGAAGACTCCGGCTGGTGGGGTTTGGGGACCCCCGCCAGCAAACAAGGTACCTGATGCGGTGGCAGCGGTGGTGGGGTGGGTGGCGGCGGGGGGATCAAATGTATAGGGGGCCAGGGCATAATCTGTGGGGGCCCATGCCCCCGTGGCCCCACGTAGCTACACCTCTGTTATAACCGGTAAAATAACTCCAGCCTTTACTGTGGTTACTTTACCACCTCTCTGAACCGTCCCACCCTTCACAAAACAAGAAGTTGCATCAGAAGGGGCAGGGTGGTTCAGAGAGAAAGTCCTAGTGCTGCTGCCCGGGCAAAGAGTGGAGCGGAGATGATTTTAAGGCATGGGCGGGGGACTGGGTCTGAAAGGGGATGCGTACCCAACACATGCAATTTGTATAAATACGCCACTGTCCTGGGTAGCAGACTGAATAACGCTGTGCTCCCAATAGCTGCAGTGTTCACCGCCCTGCGTGTATGTGTTGCGCCACCCACAGTCCAGATACTGTAACTGAATAGACCTGAATAATAAAAATGCTGCAGCTGGCATCTGCTGTAAAATAAATGCTTGCTGCAAAGTTTAAATATCAAGATATACTTTGTAGAAAATAGAGGGAAAGTGGGAAATATGATACAAGTATTCAGCTATTAGGCTTTAAGAAAGTGCCAGGAGGAAATATTGTCTACAGAATGATAATTTCAAAGAATACTACAATGAAGTGAAGAGAAGGGAACTCAAAGGAATGCATCAAAATATTTTTTTTCACTGAGAAGGGGCAAATACCTAGAACAGGCTTCCACTGAAGATTATAGGATTGATAACTGCAGCAGAATTGAAACATGCCTAGGACAGACAGAGGAAAGTAGAAGTTCACAGATTAATTAAGGTCTGTGGTAGCACAGTAAGCAGGTGAAAAAAGACAACCTCCGTATACCGACTGTCCCATCGCTGCTAACATCTATTTTTCTATATAATTATTTTTGATAAAATAGAGACTTTACTGAAGCATTTGGGGAAAATGAGACTTGTTTCTTTAAAACTTGCTCTCTAGCATTTGTAGTGCACTGGTCCCCCTGACATGCCAGGACACCAACCGGGTACCCTAGGGGGCACTGCAGTGGACTTCATAAATTACTCCCAGGAACATAGCTCCCTTACGTTGTGTGCTGAGCCCCCCAAAACCCACTACCCACAACTGTACACCACTAGCATAGCCCTTATGGGTGAAGGGGGGCACCTATATATTGATACAGTGGGTTTCTGGTGGGTTTTGGAGAGCTTGCTGTTTCCTCGACAAATGTAACAGGTGGGGGGGGGGGGGTATGGGCCTGGGTCCGCCTGTCTGAAGTGCACTGCAGTACCCACTAAAACATCTCCTGGGACCTTCATGTGCTGTCATGGACCTGTGTATGACATCTAAGGCTAGCATAGAGGCTGGCACGACATATTTTAAAAGATATTTTTTGAGGGTGGGAGGGGGTTAGTGGTCACTGGGGGAGTAACGGGAGGTCATCCACGATTCTCGCTGGTGGTCATCTGGTCATTTCAGGCACCTTTTTGTGCCTTACTCGTAAAAATCACACGTCCAGGTGAAATGTCCAAGTGTTGGACGTGTTCATCAGGGACGTCCTTGCTTTTTTTGATTATGGGTCAAAGACGTCCAAGTGTTAGGCACGCCCATGTCCCGCCTTCGCTATGCCTCCAACACACCCCCTTGAAATTTGGATGTCCTTGCAACGGACTGCAGTTGGAGTCGTCCAAAATCGGGTTTCGATTATACCGATTTGGACGTCTCTGTGAGAAGGACGGCCATCTTCCGATTTATGTCGAAAGATGGACGTCCTTCTCTTTCGAAAATGAGCCTGATAGCGTAGTTTGGACAGGGCTTGAGAGGGGCAAAAATCTACTCCCTGTAATCTCCATTTCACAAAGGGAATAGACATCTATAAGGAAAATTTCACCTGCGGGTTTTAAGCCAGTTCAGAGCCACGCACAGATTTTTTTTTTTAAGTACTTGTGTTAGCCAGGGTTTTACAGAAGGGGAAGGGAGTCATTTTCCTCTCCTTATGTTTTTTTTCTGCCTCCAAAATGAATCCAAATTAAAATAATGGCTTCACTACTTACTTTGCAGCAGTTACCTAAGTCTATAAAATGGGGCAGCTACATGTGGGAGCTTCACTGTTTTCATTTGGAAGTAGCAAAATTAACTTTATGGAAATAGCTTTTACTTATGTTTTTGTATGAAATTTTGTATTGTAATCTGCCTCAATTAAAGCAGAATATAACTAACTAAACTGAGAAAACAGCACTGCAGGAATAACTGTAAAGTGTCTTGATTTTTGGTGTCTGTCTAATGGGGTGGATAGTATGCTGCGTTCATCTCAATTGAAGTGAACACCAGTAAATACCTGCAGAATTTAAGTTTTCCAAAGGCAATTTACTCACTGTTTGGTATGCTGATTGGGCTCAGCTACTGTAAACTGTTCATTTCTTGCCCAGTTTGTTCTTTGGATTTGACACCAGTGAACCAGTCTTGTCATGCATGTCCATGAAGTGTGCCTATGATCCTTCTCACATATTTTACTAATGTCTGTGGCTTTTTAAACATGCATTTTACCAAAGTTAAACAGATACATATTGAACTAGGACCGTGAAAAGGACATGATATGCCTTGCCAGGGGAATTCTTCCCTCTCTCCAATACATCACCAAAATATGTTATCTCAATAAAATGCATGTCTGTCTCATAATGCACTTCATATACTAAAGCTTTTCTCTTCGTGCATACAGAATGTGGGAAATCCCTACGGTAAAATCTCAGTCAAGTACAAGTATGATGATTGTAATTTAACTGGGGATTTCAGTATTTTTTGTCAGGGGATGGGAAGGTGTTTGTTGTGGAAATCTTCAAATTCTCTGACCATTTGAATTCTTAACTATCACAACCAAAGAATGAGTAACTCCATTCATAAGAGCCAACTTTTCAAAAGTATTGGGTGTACTAAGCCCAATGGAAATAACCCCTCCCTGGATACATACTGTATAAGGAATTTTCTCAATATTGGGGGTCCTCAAGCACCCACAGAGTCGGCTCCTATGACTCCATTCAGAGCTTGGTAATTGGTAATTCTCATCTCTCTCTCTCTCTCTCTCGCTCTCTCGCTCTCTCTCTCTCTTTCTTTCTCTCTCTTTCTCTCTCTCTCTCGCTCTCTCGCTCTCTCTCTCTCTCTCTCTCTCGCTGTCTCTCTCTCTCGCTCTCTCTCTCTCGTTCTCTCTCTCTCTCTCTCACTGTCTCTCTCTCTCTCGCGCTGTCTCTCTCTCTCTCGTTCTTTCTCTCTCTCTCTCGCTCTCGCTGTCTCTCTCTCTCTCTCTCTCTCGCTCTCTCTCTCTCGCTCTCTCTCTCTTGCTCTCTCTCTCTCTCGTTCTTTCTCTCTCTCTCTCTCTCTCTCTGTCTCTCTCTCTCTCTCGCTCTCTCTCTCTTGCTCTCTCTCTTTCTCGTTCTCTCTCTCTCTCTCTCGCTGTCTCTCTCTCTCTCTCGCTGTTCTTCAATATGATCTTTACTTCCAGAAGCTGGTATTTCCATGGAAAACTGAGTACCCAGAGGCCAGATGTGCTATGCAGTTTCCCACAGAGATAACATGGGAAAATCCCTTATATCTGACCCTCAGTGTCCTCTAAATTAAAAGCTAGTGCTTTATTAAAAGTAATGGGGGATGTTTCTGATCCTCTGGTTCTGATTCCTGGGGTGGCACATATTAAGAAGCCTGCACATACTTGAAAATTCAAATAAAATGCACAGAAAAAAAATTATTTTACAAGAGCAGTTCATTTTATTTATACCAATTCTTATTGTGATTTGTTATGAGTTTGTATTATTAAATAACGTTTTATTTTATTTTTTCTTTGCAGTTTATTTTGTTTTGCAATACTCTTATTGTAATATTCATACAAGAAGTTTGATCTTGTTTTAACAACATTCTGGTGTTTATGTTTAGTTTTTCATTTTCCAGCTTATTCTACTATAAATGCATTTTTTTTACCTTGTAAATATTTGGCATACAATTGTAATATTTTTATCTTTATGTCTGTAGACCCCTGAGAAGGCATTCGCTGAAACACGGGCCATGTCAGGTCCAATAAAAACTGCTTCCTCCCTTATTCCGCTCTGCTTGGTTTATTTTATTTATTTATTTATTTATTTATTTATTTGTTTGTTTGTTTGTTTGTTACATTTGTATCCCACCTTTTCCCACTTCTTAGTAGGCTCAAAGTGGCTTACATAGTTCCGGAGAGGTGGTTACAGACTCCGATGTGAACAAATACAGTATAGGGGTACTATTACAGTGACAAGTACAGTAAAGAAGTATCGGTAAATAGGTTGGGGTAATTCAGACAAAATTGCTCTATCTGTGGCCTACTGCAATGTTTTTGTCTTACATTTGGTTTGTGTTGCTTCTTCCCTCTAGTCTGCTTTACTTCACAACACTGTGCAGGCAATGCTGGGGTGGTCTGTTGGAGGGGAGTTGAACTCAAAGAGGAACTGGCAGTTATGTGGTCACTGCTATATTCCGTTTTATGCCTGCATAGCTAAGCTGGCAGATTGGACCACAGAAGAGGCGAAAATGCTGTCCTAGTTTTGGGTGTATAACTACACAACCACCTGTACTGAATATTGGCCAGCACCTGCATAAGTTTCAGATCGATGGCTGACCCAGAAATCCAATGCCATTGCCTAAAAATGGCCCTATCATCAAATATCCAAGATAGATTCAGCCCATAGCTGAATATCAACTCCTAACGTTGATATAATTTGGTCATCCCACAGCATTAAGTCCTTTTTATTAACTTTACAGTGCTCCTTAGATGCTTGCTGGAATTATCTTACTACAAGCTGCGCCTAGCCTTTTTATCAATCTCCTTACAATGAACATTGCTTATATGTTGTCACATGGTCTTTTCCCTGAGGGGAAGGGTTCTATTATGCTAACTCCCATTCCAAAAAACTCGCTGGCTTCAAGAAGTGATGTCACTAATTACAGACCAGTTACTTCCATCCCCTTATTGACAAAGGTAATGGAAGGTTTAGTTGGGTACTCATGGAATATCTTTCCACCTTTTCCCTTTTACACAGCTTGCCATCAGAATTCAGACCATGTTACAGTACTGAAATGGTTTTAACTACTCTTGTGGCAAATATGAGGAAAGAAATTAGCTTAGGGAGAAGGGTTCTAGTGTTACAGTTTGACATGTCAAGTGCTTTTGATGTAGTTGACCATGTCATACTACTTCATTTGCTAGGTCACTTCGGAATTTGTGGTCATGTCCTCAAGTGGTTCCAGGGTTTCCTAATGGCTAGGTTCTATTAGGTAAAATTGCCTGGTTCTATTTCATCCCCTTGGATCCTGACTGTGGTGGACCTCAGGATTCTCCTTTGTCTCCCATTGTATTTAATGTCATCATGGCATCTTTAGTTAGGTTATTGGAGGCACAAGGGTTCCATTCCTCTTTTTAATGCAGATGATGTCACTGAGGAGAATTAGATCCTTCTTCTCTAATACGACTCTTAGTGCAGACGCTTGTTTTGTCACAATAAGACTATTGCAAATGCAGTCTCTGCTGGTTGCAGGAAATTGCTGTTAAGAAAACTCCAACCTGCCCAAAACACTGCAGCTCGGCTTGTCTGTAAATTTCGCATTTTGAGAGGGCATCACCGCTGCTGTGTAAGTTGCATTGGCTCCCAATAAAAGCAAGAGTCACTTTTAAACTTTGTGTACTTATCTACCAAATATTGTATGGTATGGCCCCTGGTTATATGTTCTCTTTATTTATTTATTTATTCAATACTACTACTATTAATCATTTATATCCCACATTTTCCCACCAATTGCTGACTCAATGTGGCTTACACAATCTGTAGAAAAGGCTACAGTGCATGAAGTACAATTATACAGTTTAAATGTAAGATAGTAAACAACATTTGAAACAACAATATGTAAAGATAAAAAGATATATAGTGTTTTTGAATCTTTGTTAACTAGAAGTTAATTTGAATTAAGTTGAGCCTGGAGAATAAGCCTTTTTGAACATTACAGTCTTCAATAATTTTCTGAATTTTAAGTAGATCTGGGTACATTTGACTAATTTGGTTATTGATCTTCCACCACATAATGTGTCATCATGCAGTAAACACTGGTTAATAAACCCCAAAGTAAATAACCACTAGGGGTCGAAAGTTGCCATTTTCATCCCAAAGCTAGACGGGGCAGGCGTAATTGAGGATTGACCACCAAGGACTTCTGAGGTAGGTCCAGGGGGTGTAAGATCTTATGGGGAGACCAGGAGATGCCCTTGGGTGAGGTGGATAGCTTCTGAGAGGTGGAGAATGCCTTTGGGGGTTACAAGGCTCATGCGGAGGGGGGGGGGGGGTCTGGGGTATTGCAGGTGGGGATCAAGATATGCCATGCAAGGGTGAAAGGGTCTAATGCAGACATGGGTTGCCATGAACATCAGGCTACATTTTTCCTGGAATAACACAGTTTGCGAAGTTCAGTGAAAGCTGCATTATTTAGTTTTCATAATAATCAGGTGCTTTCATATATTTGCATAGCTTGCATCTCATTATTATGTACCCCACAGTTCCTTAAATAACATGCATCATGGTAAAATAATGCACAATTTTGCTGTTTTGTGCATGTTAAGAGACAAATATCATGTGTTATTCCCTTAACTACCCCTTTAGTTTAAAGAAGATAATGGGCAGGTAAAAACTACAGAAGCTTGTATAGAGTGCTGTTTGTAGGCATCAAAAGGGTTAAATAAAAATACCTGTCTCTATGGCAGCTTCAGTGGCTTGGCAGCAGCCATTCAGACTTCTGGTACTGCCACTGAGGGGAAGGTATCCTATATGCAGGCTATTAGTAGCTGCCATCTTGGCAAGCAGATTGAAATGTAAAACCTTGCAGGTGCCATCTTCTGTAAAATTTTGTAAACTGCAAAACTAAACTATACAAACATTGTTATCTGCATGAATCTGTCAAAATTTGACCAATTTCAATAAAACCTATTCTACACTCATGCTGGCTACCTCACCTAAATGACGTTGCCACCACCTAACAATTATTGTCATGATATGCACAGAAGCCATTGTGCTTTAAACATAAACAGTTACCATGGTTTTCAGTCTGGAGAAAAGTTATTGTTGTCCTAGGATGGTGCACGAGTTTTCCTGAAATGAGGTGGAAGAGGGTAAGCATAGAATATGTTTTGAAGGAATAGGCCTAGCTGATCACCAGTCAGGAAGCAACAGAGCCGGATCTGTTTGCACTGAAGGGAAGGGAATGGGATTTGATATACCACCTTTTGGTGGGTTTTTGCAACTACATTCAAAGCAGTTTATATAGTATATACAGGTACTTATTTGTACCTGGGGCAATGGAGGATTAAGTGATTTACTGAGTCACAGAGAGCTGCAGTGGGAATTGAACCCAGGTCCCCAGGATCAAAGTCCTCTGCACTAACCACTTGGCTACTCCTAGTAGTGAAGTGACATCATTTAGGTGAGGTGGCCGGCGGGTGTGTAGATATTATTGCAAAGTTATGCCAAATTTTGTTGAAATTGGTCAAGTTTTCACAAAGTTATGCCAAAAACAAGTTTTGTATAGTTTTTTCTTTTTGAAACAGTATATAAGTAAGGTCTAAGAGGCTTGAAGTTTTCTGCATACACATTATTTTTGGAATGCAGGCCTCTTGGGGGTTCCAATACTTTAGGAATGAAAAAAAAATTATGTGAAACACATTTCCTTTTCTAGTCTAACGCTTGACCAGGTCCTTGAAACAGAGTCTCAGACTTAAGGGCAGAAAGTCAAGTTCTGTCTCCTAGAAAAGCCTGCTGCAGTAAATAGGAGGCAAGCTGCAGAGCTTCTTCCCAGTCTGGAAAATATCCATTGCAGATTTTAGGCCTTGGACATCATTCAAATGAGTTACCTCATAGAATTCTCAAGCCTGCTGAGGCGCTGTACTCGATAGTTTGAATTTTCCAATGAAGAGGGCAGACTGCAATACTGTGAAAAGCTCTGAAACAGCCTGTGAGAGTCAAATTGCTCTCAATGAGGCAGAGTTGTATAGATTGCAAAGTATTTTTCTAGTCCCAAAGAAGACATTTTTGTCTTTATCTATCATCCATTAGTATGAGGTCCATATTCAGCTAGTGCGCACCAAATAACGTTAACTGGATAATTTGTTCAGTTGATTTTAAGATACTCAGCTGTGTTAAGAAGAAATACAGCCAAATATCCAGACAGATTGGTGCGAACAAAACTTTTCTGTTCATATTTATCCCTGCTAATGGCGTACACCAAAATGTCTGCTCAGATATAGCCAGGCAGCACTCGATATGGTACTATCAATTACATTTCACACTCTTCCCTCACCTTTTTATCTGGAATGGATTACCTTTGACTACCCAGTAGTTTAGTGCAGAGTTACCCAGTGAGGGGTTGTTTTTAAAGGGGAAGATTTAACCATATAAATCTGAAAACGGACTGTGGTGGTATTCAGTACTGAGAAATCCAGCTAAAGTTAACCAGATTACTTACAGTTAACTCTAATGGCATAGCCAGACCCAGTATTTTGGATGGGCCCAGAGCTAACTTAGATGGATCCTTCCACAGCATGGCACTCAACAGCCCCCCCCCCCCCCCCCAAGATATTTAAAAAATGATAGAATTTTTCACCTATCCCATATCAACCTCTGTCCTCCTTTGCAGCGTCCTGGCATCTGCCCACCTGTCGCTGAACCCTGTCACTCACTCCCTGGTGTATCTTGCAGGTGTCCCCAGAACCTGCAGTGATTCAATTATTGCTGTCTGCGCCGGCCCTGCAAGCTTCCAACAGCCGGATCCCGTCCCCACTTTCATCATTTCCTGTCTGGCGCAAGCAGCAATAATTGAATCATCACAGGCGCCGGAGATGCCTGCAAGGTACACCAGGGAGGGACAGGGTTCAACACCAGGGAGGGACAGGGTTCGGCGACAGGGGGACAGATGCCAGGATGCCACTTAGAAAGAGGGATGTTGATGTGGAGTGCCGCTGCTAGGTGGGCTTGAGCCAAGAATGGGTGGGCCTGTGCCCACCCAGGCCCACCCGTAGGTACGCCACTAGTTATCTCTAATTGGATTTTCAGTTGAATTTGTCCATTCAATTTGTAATTTTAAATGTAATTTTTCCGTGCTAAATGGTGCAATGAAGGAGATGGGTTTTTGTTCAAATTCAGACTTCAGCAGTATAAGAGAAAGCAAATATGTTGGATGTAATTTTTATTCCACACTGTCTTGGTCAACGAGTCAAAAAACTGCTATGGCTATAGAAATGATAAGTAGTAGTAGTAGTAGTAGTAGTAGTAGTAGTTTTGAATGAATCTATACTGTGATCTTTCCATTGTGTGATTTCCTTTGATTAAAAAAAAAATTTTTTTTTGCTTCAAGGAGCAAAGAGAAGAATCCCAGTTGAGACATTTGCCTCTGCATTCACAAGATTGCAAGATGTTTTTTGGACATTAGTTGTAGAGAAGCCCCGCAGCTTTTGAAACTATGAATTTGGGTTTGCTGTATAAGAGATTAACCCTGAGAGATCTGTAGTTTTTGCATGGTATTTGAATAAGCATTAGGATTGTAAATCAAGTCTTCATTGTCTAGAGAGACATTGGTGGAAATCCAGGGATGCCTCTCATAAGAGACTGTGGCACAACAAGGTCTGAAAATATATGACAGTCTTATTAGGGGTTATTCTACAAGGAGTCATGTACAGGGCAGTATTCTAGTCATTTATACGTAAGTGGTCAATTATGTGCATAAATGACCTGTTGGAAATTGCATGCCATAACTTGATGGCTCATATTTTCTCAGTTGGTGTGCACATGAGCGGAGTTTGGACAGTGCGTAGGTGGGACATATAAATTACAGAATTATATCAGTGTACAAGTGTATATCCTGACACCTAGGCACAAGTATTTCCATCAGTTATAGAGCTGGTATAAATAATCATGCCTTAATTTATGGACCTTTTTCAGACATTTGTGCTAGAATTCTATACAGAAAAGGTTTAAATTTGATGCTACAACCAGCACCTGTAGGGGGTGCCCAGGTTTAAAATTACCCTCATAATTCTAACAGAGTTATTTTAGTAACATCTCTATATGTAAATAGTAACATTTACACATGTAGACTGATGGCATATATAAACTGCAAGATCAGAAAGCCACTAATTACACCTGGAGATCAATACTGTGCAGAGATTTCAAGGGGTATATTGAGGGTATGGTTAGTGTATGCTTAGGAAGGACAAAAATGTATATATGCGTTCCTCATTTTACAAAGGGAATACAGGTTTATGAGGGAAGAATTCTGTATCAGGTTTTATACCAGCTGAAAGGCGTGCAGACCTTTGTCCAGGGTTTCAACTGAAAGATTAAGTGAGTAATTCTTCATCCCCTGTTTTATTTTTGTTACATTTGTACCCCACGCTTTTCCTACTCATGGCAGGCTCAATGCAGCTTACATGGGGCAATGGAGGGTTAAGTGACTTGCCCAGAGTCACAAGGAGCTGCCTGTGCCTGAAGTGGGAATTGAACTCAGTTCCTCAGGACCAAAGTCCACCACCCTAACCACTAGGCCACTCCTCCACTGTTGCTACTGTTTGAGATTCTACATGGAATGTTGCTATTCCACTAACAAAATTCCATGTAGAAGTCGGCCCTTGCAGATCACCAATGTGGTCACACAGGCTTCTGCTTCTGTGAGTCTGAGTCAGACTCACAGAAACAGAAGCCTGTGCAGCCTTCTACATGGAAGGTTGCTAGTGGAATAGCAACATTCCATGTAGAATCTCCAATAGTAGCAACGTTCCATGTAGAATCTCCAATAGTAGCAACATTCCACGTAGAATCTCCAATAGTATCTATTTTATTTTTCCCACTCATGGCAGGCTCAATGCGGCTTACATGGGGACAATGGAGGGTTAAGACTTGCCCAGAGTCACAAGGAGCTGCCTGTGCCTGAAGTGGGAATCGAACTCAGTTCCCCAGGACCAAAGTCCACCACCCTAACCACTAGGCCACTGTTGTTTATTTCCAGCTCTAAAATGAAGAAAAATGAACAATTGCGGCCTCACTACTGAATTGGCAGCACATACATGCTTAGGTTTGTAAAGTAGGACATTGCACATGGATGCAGCACCATTCACACTTGGACGTTGCAAAATCACTGCTTCCATGTGGAAGAGCTGGCAGTTCAATGTGGAAACTCCGGAGTTCATGCTGTTCAGTTTCCAAGGTGTATATTTGTAAAATGACTGCTTCTGCTGTGCGTGTGCCAGAAACTATTTTATACCACATTCATTGATAGTAATCATGTGAGTGCTGGGCAAACTGGATGGTCTGTTCAGGTCTTTATCTGCCATTATTTACTATGTTTCTATGTTACTAGATTAAATACATGTGTACTCCTGCACATCCTTATACATATACAGTAGAACAAGATGCTCCACATTTAGCAGAACTTTGTAAAATACTGCTGGAATTGAATATCACAACCTGGATGTCTCAATTCTAATTAATATAAATGGCCCTTTAAATATGTTTCCAATCTTTCTAGGGAGATTGTAAGATCTCAAGGGGACATTTGGAGTCAGCTGAGGCTGGAAGAACCCGTAATAGCTCCATAGTTGGAGTGTGACTCTTAGCAGTATTTTTGGAATTCAGTTGGTTTGTGAGATATTGAAGTAGAGGTGCTCCTGTATGATAGGCGGACCATTATGGTTGATTTCAAAGATGTCACAACTCATTATACTCCTTCAAAAAAGTAGCTTGCAATACTTATTAATATCTCAAATTACCACTAGAGTACAAAAACTTCAAGGGGAAAAAGTCTCAGAACCCTCTTTCCACTTCTGTAAAACAGAAAATTCTTAGTAGCAGAGTACACAAGAGTAAGTCACTTCACAGGCATTAAAAAAAACCCTTGAAAAATATTTGTTAAAACTCCAGTGGTTTCATCAATTCATGGATCCAACAAAAGACTTGATTTTTAAATATGTACAACTCCACTTCCACTTAGAACATACACCAACTAAGGCCAACGTTTCGCCAAATAGCTGTGTCAAAGTGTAAACGCTATGTCGGCATTCTGTTGCACTCACATCCTACAGCGTCAAGGGGATTTTCTATTTTACAGAAGTGGAGAGAGAGTTCTGAGGCTTTTTCCCCTTGAAATTTTTGTACTCCAGTGGTAGTTTCAGATTTTTTTTGAAGGAGTATAGTGAGTTGTGTTATCATAGTCTCCTTCATTCTCTATTGATAGTTAGTACTTTCATTTCAAAGATGTGACATTGGAGTATCCTTGATTGTTGTCTCCGGTTCAGCCTACTTCTTCCATCTTCAGTCAATGCCTTTCTAGTGCGTTAAGGTTAGTAAAAGACACCATGGTGATTCTATTATAATTTTTGATTAATAATTCTTTAATTCAGGGTTTTTTTTCCAGACATTAAAGGTGGTGTCTGGTTATCCTTTACTGAAAAAAAAAGATAATTTAAAATCAGACAATTTTAGGCTGGTTTCTAATATACTTTTTTTGTCAAATTGTGGAAAAGGCCATATTGCTCAGTTAACAGGAATTTATATAGGATAGGATAAACTTCAAGGATGTAGTCTGGGTTTAGGTACCAGTATAGCACCGATACTGCTTTGTTGTCAATACACAATGACCTGTTGTCATACTTGGAATACAGAGAAGATTATTGTATTAGATCTTTGTGTAACATATGATACTATAATGCTATCATTTGCTTCCTGAGAGGGCTCAGTTTGTTGAGATTGGATTCAACATATCAAGGTCTTATGCCTTATCTTTTGGAGTTCCTCAGAGAGCTTTGTTGTTCCTTTACTCTTTAATATCTATATAAAACCACTAGCTTTCTGATTACCAGTTATGATTTCAAATGGTGCTGGTAATGTGCAATGTTAGATTCCTTGGGTGAAGCTCATGCAGTTCAGTTAGTTAAGATGAACCATTGGGCCCAACATTTGGACCACATGAGGCAACCCACTAAAGTGCCGCGATCGGCGCTGACCTCAGATGTTCAATGCCAGGCCATTTCCAATGACCAGCAATGAGTATCTAGGTTTGTTTGGGTTTTTTATGGCCAGCTCAGACTTAACCAGCTAAGTGAACAGTCAGTGCTGGCTGGTTAAGTTTATAGCAGGCAAAGATAGGAATGCTATTTTTGTGGTCTGATTTGCCCACTAAGCTGGCCAGCGTTTGAAAATTCGCAGATAGCTGGCTATATCGTGTGATATGGCCGGTTAGCTGCCAAGCGATATGCGCTAATATTCAGTGGAGGTAACCAGCGATCTCTTATAGGCGTTCCTGAATGGTTAAATAGCGCTGAATATGGAGGGGGGGGATTGTTTGCAGGCTATTAACGAATATATGAGAGACAATAAACTGGTATTGAGCAAGTAGGAGACAGAAATTCTCTGGGACCATCTGTGTTCTGAGATGTCCTTATTTGTCCTGGGATGTGTGCCTCAGGTTTTGATGGTGTATTGTCTTTTGAAAAGCAGATTTCTAAAGTTTTTAGGGATTGCTTTTTTAATCTCCACCAACCAAGGAAATTTCAAATATTGTTTAATCAGCAAGATTGTGCAGCTGTCGTGCATGAATTGGTTTTGATACATTTGGTCTAATGTCTTTTTTTCTGAAGCATATAAGGAAATTGCAAAGAATTCAGAATGTGATGACTAAGTTATTGGTGGTAGCAGGTCCAAGAGTCCATGACAGTCCATTCTGAACTTACTTCAAAAGTACATATCTACATAAGCATCACCATACTGGGACAATTTCAAGATCCAACAAGCCCAGTATCCTGTTTCCAGCAGTAGCCAACCCAGGTCACGAGTGTTGGATTATTTGTAGTAAATAATTAGCAGATTTGAGTACACACAGCTTCAGCTTTAGAAATGTTAATTTCTTTCTTCATCTCTCTCTCATTCACCCCTGAATAATTCACTGCTGAGTCACTTTAAAGTTGAAGTAACAAAACATCTGTTTACTCACAGTTTGTAGTTTGATTATAATCAGACAGGCTTATATATACATATTATTATACATTTGTATTATCAGCTCCTTCCATGTGCTTAGATGGTAATGGATGCTCACACCATAGATCCTCTCAGGTTAGGAGAGATCATGAGCTCCATGTGCTCCATGTGCTGCATGTGCTGCATCTATCCCCCACAGGAAGTTGCATAGCTGTGTGACCTCTCTAAGTAATTCACATCAGAGGTCACAGAGTAATCACAGAGAAATAATAGGTGACAGGCAATGCATGTAAAATACAATTACATTCCAACAAACCCCTTCTCATGCATAACTGTCATGCAATTATTTATTCATACAAAGTCCAAGCTTTATACGCAGATTCACAAAATGTTCTCTGGGTAACGGTTTGGTCATGATGTCAGCTGTCATCTCACTGGTGTGACAATAGTGTAGACTGATGACCCCTTCTTTTGCCAACTCTCGCACGTTGTGGTATTTCGTTGCGATGTGCTTGGTGCGTGACTGAACCTTGTCATTCTGTGACAGTCGGATGCAGCTCTGATTATCTTCCATTAACTGGATTGGTCTCTGTTCAGCTATTCCGAAATCCAGCAAAAGTTTTTCAATCCACATCAGTTCTCTGCACGCTTCCGATACGGCCACGTATTCAGCTTCTGTAGAAGACAAACTCACAATACTTTGTTTATGACTGGCCCATGAAATTTGTACATTTCCATACATAAACACATATCCACTTGTGGATTTATAATCAGAATGATCCCCTGCCCAATCTGAATCACAGTAACATATTAGTTTTGGATTACTATTGGCTGAAATCTTTAATTTACAATCAATGGTACCCTTTAAATACCTTACCATCCTTTTAACTGCAGTCCAATCTGATTTGGTAGGTGAGCTGACCCTTCTGCTCAAAATTCCTACTGCATTTGCTATATCAGCCCTGTATGTGGTAGCTAGATATAAAAGCTTACCTATGGCTGATCTATATTGGATGTTATCTGGTAAAGGTTCTCTTACTGTTTCATCCTTCAGAAAATCAGTGATCATGGGAGTGCTTACAACTTGGGCATCTTGCATACCTAAACTTTCAATAAGCTCATTTATTTTCTGCTTCTGGCTTAGAAGATAAGAACCATCATTTTGTTTCTCAATTTCTATACCAAGATAGTATGACACATTACCAAGTTCTTTTATCTCAACATTGTGGTTTAAACACTTTACAATGTCCTTGTACTCTTGCTCACTTTTGCTTGCAATGAGCAGATCATCAACAAAAGCTAAAATGTATGCATATTGTCCATTTGTGCACCTAGTGTACAAGCATTTGTCTGCTTCACCTTGCTTAAATCCTAAATTTGTCAATATTTCATGCAATTTATCATTCCAACATTCTGCACTTTGCTTTAATCCATAAAGACCTTTGTTTAATTTACACACTAGCTGTCTTTGTTTTGTATTTATGAAACCTGTTGGCTGTTCCATGTACAAGTCTTCAGTTATATCTCCGTGAAGAAACGCTGTTTTCACATCAATGTGGTTTACTTGCATGCCTTTTGAGACTGCAATGCTCAGAAGTGTTCTTATTGTCGTGTGTTTCACTACAGGTGCAAACACTTCATCAAAATCTTCTCCATATTTTTGAAGATATCCCTTTGCGACTAATCTGGCTTTATACCTTTCCACTTTTCCTTGTGCATTCCTTTTTAACTTGAATACCCATTTGCATCCTATAGCTTTCTTGCCAGGAGGTAATTTTGTAAGAATCCAAGTATTATTTTTATCCAATGCATCAATTTCTTCTTGTGCAGCTTTATGCCATTCAGCAGCTTCTTCTGCTGACATTTTCTCAATCTCATCCCATGTTAAGGGCTCTTGAGCTTCTTCTGACTTTGTTAAGTAAGACAGTCTTGGGGGTGGAACACCTTTGTTTTCCCTGGATGAGCGTCTGACAACAGGTTGGTCTAACCTTTCCGCATCCTCTAAATCTGAGAGTTCTTCTCCAATTGATTCCCCTTCTCCAACTGTACTGTCTTCTTCAATGATCCTTTCTGTGTCTGCTTCCTCTGCCTGTTCCTCGTTAGATACAGATGAGTTGCTTTCAGACATCTGCCTTGGTATGGCATTTATATACACTGGCATGTCTATTATGGTTCTAGTTTCATATTCTGGATGATAAGGCTCATCTGGGATAATCCAGCCTTTATCAACCCTTTTGTTTTCATCAAAATATGTAACATGTCTTATGCCAACAATGCCAGTTTTCAGATTCAAAATTCTATATCCTTTGTGTCCTGGAGCATAGCCAACTAAAATGCCCCTTTCTGTTGTGGAATCCAGCTTATGCCTTCTTTGCTTTGGTACATGAGCATATGCTGTACTTCCAAATGTTCTTATGTGTGACAGGTTTGGCTTCCTACCATGCCATGTCTCATGTGGTGTGCGCTCAGCGCCCTTAGTTGGCATTCTGTTTTGTAGGTACACTGCTGTGAGAATGGCTTCCCCCCATAGTCTTTTAGGGAGATTGCTATCTGACAGCATACACCTGGTCATTTCCACAAGTGACCTAAATTTTCTCTCTGCAACAGAATTTTGCTCTGGTGTATAAGCTACTGTTGTGATATGCTGAATGCCTTCTTGTTCTAGAAATGTGCGCATGCTTTGTGAAGTGAACTCACCACCATTGTCGGTCTGAAGAACCTTTGGTTTTCTTTCAAATTTATTGCTCACCATGGTTACGTATTTCTTCAGCATGTCTGTGACTTGACTCTTCTCTTTCAGCAAATAGGCCACACAATATCTAGAGAAATCATCCAAGAATATTAGCACAAATCTGTTATTTCCCAATGATGGGATATTAAACGGTCCACATAAGTCACTGTGTATTAAGTCCAGCACTTTATTACTCCTATTTCCTGTGTATGCAGGAAATGAGGGTCTCACACCTTTTTGAGTAACACAGTCTATGCATTTCTCCATTTTACCAGCATCTGCACTTATCTGAATGCCGGTGGCCAGTTGCTTACTGTAAAGATTCTGGATCACCTTAGAATCACGATGTCCCAGGCGGCGGTGCCAGATTTCCAGACTACATTTACCATCATTCTTCCTTACTTGCGCCATATGTGAGGCTTCACCTGAAATGCTCAGTTTATAAACATCATTATGCATAAAAGCTTCAGCATACACTTCATCATTTTTAGAGATTGTGCACTTACTGTTTTCAAAATGAATCACAAATCCCTTCTTATCTAATGTAGATACACTAAGCATATTACAAACTGCTTGGGGAATATACAAGACATCACTTACAGGAATTTCTTTAACTTCATTAGACACTTTGCATTTTAAGAATCCAATACCTTTTGCTTGGATCTTAGCAGTCCCTGCGTTTGCAGTTTTAAGAATACCTTCCTCTGGACACATTTCCTGAAAGAAATTCTTACAATTGGTTAAATGGCATGTGCTCCCTGAATCCAAAATCCAAGTACTTTCATTTGAATTATTATTTACCATAGTCAAAGATTTTTCTGCCATTAGAAAGCCCTTGTGTTTATCTTTGTCCTTCATACATTTCCTGGTTTGAAAATTCTTTAGTTCCATTGGCTTAGGTGAGCTAGAGGGAGTGTTTTGTGTTTCCTTACACCATTTAGATACATGTCCCTCCTTTCCACATGAGTAGCAAATCAGCTTGCCCTTGGGTGGAGTTTTCCCATAGCTCCGCCTTCCTCTGTTCTTTGCCAAGAAATTTGTTTCATTTCTCTCTGACTTGCTTTGAGAACACATCTCCTCAGAATCATTTATTATGCATTCCTGCCTTAGTTTTGATGTTGTCTGTTCAAAAGATTGCCCTTCAATGGCCTCATTTACAGACCTAAAAACATCAAACTTCTTTGATAGTGAGGTAAAAAGAAATGCTCTTTTCAATGCATCACACATGGGAATTCCAGAAAGTTCTAACTTTTGAATGAAGACATAAGATGCATAATGTGATCATTACATTTACTTTTATCCCTTAATTTGGTTTCATTCAACTCTGCCAACCAAATTGGTTGCTGCTTTGCATATGTAGTTGCATACATAGTTCTCAGTTTATATAAAATGTCCTTTGGTGTATCTTTTCCCTCCACTAATATGGCTTGTTTCTCTGAGAGAGCTTCCAAAAGCATGCACTTCACATAATAGTTTGCATTGTCCCATTCAGCCATATTTTCAGCTGTTCTGTCTTGGTCTAAGCATATATTTAATCCTTTTGCTCGAAGGAGACATATGAATCTTAGTTCCCACTGCTGATAATTAAACTCAGTTAATCTAGGCACCTTGAGAGAATAGAAAAATGGTGAATTTCTTCCCTCAGCCATTTTCTTAGCCTTCTGTCTGCTGTGTGGGGGGAGAGAGAGACAGACTGAATCTTTCCTTTAAAACTTAAGAGAAAAATGTGGCCTTTTTTTCTGCCTGGTAATATTTCTCTTCTTTTTCAATTCCTGGACCCCTGGGCCCATAACCCTTTTGTTGGATTATTTGTAGTAAATAATTAGCAGATTTGAGTACACACAGCTTCAGCTTTAGAAATGTTAATTTCTTTCTTCATCTCTCTCTCATTCACCCCTGAATAATTCACTGCTGAGTCACTTTAAAGTTGAAGTAACAAAACATCTGTTTACTCACAGTTTGTAGTTTGATTATAATCAGACAGGCTTATATATACATATTATTATACATTTGTATTATCAGCTCCTTCCATGTGCTTAGATGGTAATGGATGCTCACACCATAGATCCTCTCAGGTTAGGAGAGATCATGAGCTCCATGTGCTCCATGTGCTGCATGTGCTGCATCTATCCCCCACAGGAAGTTGCATAGCTGTGTGACCTCTCTAAGTAATTCACATCAGAGGTCACAGAGTAATCACAGAGAAATAATAGGTGACAGGCAATGCATGTAAAATACAATTACATTCCAACAACGAGTACCTAGTAAAATCCCCAAAGCGTAAGACAAGAGTAGTCCAGAGGGTGTAGTTTAAATTGGTGTTGGCTATTAAGGCTTTTCCTCAAATGGTACCTGTTAATCTGGTGGCTGTGTTACAGAAGTATTTACCTATGAGAGTTTTTCAATTTCAGGATGTGAGGTTATCAGTTCTCCCTCCCTGCAGTGAAATATTTTCAATCTGCTAGGATACAGACTTGTTTTTTGTTTTGTTTTGGTTTTTTTTTTGTATGTTATTCCTTTCTGTGGCAGACAAACAAGAGAGAATCAGCAACACAAGCCAACAGCACAGAGTAAAAGTGTAACCGGCCACAGATGAACTGAAGAGCGGAGTCTTAGGTTAGAGGAAGCAGAGTTTATTGAAAGACCCAACATGACCCATGTTTCAGCAGTATGCCTGTAGGAGGGGTCATATGGAGGAGCATTTTCGATATGACATCCAAATCTGATGTTGGTTTTTGCAAAAAACGGCCAAAATTCCAGTAGCGAACATGGCCATTTTCAAACCAGAAAAACATCCAACTTTTGTTTCAGAAATGGCCATTTCCTAGACATTTTTGTGCTCAGTGCATCTATTTTTTAGTACCATTTTTGAAAATAAAAAAAAAGTCCAAGGGAGAAACACACAAAAAGAAGCCATTGGGATATATGGGGGGGGGGGGGGGGGCACCATTCTTAGTAGACTGGCAACACAGACTCCCAGCAGAGAAGTAAGGCACCGTAGAGGGCACTGCAGTGGACTTTACATAAAAGGTCCCAGGTGCACATCTCCCCATTACCCCGTTATATTGTATCGTGAACCCTCCAAAGCCCACCAAAAACCTGCTGTACCCAACTGTACACCACTGCTGTCAACTATATGTCGGTACTGTAGGTTTTTGGAGGGCTCTCACTTTCCACCACAAATGTACCAGATAAAGTGGGATATGGGTCTGGGTCCCCTTCTCTACAGTTCACTGCACCGACCACAAGACTACTCCAGGGACCTGCTTGCTGCTCTAATAGGACTGGCCATAAAATCTGAAGCTTGTCATAGTATGTACTGTTTCTTTCATAGCTTTTGGGGGGGGGGGGCAGAGGGGGTCATTGGCCATTGGGGGAGTAAGGGGTTTATACCTTAATCTCTCCAGTGGTCATTTAGGGCTCCTTTTGGTATCTTAGTTGTGATTGAAACAGATCTAGCCAAACACATCTTAATTTTGGCCCTAGACATTTTCATTTTGTTCTATTATTGCAGAAAAACATCGTTTTTTATTTTATTTTTCCCATGCCCCTCCCACAGCATGTCCCCAACATGCTCCCTTGAAATTTGGATGAACTGTAGAGCGAAGTGTCTAAAATTGGGGTGTTGAAAATTGCAACTTAGATGCCTTTGAGCAAAAAAACGTCTTTCTGCCACCTTATGACATTTTGGGGATTTTTTTTGTTTTTTCATTTGAAAATGAGCCCCATGGTGTTCTCGAAAACAAATTGTTTCTTGTATTCTTAAATCACAGATGTATTCTGAAGCCAAATAAACATAGCGTCAAAGCTTGATGGAATACTATATTGAAGTAGTCTAAAATAATTAAAACCATGCATGTATTACTGAATGGAAAGCACCTTCTGACAGATAGAGTTTAACTGTTTTACCAAATGCAATTTGTAATAAGCAGCCTGAGCTATCCATGCAATTTGACCTTGAAAGTAGCATGTGCATCCAGAAATTGGCCCAAGAAAAGGGATAATTTAGTTTTCAATTATAGGTAAGATATCCAATGAAGATAAAGCCATTCCTCTAAAACTTAACAATTCAGGTTCTTTTTTTTTATATACAAATTGATATCAATTCGCTATCTTGAAGCCAGGACATGATTGCCAATTGACATTCATTCATCTCTTTAATAAACTGTCACACACTACTGTCCACTGGGACAAAAGGATGAATATCTGCATATATGGAAAGAATAATCCAGCCAAAAGAATGGAACAAATGCCGTAAGTAAAAATTAAGTAAAAGTGGAGAAAGGAGAAGTCCCTGTGGAAGAGCCTTCCCACCCCCAACCCTTGCGCCTAATTATGACATTCTTATATTTCAGGTTCAGGTTTAGGTTCAATTTATTCTTGATATTCTGCAAAATCATAATAAAATATTTAAGCGGTTCACATTAAAACAAGAGTTAAAATGAGGAACACAGTTATCAAGGTAAGACAAAGACAATAAATGACATGAATGAACAAAGGAAAATACAAGAGGAAAGTATTTTACAATCTCAAAATTGGGGATAGGGAAACGAGGTGGGGAAAATCAAAAATGTAATATACTGCATTAAAAGTAAAAGATTTATCCGGGGATTTGCTTAAAATTTGCAGAAAAGCTTGGGTAAAGGATTTCATTCTTTAGGAAGGATGATATCCAAGAATGGTAAAGACAGATCTGGATGAGCCGGAGTAAGCTGTGACAGCAACTGCAGTAGTTTATTTATTTATTTATTTTATTGCATTTGTATCCCACATTTTCCCACCTATTTGCGGGCTCAGTGTGGCTTACAATACATTGTGAATGATGGAAAAACAGTTTGTTACAATTCGATTATGGGTTACATTATGAAGAGTTATGGGAAGACAAAGTCAAAATATCATTAGGGGAATAGAACAATGGAATGTACCAATGGGAAAATGGTAGGGTGATAGAACGATAGCGAGAGAACTTTTGGGTATGACAATTTTATCTGTGGGTAGAGTTTTAAGTGTGGTGAAAATATGGGGGAAGAGAATTCAGAAGAGAGTGTATTGATGCATTTCTATTAGTGTGTATGGACTTCATGTGTTTTGATCCTTGCGATAAGTTTTCTCAAAGAGATGAGTCTTCAATAGTTTGCGGAAGTCATTTAATTCGAAGAACATTTTCAGGTTGCGTAGTAGTGTATTCCAGAATTGTGTGCTCATATAAGAGAAGGTTGATGCATGCAGTACTTTGTATTTTATGCCTTTGCACTTAGGGAAGTGGAGATTGAGGAAAGTTCGGGATGATCTTTTAGCGTTTCTGGGTGGCAGGTCTATTAAATCAGACATGTATGCAGGGGCTTCACCGTGGATGATTTTGTGAACTAAGGTGCATACTTTAAAAGTGATACGTTCCTTGAGTGGGAGCCAGTGTAGTTTCTCACGTAAAGGTTTTGCACTTTCGTATTTTGGTTTTCCGAAGATGAGTCTGGCTGCTGTATTCTGGGCTGTTTGAAGTTTCCTCAGTATTTGCTCTTTGCAGCCTGCGTATAGTGAGTTGCAGTAGTCCAGATGACTGAGTACGAGTGATTGCACTAGGCTGCGGAACACAGATCTTGGAAAGAATGGTCTTATTCTTTTCAGTTTCCACATGGAGTAGAACATCTTTTTGGTTGTGTTGTTCACGTGAGTCTCAAGTGTTAGGTGGCGGTCAATTGTGACTCCAAGGATTTTTAAAGTTTCTGAGATTGGCAGATTTAGTTGGGAAGTAAGGCCAGTTCCTGTCCTGAAAATGGTAATGTCAGATCAGGATCAAGTAAGTATTTTATGTATGAGGAGAGACTTGATGACCTGAACATGTATACTCTGGAAGAAAAGAGAAACAGGGGTGATATGATACAGACGTTCAAATATTTGAAAGGTATTAATCCGCAAACAAACCTTTTCCAGATATGCGAAGGAGGTAGAACGAGAGGACATGAAATGAGATTGAAGGGGGGCAGACTCAAGAAAAATGTCAGGAAGTATTTTTTCATGGAGAGAGTAGTGGATGCTTTGAATGCCCTCCCGTGGGAGGTGGTGGAAATGAAAACGGTAACAGAATTGAAGCACGCGTGGGATAAACATAAAGGAATCCTGTTCAGAAGGAATAGATCCTAAGGAGCTTAGCCGAGATTGGGTGGCAGAGCCGGTGGCGGGAGGTGGGGACAGTGCTGGGCAGACTTATACGGTCAGTGCCAGAGCCGGTGGTGGGAGGCAGGGCTGGTGGTTGGGAGGCGGGGATAATGCTGGGCAGACTTACACGGTCTGTGCCCTGAAAAGGACAGGTACAAATCAAGGTAAGGTATACACAAAAAGTAGCACATATGAGTTTATCTTGTTGGGCAGACTGGATGGACTATGCAGGTCTTTTTCTGCCGTCATCTACTATGTTACTATCACATCTAGTATGAGGATGGGTGTTTTGTTTTTCTATTAGCATGCTGGTGTGATATTGAGGCATCATATAGAACTGCCTAAATGTGATATTCATGGTACCAAATTGCCAACTGAAACTGGTTGTGATGTCAGTGTTCAATCACGAACAAGTACAATCTATACAGAGTGGTGGGTGCAGCTCTGGCTATCTTGTTGGGCAAATTGGATGGACCATGCAGGTCTTTATCTGCCATCCTTTACTGTGGTACTGTGTAATACTTTTCCAGTGATGCCTAACTGCTCATAACATCCAAATATCCAGGTCTATTACCCTATATTGCCCCAATAACAGGGATAAGTTAATTATCAATCATAGTTGAGAAACTTTTGCTTCAAAATCTCATCAATGGGTGATGATGTTTGGTCACGTATGGAACATGCGTTATTAAAGATGTCTGTTTCGGTTCCTTTTAAAGAAAATGCTGTAAAAGTTTTATATAGGTGGTATTTGACTCCTGTTCGTTTACATCATTTGTTTAAGGCAGTTTCGCCTTTATGCTGGAGGGGTTGTGGCCACACGGGTACCATGGGTCATCTCTGGTGGACCTGTACTAAGGTACGAGCATTTTGGAAGGCAGTCCAATATAGACTCCAGAAATGGCTTTCAAAATCTATTAAGTGGTCCCCAGAATTTTTCTTGTTTGCAGGTACTCCTCCAGGTCTAACCACATCCCAGGCTGTTTTGGTTCGTCATGCTATGTCAGCTGCTAGAGTTATGCTAGCTGCTCATTGGAAGTCTCCTCAAGTTCCTTCCTTGATTTCATGGTTGAATAAGCTGTGGTATATTTGTGAAATGGAGAAGTTGTAGGCTATAAGACATCACACTTTGATAAAGTGGGAGGCTATTTGGGTGCCTTTTATAACTCACTGTTCGTTTTGAGTTTTTGGAGATTGAATGGGATGAGAGGGAGAGGATGGGGGGGTTTTTCGGGGGGGGGGGATGGGTTAGAGACTAAATTACAAAGTATAGAAGTTGTTCTTAAGGTGTACTTGGATATTTCTCAGAGATTTTTAATGATGTTCTGTAATGCGAGTACGTGATGATGTATTTCTTTGGACATCTGTCTTTGTGTTATCTCTGAATATTTAATAAATACTTCTTTACATTTCAAAATCTCATCAATGAAGGTCATCTTATCTGTGTTTGAGCACTCTTGTTGTTGTTAGCTTCATGGGTATATTGTAAGGAGGTTTGAGGGTCTAAGCAGCTCCGGAGGAGGTATGGGGCCAGACTACATTCCCCACAAGGCCCTGAGAGAAGGGATCGGGGTGGTAGATCCCAAAACCCGGTGTGGCCCCCACGTGGAAGGGAGGGGGAAAAGGACTGGAGAGAGCAGCTGCGATGGCAGGCGAGAGCCAGAAGGGGGAGCAGGGATGACAAAGCTCAATTCCCTTGGGTTAGAAATCAGTACAAGATTCCTTCCACCTGGGAGGGGGAGGAGGTCTCCAACCAACAGCCTAGCAGAGAGGCAGAGTTAATGGAGTGTTTGGAGGAAGGGGAGGCTGGAGAGACCAACACACCAGGTTTGGAGGAACCAGTGGACATGGACTGTAATTGTACTTTGGGGCAGAGTTGCAGGGACTGAAGGAAGTGGGTGGTCACAGGAGTCAATTAGCTGTGTTGTAGGCGGTGTACTGCCATTCTGCAACCACCCAAGCAGAAAGACTTTTAAAACTGAAACCCAGGCTGTTGAACTGGGGGGAGAACTTGGATTTAAAGGGAAGTTTTTTTTCTTGTTGCTTTATTTTGGAAACCGAAGGGGACTTTAACCCCTTGAACTGAGATTTGGTGGAGGAGGGGAAATAAACTGTTGGGAACTAAAAGCGGTGTTTTCTGGAAGGACTTTATTTGTGGACTGCTAAAGGGAGCCTACCACCCCTGAAGGTTTGCTACCGGGATTACAGTTATTACAATATGGAAGACAGAAGCTGGCTGTGTTGAAATTACTTTTTAGGATTGAGCCAGTGCTATATATGCTCCTGGTGCAGGAAGAACTCTTAATTCAGGGTGAGCTTGTACAATGTTCAAACTTAAAGAGAAGAAGTTTGGAGGAGTTGTGTAAGTGAGACTGGGAAGTGCTAAAAATAAATACTAGTGATTGTTTAAAATCTGCATATGTTCTTGCCGGTTGAAAGTTTATGCTGAGCATGTACATTGAGAGGGGGCATGCCTGCAGGAAAGTGTGCAAGTCAATTAGGTGATCTAGAGACAGCTGGGGAGGTTTGGGTTTTGGGGTGGGGACGAGTGGCATTTGGAGGGGAGGGGGAGTGGCTTGTGTCCATGGGTTGGGAGGGGGAGGGGGAGAGGGAGAGTGAGGGGATGTGACAGTTGGGGGCTCAGGGGATGCTTCAATTTAAAAAAAAAAAAAACTTATACGGGTCCCAGCCCAATAGTCATGTGGGGCCTGCATAACTCTTATGCAGGCCCAGACTGAATATTGGCTGGGCCTGCATAAGCTCCGCTGCCCAACCTGCCCACCTGTACCCTCAATATTCAGTGTCGGTGCCCGGATATGACTCGGCACTGAATATTGGGCACTAATTTAGCCAGCGATGGCCAGCATTTAAAAAAATGACCGTCACTGGCAGAATATCAGGGGGATAATCTTCACATACTGAAATCATAGTAACGTAGTAACATAGTAGATGATAGCAGAGAAAGACCTGTTCGGTCCATCCAGTCTGCCCAACAAGATAAACTCATATGTGCTACTTTATGTGTACACCTGACCTTGATTTGTATCTGCCATTTTCAGGACACAGACCATAGAAGTCTGCCCAGCACTAGCCCCACTTCCCAACCACTAGCCCCACCTCCCAACCACCGGTACTGCCACCCAATCTCTGCTAAGTTGTTTCTTTCTGATTTAAGTCTGATTTAGTTGTTTCTTTCTGACTTTATGTCTGTTCTGACCGCTGTTGAAATCTGTGAAGCTGTGGGCTATGGGAAGGGGGATTGGTTTGGGAAAGGCAGGTGAAATACTAGAGGGGGAGGGAGGGAGCGAGAGAGCGAGAGAGAGGGAGCAATGTTGGACCGAGAGGTGGAGGTAGGTAGAGAAAGGGAACAATGTGAGACCCAGCCTTGACTTATACACGAGCATTTTTGGCCATTTTTAGGCCTAAAACTACCCTCAGCTTATACACGAGTATATACAGTAAGTCAAACACTGATGTTAAATCCAGCAAATCCAATAAAATAGATTCATATCTGTCCAAATGATAGTACAATATCCATAACTCTTGTCAGTAAAGATCCAGTACCATCAAACTTTCAATTATCCTCCAAGAGAGATATCACCTGGGGAAAAAAAATGCCGTTTCAAGCTAAATTAGATATTGAGTGATCACTGGAATAGTCCTTACCATTCCCCCCTCTTTTTTTCTTTAGAACCAGGGTAATCAAAGATCTTTTCAAGGTATCTGATAATGAGCTTTGCTATAATGAGGCTTTTCTAATATCCTTAACCAAATTAGCCATTTCATCAGAAAACCATTTAAACACAGCAGAATAAGGTCCAAACTGCAAGCTAATTTACAGTGACTCCAAATCTGTCTAGTTCTTTCTTCAGAAACTATATTGAATATATACAATTTAGGGTTATTTTCTTTACAAGGAGACATGAGCAAATGCGTGCTGTGATGATAAGGTGTCTGGGCATGAGGGCAATTTAGGGAACAGCCTCGCAAGAAGCCATATAAGAACCAGGAATGAAACCCTCATGTTGCAGAGCAGTATTTCTTCTTTACCTCAAAGCAAATGTCAGAGGCTTTGGGGAGGAAGAGGGGGATCAGAGATTAGGGGAATGCATCTGAATTCAAGGGTTCAAGAAATCCAAAAGAGTCTTGCCATTTAAGGGAGGAGTGCACACTAGCAGGATCATGAAACTTTAGGAAGCTGCAGGGCCATGCCAACCCGGAAAGCGGGGTAAGCACGGCAGGGGGGCGCCTGCCGATCAAGGGCGCTGCCACCGCCACCAGCCGAGTGTAGTATTAAAAATTAAAAAATAAGGCGCATCGGCGCATCGGTGCCTATGCGTATGCGCTGCTCTGCTGCCTTCCCATCCCATGCACAGCGCTCGGCTGTGTGGCACCGCCCCAGCTCTTCCACGCATGTGCCTTGGATTGGAGCCTCGCTCGTCGTGGATGCGGAGCAGGAGCTCATTGCCAGGCAGGCGCAGTCTGAGTCTCTGACCGCCGTCAAGTTATTTCGAGAGTGCTGAGAGGAGAGCGGAGAGGACAGAGGAGAGCCGCTGCTTGGATTGGATCCGGATCAGCAGTTAATTTTGTTTTTTTCTGACATTGGTAAGACATCGCCTTCTTGTTTTGATTACTGTAATGGCCCTGGGCGGGCCTACTTATGGGGATAAAGAAAGTGCATTTGATGATTTGGCCCTGTAGGTTGAGGGAACTGGGAGTGAACCAGCTGGAAAGAAAGGAACAAAGGCAAGGAAATTTCTGGGGGGGGGGGGGGGGGGTTGCCAACTGATAGTCTGCAGGGGGGCACCAGAGACCCTTGGCACGGCCCTGGGAAGCTGGGTTTATTATTCTGCCCAGGGATTGACAAACCCCAATCAGGGAAAAGGGGAGGCTATTGGGCTCATTTTCAAAAGAGAAGGACGCCCATCTTTCGACATAAATTGGAAGATGGGCGTCCTTCTCACAGGGTCGTCCAAATCGGTATAATCAAAAGCTGATTTTCGACGTCCCCAGCTGCTTTCCGTCGCAGGGACGGCCAAAGTTCAAGGGAGCATATCGGAGGCCTAGTGAAGGCCATAATTGAAAGAAACAAGGACGTCCCTAACGAACACTTGGATGACTTTACCTGGTCGTGTTTTTCTTACGACCAAGGCACAAAAAGGTGCCCAAAATGACCAGATGACCACTGGAGAGAATCGGGGATGACCTCCCCTTACTCCCCCAGTGGTCACTAACCCCCTCCCACCCTCAAAAAACATCTTTCAAAATATTTTGTGCCAGCCTCTATGCCAACCTCAGATGTCATACTGAGGTCCATCACAGCAGTATGCAGGTCCCTGGAGCAGTTTTAGTGAGTGCAATGCACTTTAGGCAGGCGGACCCAGGCCCATCCCCCCTACCTGTTACGTTTGTGGAGGAAACAGTGAGCCCTCCAAACCCCACGACAAACCTACTGTACCCACATCTAGGTGCCCCTTCACCTGTAAGGGCTATGGTAGTGGTGTACAGTTGTGGGTAGTGGGTTTTAGGGGGCTCAGCACACAAGGTAAGGGAGCTATGTTCCTTGGACCAATTTGTGAAGTCCACTGCAGTGCCCCCTAGGGTGCCCGGTTGGTGTCCTGGCACATCAGGGGGACCAATGGACTACAAATGCTGGCTCCTCCCATGACCAAATGACTTGCATTTGGTCATTTCTGAGATGGACATCCTTGGTTTCGATTATCGCCGAAAATCAGAAACAACCAAGTCTAGGGCGACCATTTCTAAGGACGACCAAATTTCAGGATTTGGGCATCCCTGACTGTATTATCGAAACGAAAGATGAACGTCCATCTTGTTTTGAAAAAAGTGTTTCCCCGCCCCTGGATGGTGACATTTTGCGAGGATGTCCTCATCAAAATTTGGACGTCCCTGCCGAAAAATGCCCCTCCACATTTCCCAAGAGCCCTTATAACTTCCTACTAGGGATAGTTAGGAGAAGGAGGTGCGGCCCTTCTTACCTGAGCAAGATCTGCAGGAACTCTTGGCTAAAAACTGAAAGACAAAATGGATAGACCTGGACAGCCTCACATTCCATTCCAGCTCTAAAAATGAAGTAAACTGGGTGGCTTGGAACTATGAGAAACTTCTGAGTATGGACCATGCCCTGGAGAAGTGAAACCAGATGACTATATTGCTTTAACACAGACTATAATCTAACCAATAAGAATGTCCTGCTTATAAAACTGTAACTGTTGTTCCACTAATGTTGTAAACCGCACTGACCCTAAACGGGGGATATTAGCGGTTTATAAGACTTAAATTGAATTGAATTGAATTTGTTATGTTCAGTGTAACACAGCCGTGGGGCAGAGGATAGCAGTGCTAGTTTGACGTCTTTTTTTTTTTTTTTTTAATATCCTGGGGTTGGGGCTGTTAAAGGCTGGGCTGCAACTAGCTTTCTGTCCTTTTCATATACTGAAGGATTATTTGATCTAATAACACCATGTGGATACTACTAGAGAATTGAACTGTGAATTTCTTATGAACTACAACTGAAGGGTTTTCCAGTAGAGCCTGAAAGAAATAGGTAATATGGAGCAAAACATGCAGGGATCTGTGGTGACCAATTTGCATACTTGAATTTTTTTAAACTTTCCTGTTTCTATCTGCCCATGGAAGCTCAAGACTTCTAACAGATAATGCACTCCCTGTGAAATTCTTGGTGTTTAATATTTTAAAAGTTGCTAATGGGAAGATGGGTTTCAGGTCCACACTGAGTGTAAAAGGGAAAGAAAATAAAGAGCTCTCTAGATCCACTAAAATGTGAATTCCTTTAGTTGCTTTATGGAGTTAGGCGTTCTTTATGTACCTCCTGAGATCTACTTGGGGAGGTTCTCATCACAGTGTGCAAGTGCTAGGATAGTTGGCATTTATGCATGAAATTGCAATTTGTGCTATTCTATAAGGGAGTGTGAAAATGGGTAACTGCATGGGGGTGCACAGAGGGGGAGGGGGACATAGGAAAAGCAAGGGCTTGTTACCTATATATACACATTGCATGGTGCACTATTTACGCCTTCCATTGATCTGGTGTAAATAGTGATGCGTAAATGTAGGCATCTTGGCTCACAAGCGCCTGTATAGAATTGGCATTCAGCGCACAGCATCAATGCACATAATTGAGGGCTACAAGCTATAGAATTGCCTCCAAAATCCCTTTGTCACAGATCTTACATTAAGAATCAATTGTTTCAATCGCCCTGTTTTGTCCACAAAAAAATCAGCCAAACACCTCAACATCCAAATTACTATCCACTTCCTCCTGATTCAGTTACCCATTCCTAACTGTTTTTGAGGAAAATTCCTGAATATTATAGGTAAACCACTTTGGTTGTACTACAGAAATGTGGTGTATCAAATGTATTACTGTTACATCTTTTCGCACAGCTGAAAATATCTGCTTACACTGGTGATACCTTGTTAACTTTTAGCTGCGGAATGCCTCTTTCTCTGCCTCTTTTATCCAGATAAACTATGGCCAATGCCTGGTAAAATGTTGATGCCTGGAGAAAAGTTATGTGGCCTGGGATTTTAAAAGTCAATGACATGTAGTTATCATCAAAGTCTGTCCAAAATTAATTATACAATTTTGACTTATGTTATATTCCTATGAGATGCTCTAAATCCTACCCTATAGGGTATTATTGTGCTACTTCCCACTGATCAGAGCTGCTTAGGAATTTAATGGAATGGAAATTGCCTTTATCAGTTTCTGTTCCATTAACTTCTATAACTTTCAGGGCTGGCTCTGCCGTAAATCTTTTCCATATGATGGTCCATGTACAGTATATAGACTAATACCTAATGCTTAAGAACACTACTAAAATGAGTACTGAAAATTATGGATTGGCAGAGAAATTCTGAGACGGCACGGGAAGGACCATTGTAGAACAAGGTGAGAGGCCTGAAGTTGTTTTTTTGTTATTTCATGCCCTAGACCTAGTGTCTACGTGTCATAACTGCTATAAGAATGTATCTAATAGGAATTGACTGTGAGGAAAATTCCCATTGAACTTGGCAAACAACCAACAAGGATTCCTTTTAAATGAAGAGGTGCAATACAAGAATTTACCAGACTCTTGAGACTGAATCATAAAGTGGTTTGATTGACTTTTCATCCTTATAAGGACAGACCAATTGACTCCTTGCTCTTTGTTGAGACCTTTTGCAAATATAGGGACCCTTTTATGAAGCTACATCAAGTAGCAAGCTTGAGTTTTACCATCCAGTAGGTCTTAGCATGGACTCACGCTATTGTCTACAGTGCATTAAAACCAGCTAGTGCAGTAAAATAACAATGCACGGAAAACATAATTTATGCACAAAGAGTAGGCATAGGGTATCTTTAATTAAATATTATTTATTATTACTAATCAGCAATGAAAAATAAATAAAAATAAATGGTATTGCATGCAATTTGAGTGCAAATATACGCAGCACAGCTACTGTACAGCAGGCATTGTGAACAGAAATACTGTACAGGTAGAGAACTGAGCAAGGGAGACCATATTTATCAGTGCATTTCTCAAGATCACCGCATGGTCTGCCTGACTTCAGTTGTCTTCTCCAGTCAATAACAGTACCATATGAAGCAGAAATCAATACAGCAGAACCAAGCAGGGCCCCATGTCTCAAGACAGCAGAACTGCAACTGGAAACCCTCCGGATCTAAGAATGAGAGTAAGAATAAAGAAAGTGCTGTAAATGTAAATGAACAAACAGGAATACAGTAGACGTACATACAGTGGCGTAGGAAGGGCGGGGCGGTGGGGGCGGTCCACCCCGGGTGTCAGCGGGTGGGGGGAGGTGCTCTGCTCCCGCTGCTCCCAGCCTCCAACCCTACCTTAAAAAAAATTTTGTAAAGCGTCGTTGTAGGCAGCGCCTCGCGTCTGCCCTGCTTGTAAAAGAAGTAAATCTCTTCTCCTCCTCGTCGTTGGGCCTCACTGTGTCCCGCCCTCCTCTGAGATAACTTCCTATTTCCGCGAGGGCGGGACACAGCAAGGCCCGACAACGAGGAGGAGAAGAGATTTACTTCTTTTACAAGCAGGGCAGACGCGAGGCGCTGCCTGCAACGACGCTTCACAAAATCTTTTTTAAAAGGTAGGGTGATGGCAGGAGAGTCGGGTCAGGGTGGGGAGGGGGTTCTCAGATGGGAGAGGGGTGTTGTGTTGGGGATTTTTTTTTCACTGTTTGGGTTTTGCCTTGTTTAATGAAACCTGTGATAAACTCCTTGGATTGAGACAACAGCAGTGGGTATAGCAGTTCCTGAGGCTTGAGGGTTCCTTTTTTAAGAATTATAGGTCTTTGCTTGCTTATCTTACACTTTACTACACTGGCAAACTTTATACAGATTTTGATCTTTGAGTTTGCAACCTTTTTTATGGATTCAGCTCAAATATGAATTAGTTTTCCATTTTTATAGAAGCACTGAGGAGCTGGGCCCTAAACCACTGAGACTATATTGCATTTTATTATTACTTATTCTATAGTGGATAAGGGTGTATCTGTGTTTGTGAAAAAGACATGGCTTTCAGTTGGAATTGACTGTGCAGGATCGACAATCTGTATTATTCTGCCTGGTTTCATTTTACAATAGGTGAATTGATGTTCTAGTGCTCACTGTAAGATGCTTTCCTTTTCCTTGTATGACTCGTAGAAATTACTGCTTATGGTATGGTATAGGGTTACCATTTTTTGTCCTCATAAAAAGAGGACACTTACCCCGCCCCTTTCACGCCCCTGCCCCGCCCCTTTCATGCACTCGTCCCGCCCCTGATGCATATTCCCCTCCCCCGGTCACCCCTCCTCCCCCCATCACCTTCCCTCCCCCGTCATCTCCCTTCCCCTTACTCTACTATCCCTGGTGGTCTAGAGTAGAGAGCTGCATCGTTTCCGTCCCCGCGGGAATCCCGCGGAACCCGCGGGATTCCCGCAGGGACGGAGGCATTTCCTGTGGGGTTCCCACGGGGACGGAACCAGTTCTGCGGGGTTCCCGCGGGGACGGAGGCAGTTCCTGCGGGGTTCCCGCGGGGATAGAACCAGTTCTGTGGGCTTCCCGTGGAAGTGTAAGCTGCACCTGCACCAGCCTCTCATCTACCGAATACCAATTTATTTGAGTGCTGTCTCCTCCTCCTCCTCCTCCTCCTCTTCTTCCTTGCTTTAACAGCATAAATGTGGAAAGTCTTCCATTAAGGAGGTGGTAGAGTCACAAATGATGATGGAATTCAAAAATGCGTGGGATGAACACAGAGGATCTCTAATTAGAAAATGGAAGTTATATAAAAGCTAACCTTAAATGGCTGCATGTGTGTGGATATGTCAAGTGACACTTAGATGGTGACTCTGGCTGTGATGAACTAGAGCTGATACCTGGCAGACTTGTATGGTCTGTGTCTCATACATGGCAATCTGGTGTAGGATGGGCTGGAAAGGGCTTAGACAGCAACTTCAGTGGCTGGAACATGAGGACAGTGCTGGACAGACTTTTACGGTCTGTGTCCCACAAATGAGAAAATGAATAGGCTGGAGTGGGCTTCGATGGCAACTCCAGCAGTTGGAACATAAGGATGGAGCCAGATAGACTCCTGTGGTCTTTGTTCCAGAAACACGAAAGAAAGACCATAATCAAGTATATAATATCACACTCGTTGATTTAATGATGAATTGATCATGAGTGTGACTATTGGGCAGAGTGGATGGACCGTTCAGGTCTATTTGCTGTCACTTACTATGTTACTATTAATCCTCTTTGCTCCCAGGCTGGTGCACAGACCTCAGCTCTGACACAGGCACGAGAATCAGATGTCACCTGACCTACTGGCACGTGCATGTGGCGGCCTCTCAGCACACACTGCCAGTGAATCAGAGACAAATCTTACATGTGCGCACCAGAGTTCCAAGTTCCAACTTCCGTTCCTTCCTTGCCTACAGTGCTGTGGCTCAAATCCAGAAAGAGACTGAGGGAGCTGACTGGAACTTTCTTTTATGTACTATTAAATTCTTACGGGGATGGGTGGGGATGGGTTAAATTCTTGCGGGGACGGGTGGGGACGGTTTAAATTTTTGCGGGGATGGGTGGGGATGGGTAAGATTCCAGTGGGGATGGGTGGGGACGGGTAAGATTCCAGCAGGGACGGGCGGGGATGGGTAAGATTTCTGTCCCCGTGCAACTCTCTAGTCTAGAGGTACCTCTTCGGGGCAGAAAAGAGCCCCCTCTTTCCTGCCCGGAGCTGCCAGCTGCCCTGCATCCTGTGAGTCTGGCTCTCAGCGTTTCAAAATGGCCGCCGAGAGTTGAAGTCTCGCGAGGCTGCTTCAACTCTCGGCGGCCATTTTGAAACGCCGAGAGCCGGACTCACAGAATACAGGGCAGCTAGCAGCAGCGCTCCGGGCAGGAAAGAGGGGGCTCTTTCCTGCCCCGAAGACAAAGAGGTACCTCTAAACCACCAGGGATAGTAGAGTAGAGTAGGGGAGAGGAGTCCCGCGCCCGCCAGCCAGCCCGTTTGTCCAGAAATCCAGACAAACGGACAGGTTGGCCAAATCCATCCGGACTCCCGGACATGTCCTCAAAAAGAGGACATGTCCGGGTAAATCCGGACGTATGGTAACCCTAGTATGGTAGAATTGCTCTATAGGTCCTGAGTGTTTTGAATTCTCGGCATGCCTAGTACTAGATTGTGGAGGGGGGTGTTAAAAAATGACCGGCCCCGGGTGTCAACTACCCTAGCTATGCCACTGCGTATATATAGTACTGCATAAAACTCATGGTGCACAAGAATCTTACCATGGTTCTGTTTCTGCAAAACACGGCTTCAGATCAAACATGGATCCCTGGCAGGAAAACGAAGTCTCAGTTCAAAACAGCTTTAATGCTCACTTTCTTTAGCACTTCCTTTCTGCAAGTGTTTCTGCTCTATAGACAAAACAACTATTTTCCTCTTTTGACTGGCCCAAATTTGCTGCCATGCTGTACTGTTTTAAAAGCAAGGTCTCAGCTTAAAACTTTTTCAACGGTTCCCTCGCTGCACAAGCGGGGTCCCAGATCAAAAAATTATGGTTCCCTTCCATAGAACCATGGTCTCTAAAAAATAATATAATGCATGAAAGCATTGTCTTAAATTAAAAAATGGTTCCCTTGCTGCAAAAGTGGGGTCCCAGATCCAAAAATTCATGCATAGAAGCATGGGCTGAAATCACAAACAGGAAGAGAAGCCACACGCTTCGTAACTCAGATGAGGGTGCATGAAGGAGTATCAGTTGCAAAGCATGGTTACTTTGCAAAGAAGCACAGTCTCAGCTCAAACATGGTTCAATGTGTGAAGCTGGAAAACAGAAAAAGAAGCCTTGCTTTTCTTAATGGTAATGTGATGATGTCACCGGGAGGGTCTGTCGGATAAGCTAGATGGTCAGATTAGCGAAGGTCAGATCATCGAGACTGCATTGTACCTTCAGTTCATGCCAGATTTGTCTGATCTTGTAACTTCTAAAATAGAAAAGAATTTTTGAAAGAAAAAAATTATTAAATCTATCAAGAAATCTATCAAGTTTACCAAAAAAGAAAAAAATACCCTTAACCATACTAGTTTATAAGTTGATTGAAACGGAACAGCTAAAGCAGTGACCTTTATGCTTACACTACCATGTCCTATCTTTCAATTCTGTGTGTAGTTCATATACTTAAATATTGCAAGACATTATTTGTCAAAGAGAGAAAGAAGGCGAGAGAGAGAGAGAGAGACCACCAGGGGCATACTTACAATGATCCGGGCCCTTGGGCAATAAGGATCATTGGGCCCCCCACTCCCATCCCATCCCATTCTATCCTATCCCATCAGGGACCAGGACCTGAATGTGAAAGCTACTTTTCTTATGGCGTGTACTCCGTGTCCTATGATATCAAGTTGACGGGAGGAAAATATGTGCTGCGGAAGTTCTTACGGGTTCTTGCTTATGTCACTCAGCTTGTGGGACAATTTCTGGAGCACAGTGGCTCATTTATGCTTCAGTGGACAGATGAATATGTGAAGAACCCATTTGCCAAAACACACACCACCAACTCGGACTAATGAACCTCATTTTAATAATATGTGTGAGTGTGTGTGTATGGGGGGGGGGGGGGGGGGGGTTGTCAAGTGACCCGTGTCCATTTTTAAATGCTCTGTAGTTTATATTATGTGCTGAAGCACTTCAAATGTTATTAAAGGTACAAGTACATGGTGCAGTGGAACATGAAAAGTTTTTCTTTGTCACTTGGTTATTTAAAAATAATGCTCCTAATTTATAAAATAGCTTATTTTTCATACTTCATGTAATTTTGTGTCATGAATCACACTTTTAAAAGTGCTGCTATTTACATTGTAAGATAATATATGTATACATAGACCGCAAAAGACTCTCCAAGGGTGGAGTAGTGTGTGGGACACAGTGAAAGAAAGGATGATAGTTCAGCATGGTGGCCCTTGTATTGGGCCTGAGAGAGGAACTGTCACTGTGGAGTGTGAGGTGGTGCTCACTGGCGCCAGCACTGATCGCTTTGGAGATACCCCTTCTCTCTCCCCCCCATCCCATACCCCTCTCTCCCCCTCCCCCCAAAGCAAGAAAAGAGCTTCCAATCCAAGTGGGAAGGAGAAGCCGAGTCCACACTTACTATCCTGAGGCTTGATCCACTGACGCTAGAACTTCCCTCTGCCATGGCACGCCCTTGCAGAAGACGGAAGTTACATCAGAAGGGGTGGGCCATGGCTTTGCAAGGGCAGGCCATGGCAGAAAGAAGTTCCGGTGTTAGCAGACCAGGCCTCAAGATATTAAGTATAGACTCGGCTTCTCTTTCCCGTTTGTATTGGAAGCTCTTTTCTCGCTCCGGGGTGTGTGTATGTGTGGGGGTGGGGGGGGGTGGAGGAAGATCAGAGACGGGAGCGCAGGAGGAGGAGAGAGAGGGATGTTGGGCATGTGGGAGGAAAATACTAGGCCCTTCACTGCCCTGGGCCCTCGGACACTGCCCGGTTGCCCGATTGGTCAGTCTGTCCCTGGAGACCACTAACTGCTAAAGTAATTGTGCTTTGTGGTTTTAGCAATACTTACTTCTACACACTATGAAATGATCTTAATGAAAGTATGTGTAAGAATTCTTTAATTTGGATCCTTCTTAGACTAGAGTTTATTTTACACTGTCCCTTGTAAATCATGCCAAGAGGTGCAAGCATTAGCTTTCTCTGCATTGTTCAACCTGCTATTTTGACACAGGGATGTGACCGCAAAGCTATTAGCTGGGATGGACTACAGCAGCTGCATCTGAAGGAAATGTGATCTGCTTACTTATCTGGCTAAATGTTCGGTGGAGATTGACTACCAGGTGATGCGGGACAATAACATTAAACTTAATGGCTGCTAAGAAACGTCCTCTTTAATTATTTATGCCAAATTAATATCACAAGGTGTCCCATGCCTAGAGACTAGCCGTTGTAACTGAGACTAATAAAATCTAGTCATTGTTGTGGTCTGTATTACAACACAGCATCCGTTGAAAAATAATTCTTTCATCTTTAGTGCCGGAAACATGTCCAGAGGAGATTGCTTACTTTTTTTGACTCACTTTGTTTAATTCAGGTTTTTAAAGTTTGTGTATCTGAATCTTACAAGGCTCCTGTGATTCACATCTTTATATGTTAGTGTTATTTGCATTTTATATTTTACAATGGTGATACATCTCCGGGAGCATCCTAACAAATAGGTGTGTTATAAGTTTAATAAATCAAAAACTAAAATTAAATATAAACAATTACCCTGATGAAAGAGAAATACAGGGTGGCCACTCACAGGGTCTATTCCCAGAACAGCTTAGGCCAGCCTGCACCCACCGCTTGTACTATACACTAGCACCCTCCTCCCACTGACTGGGTCACAACCGCCTCTGGGCAAGCCTCCCACTCCCAAATTATTCCCAGTGATTTCTAAATTACTGGAGGCCACACTCCCAGTGGTCCCCAAGCTCCCAGAAAGCACTCACAGGCCCAACACACAAACCACCAGGATTCTTTATCAGTCCAGACAGGCAGAATGAACAAACAATTGTGTTTATTCTCATAAAAATATTGAACAGTGGAAAAAAAAATGTGCAAATAGCAAACAATAACAAGTAACTGAAAAATGGATCAATTTGAAAACTAACAAAACATCTATATACTTTCTAAACAGTACCTGGGAAGATCGGGACTTATAATTGTTCACAGAGCCTTAGGAAAGAAGTCTGTCTCCCTCTTCTTCCAGGTTAAGACTGAAGCAACAGTCAGCATCTGCTGGGTAATTTTCAAAACTCCAGGCCAATCAGAGCCCAGAACAGTCAAGTTTCAAATAAAAACTGGTTACATCATTACAGACATTTCCTATTATCTGTGTGCCAAATAAAGAAAGACATGTCAGTCCTCTGTAACAGCTTTAAGCATAAATATGCACCATCTGCTGGCCAAATAGGAGAAATACACTTCAGAACAAAATGCAGGAAAATATCCAATATATTTTACATGCTTAAAACATACTGTTTAACACCCACTCCATAGTGCACTGCACTGACTACTACACTACTCCAGGGACCTGCGTGCTGCTCTAATAGACCTGACTTTAACATCTGAGGCTCTCATTGAGGCTGGTAAGTCGTATTTTTATTCACATTTTTGGGAGGGTTTCATTGACCACTGGGGGGGGGGGGGTATTGAAGGATCACCCCTGATTCTCTCCATTGGTCATCTGGTCATGTAGGAGCACCTTTTTGTGCCTTATTCATTATAAAAACAGGTCTAACTCAAAACATCTTAATTTTAGTCCTGGACGGTTTTGTTTTGTTCCATTATGGCTGAAAAACATCCAAGTCTTAGGAATGCCCAAATCCCACCCTTAACACGCCCTTGACGCACCCCCTTGAGATTTGGATGCACTGTAGAAGAATAGCATAGAAAAAATGTCTGAAAAATGGGTTTTGAAAATACTGATTTGAACGTTTTTGTGAGATCCTAGAGATCTAACACAAGATACATCATAGCCATTTAAGTCAAATTTTCAGCAAATGTGCAAAAATGTATTGAAAACAAGGCAATAACAAACCACCTTACCAACAGGGGCGTAGCTAGGTGGGACCACAGGAGCACGGGCCCCTGCAGATTTAGCCCTGGCCCCCCTGCTTTCACCCCCCCCTGCCGTCGACCCTCCCCCGCCACATTCGACCCCCTCCTCCTGCTGCCACCAACCCTCCCCCGCCGCTGCTGTCAGGTACCTTTGCTGGTGGGGGTCCCCAACCCCTGCCAGCCGAGGTCCTCTTCAGCGCCGGTCTCTGGTGCATTGCTGATCTGGATTCTGTTTCTGTGAGTCCTGATGTCTTGCACATTCCTACGAGCAGGACGTCAGGACTCACAGAAACAGAATCCAGATCAGTGAACGCACCGGACTTGGAGACCGGCGCTGAAGGGGGATTCGGCTGGCAGCGGTTGGGGACCCCCGCTAGCAAAAGTACCTGGCAGTGGTGGGAGGGGGGTCAAGTGGGATGGGGGGGGTGGGGTGGCAGCATGGGGTGGTCAAAGGTGGCGGGGAGGTTGGCGGTGCCAGGGGAGGGCTAAAATGTGCCCCCTCATCTCGGGCTCTGGACCCCCCTCCTGCCGAAGTCTGGCTATGCCCCTTCTTACCACACCCTAATGCTGTTATACCTTGTAAAGTACAAGACTCATCAATTGAAGTGAAACATAAGAGTTATCCAGAGTGCATTTTGCAAAAACTTATGTGACCTCCTTAGATGAGTAACTAACACAGACCTACTCCTGTAAAATAAATGATAACGTTAATTTCAGTCACAGAATTTGTTTAAAATGTTCACCTCGAGTAGACACTCAAGCTCAAAGACATGTATACCACTGTCTTATTGCAGCATTGATCAAGTTCTTCCCATGCAGTCACTACCCTTCTAACATTCTGTTGTACCAATTACATCAATCTATTTGAGCCCCCAATGTCCAGTTCTTTGTCTGAAATTTAGCAATAAGTTGTTTCACACCATAATGTTTAGTTTGTTACAAAAACTTGATAGCAACTCTATCTTCTTCAGTAGACAGCATTTTCACAGTGTTAACAACTACTACTACTACTTATCATTTCTATAGCGCTACTAGACGTACGCAACGCTGTACACTTGAACATAAAGAGACAGTCCCTGCTCGACAGCTTACAATCTAATTAGGACAGACAAACAGGACAAACAAGAGATAAAGGAATGTTAAAGTGAGGATGATAAAATAAGGGTTCTGAACAAGTGAACAAGGGTTAGGAGTTAAAAGAGCATCAAAAAGGTGGGCTTTTAGCTTAGATTTGAAGACGGCCAGAGATGGAGCTTGACGTACCGGCTCAGGAAGTCTATTCCAGGCAAATGGTGCAGCAACACACTAATGTCACTTTTGCACAGTAGAAAAAGTAAGTAAGCAGCAAGTTCTGGTGGTCAATTATGCAAAGTGTTGCTTAAAGTTTATTTTGGTACAAATTACCCAAATTTGCTTAAATTATGCTGCTAACAAAGGGATACTTTTATGAAGCAGCACTACAGATTACCGTGTACTGAATGCAAAGAAGCCCATTCAATTCCCATGGGGTTAGTCCCATTCAGCTGCTGCTAATTGGTAGCGCCGCTTTGTAAAAGGAACCCAAATTTAGATGATAAAATGTAGAGGTTTCCTTTTTTTCTCTATCAGCGTGTATTTTAATATGCATATGAGCTGTGCATCGGTGCACAGAGGGAACTAATAATGTATTTTGAAATGTTATTTGATTTTTCTGCATTTTGGGGGTGGGGGAGGGGAATGTAGCACGAGAAGTAGGCGTTTCAACAAAACCTTTTCAAAGTGTATGTTTGTTGGCAAGGAGATCTAACCATAGGCAAATGGCAAAAGCATCATTATAAAGAAAAGAGGAGCAAACATCCTGTTATCGCAATAGAATAGTGTAATAAATCCCAGATTCATTTCAGCCTATCCAAACAGATGACAAACCCATTGAACACGCAGGCTGCAATGACAATAAAACAGAGATTGTTTGTCTTGTGCCATTAAACAGTGTTTGCACATGCATTATTTACATGAGAAAAGGAAAGAATCATTCTGTACCAAACTCCAGAAATTAAAAAAAAACAAGAAATAATCCTTACATTTTTCTCTTCCTTCCCCATTTACACAGCCCAGTGTACTGAACTGTTAACAAAAACATTGGAAATAAGATAGCTAAATGAGAATTGTGTTCTTATTTTAAGGGCTATTTCATGCATTATGTCTTGGGGAAATGAGAGCTGGAGATTCTCAGTCTTGCAACTTCTGTATTTTGTACAGAGAGAGAAAAAAAATCAGGTGAAGGTTAGCTTCAGTTCATATATTTTTTAAAAAGTGCAAAAAAATAAGTCATGTCTTTGAAAAGGCACATCTTGTGCTTTTCAGCATATGGGTTTTAGCTGTGTAGCATTTATTTCTGGCAACAATTAATGCTCATGGCTGGAAATGATACTTAGAGTAATGGGAATGGCTAAGGCTTTTTGCAGTGGGGCTAGCAAACTTATTAATGTTGGGGAAGGAGAGCCAGAGATTTAGCCCCCAATTTTCAGTGCCGGTGCCTGGACATGGCCTGGTACTGAATATCTGGGGCTACGCTAGCCAGTGACAATAAGTGTTTAAAAAAACGCTGACTGCCGCTGGCTGAATATTGGCCAGATTGTATTTACTCACATGGAAATAAAAAGACCTCTGAAGCCAAAACATGGCCGTCTTGAGTCAACAATAGAATTTATAACCAGGGTGTGGCTCCAGTGATATCATTATCCCCCCCCCCCCCCCCCCAGCCATCTGCGCTTCCATGCAGTGCGCCATTTCGCTCAGCACGAATACTTGGAGTTCAGCGTTTATCAGAGACTTGAGCTCATACTCCTATCAGGGTTCAGCGGTTTGGGGTACCTAAAGAATTATACAAACGGAGGTCTGTTGAACCTCACCCTACTCCACCATTGTCAAAATAAGTGCTTTGATACATTTGAGATATTTGGCACCTTATGCGTGTTTGTTTTTGGTGCCATTGACTCTGATGGTCCGATTATGAAGCCACTGTATTTACTTTGTGAATATGAAAACTGAAGCAATTTACTCTCATGTCTACCCTCTGTATACACACGCGGTAATGTTTGTTTGGTCCTGTATGATGTGAATTAAGTCTGATAATTAGCCTGTATAAGGTTGTATTCATTCAACAGGAGCCACTGTTTGAAACGATTTCAATCCAAACACTGAGGACTCCCAATATACCTCTATATTATGTCATCACATTTTTTATTGTAATTATATAGCTTTATCTTTGATACAGGTTAACTCTTTAAAACCTTACAGTCAGTCAGTCAGCTTGTCAGGATATCCACAGTGAATATGCACAGGAACTAACATATCTCATGCATATTCACTGTGGATATCTGAAATCCTCTTGGCCAGTGGCGTACCGGGGGGGGGGGTACGCCCCGGGTGCACGCTGCTGGGGGGTAATGTGCGTCTGTCTGGGCACGGCACCCCCCAGCAGGTAAAAATGCACCGGGGGGGGGGTGTCCTTTCGTCAGGGGGAGGTGACCTTGCTGCACCCCTGGGGGGGTGTTCTTTCGCCGGGGGTGGGGAGGGCGCATCGGCGATCCGCCCCGGGTGTCAGCCACCCTAGGAATGCCACTGCTCTTGGCCTCAGGAGGTCAGTGCATGATGTGGCCTAATGGTTAGTGTGGTGGGTTGCGGACCTGGGGAATTGGGTTCAATTCCCGCTGCTGCCCGATGGATGGCAGTGGGTTGAGATCCTGGGGAACCAGGTTTAATTCCTTCTACAGCTCCATGTGACCCTGGGCAAGTCACTTAATGCTCTGTTACCCCAGGTATAACAGTAGTACAATGTACTCTTAGACTGTGAGCCCATTAGGGACAGACCAAGTACCTGTAAAATGAAACTGTAAACGACATACAACTACCTAAACTTCCGGAAATCACTAAAGACTAACCTGTTCCAAAAGGCATACCCTACCTACCCAACTAAATGCCTGAACTCTGCTACACAACAAAACTCAAGTACGTAATGGACATTACTCAACTCTTCCGTTGTACGACTCCCTAATGTGACAATGCTACATGAACTGTATCCTATCACAACATTACCTTGTATTTGTTCACCGGAGACTTCAAAGCCTCTCCGGTACTATGTAAGCCATATTGAGCCTGCAAATAGGTGGGAAAATGTGGGATACAAATGTAACAAATAAATAAATAAGCGGTATATAAATAATGAATGAATGAACCTGTTTACTAATCAGCATTAATACATGGAGGAGAGCAACAGGTGAACTAATGGGGAAGCCAGGGTCCAAATCTTACTAATAAATGACTATCAATTGCTTTGGATACAGGAAAATACCTACTATATATGAATGTAACTTGCCTTGAGCTACTACTGAAGAGGTGTAAGCAAACTCCAAACCCCTTCTGTTTAAGCACCCACTTTGGCACTTAAAATGTGCTAAAACTATGTTAATGACTATTGAGGGAAATTGTATAAAGTGTGGTAAAATTTAGGTGCCCAACATCTGTGCACTAAGATAGTAGTCTATAATAGCATCTGGGTGCCCAGATTCCATTATAAAATAGCACTTAAGTTGACATTTGGTTGCCAACATTTAGATGCCAACGCCTACACTGTGTAAAAGGCAGGTGTAAATGTTAGTGCCTAAATGTTGGCACCTAGACGTGCAACTTACAGTATTCTATAGGTTTGGTGCTTAAGTGTTTGACTTGCCCCGCCCATATGCATGCCCCCTTTGCATTTGCACACTATGAAGATATTTTCATGCATTATTTTCTGATGTGTATTTCTCCTGTTTGGCCAGCAGATGGTGCATGTTTATGCTTAAAGCTGTTACAGAGGACTGACATGTCTTACTTTATTTGGCACACAGATAATAATAGGATGTGTCTGTAGTGATGTAACCAGTATTTATTTGAAACTTGACTGGAGTTTTGAAAATTACCCAGCAGATGCTTACTATTGCTTCAGTCTTAGCCTGGAAGGAAAGAAAAACAGATCTCTTTGCTGAGGTCTGGTGAATTATATGTCCTGATCTTCCCAGGTACTGCTTAGACAGTATACAAGTGTTTAGTTAGTGTTATGATTGATCCTTATTTCAGTTACCTGTTATTGTTTGCCAATTGCACTATTTTGTTCCACTGTTCAATATTTTAAAGAGAATAAACATAATTGTTCGCCCTTTTTGTCTGGACTGATAAAGAATCCTGGTGGTTTGCGGAAACTGTGGGACCACTGAGAGTGTGGCTCCATAAATCTAGAACTTCCTGGGGATAATTTGAGAGCAGGAGACTCACCCAGAGGCGGTTGTGACCCAGTCAGTGGGAGGAGGGTGCTAGTCTAGAGCACAAGCAGCAGGTGCAGGCTGACGAGCTGTGCTGAAGATAGTAAGTGCTGACACACACACTAAATCACTTAGGTGCTAACTTATAGAATAGCATCTATGTCAGATAGGTAACTGCCATTTACCCCTATTTGGGTGCCTCACTTCTATTTGAGCACCTAAAGTTAGGCACACCATATAGAATTAGGGGAAATGGCTTTTATAACAATAGGTGAGGTGTAAAAAGAGAATGTGTTAGCATGAATGTGTGTTCTCTTACAGTAGGCATTGCTGGACTTGAAGCCTGCTTGTTGATTTTCAAAGTACATATGTACATACTCTACATACTAATGTATGCACCTTCAATGCAGGTGCTATTGCTGATGGATTTCTGTTTGTAGTGTATAAATATCAACACATCCAGTTACATAGATTGGATGTGTATATCGGGGGACCATCAGAGGGAATGGAGTTTTTATGACCAATATCTTATGATACAAATTGTCATCGGTCCACTTTTTGCATTTTTCAACAATTTGTACATGCCATGATCAGACCCTATTTCTCATCAGAAACATTCAGACTATTGGTTCAATCATTAACATTATCCTAATTCGATTATTGTAATGCCATATATGCTGGCTATAAAGAGTACCTATTGGAAAAAAATCCAAACAGCTCAAAACACTGCAGCCAGGTTCATATATAAAATCTCTCGTTTTGAAAGTGCCTCCCCTTTATTAATCAAATTACACTGGTTTCCCATCAAAGCAAGAATTACCTTCAAATTATGTACCTTTATCTTTCAAGTACTAAATAGCACAGCACCAGACTATATGGCACCATAAATAAACACCTCAAAGAAACACTAAATATGAGGCAAGAAACTATCTCAGACTACACCTCCCAAATTGCAAAAAAGTGACTGTCCACTCAGCAGGCTTCACTTACCTAGGAACCAAATGATGGAACTCCTTACCACCCAAAATAAGAAATATACAGGAATATACTAGATTCCGCAAAATCCTCAAATCGTTCCTATTCAAACAAACCCTCACAAAGAACAACCATATCTCAAACAATTAATTACTATCTGACTTGGTTATTACTCTATTTACCATTAACTTTCTCTTTGCTTCATGTACAATTTCTCATTCATAAATCCATAGCTATCCTAGCATGTTTATGATACTGTATTGTAAAATTGAATTCTTACAACAAATTACTTTCTTATGCATTATTCTTTGTTATGTATCCTATACGGTTTATTGTAAGCCACATTGAACTCAAACTTGTTTGGGATAATGTGGGATATAAATGTCACAAATAAATAAATAAATTTGTGTCATAAGATATTGGTCATAGAAAAGAAGAAAATGCATTTCTGTTACTTTACCGGTATTTTCACTGTTTAAAGCATCTGGTTTTCTTGGGGGGATCAAGGTGACAGAGAGGGGCATAATAGAAGGAAAACGTCTATCTCCATGGGCGTTTATCTCCGAGAACAGGTCCGTGAAGGGGCGGACCGAACCGTATTTTCAAAAAACATGGACGTTTATCTGTTTTTGAGCTGGGCGTTTTTGTTTTTCAGCGATAATGGAAAATGAAAGCGCCCAGCTCAAAAACGAATAAATCCAAGGCATTTGTTTGTGGGAGGGGCCAGGATTCGTAGTGCACTGGTCCCCCTCACATGCCAGGACACCAACCGGGCACCCTAGGGGGCACTTTTACAAAAAAAAAAAAAAAAACCAAGGTAAAAGAGCTCCCAGGTGCACAGCACCCTTCCCTTGGGTGTTGAGCCCCCCAAATCCCCCTCAAAACCCACTGCCCACAAGTCTACACCATTACTATAGCCCTAAGGGGTGAAGGGGGGCACCTACATGTGGGTACAGTGGGTTTGGGGGGCGGTTTGGAGGGCTCCCATTTACCAGCACAAGTGTAACAGGGGGGGGGGGATGGGCCTGGGTCCACCTGCCTGAAGTCCACTGCACCCCCTAATAACTGCTCCAGTGACCTGCATACTGCTGCCAGGGAGGTGGGTATGACATTTGAGGGTGAAAATAAAAAGTTGTGAAACGGCATATTTTGTGGTGGGAGGGGGTTTGTGACCACTAGGGGAGTCAGGGGAGGTCATCCCCCACTCCCTCCAGTGGTCATCTGGTCATTTAGGGCACTTTTTGGGGCCCTATTCGTGGAAAAACAGGGTCCAGGAAAAGTGCCCTAAATTCTCACTAAAAGCGCATATTTTTTTTCCATTATCGGCGAAAGGCGCCCATCTCTGATCGCCCGATAACCACGCCCCAGTTCCGCCTTCACCACGCCTTCGACATGCCCCCATCAACTTTGTCTGCATCCGCGATGGAGTGCAGTTGAAAACGTCCAAATTCGGCTTTCGATTATACCGCTTTATTCGTTTTTGTGAGATAAACGTCTATCTCCCGATTTGGGTCACAATATAGGCGTTTTTCTATTTCAATTATAAGCAGGAGAGTGGTGCAGGGGCGTGGTGGGGGGATGGGGTTGGGTGGGTCTGAATTTTATTTTGTGTCCTCTTTCCTTTTGTAAAAATTAGTCCCCAAATTAGCATTACATCTGCTGAGTGTTATTTTCCTTTAAATATAGAAAGAAAGCTTTTGCATAATTAATGCCACTGACTATAAAGCTCCACTGTTTGCACGAGCATTACTTGCTAAGTATTCTTTGAATCCACTTCTGTACAACTGAAAAATCAGTCATGCCGGAATGTTTCTCCTTGGGACTAGAATCCCACCGTTTCTCATGCCTGTTTATTTGCTTTGAGAAACGGTACCTCAAGGCGCAGTTGGCTCACTCTGCCTCTCTCTATGTTTTGAAAGGACGTATTGCAGGGATATGAGACAAGGTTCTAAAGTTTTGCAGACCCTTATAAAAAAAAAAAAGCAGGAGACAGGAAAGATTGAAGATGCTGGAAATAGCTTTTTTTAATTTTCCTAATTTGGTCATATGTAGTCCCATTGTAAAGGAGAGCAGCTGCCAACTTGGGTGGTTATTTTAGAAACTCTATTCTTGTTTTGGACATCTGAAGACTAGCATTTAGAAGTCCATATTGCATGGATGTCCAAATCCCAGTTTTAAAAAAGCAGGATATAGACATCTAACACTGCAGTACTTCCATATGTCAAGGTCTGAGCATGTTTTGGGTGGGATTAGGGAGGGCCCAAAATATGGACGTCCAACTGTGATCACAGAAGGGGAAGGGATGTCCAAGTAAAAAAAAAAATGAACTTTGTTACTTTGACCTGGTGCTTGTCACATGTAGGTTACAGAAAAGTAGTCTGGTTGAGCAGCTGTCCATTGGACGAATTCCCCAGTGGTTGCTGTCCCCCTACCTCTCCTCTGATTATGAAACCCCCAAGGGATGGCAGGCTGTATAACAGATTCAGGTATTATAGACATTCTTAACAGGGCCGCATGCAGATCTGAGAAGTAACCTAATGGTTAGTACAGTGGACCCAGGTACAAATCCCACTTCAGCTTCTGATTTTTTTTTTAATTATTATTGTGAGCCCTCCAGGGACACAAAAATACCTACTGTACCTGAATATATAAGATACTTGCCAGCCTGAGGGTTATTGAAGTGGTGTACATTCTGGTATAGTAGGTATTTTTCTATTCCTGGAGGGCTCACAATTAAAAAAGAAAATACAACAAACAGCTGAAGTGGGATTTGAACCTGGGTCCCCTGCTGTAAGCCCAGTGTGCTGACCCTCTGCTCTGTACTATGTAGCTACAGTATTTAAAAGATGGATATTCCTAAGCTGCCTCATAGATATCCATGTCTCTTATTTTCCCGGTTCATAATATGGATATTTCAGTTTGTAAAACGGATGTTCATACTGGTCATTTCCAGTATATGTGGATAGACATCCAATACATGTGGATGTCCAGCTCACATGTATTTTAGGACTGGCTGTATCCTGTTCTAAAATACACATGTGATGGACCTTCATTTGTGACATTCTGACTTAGACATCCATATTCTGAGTTGGACAAATGAACAATGGACAAATGGACAAATGAAGGTCCATCACATGTGTATTTTAGAACAGGATACAGCCTGTTCTAAAATACACATGTGATGGACCTTCATTTGTGACATTCTGACTTAGACATCCATATTCTGAGTTGGACGTCCTTTCTAAAATGCTCCTCCAAATCTATTACTATGGAAGGTATCTATGCAGGAAAACTAAAAACTGTATGTATGTGTGTTTGTATGTATGCGTATTGGTGTGTTCTTTCTTCTTAGCAGGATAATATACACAGTGGTTTTCTTTTTGTTGTCACCCATGAATACTTGATCACCCCCAGATGGCCAAATCAGAAGGGGTGTCTCCTCGGAATTTCTTCTTTAATGCATCTGGTTGGCTGATAGGGAGCACTAGAAATGCACACAGGGCAAAAATTTTCAGTTCGTTTTTTGGTTCATGTAACCATTTTTCTTGGTTGACTTGCTTATATTTATTCAGGTCCTTGATATATCACCTTATCAAAATTTGGTCAAAGCAGTCTACAAATATAATATTCTTGGATGTTTCTTTGGCTTCACACATTAAAAGCTTTTTATGTGCACTAATTGATTTAATGTGTGCTAAATTTGTAGGTTGGCGTGCATTAAAATTGATTAAGCACATGCATATTGTTTAAAGGGGCACTAACAAACCAAATGTGAACTAATGAATCCCTTGGGCCGCCACTGTAGAATCAGTCATTTCTTCTCCTCCTTCATAAGTACATAAGTATTGCCATACTAAGCTATTGATCTTTCCCAGTAAGATCAAAGGTCCATCAAGCCCAGCATCCTGTTTCCAACAGTGGCCAATCCAGGTCACAAATACCTGGCAAGATCCCATCATTTCCCGAGTATGAGCATGCACAATCAGACCTGTCAGATGACATTTCCAAACCAGGATATTCCTCATGACAACACAGAGTGCAGTGGTCAAGCTACAGAATTTCTGCCAGGTACTTTTTGGGTTTCTGCCAGGTACTTGTGACGGGCTCTCTTTAAGAATATATAATAAAATATCTGCATATATACAAAGAATGAACAAATAAAGAAAGTAAAAGGTACTGCTATTTGCAGGCATTGAGTTAAGGTCTTTGGTTTTGTAGTTTACTAGGTACTTGTGACCTGGCATGGCCACTGTTGGAAACAGGATCCTGGGCTAGATGGACCATTGGTCTGACCCAGTATGGCTACTCTTATGTTCTATGTACAGAGGGGGCCCCGGTATTTCTTCTTTTCAAGGATCTGTGTTAATATTTTAATGTAGAATGTAGCTATCATGAAATGAGTGCATTGGTTTACTAAGAATAGCATATGTCAATAGTGGCATTTGTACATATACAAGCTATATGTATGTAAATATTTTGCAGAATTTAACTGGGTAGGAATTGTACACATCCTGATCTGGACGTCTCCATTCTAATTTGTACTTTCTATCTAAAATCTGTTTTTACATGTAAACCTAGATGTTTATGTATCAAGATTAAGATGTCTAAATCATGAATGGGCCGTCTAAAATAAGCACAACAATGTCACAAACAACAACCCATAATTATCAATTATGTATGCTGTGTCATCTAAATTGTTCTTTCAGTGCCTCAGCATTACATAGCAAGCCATATTATTGTCAATATAAAGAGAAAGCCTACTGAAGAGGTATGCTTTTAACTTCTTGTGGAGCTTTGTAATATTAGTAATTGCTTTTAAATCCCCTGGTAGAGAGTTCCAGAGCTGTGGCCCAGAAACTGCAAATATATCAGAGCCTGGGTTTTGTCAAGGCATACTTAATGAAAGGAGGGAGCGTCTAAAAGATTCATGCTCGCCAATTTAAGGGTTCGGGGACATAAGAATAGCCATACAGGGTCAGGCCAATGGTCTATGTTGCCCAGTATTATGCTTCCAACAGTGGCCAATCCAGGTCACAAGTACCCGGCAGAAACCCAATTAGTAGCAACATTCCATGCTACCAATCCCAGGGCAAACAATGGCTTCTCCATGTCTGTCTCAATTGCAGATTATGGACTTTTCCTCCAGGAACTTGTCCAAACCTTTTTTTAAACTCCGCTAACCACTGTTACTACATGCTCCAGCAAAGAGTTCCAGAGCTTAACTATTCGTCGAGTGAAAAAATATTTCCTCCTATTTAGTGTGAGCTGTGGTAAACAAAATGGCTGTCATTATATGGCTAGGCTGTATTGCACCAAATCTTACAAACTTACAGTACCCATATGATTGCAATATTGGTTGATATCAGTTTCTTTTTGAAGAAAGTTGGGACCGTGTAGGTTAAGTTTCTTTCCCATGGTGCCCTTCTAAACTCAATTTGATGTGGTTTTCAAAGGCCTTGCAACAGACTCCTGAAAGCTGCCCATTGAGAAATAATTTAATATATACAGTACTACGGCCCATTGAGAAAATAATGTGATATACTACAACCACTGGATGATTCTGAGCTACTGTAAATTGAACATGTCAAAAATCTCATCCTGTGCCAGGACTTTGGAAGAATGTAATACTGTGCTACTCAGCCTTGACTAATGTATGAGATGCGTTATGCCACCGTGTTTGATACTTGAAGTGTCAGAAGTAAAACAATGTTGGCCCTGGAACACTAATACATCTCCTACAGATCCCTACACAGAAACGACAAGCTGGCAAAGTACTGTACTTTGGTTATACATAAAACACAAACAGACCCTCACCAGATACAGAACAAGGGATCACAAATATGAAATAAAAATATGAGGACAAGAAGTCAAACTTGGCATGTACTGCAACACTGGAGAAATGAAACAGATGCCATTTTTTCTTGTACTTAAAGACACCAGTAATTCAAATTTCTCAAAGTTAATATATTCCAATTAATAAATCAAAATAACATATGTTTTTTTTATATTGGTTGTCTGGGCATTTTTTTTCTTTCAGTTGTTTTGGTCCCAGTCTCTTCTGTTTTCTTCTTTCTCTCTTTTCCTAACTCTTTCCACTATCTGCTGTTGATTTGCTATTTCTTTTCCCTCCTCCTGTCCTCCTACTTTCCCTCCCTACATCTGTCTCTGACATATTGATCTTTCCTTTTTAGCTCTTCTTTTTGTCTGCTTATTTTTTTTCCCCCACTAAGATTTGCTTCTTCTAGACCAAAAGCAATCACCATTTCCTCACAGTTAGAGGATGAATCCTTAACTTCTGAAAAACCCCAGTAACAGGTTAGGTCAGCAGCTTAAATTGCACGACTTGCAAGATAGTCTACATTCCTTTACAGATATGGGAAGACTGGAAATTGTTGTCCCACAATACTTGTGAGAATTATCCAGAATGGTTTTATTTGGGTTGAATATTTGAGGAAATCGCATCGCAGCAAAGTTGAGTTTATACTTACATTTCCATATTTAATAGCCTGTAATCAGAGCATTTCAAACCATGGGTGTATTCTTGCAAGCTGCTTGTAGTTGCTGGTGGGTTAATAGTTGCAAATGCCTCATTTACTTTCTTTGCTTATATAATTGCTTTGAAATAAGTATAATGATGATGGCTAATTTTTGTGCTGTGTTTGACTTATGTCTATTCGGATTTCAGATGGGTTATTAGAATATTATTCCATCCTTATTTCCAAACCACTTTCCCAAGTCCAGAGTCATCACTTTTTCAGAAGAGTTACTTCTCTAATAACTTGTTTTCTTTACATTGGTGCAGAACTTTTATCGAAGAGAATGCTAGTCATTTTTTTTAGGTTTACCTCAAGATAAAAGCTGTCTAGTGCACAGGCCCTTTATTCCAGAAGCGTGCTAGTAGATAAATCAGTGTCAAAGTTGTGACACATTACTGATGTGCACTGGAAGACGCACAGGAGAGCTTTCCACATTCTCCACCGTTGATTAAGTACGAAGATGGCTTTGTTGATCGGATGAAGCAGGGCAAATACTGCATTCCTCAGTGCACTACAAAAGAGAGGGAGATTTATACTGATGTGTAGACTGTAGCACTTCCAGCTTATTGAATAATATCTCTCTCTCTACCTTCCTTAACTGCTGTCAGAAATATGACTTTATATAAAGGCCTCCAAAAGTGACATTTGGAGTTCAGAAACATTCTGCTCTTCTTGAACAGTTCATCATCATAATAGGTAAAATGTTGTAACTAGACATACGTGTTATTAATACACTCAGAGGTCCTTTTACCAAGCTGTGGTAAAAAGGGCCCTGCGGTAGCAGCAGAAAACCATTTTTGCTGCGTGCCAGGGCCCTTTTTACCACAGCGGGTAAAAAGCCCCTAAAAAAGACATGGCCGTGCAGTAAGATTATTCTTACCACATGGCCATGCGGGGGGAGTACTTACCGCCTCCCATTGACGTGGCGGTAAGGACTCCCGTAGTAACCCGGCAGTAACCAGATTACCGCAGGGTTAGCGCCACGCTAGAAATAATGGAATTATTTTCCATAGCACTGGAAACGGCGCACGCTCAAGGCAGAATTACTGCCAGTGACCGCGTTAGGCTAGCGGTAGCTCCAGGTTGCTGTGCGGCAAGCCCATTGCCGCGCAGCAACCCTTTAGTAAAAGGGTTTTTTCCTGTGCCAGGTACTGAATTCTTTTCAGAAGAGAAGTACGCATATACTTTAAAGTTATCCCAAGGGATTATGCAGTCACATTCACACCTACTCATTCTCAGGCACACATTTTCTGGATTATTCTACATTTATGCAAAGTTATGCACCTAAGTGCAATCCCTTCCCAAGCCCTGGAACATGGATGCTCAGGGTATAAAGTTACACATGCAGAGGTTAAATGCATGTAGGTTTACACACATATCAAATGCACAAATGTATAAGTATTTCTTTCTATGTATATAGGGATAATTTAAAAATAGACGCCTATGCCAAAAATACCACAAAGGCACCTATTGCATTCTTATTTTATAAAGGCTCAACATGAGTTCATGTTTCACCAACTGGCTGTCTCAAGGGAAGTACCCCTCCACTTCAATTGTCGGTATGATACTCTGGAGAAGACAATAAAAATCATTAGAAAATGCACTCCTCATGCCACTCCCACTTAATCAGCAGAAGCAACCAGTTGCATCTCTTCATCTACTAAAATGGCCTAGATGGCCTGCAGCTTTATTTCACAGTTTAAATACAATCCAAGTGACCCAGTCAGCCAATCAGGAACTCAGAATAGTTCCACTCAACCTCCGTGTGCAGCCCAAATGATGTCACAGTGTTCAACAAATATATCCAATATTGTTCCTTATTTAAATGCTGCTTATAAGGGGACATGATCTGATGTGGTTTTGGGACATGTGGACCTAAATAAACATGCATTCCTGATTTCAGAGGGGGGGTTAGATGGACGTTGGGATTTACACCTGCTATTTGACACATCTGAAGTTTCAGAAAAGTGCTTGGATTGAACAGTGCTTCACTGGAGGGATAAGAGATATTTCCCCTCAGTCATCTAATGGATGATGTTCCTTCAAATGTGAAACTGGCAAGGGATACTGGACTCTGGGACATCCTCAGATAAAGTAACAGGTTTATTTGGACTTAGTTCACATTTTTTTTCCAGTACTAGCTCAAGGTGCATTATATTCAGGTACAACAAAGTATTTCCATGTCCCTGGAGGGTTCACAGTCTAATTTGTATCTGAGGCAATGGAAGGTTCATTGCTTCCCCAAGATCATAAGGAGCAGTGAAATTTGAATCGGGCTCCCCTAGATTCAAGTCCAGTGTCCTTACCACGAGGCTACTCCTCCGCTCCAGTACATACATGTGTCTGTTGCATTTCAGAACGTACACATTTATATGCCATCATGTAAACATTTATGTTGCTGTGTTAGCCCCATTGATATTTTAGACATTGAGGGTATAAAATAGGTGCTACAACCGCATGTAACTGGTCCAGAAATGTTCATTCGTGGACGTATTTCACAATAGGCTCTTTAATCAGGCAACTCTGTTCTAAAATGTTAGTGGAACTTGACATGTCCCAGATGTCTCAATTCTAATTTGTATGTCCTTTTTTTTTTTTCATCATAAGAGGATCCTTCACATGCTCATCCTTAGATATGTTATATATCATTCAATGCAAAGGGTGCCATATTGGAGAAACAAGCCAGATGCTAAAGTTGAAATTTAATCTACACAGACATCATATTAAATATTACAGTGTATTTTAGAAAATACTAAAAGGAAATTTTAAGACAATCCAGGAACGGAAAAACTTGAAGTCAAAATGATGAAATATTTTGACACCCACCAGACAGGACCTAACAAAGATGTAGCTTTTTCTATCCCATTATAAACCATAAAATTATACTGCTTTGTCACCCCTCTTATTACCCATCCATCTCTCCCTGTCTCTCACCTAACCCACTCCGCCCTCTTCCTGTGAAACTGATCATTGGAATGCTTTTGTGTTTCACTTATATATTCTGATATTTGCCAACATTTGCTTATTTCTGATCAGAAGAAGAAGGGTTACCTTCGAAGCTAATTGAAAATATATTAAGTTAGTCAAATAAAAAGGTATAATCTTATTTTCTTTTCTATGTTTTGTTCTGTTTCTTTTGATGTCCTTTTGAAAATGCCATGCCACACATCTATATTTAATAGTCAACAGAGTCACAGATTCATTACAACTATCACCAGTGTTGAACTCTTTAATAACTAACTGTCCCTTTTAGTAAACCATGCTAACATTCTGGGTGCGGCAGTGCTGACAAAGCCCTTCATTTTGAATAGGCTTCATCGGCATTGCTGCGCAGAATCACTAGCGCGGTTTGGTAAAAGAGGTCCTAATATCTTTAACTACTATTGAAAACATATCCATCACTCCGTCAAATTATTTTTCTGTGTTGCTACAATTATAGCTATTCCAAATAATTACTTTGCTTCATATAACTCATTCAGTTGTCTTATATGCAGTATGATCCGTGTAATCAAAATAGGAAGTTCTGCTCTATGGTATTGCTTGTTTATTTATTATTTATTTATACATTTGTACTCCACGCTTTCCCACGCATGGCAGGCTCAATGCGGCTTACATAGTAACAATAAGAAGAATTACAAGTCGTAAGAAGAATATACAATTTGTAGTAAACGTAATATTAGTGGGGTTAACGGATAACTAAATTGAACAAAGGAGGAATTAGGTGTATAAATAAATAGAACATAGGAGGAATGAGGTGTAAAAGGAAATGGGCGTTAGGAGGTGGGCGTAGGAAGATGGAGAGGAATAGATGGAGAGGAAAAGATTAGGGATGGCAATAGGGATAATGGGAAACATGGTCAATATATAATAATCGTTGGTAAGAATCATGTGGGCATGCTTTAGTTAGTTGAATCGTTAGGGTAGGCTTCCTTGAATAGATGGGTCTTGTTCAAAACCGTTAGGTTCAACTGAATCCGACCTAAAAGATCTATTTCTGTGTAAGATGTAGTAGTCTCTTCTCATGATCACCTTCTCTATTATCTCTTGAAATCTGATCTAAAACAAAATGTAAATTCCTGCTGATATTCCAAGCAGTGGGCCATTATGAAGCCTCCATTTTCTTCCAATTATAGCAAAGATCGATATTCTTCTAGTCTCAGTCTGAATTGTCTAGTTGCCTTCCCAATATATAGTCTATTACAAGAACGCTGAATGATATGCACACAATATATTGAAAAGCACATGTGTTGAAATGATTTAAATAACATGCTCTTCTGTCAGTTGGATTAGAAAGTGTTTAACGTGGAGAGTAATCTGACAGGCTATATACAGTCATCACATTTGAGATGCCCCTGGAGTTTGTACCATCTGTTTCATGCACAGTTCTTTCCCCAGATGCAGCAGATTGATAAAAAGAAGAAATCACCAGTCCTCTTGATTTAATAGTTCATGTGGCTGTCATGATCTGGTTTTAAACAGCTCATCAATATAAAGGTACATCTCCATTCAATAACAGCCCTACCTTATGTACATTAACAGAAGCCCTGTACTGCTCATCCTAGGAAGGGTCAAGTTAATATTACAGAAGAACATAAGAATAGCCATACTGGGTCAGATCAATGGTCCATCTAGCCCAGTATCCTGTTTCCAACACTGGCCAAGCCAGGTCACAAGTACCTGGCAGAAACCCCAAATAGAAGCAACATTCCATGCTGCCAATTCCAGGCAAGCAGTTACTTCCCCATGTCTGTCTCAATAACAGGCTATGGACTTTTTCTCCAGGAACTTGTCCAAACCTTTTTTCAGCACGCACATACCTAAATCTCCCACTACCCTAGCTGCAAAGGACTAAAAATATAAATCAACATATGCATCCAGCTTCTCCTATATAAGCACGCAACTTTGGAATGCACTTCCAAACGTCATGAAAACAATGCACGACCTAACAAACTTCCGGAAATCATTCAAAACCAACCTGTTCAAAAGGCATTCCAGAATGATCCAACCTAAACACCTGAACCCTGCAACACAATCGAAACTCATACCAGAACTGGACAAAACTTAACTCTTCTCCTTGAATACTTAATTTACTCTGCCACTTATGACTTTAAAGCAGACCACTCTGCATTTCTCTTACCGGAATTGCGATCACCATCACGGTACTATGTAAGCCACATTGAGCCTGCAAATAGGTGGGAAAATGTGGGATACAAATGCAACAAATAAATAAACCCAGATACGTTAACCGCTGTTACCAGTTCCTCTGGCAACGAGTTCCAGAACTTAACTATTTGTTGAGTGAAAAAATATTTCCTCCTATTTGTTTGGGATCTTGAGAGTGTGGAGGTAGAATTGCTCTTCAAAGACCTATTCACTGGCTGCAACTGCCTCTCACCCCTTTTCCTCCGAGCATACAGCCCATTATACAAGCTCCCGCTGTCTAAGCCAGCAGATTGCATGTAAATAAACATTACTTCACTGGGTGATTCACAAAATAATGTATAAAGTTCATCTATTATTGTCACAGACAATATGCTGAAAACCAAAGTTGTTTATTTATTTATATATTTTTAAACAATTATATTCCACTCATTCCACTGTTCATGGCAGATTACAATAAAACATAGACATTCAGAAAAACAACATAAAACACCGAGAGACTTATCCAGACTCCACAAGCAGAGGTCCATCCGGGAATTACAGATCAGGTAAGCCCGACTTCAGTGACAAGCAAAATAGTGGAAACTATTATAAAGAATAAATTAGAGAACAGATAGACAAACATGGTTTAAAGGGGACAGTCAGCATGGATTCAACCAAGGGAAGTTCTTCCCTCACCAATTTGCTTCATTTCTTTGAAGACGTGAATAAAGGTGAGCTGATTGATATACTATATTTAGGTTTTCAGAAAGCTTTTGACAAAGTTCTTCATGAGAGATTCCTGAGAAAATTTAAAAGTCATGGGATAGGAGTCGTGTCCTTTTGTGATTAGGAATTGGTTTACTGGACAAAAACAGATGGTAGGGTTAATGGCATTTCTCTCAATGGAGGAGGGTGAATAGTGGAGTGCTGCAGGGATCTGTACTGGGACTGGTGCTATTTAACATATTATAAATGCTCTGGAATGGAATGACGAGTGAGGTGATTAATTTGCAGATAATACAAAACTGTTCAAAGTTGTCAAAACGCATGCGGATCATGAAAAATTGCAGGAAGACTTTTGGAAACTGGAGGATGAATATCAAAATCATAGTTACCTGATGCTAGGGTCCACCTTAGGAGTCATCACTCAAGATCTAGGTGGCATTGTAGACAATATCTGGAATATTCTGCCCTTAATTAGGGCTGTCATGAGTATGCTTCTGAATCAAATAGATCTTAAGATGTTCTTAAATTTTCAGAAAAGAGTCAATTTTCTGAAATCTAAAGGTAGTGAACTCATTGCCGGAGGATGTGGTAACAGCGATTAGCGTATCTGGGTTAAAAAGTTTGGACAAGTTCCTGGAGAAAAATGCATAGTCTGCTATTGAGAGACATGGCTTGCCCTGGGATTGGTAGCATGGAATGTTGCTACTATGTGGGTTTCTGCCAGGTACATATGACCGGTACTGGCAACTGTTGGAAGCAGAATACTGGGCCAGATCGACCATTGGCATGACCCAGTATGGCTATTCTTATGTTCTTATGAAATGAAAATGAACAGACACTGATATTTCTCTTCTTTCTGTCTGGACTCCTTTCCCTCTCTTGTGTTGAGACTCCTGGAAGTCAGACTCCTTTCTTCTTCTATTCCACACAGCTCCTCTTGACCCTGAGAACACATTTCCAGTCATCTGTTATTTGCTTTTTTCTCAGATAACTGGGTGGCGGTAAGCCCCCCCCCCCCCCCCCCAAATGGCTATGTGCAAGTGCTTCACTTGCTGCATGGTCATTTCATTAAAAAAAGGAAAGACCTACATTTTACCAGCTGCGGTAAAAGGTGCCCCCTTTTGCCGCAGCTTGATAAAATGAGCCCTCTTAGTCCTTAATGCCTGATTTTAAAGGAGCCCAGCTCCAAGGGGGGGGGGGGAGTGGACATGGGAGGGGAAGAGTGCGTCAGGGGCATGCAAAGTAACTAGGTGCTAAGTTATAAAATACATCAGTTACATGCGTTACTATCAGTATTTGGGCACAAACATGGCATACATGCTCGCCCCTAGAGTTAAGTGCCAACATACAGCCTTATACTAGTATTCTGTAACAGCAATTACTTTCAGTAATGCCCTTATAGAATTGGTGCTTTGTGTCCAAATTTATGGCGCTTAATTATAGCGCCCTTTACTGAATTGAGCTGTTTGTGATTCAGATGGTGGGGGTCCCTGTCAGATGTAATCTTTGTCTTTCGTCTCATTCTTGGTTCATTTCTCCCATCAGGTAGGGAGACATCCTGTCTACCTACACTGACGTCACCAGGGGTCAGAAGGGGGGGGGGGGGGGGGGTTAAGACGTGACTGTAGTATCTCCCAGAGGCCATTGGCTAACTCTCTGGGTAGGCCCTGAATCCTCTGTTAGGCTAACTTTCAGGTTAGGCCCCAAACAGCACAATGTCATTCTGGCACTTCATACTCTGCATGGGTATTCAGCTCCCCTCACTGCCCAGGTGGTTGCAGCACTGAATATCCCAGGGGCGTAGCCAGACTTCGGTGGAGAGGTGTCCAGAACCCGAGGTGAGGGGGCACATTTTAGCCCCCGGGCACCGCCGCCCCTCCCAGTCCCTTTCAATCCCCCTCCTGCCACCGCCAACCCTTCACCGGCAGGTACCTGGACCCCCGCCAGCCAAAGTCCCCTTCAGCACCGGTCTCTGAGTCTGGCGCATTCACTGATCTGGATTCTGTTTCTGTGAGTCCTGACGTCCTGCACGTGACGAGGGAGGGTCAGCAGCGGGGGGGGGGGGGGGGGAAAGCAGGGGGGCCAGGGCTAAATCTGTGGGGTCCCATGCCCCCGTGGCCCCACCTAGCTACGCCCCTGGAATATTCAATGAATTATTTGAACATCACAGCCAACGTTTAAAACAAATGCTGATGTAGGGTTTCAATAATGGCCTGCATGAGTGTACTTCCAATGGTAATAAACATATACTTTTAAAAAGTACATGCCCATTGGCAAGTACATCTGTTGTGGATCATATGCAAGTGTCAGCTGCTTGTCTTTACTTAGAAGAAATGATTTAGGGGGTAACTGGTTGTTTCTCTGGTGTTTCATATCACCTCAGAAAGTTTAAAAAAAAAAAAGAAGAGTTTTGGAGCTGGGCTTATTAATGAGCTCTCCTTGGACATCCAGTTTAATTGGGGACACTTTTACATGTACTGTAGGTTGCAAAATCAGCTATATAAGTGCTCCCACTTCATAGCTCCAAATGGTGCTGGTCTTTTAATGATCACATTTCTCTGTAAAATGGCTGTTCTCCCTGTGCATGCCTCCACCTCCACAAGTGTTTCCAACTGCCTTATAAGTTTTATGAAAGGCTCTGTTGTAAACCACCGTGTCGCATACGTCCAGGCGCTATAGAAAATTTTATTAAACAATAACCTAAAAATCTGCAGTATTATCTGCATCAATTCACTGCTATTCAGATACCCAAGGACGGGATGTTAGAAGCAGTAGGTGCCATTTACACATGCAAAAACTGATTTATACCTAAAAATTAGTATATATATATGTAAGGAGTGATTTTTAAAAAGCCACTTCTAATATATGCAATTCCACACTCACACAAATTTGAAGGATGCCTATGTGAGAAGCCCAAAAAGCCACATGTTTAAGCCTGTTTATAAAACAGGCTCTTGGAACCACCCCCTGTAGCAAATAAATGGCAACATGCACATTTACAGCTGCTTTGGAACAAGGGTAAATATGCACACATAGGCGGTCAGTGACTCCCAGGCGTGCCACTGCTAGCTCTGCTGGTCAAATCCCTGCGATGCAGGAAGTTTACGTCAGAGGAAGCGTAACTGGCAGAGCTAGTAGCAGTGCACTTAGGAAAATAGCTCCACGAGCTTCACTTTGTTTTTGCCACTGATATCACTACCAGCTGCCACCAACCTAGGAAGATTGCAGGAGGGTGATCAGAGAGAGGAGAGAAGAGGGATCTGGGAAGGATGTGGGCCTAGCAGTGGAAAGAGGGGAAGGTCAAGGCTAGGGAGGCTTGGTCTCCCCCAAGCTTCTTATACGGGGCGCCTATGTATGCACATATACCCTACATATGTACTTGCATATTTTAGAAAGCCCAACTCCATCCCTGCTGCATCAAACTGTGCCCCCGGGAATGTCTACATGCATTGGCTTGTCACTGTGCATCATGGATGGACTGGCCATTCGGACAACAGGGCAATGTCTGAGGGCCCAGAGCCTGTAGCACAGTACGGCCCCCCGAGCCTCAGTAGGTTCTCCCTGGTCCCGCCTTTTTATTTATTTATTTTATTTATAGCATTTATACCACGCTCTTTCCCACTCGATAGCAGGTTCAGTGCGACTTACAACGTATGGGTACAAGTATCACAGAGATAGCATGATGTATGGGTACAAAGTATCATAGAGGTAATACAATATATGGGTAAAAGTATCACAAAGATAATACAATTGTGTAGAGAACAGGGGCGTAGCCAGACACCCAAGTTTGGGTGGCCCTGGACCCAAGGTGGGTGGGCAGCACTCTGCCTTGTCCTACAAGTGATTTGGTTTTTCCCTCTCTTGCCTGCATACCATATGGTCTTTCAAACATCCCCTCTCCCTCGTATACCTTTTAAATACCAGATTTTCACCGGCAGCAAAAAGATGGGAGTTTTGGGCTGGTGGGGCTTGGGGTCCCTGCCAGCCACATTAAAGGTATGCTGCTACTTGGTGGGCCTGAACCTAAAGTGGGTGGGCCTGGGCCCACCCCAGCCCACCCTTGGCTACGCCACTGGTAGAGAAGGACTCTAGTAGTCTAGTGGCCTCTGCAGGGGCAGGAAAGAGCAACACTCTTTCCTGCCCACTGCCACTATTCTGCCTGGCTCTACCATGTTTTAAAAATGGCTACGAGACTCCCTGCAGCATTCTCGCGAGACTGTCGAGACCTACGAGACTACCACGGGAAGTCTCAGCATCCATTTTGAAAACACAGTGGTGCAGGGCAGAATAGCAGTATTGGGCAGGAAAGAGTGGGGTTCTTTCCTGCTCCCGAAGAAGCTACAAAATCACCAGGGCCCTTCAAGGTGGGACTGGGTAGGGCTCAAGGTCCACAACCCAGCCTGGTTTCCTGGATTTCCACAACGAGTATGTATGAGATCTATTTGCATTCAATGGAAGCTTATTTCAAGGTGACGTGGAACTTTCCAAAAGTTCAAATCAATGAAGAGTTCTTAGATGAGGTAAAATAGCTCTGTATGCTATGCACTGACAGCTATTTAGATCTCTATTGGCTCAAGTTATATTCAAACATTTCCCTAAACTGCACTGTAGACGAAAGACCAGCTGGTGTGTAGTAGGGATAAAGGCTGCTCGAAATCTGGAGTTCTGCCATTTATGGACCTTTAGAGGTCACTATTCAAAGCAACTTAAGCAGCCAGGAGAGGCTCCTTGGCATTTGAATGGCTTGTGCAGGGCTATCTAGGGATATTTAGTGGCACTTGACCTGTTGCTGAATATCCTCTCTAACCGCCTATGCCGAAACCAGCTAGTTTGTGGGCAGCCTGGGAACAAAGTTAGGTGAGATCAGAAACTTGGCCACTTAGTAGCAATTTTCAGTCTGCTAAACCAGTTAAGTAACTGCAGGAGCCCAGCAGTAGTGTCTGCCCCCCACTGCATGCCATTTCTGTCGTATCAGAATTTTTGTGAGTGTGTGTGTCGGGGGCTTATCTGGTGGTAATTGGGCAGCGCCGGCCTACTTCAGGAGCCCTTATCGCCTCTTAAATTGGAGGTGATGTTGGCTCCTCCAGGAAATGGCCCCTTGGCAAGTGTTTCACTTACCGCGTGGCCATTTCTTTCTTCTGCCAGAAATTCCCTTTTACCGGGCGGCGGTAAAATGGGTCCTCGACGAACAGCAAACCAACGCTCCAACGCCACCTCAGGGCCTCTTTTACTGACGCTTGGTAAAAGGGGCCCAAAGTTAGGACAGCAAAACTGCTCAACTTGTGCAATATTCTTCAATATATAAAGACGTTTTTAAATCTTTGAATCGTAACCCTTTAACAACATCTTTATCACGGATGCCCCCACCCCTCCACAAAGATGTTAAAGGTTTACGATTCAAAGATTTTGAGAATATATATTATTGGAATTTTAACAATAGACTGAATCATCATGTTGTGGTTGGAATTGAATTGAAATTAGTTTTGGAACCTAAAGAGTAACAAAGAGCAAGCAATTATACAGAACAGCTGGGTTTATGGTACCACTATTTTGTTACCCTTTCCGATGTACTCGCCCCTGGTAACTTTGGTCATCCCCACGACGGAAAGTAGTTGGGGACATCCAAAATCGGCTTTCGATTATGCCGATTTGGGCAACCCTGTGAGAAGGATGCCCATCTTCTGATTTGTGTCGAAAGATGGGTGTCCTTCTCTTTCGAAAATAAGCCTGATAGGCACTTATTTTAGCATGTTTTATAAAAACACATAGGCATCTACATGTCTTATGAAACGTGAGCACAAATCCTGTAGAAATATTGGCCAGATTGAAGCTGTGGCCATTTATGCCTAAATATGTCCAGTTAGTGTACTAAGCGAAACCAGACTTCGCTAGATCAGTGTACAGTACTTTTGTAGACCGTTCGGAATTTAAAGTTGCTAAAATTTTAGGGTTTTTAAATTTAAAGTGTCATTTAAATTTCTGAGCTACCACCCAGAAATGCTAAAAAATCATCTGTACATTCCTTAATCTTCATTTCCCCAACTGTAAAGGTCTAAAATACAAATTAATGCACGCATCAACCTTTTCCTATATGAGTACACAATTCTGGAATGCGTTGCCACGCAACCTAAAAACGATTTATGAACTAACCAACTTCCGCAAACTACTGAAGACCCATCTCTTTGACAAGATATACCACAAAGATCAAACATGTGAAATTCCCCACACTTATCCAGAAATGTTTTATCATGTTTTCTGTTATATTACTATCATGTATTTCTTTACCATGTATTTACCATGTATTTCTTTACCATGCAACCAATATCCTTCTGTAACACCATATATCTATTCTCTTCTATTTCCACTATTCATGATGTATTGTAAGCCACATTGAGCCTGCAAAGAGGTGGGAAAATGTGGGACACAAATGCAATAAATAAATAAATAAATGTTTTAGACCATTTAAATTGATATTCAAGATGGTGGCATCCATGGGTGTTCAGATAGGCATTTAGCCATCTTTGTGTGCCATATTTATGACATCACAGGTAGTCATTATCCACATGACAAAAAGTATATCACAAGAAGATTGCCCCCCCCCCCCCCCCCCACACACACACACATAACACACATACCTCCTGTGGGGAACCTAGTAGGGAGCATGCACAGTACGACAGGAAGTATATTGCAGAAAAAAATGATTGCTTATAATTTGGAACTGGGTAGGGAAGATGTCCAGTGAAAAAAAAGCCCCTCGAAATGTATTTTTTCTAGCAGAGAGCCTGAACAGTCTGAAGCTCAGTTAGAAATCATATTTCCATGTCTGACTCATTCTTGTAGTTAGCAGCAAACAGACATGCTACAAGCTCTGTCTGCAGGCACAGACATCAAAAGCCTGAGAGAAAAAAAAATCCCTAACATTCCAGCTTTGCAGTGAGATACCGAATTTCAGCCCCTCTCTCCTCCTTCCATAAAATCCACTCCGTGGACATACAAAAGCATAGTTTGAACAAACCCTTCCCCCAAGCATTTTTTTAACATTCTTTTCCTCTGTTTCACTATTCAAAACGTTTTACCAGGAATTGCATAGGTTAGAAGTTTAGGGGGAAATTCTATAAACAACGCTCAAAAATGAGTGCCAAAAAAAAAATAGTCTGTAAGCACTATTCTATAAAGGGTGTGTGCACTTTATAAAATGATGTATAGCTCCAATTCCCACACCTAACTTTGGATTCCACCTTACACTTGCTGAAATAGAAACATAAAACATGACGGCAGATAAAGGCCAAATGACCCATCCAGTCTGCCCATCCTCTGTAACCCCCAATTCTACCTGTTCCTAAGTGATCCCACATGCTTATCCCATGCCTTTTAAAATTCTGGAACAGTCCTCGACTCCACCACCTCCACTGGGAAGCCATTCCCACCTCCACCACCCTTTCTGTGAAATAATACTTCCTTACGTTACCCCTAAGCCTATTCCCTCTTAACTTTGACAAATTCCCCCTCATTCCAGAGCTCTCCTTCATTTGAAAAAGGCTCTCTCTATACATTAATGCCTTGAGATATTTAAACATTTCTACCATGTCTCCTCTCTCCCTCTCTCTTCCAGTGTATACATGTTGAGGTTCATAAGCCTGTCCCTATAATTTTTGCATTCAAGATAGTTTATTAATTTTGAAGCGCCTCCGGACCGACTCCATCCTGTTATATCTTTCCGTAGGTGCGGTCTCCAGAACTGCACGCAGTACTCCAAATGAGGCCTCACCAGAGTATACAACGGCACTATCACCTCCTTTTTCCTGCTGGTCATGCTTCTTTATGCACCCAAGCATCCTTCTGGCTTTGACCGTCGCTTTTTCTACCTGTTTGAAAGCTGTAAGGTCATCAGACACATTCACCCCCAAGTCCCGCTCT